>NW_027437187.1:767500-1500000 GCF_033239565.1 Halichoeres trimaculatus | reverse complement strand
GCAGAGGGGGAGGAGGTACGTGATGAGGAGGAGGGGCCCCAAGACAGAGCCCTGGGGCACACCTGAGGTAACTGGGGAGGGATCAGACCGGAAGGACTGTAACTGGATGAACTGAGTGCGGCCTTTGAGATAGGACTGAAACCAACTGAGGGGGGTGTGAGTGATGCCAATGGAGGAGAGACGACTGAGAAGGATGGGATGTGAGATGGTGTCAAAGGCCGCACTCAGGTCAAGAAGGATGAGGATGGAGAGTGAACCAGAATCAGCTGCCATGAGGAGGTCATTAGTGATTTTAAGGAGGGCTGTTTCAGTGCTGTGACGGGGGCGAAAACCGGACTGGAAAGGCTCATAGAGGTTATTGTGGGTAAGGTGGGAGTGGAGTTGGCTGGCAACTATTTTCTCAAGAATTTAGGAGATGAATGGTAAGTGGGATATAGGGCGGAGGTTATTGAAGTCATGGGGATCTGAACCAGGTTTCTTAGGACTGGGGGTAACGGCTGCAGATTTGAAAGAGGAGGGAACAATACCGGTAGAGAGTGAGGAGTGAATAATGGAGGAGAGGAGAGGGAGGATTTCACTAGGGTAGTAGGGAGGGGATCGAGCTGGCAGGTAGAGGGCTTAGAATTTTTAATGAGAGTAGCGATTTCAGATTGAGCGGGGAGATAACACCTCTTCAGAGCCCCAAGACAGTCCAGCTGCAGACCTCCACTCTCAGCTGACTCTATTGGGGGCTCCACTCCTCCACCATCAGAAGGAAGTGACATCAGGATACGAAGTCACAAATTTCAAAGTTACATTGGGTGGACTGGATACTTCCTGTTTTTCTGCATTTTAACTTCCCTGGTTAACTTGATTTCTCAATGGTGTTACATTGAAAAAAAAAAAAAAAAAAAAATATATATATATATATATATATATATATATATATATATATATATTGATAACAACATGAATTAGTGTCACCTCTGTTTGATGTAACAATCTCCAGTGTTTTCATTTCCTCAGTAGTTTCAATATTAGACTGATGATCTACACCAGTGAACAGATACACTGAGGTCTAGTTTTATGAATACTGAGGTAAATGTAGGGATGGGTATGGAGAACAGGCCTTAATGCTTGATGATTTCATGGCCAATTATTTACATAACACTGGAGCGGCCTGACCTTATCTTAGCAGATAGCAGTTTCCAAAGAAAACTCTGATTCAGGATTTTCAGCTTGAAGTTTGACTGAAGAACTAAACACACAAAGAACTGAACATCACTCTCTCACACCAGATTACTTTTCAATACATTCACCATGTTATACATCTCCTAATGGACCAAAAACCATACAAAAAACTTAGTGTTATCATGATGCTAACATATAAGGGAAGTTGCATTGATATGCTAGCGATTAGCATACATTGGTATAATTTGGTTTTCAACCAGAATTTCAACTTTCATCACAGAAACAGATCACAGTTACTCTCTGTGAATAATACTGAAAACTCTATAGGCTCCAATTTCATAGACCAGGCGCAAGCACAGGCGCACCTGCCCTGCGCAGGCCTTCGCCTCGCGGACAGGGCGTGACCGGCGCACTTAGCAAGTTTCCTGCAGTGCCAAGAGAGGCGCAGTCAAGGTACAGAGGAGCGCAGAGGTGTGCGTCCACGCCTCCCTCCGCACGAATGGCAGAGGGAGGAGAAAAGCCATGAGTGGGTTTAACACAGCCGAGCGCTGTTTTCACCAATCAAATGAGCGCCTCTCCTCGCCTTTAAATGCGCTGCGGCCGAGGCCCAGCGTCTGATTGGTCTGAGTGATCCACAGCACCGCGGAAACAGTGTGCTGGAAAGACCCGGTAGTGGAGACGGTCAGAGCTGCTGTCCCTGCAGCAGGAGAATAGACAGTGGGGCGCATCTGGGGACTCGAAGCGCGTCACCATGTGGGCCAGCTCCCGGGACAGATGTAATCTGTTCCTTTGCCATTACTAGGAGTACAAAATGAAGAGACAGTTACACAGCTGGCTTATCCATTCAGAATACTTTTGATCCACCTGCACTCCTGGTTTGTCATCACCAAATAGCAGAACCTTTGGTGATATACTGTATACTCTCCTGGTGTCTCCACCTCATCCTCCTTACAATAATGTACTCCATCTTTTTAGATCACGTTAAAAATAAAGACTAAAACAGAGAAATGTGGGAAATCACAGGTAAATCCTGGGTGACATACATTTATTTTGTCTCTTTTTTCTTCGTCTTTTCCCTCCCTCTTTTCTTTGAATTAAATGAAATGAGAGAACCAGATATATACTCAGTATCAGATGTTAAGTCTGTTTATTGTTTAATTGTAAGATGTGCATCAAACTTCCAGCTGCCGTCAGGTTAACTTTCCATTATGACAAACGGCTTTAATCTGACATCAGATGTGACGGGACAGTTAATATAGATATAAATGTATATGCTGGTTCAGACGGTTACATTAAATAGTGATTGCTGTGATTGTTTACTGCATCAAAATGTGCCTGACACTCTGGAAACCTGCCTCTGAGGCTTTGTTGACATGTGCGCACATGTGCGCCTGTCACCAAATTACAGCTGTGGAGGGTGCGCTCCGCTTTGCGCCGAGGATAGACCAGGTTGGAGCTGGCGAGCTTTCAGTGCACTTTCTGCACTGTTTTTGGCACAAAATTGTCACTGCGCCAACATGAATCTGCTGACACCTCCCCCTGGTGCGCCGTCACACGCTTCTCTGTGCAGACGGTCTACCAAATTGTCAAACTGGCAGCGCACGGCAGTGCGCCGCACAAAATTAGCACTGCACAGGGTGCGCCAGGCTTGCGCCCCCTGCGCTGCACCACAAAATTAGAGCCCTAAATGTTAAAATACAAACAGGTAAATGTTTTCAATAGGAAGAGAAAAGAAAAGTTACTGCAGGCTCATATGTGCTATAAACACTTTGAGACACTGTGCTCTATTTCAGTCATTGACAAAACAATACATTTACATCAGTTGATGTGTGATTTTTACCTATTTATATTTGATTATGTCCAGGGGGAATCCAGATCCAGTGACTAATTTCATATTTATTAATATTAAATTCGTAGTAAACTCAATAAGATTCCATTATTTTTGTTTTGTTTCTCTTTAACACAACATCCTGACATCACTTCCTTTTCACTGTAGAGGGGGTCTTAGAGTGGTGCCTCCAAGAGAGTCGGCTGAGGGTGGAGGTCCGCAGCTGGACCCCCCCTTCAGAGACTTTAGGGTGTTGTCACTGAGAGAATCTCCATGCTTCATACTGTGTCCATTGATGAAGCCCAGAGTCCCGCTCTCTAACCCCTCACAGTCTGTAAGTCAGAAACAATATGGACAGATGCTTAAACACATAAGACTGCTCTCCCAGAGTGATCGGTTTCAAACACTCATAGTAACTGAACTCAAACAGTCAAACAAAAGAAGAGGATCTTACAGTGAGAATGCTCTGGAGGAGCTCAGATTGATTTGGAGCTGGATAAATGGAATTATTTTAAATATTCCCTTCAATAATTCTTCATATGAAGAACTAAGTAAAGTATGTGTGACTGAGAGGAGAGGTGTGTGCGCTGGACTGAAACACAAACTGATGGAATATTTCAGGAATTTCACTTCAAGCCAAACCTGACATTCCAGCTGAGAACAGGAATTTGTAAAGAGTGTTTTCCATCCCAAACACAGAGAAACCATCAGAAAGTCATAACAGAGAGCTCAGCCTGTTCGTGTTGCAGGATACAAACCATCAAACACAAACCGTACTGCTCTGATTCAACTGTTTTTACCCCGACTGGCCTGCTGCAGCACGCTCAGAAGATGACAGGTGGAGGTGTGAGCTTCATTCAGGGACGTGTACGAGTGAAAACAACCTGAGTCAGATACATCACAGGCTCAGATCTCCAGTGTTTTTAATTAGCTGCAGACAGTCTTTAAGGAGGTGTGTGTTTTGATATGTGATGTGTTGATGTCCTTCACCAGCTGAAGGGTCATTTATCAGACTTTAGATTTATTATAAGCTTTAAATACTCAAAGCTCTAAAATAAAAAGATTCTACTGTTTAGCTTTCTCCTGTCCCTTTTCTTTAAGACGCTGTAGCTTCAGATTCTTGCTCTTCTGAGCAAAAAATCTGACCCGACCACAGATACTACGAAACAGTATGTACGCTCTAACAGGTGATAGCTCTGCTTCCTTAACTCCTAAAAGTGTAATTCTGCTTATTGATCAGATTCTTTATTGATTCCCTTATCATTTTCTCCTGTGATTTTTCTCTGAACAAAAAGTAGCTTCACAGGTTTTCTGTGTCAACAACATTTCATTGAGTTTATAAGTGAATAAATATGAAATTGGTCGCTGGATCTGGATATCCCTGGACAAAAGTAAAAAGTAAGAATTGCACATCAGATGATGCTGATGTACTGTATTGTTATATATCATTGACTAAGGTAGGCTAGTGTCTCTAAGTGGTTGTAGCAGTTGTTTAAGTTGTTTGGAACCTTGGTGTACTTATGAAGCCAGCCATGAGCCTGCATGTAACTTTTCTTTCATTTGCCTGCTTGTATTTTGACATGTGGAGTTACGGTATAGTTTACAAAGAGTAACTGTGATATGTATCTGTGATGAAAGTTGAAATTCTATTCTGAACCCCAAGTTATACCCATGTATACTAACAGCTAGCATATCAATGCAATTTCCCTTATATGTTTGCATCAAGCTAGCACTATTTTGTTCAAATGTTTTTTGGTAAATAAGGAGATGTATGCCATGTTAAATGTATCATCACAGAGAGGTCTGTATGAACAGGAATCTCCTGTGAGTGAGTAATGTTCAATTCTTTGTGAGTTCAGTTCTTCAAACTTCAAACCGACAATCCAAAATCAGAGGGAAACTGTTTTCTTAGGAAACTGTTTTCATCTGCTAAGTTAAGATAGCTGGTGCAGGTCGGCTTGAGGTCCAGCAGCTCTGGCATAGTGTAAAGAATCAATAAGGGAATCATTAAGCATAAAGGCTATCAATGTCAATGGATTGAACATTTTTTATCAATTCTCAGGTGGAACCAGTTTTCAATTACCACCATAAGTATGGACTCACTTTAAACTGGACTGATGTTCCAGAGTGAACGCAGAGGCTTTACAGAGTACATGCTCAGTAAAGCAGTACAGAGAAGGTTCTGGAAACTGTGTAGAAAGAAAAACCCTGGAAGAAAACCCATTTTGGGGGTCTCTTGGTGAGTTATCCAAAGTCTTTCAACTGTCAGCTCTAATATCATTACTTTAGGAACCATAAGTGAGGAGGGAACACAGTGGATATGAGACTCTGCTGTGCATTAAGATGTTGATCTGTTCTCTGTGCTCCTTATGACACAGACCAGCTGTCTGTGCTCCATGGCACGGACCTTGTACCTAAGTTTACTTAGAGTGTTTAATGATCTTTTATTAATAAATTAAATGTATGACTTGACTATGTGATGTTGGCTAATTTTAAAATGAAATGTATAAGGGATTAAATAAGTCAGGGTTTTTATTTTTTTATGTTTTTTTTAAGTTAACTTCTAATTATCACTACTAGGACAGTAATTTAAGCACAGACAGTCAATGCTCCTGACAGAACTGCATCTCAATGTACAGCAGGGTTTCATACCCACTGCGCTACCCATGGGACCCATGGTTGCTAAAGCAGTTTTGATTCAGTCATTTCAGCTGCCTGGTCTCAATTTAGATGTAAACTTAGCAAGTAGATATCAAGTATACTAAACTCAATGAAGTCTACATGAGTTCATGCAGGAGATGGAAGTCATACCCCCACCTGCTATCAGCCGAAAGGCTGATAATTGTCAACCAATCACAGTGTGTGAACATATCAGCGGCTTGTGGTAGATCTCCACTGAATTAGAGCTGGTCCGATCATCTGGTGTATTGGTGAATGCTAAGAGCAGGGGTGGAGCAACAGATGCTCATTTAGTTAAAGACAGTCAGCAGATTCAGCAGCACAAGCACGACATGATAGACCAAGATGATTGTAACAATGCTACTGTTGGACTGTTGTACACACTTGTGCGAAGTGGAGCATGGCATTAGCATTTCCACTGAAAACGCTGGATAACTGTTTACGCGGCAACGGTGTCGGCAGCATTACAGAAACATTCCGCTCTGCAGGCCGTTTTCAAAAAGCTGGTCTGAAGAAAGGACTTCTCACATGTCTGCCGTGTCAGACTGGAGACAGTAACAGCAGACCTGTGAGCCTGAGCTCAGGGAAACACAAACCCTCAGTTCACACATTAGCAGATCATACACTGCAGAACTGTATCAGAAGTCACATGTTGAAACAGACACGCAACTGAGAAGCTTGCCTCAGCTCCAGCTGATGACTGGTTGGTGTGAAAGCACAGATGAATTTTTCCACTCTGAGAAAGAAATGGTGTGTTTACAGAGTGCTCTGTATATTCTCATATTGCACACATCACTAGGCCTGTCTATGACGGACACTTTGAAACATCTGCACTGACACTCTGCATGAGCACATTGTCTGGTCTGCTTATGAAACAGGTCACATGGACGGACAGCAATTTTCATAGTTTTTGATTTTTCTGCCTTTTTCTTCAATAACTTTATCCAAAGTGTAGTAGACGCTGTGAGTCTGTGCAGATGGAACACTTTGAAGAGGACAGGTCACAGCTCATGTCGTCTCTGACAGCAGGCTCAGCAGGGAAATGTGAAGGAGCAGCATTTGCATTAATTCAGTAAAGGTAACCTGAGCCAAGGCATGTTGTTGCCTTTCTTTTACATTTACGATAAGAACAGCTGAAAATCATCTCACACAGGACACAGTTTTCACTGACAGCCTGTTGGTGTGATGAAAATGCACCTGTGCTCCCTCGGATAAGACTCTGGAGATTTTTAAGGTTGTTGATTGTTCTTTGTATCAAAGAGCCAAATGTCAATCACAAAGAAGACGAATTGCTGGATGACTTCCATCGTTGCTCTTTGTTCACTGCTCTTTTTCTTCTTTGTTGAATTTATTGGCAGGGTACACTGTCATACTACTATGGCGTCATGCTAATATGTAGGTCATGCAGCTATAGGTATCTTGTTTTAATGCCACCTATGAAGAGGGGGAAACACAAACAGGATCTCACTCTATACTGTTCTATACTTATTTTTTTTTTTTTGTTTGTTTTGTTTTTTTTTGTTTTGTTTTGTTTTGTTTTGTTTTGTTTTTATCACAGAGCCTACACCCTTTGTCTGACGACTTACTGAAATTATTTATGGCTTTGGCAAATTTCTCAAAATCTCTGGCAATGCCACTGGGAACTCTCAGAGCCAATGCTACCACTTTAATTTGATTCCCATTCTGGTGGTCACTGTCAGGATTTGTATGCCGAGGGGAATAAAGGTTACCCCAGTGTTTCATCAGATGTTTAGAGCAAATTTTACCCCTTCCTAGACAGGGTTAGGGTTAGACTTTAAGGGTGGAGCTCAGAGGCCTATATCACGAAGCGCAGTCAACTTATCCACGGTAACTCACATCTATCCAGGATTGAGTAACCGTAACAATGGCAATCAGGATAATTGATAGCACGACCCAAGTTATCAAGACAGTAACTCAACCCAGGATTGTCTCATCAAGAGCCATGAACGCGCACATAAAAAAGGAGGGCTCAGAGGCAGCTGACCAATCACAATCATGAGCGACTAAGAAAGCTCCGTACGTCACCGCTGAAGAGCAGCGGCTGATAATGCAGCAATACAAGGAGGAGAGAAGCAATAACTCGGTAAGGGGGAACACGGTAGCAGCGGCCAACCGCAGGCAAAATGCATGGCAACACATAGCGGACTGTGTAAATGTTACTCATCAGTGGCTCAGTATGATAGTGATCACACTTCTAAATCTCATAAAATAATAAATGCTACTGTGCAAATGACTTGGTGTTTTCCAATCACCATGTCATTCTCCCAGATGTAATCCTTCTGGAGTCAGAAGAACATGGAGATGAAAAAACAGATAAAAAACAAATACATAATCACGTCTGATAAGTCTGTTTGAAGCAGTGGCGATTGCTGAACACCCTTTCTCTTCGTAAAGTTCTTCTTACAACTTGTGCCTCTGTCCACTGGGTTTGGGAGAAAAGGGCAGGCCATTGTTTCGAAGAAGCCGATTGGCCAGTGGGAGGGGCTTTTTATAGGATTAGATTCAACCTCCAAATTATCCTGCTCCAGAGCAGGAAAGTCGTTTGGAGTAGGTCACCATGGTGATCTACTCTGATAAAAAAGGAACCCGCTTCGTGCTATCGGTAATGGAGAGTTAACCCTGAAGTTATCTTGCTAAGACACTAATCCTGCTTAGTGATATTAGGCCTCAGTTCTTTCAGGCAGAATTCCCTTTATCAAAACGAATGTCTTGCCCAGGTTATTGTGCTCCTAACAGATAATCCCTATACTACTATCAAACAAAGTGCTGAAACTACTTAACAGCTGGTTCAACCTCCAAATTAGAGATTTCATTTCCAGGAGAAGGTTCCTCAAAACGAATGCCACTATGTCACCCATTAAAGAGCTACTGCATCAGTGTCCAACTAAAGAAACTTATTTTTAAGACTCGTTTCTATGAAGTGCAAAACCAGACTGATGTTTTGACATGGCAAGATGGACTGGGTTTGACTGCGCAGTGCTAATTTTGTGCAATTTGACAATTTGGTAGACCGTCTGTGCAGAGATGGGTGTGACTACACACCAGGGGGAATTGACGGTGCACCAGGGGGAGGTGTCGGCATATTCATGTTGGTACAGTGACAATTTCCTGCCAAAAAAGTACGCTGAAAGCTCGCCACCTAGTCTATCCTCGGTGCAAAGCGGAGCGCACCCTCCACAGCTGTAATTTGGTGACAGGCGCACATGTGCGCACATGTCAACAAAGCCTCAGAGGCAAGTTTCCAGAGTGTCAGGCACATTTTAATGCAATAAACAATCACAGCAATCACAATTTAATGTAACCGTCTGAACCAGCATATACATTTATATTTATATTAACTGTCCCGCCACATCTGATGTCAGATTAAAGCCGTTGGTCATAATGGAAAGTTAACCTGACGGTGCTGGGGATCACTCAGACCAATCAGACGCTGCGCCTCAGCCGTGGGGCATTTAAAGGCAAGGAGAGGCGCTTATTTGATTGGTGAAAACAGTGCTCGGCTGTGTTAAACCCACTCACAGCTTTTCTCCTCCCTCTCTGCCATTTGCGCGGAGGAAGATGTGAACTGCGCTCCTCTGCGCTCCTCTGCGCCTTGACTGCGCCTCTTTTGGCACTGCAGGAAACTTGCGCCGGTTACGCCCTGTACGCACGGCAAGGCCGGCACAGGGCAGGTGCGCCTCCGCTTGCGCCTGGTCTATGAAATTAGAGCCCTGAGTCTACAATGTAAATTCTCTCATACACACTGTGTTTGGGTTTGCCCTTAAATTAATTAAAGCTGGGTTGATATTCTACATGATATGAAAAAAAATCTTGGTATTTCTGAGTTTAAATCCTATCTTAACTTCCGGGTCGCCCATGTCAAGACGGTATAGTTGGTACCTGCTATAGCAGACTGTATAATATTCATACCTATGTGCTGTAAGAAAGAAGATCTTTTTGTCAAGGACAGGTGAAAAGCCACCCTCTAAAGCAAACTGGTATCAATTCTTATCATGGATTGTTTTCCTCTTGAATGCCTGACTTGTCTGCTTCACACAACAAAAAGCCACTTTTTGCACACATGGACACAATATCTCTGTTTCTCAAACATTCGCAGGTATTGTACTGGACTATTTATGGACTCTGACCCATTTTAAAGAAATGGACTTATAAGGAAAAGCCCTGTGGGTTGTATCTTCTTTCATGTGCTGAGCTTTCAGTGTTTTTGTTGTTTGTAAAAAAAAAAAAAAAAAAAAGGAAAAAGATATAAACATATCTTCAGAAAAACTTGAAATCCATCAAAAGAAGGTCATCTTGCACCCTTCATGCTCACAGGGACAGTTTAGGTCAGGAGCTTTTGTCTCTGAAATCTATGTAAATGTAATCTATTGTCTAATCTGTCATCAGAGCAGGCTGTGAGCTGATTGGTCCTTCACCTGATAACATCTCTATATTTCTGCTGAGCTGCAGGACAGGTGCGTCTGTGAGCCCGGCCGCAGACAACAATCAACACGTTTCCTGATCTCTGAGGTATGACGTGAACATGCAGAGGTTAACTCTGAAACACTGAACTCTCTCCTCAGCTCCATGCCAACATGCCTCTGTGGCTGAACACCGTGCTGTGTGTGAAGATACATGCTGATAATGTTTGTCTCAGGTGTGCCTGAAACAGGAAACATGCCAGTGTGGGTGTGGAGATAAACACAGGTAATTAAACTCTGAACATGGTTTCACAGATTACTGTGAGGAAAGCAGGTTTATGTAATTATGTAAATGGATTAAACTCACACTGCCTCACTCTGCCGAGGTAAATGGAGCCATTATTAACACTACAGTGAAAGAGCAGAAACGTGTTTCTTTCAGATTGCGTAACCTTACAAGAAAACTAATTAGCAGTCCAACAATCAGCCGTGCTCTGAAAATGAATCACTGCTGCTGCTGAAAAGTGACAAACACAGCCAACATGAGAAAGTCACAAAGCAACATGACTGGCTCTCTAAGGAGGCCATGTCCTTCTCTTTAATCACAGGACTGCTACAAATGCTTCTATCTCTCACTGTTGTTCTGACACAGTTTTACAAAACCTCAGACTGGACCTCGTTTCTTTAAACATTAAACACACACCTAATACTTCCACAGGTGTCATCTACAAAACACTGTGTGCTGGGACAATGATGCACCACCCACCTTAACCAAGGTAAGGGTGACTGAATCAGATTATGATACCGTGGCTACGGAAAGTGTTCAGACCCCATTGACAAAGTCATTTAAGTTAGTTTTGAATGCTTGTGGTCATGTGATATTTCCGTTTTGCTTTTTTAATAAATCTGTAAAAATGTCTAAAATTGAGTGTTTTGTGTCAATATGGGGTGCTGTGTGCACAGTATTGAAGAAAAACTAACTTGAATGACTTTATCAGGTGGCTGTAATCTGACAGAGAGTGAAAAATTTAAGGGGGACTGAATACTTTCTGCACCCACTGTACATACTATATATGCATATTAAAGTCTGAAGACACAGCAGGTCTTATCTCCCACGAATCATTCTTGTTTAGAGAAGCCAAACAGCTGACTATTCTAGAAAGACTGGTTCAACAGCTAAAACATTTTGTCAGGGGCTTTGGGCAATAACAAGATTTCCACCTGAACAAAGTGTCAGAATTTACAAGACAGATGTGAAGGCGATGTTTGTGAAGGAACCACCAATGGCTGAAATATATTGTTTTTACCGCGCTTGAATTGAAAAAAAAAATGTGTTAGTGTGTTTAACTGAGCACCAACCTGCGAGGTTTAAAAGTGACACCCAGCAGAAATGACAAAACCTGCAGTTCCCTGAGTGTCCACTAGAATCTGTCTGGTGGAGGGTTGTGTGAAGGGTAGTAAATCAATACGCAAAACCGTTTTAGGTGACAGCTGCCTTTTTTCTGAAGATAAAGTTGTTATTGGTTAGTAGTCTTAAGGAGACAGCAGCTAAAACAAAGTGATCGGGCTGAAAGGGTTTGCAGGAGTTTTTTTGAAACACAGGTGTGAGGAAAATGCGGACATTTAAGCTGTAAAATGTGATATTAACTCGGAAGGTACCAGGGGGACACGGTAAAGCCTTATAATTCCCTCTCTTTAAATAAGTCCAAGGTTTGTAACCTGACAGTCAGTTTTCTGCAGTTCTGGTTTTCATGTCTGTCTCACCACAGTGTAAAGCCTGAGTATGTTCTACCAGTGCTCATCTACCAGCTCCAACCTCACCAAGCAGAGGTAACGAAACCTCACTCTTCATTTTATTGATAGACTCTCAAGTTTGAACAGACCACTGCAGAAAAACTGCTGACTGTGGGTTGGAATCAACATTAGCACCAACAGATTAACCTGTGTTTAAGCCTTTAGCTCATGTTTTAGCCTTTAGCTTGTGTTTTAGCCTTAAGCTCATTTTTTAGCCTTTAGCTTGTGTTTTAGCCATTTTTCTGTGTTTTAGCCTATAGCTTGTGAACTAACTCTCCTATTTATCTTTCTTCTTCTCTTCTGTCCTTTTTCTGTCTGACAGTTAGGCTCCAGTGTCCACCATCACTACAAAATCAATCACAGAAATAATTTTCAGCAGAAATAAACTCAGATCTCTCTTCTCTTTACTAAACTTCATTAACTGCTGTGGTGTTGTCACAGAGACTTAGATGTGCTGTAAATCATTTTGGTCAACCCAATTGGGAAGCTAAGAAGTAGCATTTAGGAACAACATATATTAGTGCTGGTAATCTCATTTTAAAGTGTGGATTAGGATCAGGCATATATCTAGAAGGGAGACTTTTTCAAGATCACTTACAAACTCCTCACAGCCCCTTAAATGTCAATGCCCAGTTATGCTTTAGCAAACTGGCCTCACTAGGTCTAGGTGTGTGTGTGTGTGTGCGCGCGTGTGTGTGTGTGTATGTGTGTGTGTGTGTGTGTGTGTGTGTGTGTGTGTGTGTGTGTGTGTGTGTGTGTGTGTGTGTGTGTGTGATAAATCTGACATGTCACATAGTGATCATAACTCCACTCTGAGTGTGTCAGTGACACATTCAGCCTACATCTGGACCAGCTCTGATCAGTGAAACATCTTTACTGAGGAAAAAGTTCAGATTACACTGACAGATAGTCACAGTGCAAACACATTACACAGACAGGATTGACACAGGGAGACCATGAGTTGACGCTGGATTTGACTTTTCTTCATACAGGTAGTTAGGCAGGTCACACCTCGTAAACAGATTTCAATGTTTGTTTCTTCTTCACAGGATCCTGCTGACCTGTGTGAGGTCCTGTAGCTGTAAACATCCTCATGTGTCAGATTGTAAAGCAGTGTTTCTCAATTTCGGTCCTGGGGACCCCCTGCCCTGCATGTTTTAGATGTTACCCGAATCCAACACACCTGATTCAAATGATCAGCCCGTCATCAAGCTGTGCTCGAGCCTGATAATGAGCCATTCATTTGAATCAGGTGTGCTGGAGTGGGGTAACATCTAAAACATGCAGGGCAGGGGGTCCCCAGGACCAGGATTGAGAAACACTGCTGTAAAGGTTTCACTAAGGAGTCTTTTTAGTTTTCATCATAAAATCATTAGTGTTATTGACCTGAAGTTTACCTCCCATCACAAGTTGCCTGTATCACTTCATCCTAAATTAGTACTGTAAAGGCTTGAAACATTTAACAGTTGAAATCAAATCTCTGAAATGAAAACATATTGGTGATAAATGATCGTCATTTTAGTTAAGTATCCGTACAGTTGCTGACCACTTTTTCCTTCCTATGTGTACTCTGTTCAGACAAATCAACATTACTCAGAACACTGTGAGCTTTGGCCTGTTTCCACCAAGCGGTTCAGTTCAGTTCGTCTTGGTACAGCACACATTTTGTGGCATTTCAGTTGACTTATCCCAGGACAGGTCCCTGAATTACCAACCTGTACCTACCCACTTTTTGGTACCCTACTGTTGAGGTGTCAGACTAAACTGATCCAATCCCAGAAGGTGGAGCTAGACACACTGCTGTCCGTTGATTGGTGGAAAGACTGGTCACTTCCTGTGTGACAGTGTCATGACAGATGTACTGAAGAACATTAAACAACTACATCAGGTAAATAAAACAGGAACATCTATAGAACTTTGTTATTAGTGAGTGTGTTGCAGGTGATCTACTCAGACTGCGTGCTGATAACAGGAGCAGACATATGGGTCACATACTGCTGCACAGGAGGTGAGAGCTGTGTCCAAAGTGGGGCGCGCCCTCTGCCATGGCAGTGTGCTGTAAGGATAAGTTCAGTTTATACAGCTTTTACATTGTTTATAGAATGAAGTAGAACAAATTACTCACCCAGAAGGCTTTCCTGATCCAAGCAGTGCTTTGTGAGATATTTAGATCCAAAATCGTGCAGCGGACGTCCGTATAATGGGATCCATCGGGGCATAGACAGCTGCTCCTAAAACTTCATTAATCGTCCAAAAACTCATGTTTTTCACCAATCATCATGGTCCGCTCCAGGTTAGTCCTCTGCTGCCGTCTGTGTCACTCCAGACAGCGCTGTGTGGCTGTAATGACCTCTGAACTGACGAAGACTTTGTTTACGTTTGCCCCTCCGTGCATGCGCAGTACTCTCTGGAGAGCTGACTCCACTTCCTCCTTTCTTTGAGCTTGTTATCTGTTAACTTTGGCTCAAAACTGCAATGACACCCATCATATTCAAAGTTCTCCTCTACAACATCTTCATCAGATAGCTATTTGTCCATTTTACAAAAAAACTGGAAGAAGAAAGTTAGCATGTAGCTTGCCATCTTCCCCTGAAACAATGAGCCGCACTGCGCATGCGAAGTGACACAGACTGCAGCAGAGAACTATCTCGGAGCGGACCATGATGGAATATTGGTGAAAACACGAGTTTTTGGACGATTAACGCAGTTTTAGGAGCGGCGCTGTCTATGTCCCCGATGGATCCCATCATACGGACATCCGCTGCACGATTTTGGATCTAAATATCTCCCGAAGCACTGCTTGGATCAGGAAAGCCTTCTGGGTGAGTATTTTGTTCTACTTCATTCTATTAACAATGTAAAAGCTGTATAAACTGAACTTATCCTTCAATAGAGACGCAAAAACAGCGCCCACTAACAGTTTCAGGTTTGATAAATCACTCTGCAAGTGCTAAATGATGATATTTGCAGTGCCTCCTCCCAGATATGATTGGCTAATCAAACGTCTGTCAAAACATGAACCAATGAATTGTATCAATTCCATCAACCATGTATCATACTTCTATCGAGGAAAAGTTATTTGGTGATATATATCTTTATCCTTTTATTGCCCAGGCCTATTTACAAGTAGGATATAGTGCATCCAACTGTATGCTTTATTACCTAAAATAGCTTTCAAAAATTCAAAGAGAACAAAACCTGAGCCTCTCTGCTAACACATTAGCCTGCACATTTATAACAAACACAGAATGTGGTAACTTTTCTGACACTTCCTGCTTCAAACCCAAAAGGCCAGAAGTATCATGTAGTTTGTAATAGCAGACATCAAGAAAATACATCTCAAAGCCACTGAGGTCAGAGCAGACTGGAGGTCTACGGACAGAGAGCTTTGATAAGTGAGACTGAGACTCCTCAAGGCTCAGGTACAAACTTAGAACAGATTGAAAAACACAGAAATCTGCAGCCATTTAACCTGATCTTATTACATGAGGAAATCAAAGCTCATTGGTTTGTCATGCTCCAACAACTTCATGATTTTACCACCTCACCAGCTACACACACACACACACACACACACACACACACACACACACACACACACACACACACACACACACACACACACACACACACACTGACATCAGAGAACCCACAGTGTGCCTTATAATCACTAACACTCATCAACACAACAATGTAACAAAACACAACATCAACACCCAGCTTGATGACAACACGAACAACTGAACACAACATCATCAACACACAGCGTGCCAACACCACACAACTAGAACTACAATACCACAGAACAACACACTGACACACACGGGCAGAGGGACACTGACACAGGGACACTGTCACAGCCTAAGACTGATGGGATAAGAAGGTAAAGCGGGGAATGAGGAAGAGGATGCGGTCTGTGACTGTGAAGGGTAGACAGCGAAATACATGCGAAATCAACCGGAGCACAGACCCGGGTCTAAGGCTGTCTGCGGGGGGACACAGGCCGCCTGACAGCTCCGGTACAGGATCATTCCATCCTGCCCGGGTGTTCCTCCTGAACATCCGGTGAAAACCTCCGTATCTGTGTGATTATGGAGGAACAGACATCACAGAGGAGACCGCAGCAGCTCGTGTCGGTGCCGTCAGAGCCCTACCGGAGCGGCAGCATCGACCGGACCGTGTCTGCTCTTTGTCACCTCCATTACCGGACAAACACCCCCGTTCACCCCCACTCACTTTGCTCTTGACCTCCACCACGCTGTCGGTGAGTTTTAACGGCGTCCGCTGCTGCTGCTGCCGCGACATTCTGCTCCCCTGTACTTGGTGCGTCGTTACGGGCACTGCGGATAAAACCATCCACCGTATCTACACACGGCGCCTCCTCCCCCGTCCTCCGGTAACAGCAGCGGTGATAAAACACATCAAGCAGGCTCTGTCCGTCCACCTGTCCGTCGTTAAATCATGTTCGGGTTAAAGCTCCGCTCGCTCCGTTCGTGTGTGCGCCTCTCGTGCCGTCCTGCGTCAGTGCGCGCGCTGTTGTTGTTCGCTTACGACACGGAGTCCAAAAAAAAGAAAGAAAAAAAAAAAACAACCAGCCCGCAGCGCTCGCGGCAGGTGGAGTCCGGTAAATCCGGTGTGGGATGAGAGGTACCGGTGTAACCCGTCCTCCTCCTCCTTCGACGTGACAGAGGACACACAGGGGGTGGGGCTTAGCTGAGGGATAATAGTACACACACTGCTGTTACTGTACACACACACACACACACACACACGCGCGCGCGCAGTTTCCACTATCAATAATAAGGGAAGAAGTACCAGTGAATTAAAACAAAAGATAAACAAGCAGGCTTTTACGAACTGAATGTAGGAGGTTTATCATTACTATCACTTTTTTCACTATTTCTATAAAAAAAACATCTTGACCTTTTATTTTAGTTATAAGCAGCCATTAAATTCCCACTCAAACACTGAAACTTAAGAATACCCTATGTTATAATGTTAACACTGAATTTTGTTTAGAAATTCACAAAGTTAACTCATTTGTATTCCTTCATTTTTTTTTTCACTTTTATCAAACTGAGGAAATGTCTTCACCATGGTCATGAAATGCAGCCCAAACCACAGCTCATCTAAACTGACACAAATATCTACTACAACGAATAAAATATAATTTTATGAGATTTGTAGATCAGTATGTTCAGTTTTTATTTATATTTTACGCAACGTCCCACCTTTTTGAGATTTGGGGTTGTAAACATGGATTGTGTAAAACATGGACGAAGTCTCTGCGATGTCACCCATCTGTTACTGAAACAGTGAAATGAAGCCCATTCACAGAAGCAGCCACATTGGATATGATGCCAGCTTTGGGTTTCCTTTCAGACAGCTACAGGACACCCATTAGTCACATGAGCTGAGCTGTGTCTCTGATTGGACAGAGGGTCCTTATAACTCCGCAGAGTTAGAAAAATAGTGACCCCCTGTACAGTGTGTGCCGATAGTACGCATGCTCAGATATGACGTAAGACGCAACTAGAGACGTTCCTCAATTTAAAAAATGGTGGCGAGCAGTCAGCACTGGACTGCTGGTGATGTTTATGTTTTTTTGTTCTGTGACTATTCTGTTTAATTATAGCGGTGCATGTAGACCAGAGATTGGAATATTCCTTTCCATGGCTATGTTTTTTTCAGAAAAGTCATTTAGAAAGATGCCATTCGGAAAGACGAAAAACTCCTCATGTAACAGTGGCTATTGTCATCTCTTCTTGGCAGTCACAGTAGTGCCAGCATATCGTCCTCATCTCCTTCTCCTCAGCCCGTAGGGAACATTGGATCTAGAAACGGTTAGCAGCAACATGCTATGGGCTGCTAAGAGCTGAAATTCAACTATGGTTGTGTGTGTTTGTGTTTGTGTGTGTGTGTGTGTGTGTGTGTGTGTGTGTGTGTGTGTGTGTGTGTGTGTGTGTGTGTGTGTGTGTGTGTGTGTGAACGGCCTGAAAGTTCAGGTCAGTCTGTGTGTTTTCTCCTCCTCAAAATCTAAACCCTGCTCTAACCCTCCTAATCACCCCAGTGCCAGCCCGTACTGGATCCAGGGTGTGTGTGTGTGTGTGTGTGTGTGTGTGTGTGTGTGTGTGTGTGTGTGTGTGTGTGTGTGTGTGTGTGTGTGTGTGTGTGTGTGTGTATGTAACTTTGTGGTGCTGTTTAATGTATAAGGTCCTTGTTTTTCACGGTTTCCCTCTGTCAGACAGTGAAAACAGTATTTATGTCCTCTGTAGTGTCCTCGTGCTGTCTTTATGTGGACGTAAATAAATATTCCACAGTGTGAGCTCTAGAGTCTGGTAGTATGAGATCATTCACTCAATCCAAATCCTCCCAGCTCCCTTCAAATTCCTTCATCCCTTCATGACTGAGGGAGGAGAGAGGAAGGGGAGAAGGAGGGAGGAGAGAGGGCATCTAGTGATTGAGGAGGAGGAGGAGGAGGAGGAGGAAGGTAAAGTTTATGATGGATGACTTGAATGATTTTGTTTTTCTCTCCTTCTCCTTCATTGGAATGCATGTTATCTGGAGGCTCATGGTTGGTGGTAATAACAGCCTCATGTGTGAGAACATGGGGTCCTACAATGGTGCACTGTTACACCCCCACCAACAAACATCAGTGAGTATTCATTCTCATAACATATTCCAATCCTCACAACAGCAACACAAAGAGACCCACACTCCCTTCAGTCAATATGTGCTTGAGCCAATCAGAAGTAGTACTTGTTGAGGTTCACCCTCACCTCCGGTTATATGACGATATATTTGGTGATTCACCTTCGTGGAGGAGAGTGGTCTCAGAGGTCTGAGGTAAGTTTTATTTAGAATGTTTCAAGTGCTTCTTGTCTTTATCTATGCAGAATTTGGCTATGGATCAACATTATTAGCCTTAATGCTTAACAATTCCTTTGACAATTCTTCACATTATGCCTGAGCAGCTGGACTTAACATTGCTCTTTGGCCCCAGTTACAGTTTTCCAAGAAAACTATGATTTAAAGTTTTTCACTCAAAGTTTTACTGAATAAGTGCTGAACACAAAGAAATGCACGTTATGGTCTCACTTTAGATTCCTGTTCAATACTTTAAACATGTTATACATCTCCTAATGGACCAAAAGTAACTTTATAGAACACATAGCACTAGCTTAATGCTAATGTATATGGAATCACAGATCACAGTTACTCTCTGTAAACAACACTGAAAACTCTAAAAGTCAAAAAGTTTGAGAGCTCATGGCTGACTTAGCATAAATAAGGCAGAGGCCTATATCACGAAGCAGGATTAGTGTCTTAGCGAGATAACTTCAGGGTTAACTCTTGATTACCGATAGCACGAAGCTGGTTCCTTTTTTATCAGAGTAGATCACCATGGTGACCTACTCTGAACGGCTATCCTGCTCTGGAGCAGGATAAGTTGGAGGTTGAATCTGATCCTATAAAAAGCCCCTCCCACTGGCCAATCGGCTTCTTCGAAACAATGGCCTGCCCTTTTCTCCCAAACCCAGTGGACAGAGGCACAAGTTGTAAGAAGAGCTTTACGAAGAGAAAGGGTGTTTAAATATCGATCAGATCCACTCGATCAAAGCGACGATTCGCTGTATGAGAGGTATAGGTTCTGACGGCCCGGACTACTCTACCTCTGTGAAATATTAGAGCCGTACATTGCCCGTGCAACCCGCAAGAGCGGTGCACTGACTGTCCTACAGATATTGTGCATCTCCCTGCGGTTCTTTGCCACGGGCAGCTACATGTACTCTGTCGGGGATGAGGAGCGGCTGAGGAAGATTACGGCGTCCCGCGTTGTGCATCAGACGTGATGATGTTCTTGTATTTGTTTTTTATCTGCTCCCATGTTCTTCTGACTCCAGAAGGATTACATCTGGGAGAATGACATGATAATTGGAATAGACAGAAGTCATTTGCACAATAGCATTTATTATTTTATGAGATTTAGAAGTGTGATCACTATCATACTGATACCGCGCTTTATGCTATAGGCCTCTGGTTTCAAACACAAAGCACAGCTTTAGCCCTTTTGAGGCACTAGATGGCCTACTTCAGTCAATAACATATAAAACAACATGTCCATGTCAAGTGATTGGCGATTTTTTACTGATTTTTTATTCATTTACATCGAGAGATATCCAGATCTAGTTCCATGTTTATTTACTTATAAACTCTAAATAAAATACTAGCTCTTGCTAGAAGGTGCCCTCTGCCTTTGGCCGAGGACCCTAAAAATGCTGTTGACACAGAAAACCTGTTGACCATTCACAACCTCACTCCCCCCTACCTGTCCAATCTCCTCCACATTGCCACCCCCTCTCGATCCCTCAGGTCGTCCTCCTCCCTCCATCTCTCTGTGCCCTCTGCCCGACTCAGCACCATGGGGAACAGGGTTTTCAGCCACCCTGCTCCCAAATTCTGGAACTCTCTCCCCCTTGACCTCAGAAACATTGACTACCTTCCCCACTTCAAATCAAAACTCAAAATCCATCTGTTTCAAACTGCATACTCCCTTTAATTTGACACCCTCATTTGGCTGTGTTTTTACTATGTATTTTGTAAAGTGTCCTTTGGTGCAAAGAAAGGCACTTTAAAATAAAATGTATCATTATTTATTAAAGCTACTTTTTGAACTCAGAAAATTCATTTTATGAGTGAGTGATTGAATCAGCCACCCCTGTGTGAGCCATGATCTCAGACTGGTCAACCCCATGAAAACTGTCTGGCTCTGCCCCTGCAAGAGAGAAGAGAGGAGTTACAAAAGAAATGAACGAACAGAGACAGGACAGATCAGAGGAGAGAGTCTCTAAGGAGTCCAAATCTCAGCTTTTCAGCTGCTGAAGACCAACAATCAACCTGCCCAGGAAACTCAGAGAGAGACACAGAGCTCTGTGTGTGTGTGTGTGTGTGTGTGTGTGTGTGTGTGTGTGTGTGTGTGTGTGTGTGTGTGTGTGTGTGTGTGTGTGTGTGTGTGTGTGTGTGTGTGTGTGTGAGTGAGAGAGAGAGAGAGAGAGCGAGAGAGAGAGAGAGAGAGAGAGAGCAGGAATGTCAGCTATGTGAACAGGCAGGTGAGTCAGCCAACCTGTGTCTGCTCTGCTTCTCGTGTGCTTTGTATTTTCCTCCTTGTCTTCTCACTCTTTATCCTTCTGTCCCCCATTGAAATTTTGTCTTTTTTCCTCTGCGCAAAGTTTCTCTGTCCATGGTTTTCGCTCCTCCTGTCATGTATAAACTACATGAGGGCAGCGTGGCCTAATTGGTTCTCAGATCACCTTTTCCCCATGATGTTTTCTGCTCCTTTCGAGATTCTGAGTGTATTATGTTATACTGCAGATGATATATCTTTGTTGCTAGGCGCTGCCCAAGCAGCTGCCTTTTGCAGCAGCTCTCTCTTCTTTGTCCGTTTCTTGTAATTTTTTTCGTCTCTTTTTCGTCATCTTTGTATTTGGAGTGGATCATCACTTTGTATGGTTCATTGTTGGTCATGGACACCAAACTTTTTGTGTCTTCAGTGATATTTTTACTACTTTTCTCCTGTGTTTGTCTGGAGATCCTACATGTAACCATGGCTGCATTGTTTACATGTGAAATTAGCTTTTAGCAGCCTGTAGCATGTCAATGCTAACTAGTGTAAGGCTTGATGATTTCCCTCGAGGTGAGGAGGAGGAGGTGAGGACGACGTGCTGGTTCTCGGGTGTGAGCTGGGAGGTGACGATGTGGGCCTGTCCTTCCATCCATCGTTGTTGAGAACGTGGGATCTACCTCCGGTGGGATGGACGAGCTAGCTGTACTAGCCCAGCAGCAGAGGGGCTGCCGGAGGGCAGAGTGGCATCGTGCTGTTCACGGACGTGGCTGACAGAGCTGACATCGGACGCCGGTGCCACATTGGAGGAGCTTCACCTGCTGTGAGCAGACAGGATCCAGGAGACAGAGACTGAACAGACTGCTGGGGAGGCTCAGTCCTGGGCCCTGTGGAGGTGGAGACTGGCTGGGCTGGAGAGTGGTGGACGGGCTGTCGTCATCTATTTTCTTGTGGACCTTTTTGCACTTTCTATACTCTTTCTTACTTTTGTTTTCTTAAATGCTGCTGTAACTCCTGAATTTCCCCTCAGGGATAAATAAAGTATTTCCTATTCCTATATGTTGATGTTTATTTCACAGCACAGTTTAAAAGAGGAGAAAAAGGCCCTAATCTAAGACCCCAAATAACGAGCGCTAAATTGCATCTGTAAACTAAAACTTTGCAGGTGTTACAGGTGATCTACTCAGACTGCATGCTCAGCTGATAACAGGAGCAAACCGCCCTCTTTAAATGAGAATTCAGCGCGCGCTACCTGCTGTCACCATGGGGAGTTTGGAGAGCAGAGTGTCTGTAAAGGAAAAATGAAGTTTTTCAGAAGTATGGGTTGAAGGCTGCTGCACAGGAGGTGAGAGCTGTGTTTAATGTGGTGTGTGCCCTCTGCCGTGACACTCGGGCCATCGTTGGACACACAAAGCAGCTGGTCAGTGCTGTGTCTACGCTGACATTGATCATAATGCCCTGGAAACAGTCTGGAGGTTATTCAGTGGCAGTGGTCCTTCAACTGAGCCGTCGGAGGATGAGGAGGGAGGTTCATCTCCTGTGCTCTCCACAGAGGAGATCAATCAATCAATCAATCTTTATTTATATAGCGCCAAATCATAACAAATGTTATTTCAAGACACTTTACAAAAACATTTACAGGTCTAGACCCGTAAATGTTAATAAAATTTTATTAGCAGAAACCCAACATCAAGACAAGATAAGGAGTCTTATCTTATCTTAATCCACCATGAGTACAGGACTTTGCAGCATTTAGCAAGTTACAATGGCAAAGAAAAACTTCCCTTTAACGGGCAGAAACCTTGGACAGAACCAGACTCATATTAGACAGACATCTGTCTCGACTGTGTTGGGGTTAGAGAGACAGATAGAGGAGAGAGAGTGGGAGAGAGAATGGGGGGGGATACACACACACGCACACACACACACACACACACACACACACACACACACACACACAGAAAGGGAGAGAGAGAGAAACAGACGCAGTCTGAAGTTTGGCGCTGTGGCGACAGTTAAGGTGAAACCAGCAGGCCAAATCCAAAGCTGTAGTAGCTGGTGTCGGACAGGAGCACAGCAGCAGGCCGTCTTCTTCACCGATCCCCAGGAACCTACAAGACAAACTCAGACCCTCCCAGAGAGGTGTATGGTCAGTAACTATAACAGGACAGTAAGACTAGAAGTTAGACTGACAGAAAAAGAGGGAAACAGGAGCCCTGTGTGTCAGTTCCCCCCAGCAGTCTAAACCTATAGCAGCATAACTAAGAGCTGGTTCAGATCTGATCCAGCTCTAACTGTAAGCTTTATCAAAAAGGAAACATTCCTTACGCACGGATGGAGACCAGCACAGCCGGTGAAAATCCAAAGCCTCAAGTAAAGAAAAAAAGGACTAGGATAATAATTAACTTCATAGTGTTTTTGTTTTTGGTTTAATTGCATAAAAAACATACCTGAATAAGCGTGTAAAGTGGTAAAAATGGCTTTAAATCAAATTGTCCTGTGTGTACAGTCCTTCAGCATTAATCTTTCCCACATGTGACCAGTTGACATTTTCCTCTACATCCAGAGGATGCAGACCTGTGAGCAGTTTTTCTTTGAGAGAAATGGCATGGCTCCTTTTTATAACCAGCTCCAAATCAGCCCTCAGGTCAACCAGCATCTCTACTGTTTTTATTTCTGACAGTTCTAACATATTGATTCACGAGCGCGGGAGATTCACGAGCGCGGGAGATTCTCTCGCTCTCGTCTGTCATTACACCTCTGCTTTCTTCTGACCACAATAACCACAGACATTTAGTCTCTGTCTTGAGTTTCCCTGTGTTTGGTTTGGTTCTCCTTGTGTTTCCCTTGTGGTTGATTGCCCCTCATGTGTTTCACCTGTGTCTTGTTCCGCACATGTGCTTGATTACCCTTCAGTGCATAAAGTCTCTGTGTTTCCTTTGTTCTCTGTTGGTTCATTGTTTTCTGTCTGTGCTCCTGTGCCTCTTGGTAGTACTTTTCATTTTGTTTCATTGGTTTTGAGTTTTTGGATTTTGAGTTTAGTTATTAAAAGTTTTTTGTTGCATCTGCATTTGGGCCCTCCTTGCTTGTTTTTCCCTGGGATCCATGACAATTTGTGTGCAACACTGTCAGTTTGTGCCTGCCTTTCTAATGTGCTAAATATAGACTCAAAACAGCAACAGCTAACAGCTTTTGAGGTCTGATAAATCACTCCATGGGTACTAAATGATAACAGTTTCATCTCCTTCGCTTAAGATTGTGTGCACTCAGATTATCTGCATATATTCTGCATATTCATGAAGGCAAACATGCTACACAGACTGCATGTGCTATTGTGCTCATTTGACAGAATCCATCCTCAGTGCACCTGGTTAGTACTTTAGCTTTGCGTGGCAGGTGAGGCTTAATGTGTTAGCCTCTGAACTGGAAAAAGGACAACTATACCTAGTAGCCTTATGTCTTTCTGGGGCTTTCAGGTGTGAGCTGCCTAACTTCTCTGTCTTAAAATTGTTTTGCCATCTTCTTTTTTAGTCTTCTTCCTCACACACTGTCTCTCTGTTATTTGGCTTTTTTTTCTCATCATCTAAGCTGATCATTCATCTTAACAAAGCACCCCTGCCACATACAGCTGCGTATGTGTTTGTGGAATTTTTTTTTATTTTTTGGCGTGTGTGTGTGTGTGTGACAGGGATAAGGACAAACGTGAATGTGACGAAGTATGTACAAGGACATATTATGGTGTGAAGAATATGAATAATGTACTTGCCTTTAGTTTCATATTTGGAAGACGGTATAGATTTGATGTATAACAGGGAACACTTGAAATTAGTTGAGAGGAAACACTGACAAAGTGGGTATGTAATATTGCCATAATTGTCTGACCTTATAACCAAAGTAGTTGTGGTACATTGGTGAGAAAAGGCAAGGTTATTTTGAGTATTTCAATGAAGCATGTTGTAGAAAATATAATTGGTAAATTATTAAAGGTGACAGAAATTTCATTACAGGAATGTAACTTGTGTTTTACAGGAGTTTAATTGCAATGTAATTAGTAGATGTGACATATATATATATATATATATATATATATATATATATATATATATATATATATATATATATATATATATATATATATATATATATATACTTTCAGAAAATCGAGAGAGTTCAGTTTTCACCGACTCAACTGCCAGTGTGTAATGAGGCAGAAGTGGTTGCTCTGTGAACAGCCTGCGAGCTGATATGTGTATGGGGGTTAAGTATTTGGTTCAGTGGTCAATTCATGAAACCATACAAGAGGAAGTAATTTATTGAAAGTTTTTTAAGTCTTTGTGGATAATTTTTACAGCTGTATTTTGTTTTACAAATGTAACATCAGAGATGCAGTGCTTTGAGTTAAGGAGACTATGCATATGTAGATGATGAGAAATGTAATATAACAGGCATATGTTTTGTCTTCGTGTGTAATGAAGTGATCATAGTAATGGCTGTGGTAAAGTTATATTTGCATATTACTATTTGCATACGAAGCAGGTGCATGTTTTGTTATGCGAAACTAAACTGACTATGCTGATAATATGGGTCAGTTGTTTTCCTTTTTTATTACACATTGTATTAAAATGTTTGTATTTGTTCGAATCCATTTAAACACTTGAATGTTGACAGAATATTTAGTAATTCTTTTTTTTTTTACAATAGGTAAGTGTGAAGTTTGGCAGCAGGTAAAAAATAGTGAATTGTTAACATTTCTGCTTCTCTGATGTCACTCTTGTAAGACTTGTTGATATGTGATGAATATTGTTGTAATATTCATTGATTAGTTTATGTTTTTTAGTATCAAATAATGGATATCAACGTAAACCGCCACGTATTGTTCGACAGAGTTGGTGATTGGAGCGTCCGAGTTCTGCAACTGGTGGGACGCTTTGTGAGGGTGAGGAGAGCAGACAGAAGCAGGAGGAGATGGCAGGACCATGAACTGAGGTGACTGCGGACTGAATTGTCTCGGGCACAGCAGAGGCTGGAAGTAGTTGAAGCACTCTTGGCCTTTCAGAATGATGAATACTGCCATTGGCTTACAGGCCGAATAGACTGGCCCTTACGCAGGGTTCATAGACATTGTAACGGTGGCTAATGGTTCCATGTGAGGTTTATGAATTAATCAAAAGCTACAGCTTCACTTTAGATGCAAGATGTTCTGTATTTTGTGTGGTAACAGGGTACTTTTGTTTTGTGATGAACATTTTCATGTTGATTTGTGAAAACTTTGAGTATGCCATCATTTGTCATGACAATATGCCTTTGTGTGTCAATGTTTCGAAGACAGTGATGGTTGGGAGGTGGTCAGGGACCATTCCAACCAACAGGACGTTTGGCATGACAACCGTGTGAATCCAGCCTTTATTGTCATCACGTGACTTGCACACACTGTAATTAGGAGCACTGCTCCGTCTGGTGCTACAAAAACAATACAAGTAAACATCAGTGTGTAAATTATAGTGCAAAAACAAGAAGAATAACAATAAATGGCACAGACAGAAAATAAAGTATTGTCATGGTTTTTAATGAAGGTGACTGTTAAGAGCGATGATGGCTCTGGGGAAGAAGTTGTCTCTGAGTCTGTTTGTTTTGGTTTTGTGTAACCTGGGCCCTGTTCTACGAAGCAAGTTCAGTCTAGCGAGATAGCCTTGGAGCTACCTCACTGAACTGAGCGCGGTAGCCGGCGGTCTTGCTACACGGTTTTATGACTCTGGTTATCAACCTCATAAGTGGATCCAGCTCGGCAATGAGCGCGTGCACGCATATAAGGCGGAGCCTGCTGCATCTGACCAATCACGAACATGGAGCAGTCTGGAGCGTCAGAGCAGGCCGGAGAGAGGAGGACCGCATACTTCACTCAGGAGGAGCAGGAGGTGTTCATGAGGAAGTATGACGAGCTGAAACATGTAATTAACGTTAAAAGCAACACCGTCGCCGCTGCTAAAGCACGGAAGGAGTGCTGGCAGAAAATTGCTGACAGTCTAAATGCGTAAGTGTAGTGCAAAAACAATCTTTTGTGCCATTATCATCCTGAAATAGCACTGTTCAACATGACCTTTTACTGTAACATGCACCATACTTAATTTATTTCTCAGATGAATTTATTCATTTGTTCATTCCTATCATGTTTACATTTTTTGTGTGATATGTAGCCCACATGAGCCCTACATGAATTCCTGTCACAATTTTAATACGGGCAATAAAATATTGTCATGGAACAGAGGTGTTGGCATTGAAGATCTTTAACGGCAATGAGAGTTCTTCATTCCCTTTAACTACCTGTAGAAAGTGTCATATACTACCAACTCCTCCCTGAAACACCGGTAACTTTAACAAAGGTGGTCATCAGAAAAAGAGAGTGAGTTGGGCTCCGATGTCCACGGGATCCTCTAAGAACGGACAAGCCATTTTTTCGTGAGGGCTCATTGGTCAGTAGGCGGGGTTTTAATAGTCTGCGAGTTCAATCTGGGACCTAACCTGCCCCGGAGCAGGTTAGCCGTTCAGCGTACGTTGCCATGGAGACTTGCCTCGCTGAGGAGTGATCCCGTGTCGTAGAACAGGGAATCCGGAACCTATCCTCAAAGCTACCTTGCTAGGCAGTACTCCTGCTTCATAGTACAGGGCCCTGGGGCCTGTACTACGAAGCTGGATTAAGTCATCCAGAATAACTCTGCGACAACTCCCTGAACTTCACCGGATCTCCGTTATCTAGATCTGCTGTACTACGAAGCTCATTATCAATTCGATAAGTGAAATGGCTGGGATCTGTGCGCGCACACATAAAATGGGCGTGGTTGGCGGCCCCGGAGCATTTTCCACAATGGAGAAGAGAGCAGCCTATTTTAAGGCGGAGGAGCAGCAAATATTACTGCAAAATATACGAGGAGTACCGCAGTATTATCCAGGCCAGGAGCAACACGACTGCAGCCGCAAGAAGCCGGAGGGATTGCTGCAAAAAATCTCAGACTCTGTGAATGTGTAAGTTTCCAAAATGCTGATATGAATAGACCTATCTCATCATGTGACGACACGGGCACTTAGGTCCTTATTCATTCATGTTGTCAGTCAGTGTGAGTGATCAGCATCATATCTGACCTCATAATTAGAAAGAGTCCACTTTCCTACAAATCCCAAGGAAAACGCTCATTATAGGCAGTTTGTATTGCAGATGCAATAGCAGTGGGGAAAAAAGGACGTGGGAGCAAATAAAAAATACATATAAAAACATCCTTCAAAGTGGTCAGTATGAAAGATTCCATTTGCACACATTTCTACTTTTCCCTGACAATGTCTCAGTTATGATGATCAGTAAGATATTGTTTGTTCACAGCCCATAAGAAAAAATGTTGGTCCAAAAAGACAGGGGGCGGTCCCGCGCCGGAGGACTTCACTCCAGCTGAGCAAATTGGTGAGTGAGCGGTCTTTCATGCCCGCCCGGGAGAACCGATTGGTCAGCGGGCGGTCTGTCACACCCCGTGAGCTCTTATCCTGGAACTTAACCTGCTCTGGACCAGGTTTGGCGTTCAGCATCAGTTACCGGGGAAACGTGTCTGGATAAAAAGAGATCCACATTCGTAGTGTGGAAAACCTGAAACTTATCCAGGAAGTTATCTCTCTAAGAGCTAATCCAGCTTCGTAGTACAGGCCCCTGGAGTGCTGGCCTGAGGGCAACAGGTTAAATAAGTTGTGCTTGGGATGGGATGTGTCCTTTAGCAATGTTCCTGGCCTTGCTTAGGTACCGAGAACTGGCAATATTGTCCAGGGAGGGTAGGGAGCAACCAGTGATCTTCTGGGCTGCATTGATCACTCTCTGCAGAGTTCTGTCTGCTACAGTGCACCCAGCGTACCATACTGTGATACCGTACGCCAGGATGCTCTCTACGCTGGCCCTGTAAAAGTCTACAAGCATTCCCCCAGGTTGTTTCTACTGAGAGAAACAACCTGGGGTTTTTCCTGTGCTGCTCTCAGGAAATGGGATTTCTGCTGTGCCTTCTTTACCACAGTCATGGTGTTACCAGACCAAGAGAGGTTGTCCATGATGTGTACCCCAAGGAATCTGAATGCATGGACTCTTTCAATGCAGTCCCTGTTGATGGTGAGTGGGGCAAGGCCTGTACCATGTTTGCTGAAATCCAGCCACCTGTAGCATTGCATTTCTACGTGGGAGAGACTCAAGAGCTGTGTACCTGACCTGGCATGTAAGCACAAGTTAATCACGGGTATCTGACACATTCCTGGTTAGCAGAAAGCTAACTCACATCACTCTTACGCTGGGCTCACTTTGGCTCTGGAACGGTTGCAGTCCAGATACTGTGCGGATTTTCTGCAAGCTGCCACTCACATCAGCTCCAGATAGAGGCTGCAGCTGGCTCCGGTGCCGGGTGCGGAAAGGGCACTCGCGAGAGTAGAATCTCACGTGGGTTCACGTTCTTGTCTGGACTTTGCACGAAAGCTTTATTCCTAATGTTTATTATTTTTAGTTACTTTTTTCTTCTCTTGTATTATCCTTATGATAGAATGGGATGTGTCAAATAAAATGGGATGACTTTCCACTTCAAGGATGAGTCTCTCGTCGTCCCTTGTTGTCATAATGAGTGAGGAGATGCTGTGCTGCTCACTTTTGCGACCTCTTGTCACCGGGTGTGATGTTATGCTTACATTTACTACTAGCGCGATTGTGCTGTCAAAGAAGAGTCAAGTTACATTTGTTTGTTCACTGATTTTGTTTTAAAAAACAACGGATCTTCATGCCACCTGGCAATTCACTTCCTGTATAGCTCGTCATATTTCATTCAGCTTGACGCAGACCCTCTCCGGCGTCCGGAAAAGATAGACTTCTTGCGGATTCTTTCCATTGTGCTGTACGGCTCCCACAACCCGACCCGCACCTGATTCAGTGTGAGCCTGGGGTTAATCCTGTGCTGCTCTCCAAGTTCCTGAAAGGGAGTAATAGTTGAGCCAAGCTACATCCTCGTTCAGTAAAAAGCTTTATCTTTTTGCTGTTTCATTTCACATCTGTTGTGTTTGTCTTTCTTCATGCTACGTTCACTCTACTAGATGCTCTGATAAGCTTCTTCCACTCGCAATCATCAACACACAAAGAGACTGGTGCATGCTGAGGAGGGGGTTGAGGCAGACACAGACACTGGCACACATGTATAGAGGCCCAGAGGAGACGACTGAGCTGGATTATTGTTACTTTTTATTTTAGGAAAATCCAGCAGACTCTACCTTTAAATTCAGCTTTTTGGTTTGTTTGCTTTGGTTGCTGCTGAAGTACACAGGTTTTCCTCTGTTGGTACTTTTGATGCTGGCTTTGAATAAACATCATCTTTTTAACATCTTCCACACCTGTCCACCTGCAGAGGTCAGAGCCCCAGTGTGTCCAGCCCAGGCTCTGTTACAGCTGCACAAGAAGCAAAACAGCATGACTAACAGTGCAACATGACCTGCAGTAAAAGGATAATTATTTAACCAGAGCACAGGTAAGATCACAGCATTGCTCTAAGGCCCTGTTCAAACTTCTATCAATAAAATGAAGAGCCAGGTGGACTGAGCTGTCTGTGGTTCAGTTATATGGTGAGCCCTTGTTGTTCCTGCTGATACTGCACGTGCTCTGAAACTGGTCCTGAGTACAAAGACCATATCTTACATACTCCAGTGAGGTGAGACTGCATAAAGACTTTATTTATCCTGTGAGTCACTTGTCTTTCTGTAAGGAGCTTTAGAGCGCGCTGTGCTCAGTATGTGTGTTATGTGTGTTATGTTTGGTATGTTCAGGGCCTCGGTCAGGGGACCTTTGTTCCGTGTGTTGGGGTGTGACAGCTGCTGACGTGAAGGACGGGACGAGTCTCACTCAAAAAAATGTGTCCACTCTCCAGAGCAACAATTCAGGGTGGATCCCACACACACACACACACACACACACACACACACACACACACACACACACACATACACACACACACACACACACACACACACACACATCAAACAGTAGACTTGTAATACTTAAACTGAGCTCTCTACCATTAATTAAAAAAATATTTTATCAAATAAAGATCTCATGGGATCGGTAATTCCTTCAGCTTCAGCTCATTTTTTTTTCATTTGTTGTTATTTTTTTCTTTTTATTTGGTTGTTTTATTTTCTAATTTTGAGTTTAACATCTTGTTTTTACGGTTCCTCAGTTCATCTGCGCAGATGTTATTACGATGTGTTCACCTTGTGCGGGGGGGTTGAGGGTGGAGGGGTGTATGTTGATGTGTGCATTTATACAGGGTTGTCGGGTTACTTATTTATTAATTTTCCATTATCACTATAATTTTTATGTACTTCTTATTTTATTTTGGTCAAGCACTTTGTGTTACCATACCTGTGTATGAAAAGTGCTTTATGAATTAAGTCTGATTGATTGAAAGTCTAAAACAGAGGGGGAAGCACAGCAGCAGCTCTACTTCATCAGGCTGCGGATGAATCACTCCTGCTGCTGTGCAAACAGAGGTCTTAGAGAGACATCTAGTGGCCGTCGTCAAGAGTAATCTAATAATAAAGTTCCATGAAAATATAACCACTGAGTAACTGAAAATCATCCCTCAGACCTCATTTAGTGATTTTAATGTTCTGTTTCATCCAGGAGCTTCTTGAATTGTGCTTTAGGATCCTTTTTGTTTCACAGTTACACACAGAGACCTGTGGTGTTAGCACCAAGGCAACATGCAGCTTCTGCTAAACCACTGATCCTATCCAGCAACAGCACAGACTCTGAGCAGGATAAGTTTGTACCTTTTCATTTCACCTTTTTATTTTATACTTCGATTCAACAATGTCCACAGTGTCAATCCAGAAGGGCCCTTTTGAAAGAGAAAAAGGAGTACATGCCCATAGAGGCAAGAAGACTCAGAAATAAAAGTACATTATGTTCCATTTTTAATCTGTCACTACTTCTCATGTCTTTAATTCTGTATCTGCCCAGGTAACTGAACCACTTGAACTGGTTGGGTAAACTAACAAAGACAGAGGATGGTAATCAGTACATTTGTGTCATGGTTGATCATTTCACCAAATGGGCAGAGGCCTAACCACTAAGGACAAAAAATGTAGAGGAGGTCACCAATTGTATTGTTGATTTCTTTTACAAATTTGGTGCACCCAAAAGACTGCTGATAGATCAGGGCTCAGAATTTGTAAATCAGGTATGGAAATTACATTTAGATGTTAATACTGTAATTTTACCATGCAATATTTTAAATACTTCTTTTTAATTGGTCAACTTCTCACTTTGTGAGAAGCTTGGCATAAAAAGGAGCCTCTGTGCCCCCTATCATCCACAAACTAATGGACTTGTGGAGAAGCTGAATGGCACAATACAGCGGTGTACTTTTCTTCCCAATATCTTACATTATTAGGAAATATATAGAGAGGGGCCATGGAATTTTCACATTCATTTTGTAACATTGTAGGGCACTGAACAAGATGGTGCAGGGCAATGCCAAAAAATGGAACCAATTCCTTCAACCCACCATGTTTGGGCTCCATACAAAAAAACAATTGACAACAAGGTTCAGCCCACTTTACTTAATGTTTGGAGGGGAAGCCAGGTACCCCTCTGAGGTGCCACTACACTACAATGCAGGTTTTGCTGACATAATTTCCTTAATGTTTAAGAAATGTACTGACGTGTATTAATGTGACAAACACTTCCTGTCTTCTGGAAGGTATCTGATGAAAAAGTCATCAACATCATCTCTAAAGAGACCTTGAGTAGTGGCCTTCAAGATCATACAATGGTTTATGACAAAGTAAAAGCCAACATGAAGGCCAGTCAAGAGAAGGTCAAAAGGAGGAGAGAGGAAAAGGGCCAGGAAGAACATTTTTCTGTGGGTGACCTGGTCCTCAGACAGAATATTGGGGAGGAACAAAGGAAGGGGGGGCAAGCTGGGAAAGGACATGCTCGGGCCCTTTAAAATTGTACGGCTGGAGGGAAAAAGTGTCCATCTACTAAATGAGGGCAAAGTGATGGCCAGTATAAATACTGATCACCTACGTCATTATATCCAGCCAGAGGAGAGGATCCCTCACAAATTGATACGGGAGGATCTCTCACCTCTGGCTGAACAACCTCCAGTCTTGGCGGACAAGGATCGGGGCCCTATCAACACACAAACAACCAGCCAAGAGAACAGTAAGTAAAAGAAGTCACAATTTAGAAAAACAAAAGTATTAAGTAATGACATATCTTAACTTCTCTGTCTTTACAGTGATAAAGGATATTTGGGCAGGTAGTAGAAAAACACTGTGTGGGCAAGGGTTGGCCCATACAAAATCAGAAGTGATAATCTGAAGACACTGGCTCCTCATGAGGAATTGGACAATGAGGTACTTGTGAAAAGAAGTTTCTTTTATTTCATGTTTTTGTTGAATGTTAATCACTGGCTCCATCATATAGGTTATGGATGCATACCTAAAAATTATGGCTCAAAGAGCACATGCTGGCCATATTGATGCCCTTGTGATGACTGCCATATGGCAGGGCTCAAAGGGCTCATACACAAGAGTGAGTATTTTTTTCATTTTACAATGTGGTCAAATATGGCAAACACAAGCAATGTTAACAATGATAACCAATATCATTTCAGTTTAAACTGGACCTGAAAGACACCGTGGTTGCTGCAGTGTGTGACAAGAGGCACTGGACACTAATGATTGTTTTTTCTTTCTTTCTATTTTTCTAGAAGAATTTACTGAGCTACTTTGAACTTGAAATTATGTTTTCTCAGATTATTTATGCAAAACAGAGGAGGGCATTATACATCAATCCTTTAGGGGCATCAGAGGAAGACCTGAAACACTGCCGTGATGTAACAAGGTCAGTAATTTTCTTGAGAAGCATTTTCTAATACTGCACCCAACTAATTGAATTCTCTGTAGGGCACTTATACAGAAAATTATAACAGGGGTGCTTCTCAAAGCTCCAAAGTTCCATCCTCGCCTCCTCCACTTGCGTATTAGTCCCGCCCACCAGAGATGCATGCCTGAGGAGTGAGGAAACGAAGAGAGGAGACGAGGAGGTCCATTTTATGAGCATTGAGATGTCCTCTCCTCCGGAGCGTCACATGAAGCGACGTCTTTTAGTGATGACGGCGTAACAGCTGGATAAACCGGTCTGAACGCACAGGAGAAACTAAATTAAGGAAAATAATGTAAACAACAGGGCGCTCGACCGCAGAAAATTCATATTCACTTTTAGATCAGTTTAACATGAATATGTTCATGAATGAAAAAGAAAAATGTCACGTTTTCCCAGGCCCAGATTGATCCTTTTTAATTCTTATATTGGGGCCACTTTGTGTTCATAAATAATGTGTTTATTCTGCTATAAGCACCTAACCCCACCCCCCACCCTCCCACAATTGTATTGAAATTTGTGGTAAGAATGTGATCCTGTCAGTGGTCTCACACCAGCTGAAAACAACCATGTCAAATCATGCCAGCTGAATCTTGTTTGGTCATTGACTTAATTGTGAATGCCTGTCACCAGGCCCCTATATAAGTTGGAGGTAATGCTGTACCCAGATACTTGCAAAATTAAAATAAGGGATAAAAAATGGAGTTATGTTGCAGCTGCTGCCGTCCTCAGGGGCCACTTACAACGTCGCAGCCGCAGAAGGCAGCGCCTGTGACATGCATTTCTGTGGTTACATGAGGTATGTAGCAAACAAAATCAATTAAAACTGCAACAGCAATGTCAGAAAATATGAAAGAGCCAAACATAAGTCCAAACTGCATCAGACACAAAGTGTGTAAGAATCTATACAACTTGGCTCTAAACACAGTTCAGTTATTGTTTGATGGATCATACAGGTACTCAAATGTATTGGGAAATTGTTCAGTCAAGTGTGGAAAGTAACCCAGTCTTCTTTGTCTTGTAGTTTGACCACAAGCCAGTATACGCTCAGATGAACTTGCATGTGCCAGTCCTTGCTGCATTTTCTGATGGACAGGACCTCATGGCCAGCTTTAGACTGAGCAGGCAGTCTATAGAGGCCCTCATGAGGATCCTGCCATCAAAGACTGCACAAGGCTGGTCACATGAGGTGCATGTCCTCATGACCGTGTACTGGCTGGCACATGGCTTATAATACAGTGTGGTGTCCCAGACCTTCCATGTTCCCATGTCTACAGTGTGCAGACTGGTGCACAGTGGAGTGGAAAAAATCGCAGCCCTGCGTCAGGAGGTGATCAGGTTGCCCACTGCTGGAGACCTGGAGGAAGTTGGCCAAAAATTTTCCCAGCTGGCCAACTCTCCAGTGTTCTCCAGATGTGTGGGCTCCATTGATAGCTGCCATGTCTGCATCAAAACCCCCCCAGGACCCGGAGGCCAGGATTACATCAACAGGAAGCTCTTCCCGTTCATACAACTGCAAGCAGTATGTGATGGGAAGGGCTTTTTCATCAACACCTTTGTTGGGTATCCTGGCTCCGTCCATGACACCTGAGTTTTGAAGAACAGCAGGATCTACAGAGAGGCTCTGTACCCCCTCCAGGTAAGATAAGTACTATAATATTCCTAGATATATCACATTTCAATTGATTTCTGTTATCCTTTTGTCTGTAGGGTACTTTATTGTGGGTGATGGTGGCTACCCCTGCACCCAAACACCTGTGGCCATCATCACTTGAGCCTGTTGAGGATGTGGGGGACATTGGTGTGCATCCACCTCGTCCAGTGAGGGGGGAACAAAGCGGACATGGCCAGCGAGGCCGCCTGGCAGGGCTGCTCTCTGCTCCACTTGTGCACCCAGTAGAGTTACACAACCATGACTATCTGTAGACTTGGGGGCATGAAGGCATGGGACACAGGCCACCACTCTGTATGATAAGCCGTGTGCCATTATTTATTTTAGTTTTGTTTGAGTTATGTCTGAAGGTCCTACATAAGCTTCAGTTGTGGCTCACTGAAGACTCCTCAACTGTTATTTCCTAAGAAGTGAAAATCCCTTTTTCTGATGTGCTTAAATACATTGATTGAATGTGATCTGTATGTTTACACTGTGAGGGGTCTGACTGAACTCATATCATAGATGAAATTGCAGCTATATACTCCGATGCACCAGGATGATGGGAGAGATTGAATCTCCCAGATTGTGAATAGCACATCTTCATTTGGGCGCTAAACCTGTCTAGAAACTGTACATAATGTCTTGCATTACAGCAAAGTTGTTTGAACGGCCTCCTGTATGTCTGTGTGTTCTTTTTAACTTTAGGGCCGTGTTTCTAAATTTCGATCGTGGGGACCCCCTGCCCTGCATGTTTTAGATGTTACCCAAATCCAACACACCTGATTCAAATGATCAGCTCGTCATCAAGCTCTGCTCGAGCCTGATAATGAGCCATTCATTCATTCTGTGCTCCTGTAAACTTCCCCCCAAAATAAGGTATACCATACCTGAAACTTGACGCTAAACAGAAATAGAGACAGGAATTAAAGGACATCGAAATTTGCAAAGTGAATCACAATTTATGAAATATGAATAACACTGCGGAAGAGAAGTTAAGTGATTCAAAATGAAAACGGACTGGTCAAGGATTGATTTAGAAAGAAATGATATTGATAACAAATCGAGATAAGGCAGCTAAGGAGAAAACGAGAGAACAGGGAAGAAAAGAGAAATCAGCCGAATAGCTGAAAGCTCTGCTGGAGAGGAGATATCACTTGGAACCTGAGAAACAGCTGCTGATAGCAGAGACAAAATTAAATAAATATTAACCAGAGAAGAAAGACGATCAAATGTAGAAAGGTAAGACGAATCAGCCTGGGTTGCTGTGACTAGCAGTTGATGGAGAGGGCATATGAGCCAAATGCTGTGAAATAGTTGATAATAGCAATGAAGAACAGAATAGTATTAGCCAGAAAGATGAGCGAATGCAGGTATGAACGTAGGACAGTTCGCCGGATGTTATGTGACCGCTACTAATGTAGTGGGTATACAGTCGGACGCTGTGAACAGCAGCTGATAAAGAGGACATTTAATATAGCAGCAGGATGAGATAGACGAATAGAGATATGAGAGATAGGGATAAACTGGAAGTGTTGAAACAACTGCTGTTGTAGAGGAGAAACTAGCCAGATGCCATGAGACGGCGGCTGATAGAGAGGAGAAATCAACCGGATGCTGTGGAACAGCTGATGATAGAGAGGAGGAATCAACCGGATGCTGTGGAACAGCTGATGATAGAGAGGAGAAACCAGCCGGATGCCGTGAGACGGCTGCTGAGAAAGAGGAGAAACCTGCCGGATGCTGAGAGATAGCTGATGATAGAGAGGAGAAACCAGCCGAATGCTGGGAGACAGCTGCTGATAGAGAGATGATCAGCCGGATGCTATGAGAAGCTGCTGATAGAGAGATGATCAGCTGGATGCTGTGAGAAGCTGCTGATAGAGAGATGATCAGCCGGATGCTTTGAGAAGGTATTGATAGAGAGATGATCAGCCGGATGCTGTGAGAAGCTATTGATAGAGAGATGATCAGCCGGATGCTGTGAGACAGCGGCTGATAGAGAGGAGATGACAGCAGGATGCTGAGAGACAGCTAATGATAGAGAGAGGAAGTCCAGCCGAATGCTGTGAGACAGCTGCTGGTAGAAAGGAGATGATCAGGCGAATGCTGGGAAATAGCTGCTGGTAGAGAGGAGATGATTAGTCGAATGCTGCGAGACAACTGCTGATAGAGAAAACGAACAGTGTGAAGTTAGCTGGATAGTATAAATGAATAGAGATATGATAGGTAGGGGCAGAACAGGAAGTTGAGAAACGACTGATGATGGAGAGGAACCAAGCCGGGTGCCGTGATACGCTACTGATGAAGAGGCAATTATCAGTTGGAGGCTGTGAGACAGCTGCTGAAAAGAGGACAAACACATGATATTAGCTAGATAAGACAGATGAATAAAGATAAGAGGTAAGGATAAAACCGAAAGTTGAGAAACACTGCTGATAGAGAAGAGATGACCAGCCGGATGCTGTGGGACAGCTGCTGAAGGGAGGAGATTACGAGCCAATCTGTGAACAGCTGCTGAAAACGAAGATGATATTAGTTGGAGAATAAAATGGAAGAATGTAGGTTACTATATCCTTCCATCCATCCATCCATCTTCTTCCGCTTATCCGGGGTCGGGTCGCGGGGTTACTATATTATTATTATTATTTATTTATTTATATATTTATTTGTTTTAAAAGAATGACGACAGTAAAAAAGTAGATGAAAGTAGATGGCGGAGATTTACGACAGAACATGAAACTTGTTAAAAAATGAGTGAAAGAATGACCACAGAGTAAACTGAAGCTAAAAGCAGCACCACCACCAGATTACTTATGAATCAGGGTTTCAGGGATCTTTGAGCCTCCAGAATGGAGGTGGAGTCAGGACGAATGTACGAAGTATAAGCAGAGGAAGACCAACGGCCCATCTGCTGGAGTGAAGCAGACGGGATGCCTTGTGCTGCTGCTGTAGTGGCAGCACCTATGCGAAATGAATGACTAGAATAATGAAGGGGCGAGAGTTTACATGAGATGAGCACTTTTCTGAGATGTAGATTAAACCAAGTTTTCGACATGGGATTATTGTCAGGGGTGAGAAAAAGAGGAGAAGGACCAGCAGCAGATCTGAGGCGTAAATATTTAACCATAGCCTTATACGGGCAAAAGGAGAGTCAATTTGAGAGATGATTATGGAGCATGCACCTTTTGCTTTTGAATGTTTGAGGAAGAGATTATAGTGTCCAGGAGAAAAAGTTAAATCGGAAGAGGAAATATCTACTGAGGGGTTGAAGGATAGAGAAGGAGTGGTAAATTCACTGATTCTCAAGAATCCGTAAAAAGCGAGTAAAAACACGCTGCTTAAAAGTGCATCAACATAAGGGGAAAATAAACCTTCATGAAGAACAGACAAAATTTGATGTAGGATGGAAAGGGTAATGGGTCTTCTATTGTTTGGCTTAGAGGGAAAACATTTCGAGATGCCCTTGAGCAAAAGCTTGATTGAGGGGTTTGAAAAAAGACTGGGAAAGGAGGGATCATGACATCTAACGTTAAACTGAATACCAGCGAGCAAGCCACGGATGTACTGCGGCTTGAAATGGCGAACATCAGAGCAGTAGGTGATAAAAGCACATATGTTTATGATGTGAACAGGTTTTAATGGAACATTAATGTTGAAACAAAAAGTTGCAAAAGTAATCCAAGCAAAATCATACATTTTTAACGTGGAAGCTGCTAGCCCTTTCCTCATATAATATTTTGCGGATAACAGAAACGGGGAAAGAAGGTGATTAACTAATACAGGGCCAGCTCGTTCAGAGAGGGGACAGGTGTAGGCTGAGTATTGGCATCTGGGCAGAGATTCTGGAAAACCTGAAATTTGAAACGGGACAGTGAGTCAGCAATGGCATTAAATTGACCAGGCACGTGGCGAGCGGTGATAATGAAATTAAAATTAACTGATAACCAGGTGATTCGCCTCATGCAGGGCATGATTGCGCAGCTGGAAGAACGACCTTTGTTAATTATCTCCTCTACGGCTTGATTATCGCAGAGCACAGCAATCCTTTTACGATGCCGGAGATGACCCCAGACGTGGCATGCTACGGCGATTGGATAGATTTCGTAGAGAGCAGAAGAAAAATCTAGCTCTGAAAAAGAAGGAGGCCAGTGATCAGCGAACCACTGGCCTTGATAAAACCCCCCAAAACATACGGGTGGGGCCGCATCTGTGAAAAATTGAATGGCATCGGAAGAGTGCACGATGTCATCGTAGAAGAACGAAATGCCGTTCCACTGATCTAGCAGCTCCAACCAAAATTTCAAGTAGGAGCGGCAGCCTTCGTCTAGCTCTAATTGATCGTGTAGATTTGGGACGGAGGAGGCCAAATCTAACAGCCTAGAAATGAAAGAGCGACCCTGAGGAATAATGCGCATTGCGAAGTTAAGATGACCTAGAAGAGACAGTAGCTGCTGTTTTGAAAAGGGGAGCGGCAGCTGCAGCGCCAGCAGCAGCGGCCACAGGAGGAGCGGTGTAAACGCCATCGGCAGCAGGAGGAGTGGCCGCAGCAGGAGGAGCGGTGCCGACGGCAGCGGCAGCAGGAGGAGCCGAATGGACGGCAGAAAACTCAGCTGGGATTGAAGCAGCGGCAGAAGCTGCTCTGGAAGAAATCCTCTTTTTCGGACGGATGGTGGCCGCAGACCTGGATCGTTTACGCCCGTGGGAGGACACTGAGGGTCCGGCAGCTTCTCCGCCTGAGGCTGAGGAACCGTTGGGAGAGCCGCTGATAGATACCAAACTTGCCAGCTCCTTTAGCTGAGACAGCTGAAGCCCGGGGGCTGGGGAGATGCCGCTAGCTTTTAGCTGAGAGTATAAGAAATCATACTCTGCTTGAGCAATACGAACACTCCTGCATTGAGCTGAAGAGGACTGGGCTGCTTCGAGCAAGAGTTCACCAGATGGATTCAGGTGCTCCAGCATGGTATCAGAGTCGGTGTCGGACATGATGCAGCAAGCGGCAAAAAACACAGAGAAACAATACGAAAGTAAGCGCCATACGATTTTGACACGTCACCTTTCCGCTGAATGACAGCTGACTGGCTGCAGAGAGAGAGAGCATATTTAAATATGACAGCTACGACGGATTGGCTGAGAGAGAATAGGTGGCTGACTGTGATTGGGAGAAAATGAGATGAGAGGTGGAGTTATGAGGAAGCGGTTAAAGACGGAGACACAAAAGGGCATGCCAGGAAGATAGTCTTTCTGATTGAACTTCCGCTAAGCTTCATTATTGATAGCAACACTGTTTCTGATGCATGTGATAATGAACATTTATTCCGAAAACTCCAACAAAACCAACAAACACTTGTATAAACTCTGGAAAACAACTTTGGCTTTCTTTTCTCCTATTTGGAGCTAACAACAAATGACTACAAACGTGAATCACACACAGCATTCAGGTGCAGCTTGCACACAGCTTGGAGACACTTGCTGCACTGGCCTCTCACCCTCTTTTGGTTTGGGCACAATGCACAACTCTTGCGCCTTTTTGAGGGTCCCAGCTGTGGCTCCTCCTCCCCCTCCTCCCTTGGCACCCCTTCACTTGTGGTCTCCTGCTGACCCTGGGCTTGGAGGACCAGGCTGGCGGAAAATGGCGCCCTGGGCAAACGCCTCCTGTTCACCATAGCAGGGGTGACAAGTGCTCTCCCGAGCTCCTGCAGGAAAAGACGCCTCTTGGAGAGCTTCCTGCTGTTCCAGGAGGGTTGAATGGATGTGAAAAGGACAAAAGCATTGAAGCAGGAGACGTCGACCATGTGGAAAAACAGGCACACAGGCCAGCGGTGTGTCTTCCTGCGGCAGGAGTATGTCCCACATGCCCACAAAAGGTAAAAAAAAAAAAAAAAAGGGAAAAACAATAAATAAATAAATTTGAAAATGTTTTTACACATCCTTTTTGGCGATTAAAAAAATTCAGAAAGAAATAAAGAAAATAGTTCATTGCTATATCACACAATAACATGCAATGAGTAACTGTTAAAAAAACAAAAAAAGAATGTGAAATTACCTGGTCCAGATGGTCGACACCCCCTTTACAATGGTTGTAGTCCAGGATAATTTTTGGTTTCCTGGATCCTGTTGTTTCAACCTCTGGCTCTCTGTGTCTTGTGCTGAGGAGGAGGACATTTCTTTTTTTTTTAGGCACATATGAGACTAGTGCCTTGTTTTGGGAAAAGGCAAACAAGGATGACAGAACATGTCTGCCCCTCATTTGAAGCAGCTTTTGGGGGAGCTCAGGCTTGTTTGCCCGAACTGTCCCAACCAGGGCCATCTTTTTCTTCAGAAGCTCCTCAGCCAGGGGGAAGGAGGTGAAGAAGTTATAGGTGGTTACTGTGTAGCCCTGGAGGCCATCCGTGAGCTCCAGCACAACTCTCATCCCCTGTTGACGCTCTGGTGGAGCAGAGTCAGACCTCCCCGTGTACAACTGGAGCCTCAGCGCATATGATGTCTTCACATCGCAGAGGGCCCAGATCTTTAAGCCGTATTTGGCTGGCTACGACGGCATGTACTGTCGGAATGAGCAGCGGCCCTTAAATGGGACCAGCTGCTCATCGACACAGATATCCCTGCCCGGATTGTACATCATTGGCCGCAGGCTGCTCCACCTGGCCCACAGATCGTGAATTGGGGCCAGCTTGTCTCTCCTGTGGCGTTGTGGTCGGGACAATTTATCATCAAATCTCAGAGCAGATTTGCATAAAGCGGTGCTTTGGCATAGCAGCTGAGAAAATTGCCCTGCCTGTATCATTTTCCCACAGGCTCAAAACAGATTCATGCTGGGATCGATACAGGCCAGCCAGAATAACTAGCCCCAAGAAAGCACGCAGCTCAACCATATTCAAATCTTTCCAGCTCTCCACTGACCTTTGTCCCTCCAGGTTGGTGTAGCCCAGGACCAGCTGCAGGATGTCCTCTGGAAAAAAAACCTCAAAGGCACTCTGTGGATCTCTTATCCTGGCAACAGCAAAAAGCGTTGGCCCTGGGCTCAAGATGGCAGGCGGGTGATATGGAAGGGTCTCGTGGTGTGAGGATTGCTCCGTTTTTAGATCTCATTGTAACGGCTTCTGATTTTATGATTGTAAAGAGGAAGAAAAAACAAGACAGACGGTGCAGCTCCAAACAGGGAATGATTCTCATGTCTCACACACACACACGAGGCATGGGAGCAGGTATCTGCCCTATCCCAATGAAATCCATGTGTGTCACTGTTGATTCCGTGTCAATCTAAGCGTATTTTGGAAACATACAGCTCCTATCAACCCTGGACAGCGATACAGCGACTCGCAGTCTGTGCCTCAGCGTAACATCCACACACGGGGAGCGTCTTTCTGTTTCCATGGCGACAAGGTTTTCAGTTTTTCGGTGAAGTGAAGAGGGCATCTCATTCCTGCCGGTAATGTAATGCCGGTAATGTAACCCTCCCCTTTCAATTAAAGTGCCCTCCACAGCCCGGAGTGTGACTTCATTTAGAGTGACACTTGGTAGTGAAGGGGTAGTGTGTAGGGGGTGGGTTGGGATTGAGCCTATGAATTCTGGCTGGGACAGTTTTTTTTCCCTGTTCACACACTTCCTGTATCCCACATCACAACATGGAGCAAAGGCAGTTCCCCCCACGAAAGATGGTTCATTTGTAATCCACCATTTTTTTATTTTTTCCCCCTATTTTCAGGGTGTCAGGAGAACCCAGGGAAAACAAGGAGGAGGACCCACATGCCAGTGAAACCAAAACCTTTTATTTAAACTAAACTCAAAAATTTAAAAACTCTGACAAAAAAAACAAAATCAAAATCAAAAGTACTAGAAACTCACAAAACAAAACCAAGAGGCACAGCATACAGAGATGGCAAACAACGAACCAACAGAGAACAAAGGAAACACAGACACTTTATTGACAGGGGAGTGATCAGCACAGGTGTGAAACAAGACACAGGTGAAACACATGAGGAGCAATCAACAAGGAGGGAAACACAAGGAGAAGCAAACCAAACACAGGGAAACTCAAGACAGAGACTAAATACATGAAAGACACCGAAACATTTAGAATTACAAAAAACATAGACAAGACAGATATCAAAACCACACAGAACACAAACTAAGGACAAAAACAAAAGGCACAGAACACTCAACAAGACTACCTAGGATTAACACAAGAAACACAAGACAAGAATCACCAATATAAACTCAGAACCTCAAATCCACAAACCACTGGATCAAACTTTTTGCCTGGATTTTTTTAATGAAGTAAGGAAGCCATATTGATTACAGGATTTACTGTGAAGATGATTATTTCACTCCTCATAATATTATCATATAAATGTGAACTGTGTGTGCTGTTCATTTACTCTGGATCACAACCAACCTGCTCATCTCGGGGTACAAATAATCATAAAACTCTGGTCTATCCGTACGTAGTTGTGAACGATGGACACACTTCAGCTCCACTCCCTCCTCAGTCTGTGACAGGTTCAGGCTGGGGTCTGCAGCTTCTTTCAGAGCTCAAACACATTTCTAAAAATTATCTTCCCACGTTTCTTGACCTGAATGTAAACATTTAAAAATATTGTGGCTTCTAATAGTCAGACTTCTCAGATTAATAAATCAAGATATAAGCGAAGGCTGTGTAAATCAAATGTTTAAAACTCTGCTGTATTTTACTTTGTCACATCCACGCTGCCGAATCACTGCAGTGACTTCCTTGCAGGTGAGTTTTTTCTGATTTGCTCTAACACCACTTTTCCAGCTACCAAACAACACAGCGTCATTTCCTTTCTACCCCTGTCGCTATTGTGTTGTGGATCCACAGCATGGGGAAGTTTCCTTTTTCCTGTAATGCGTCCCTCCATGTCCTGAATTCCGTGGGTTCGGCCAGCTGAACCTTGTATATTTTAGGGCTTGTTATGTAAATTACGGTTGTTTTCAGCCGCTACATTTAGCCCTCGTACGCACGTTTCATAAATCAGAAGCAAACTTTGCCGTAAGACCCAGATTTGCTCCAATTCCCACATAAGATTGATAAATGAGGGCCACAGTGATTCATAGTTACTGTGACACTCTTTGGATTGCTGCTAAGGTGCCTATATAAAATTTTCAATACAGTATTAGGCAGGTGCTGTAGTTATAGTGGATTTTTTTTCTCTGTAAACCTGTTATTGGCCACATATGGGTAATAAAATATGCACATACGTGTGAGTTAAAAAGTTGTGGAGCACATGGTAAAAAAAAAAAAAAGGGCTCCCCCAAAGGCCACTGTGTAATTCGAACCCTGCCTATTTTATCTGTCTTCAGCATTTACTGCTTGGAAATGTCCTTCATTTCTAAAAAGATAAATCTTTCCTAGCAGAATTTTTTTTCAGCACCAAGTGCAAACTTAAAAATCTCACCTCCAAAGAAAGGACCACTACAACACATTAAAGGTCCTTTATTGTGCAAAAATCACTTTATTAAGTCTCTTAGTGAAATTTGTGGGTCTTTGGCTTTCCTCCCAGCCCACAAAATCTCATATTTAATTACAAATCAATCAATCAATATTTATTTACAGAGCCCTTTACAGAACCAAAGAGGCCCCCAAAGTGCTTTACAGTAGTGGTTCAGGATAAAAGGAACGATACATAAAAAAGGAGAGATACATAAAAAATGCAAGGGGGAGAGTGTGCATAAGGGTGCATAAAAGCCATAAGGAAGAGATAAAACAAGTTAAAAACTAAAAAGAGCATGGTACCTAAAAGCCTCATTCAGGGTTAAAAGCCATTCTAAAAAGGTGGGTTTTAAGTTTAGATTTAAAAAGACCAAAGTCTGTGGTGGTGCGGATGTCTGGGGGCAACTTGTTCCACAAAGAAGGTGCGGCGAAGGAAAAGGAACGGTCCCCCCACTTTTTGTATCTGGACCTTGGAACTTCTAGGAGGAGCTGGCCGGAAGAGCGCAAGGCCCTCGTATGGCTGCGTAAAGTTAAAACCTCTGACAGGTAGAGAGGGGCCAGGCCGTGAATGGCATTAAAAGCAAACAACAAAAGTTTAAAATCAATTCTAAAATGAACTGGAAGCCAGTGGAGAGAAGACAGCACAGGGGTGATGTGTTCACGTCTGGGTGTTACAGTAAGAAATCTGGCCGCAGCGTTCTGTATGAGCTGGAGGCGAGAGAGGGAAGACTGGCTGAGGCCGACACACAGGGCATTACAATAGTCTAGCCGGGAACTAATAAAAGCATGAATAGCCTTTTCAAGATCCTGCCGAGTGAAGAAGGGCTTTACTTTGGCCAAGAGACGCAGCTGAAAAAAGCTGGCTTTCACCACAGAAGCTATCTGTTTGTCAAATTTTGGTGGCAGTCAAAAGTTACCCCCAGGTTTTTTACCTGTGATTTAAAAAGTGGAGACAGAGAGCCGAGATTCATCACGGCTGCATCTGGCAGAGACGGGCTAAACAGGACACATTCAGTTTTGCTGTCGTTCAGGTGCAGGAAGTTACAAGCCAGCCACTGCTTGATGTCGCTAATGCAGCTCTGCAATTTGTCGAGTGCAGAACTATCCTTAGAGTTCAAAGGCAAATATAACTGAAGATCGTCCGCATAAAGGTGAAACGACATTTGTGCTTAGCAATGACTGACCCCAACGGAAGCAAATAAAGGGAAAGGAGAACAGGGCCAAGAATAGATCCCTGTGGCACCCCACAGGGAAGTGGTACAAATAGTAGTAGTGCTTGTGAATGTAAACTCCTGACCTGAAACAAGTTGTTTGGATTTTGGGGATTTGCCGACGTCAGCAATGCCTTTTTTTTTTTAAACAATCAGGAGCAAGTCTGACCTGATTGGTCCACTGGAGCAGATACCCCCGAACCCCCTCCCCGCCCACTCCCCTCCCTTCTACTGGAGAGAAATCTCCCCAGCAGAGGGGAGGAGAATGCCAAAGTTAGAGAGCCATCACTGCTTTGTTTTTGGCTGTAAACAAACCTTGTTCTGGACAGTACAACAGAGGGCTACGAAATAGACTGGTCCTGAATCAAAGCGCATTACCAACCATCCACCAACAAATCTGGGACCCTGGAAATGTGAGTATTTTAAATGCTGTGTGCTGTGGGGCAGATGTAAGAGCTTTTCCTCAGTGTCCCCCCTGTCTCTGTGTTAGCTTCAGGATGCTAACTTTAGCTGCAGTTAGCCTGTTATTTTAGCCTGTAATGTTACGGTAAACGAGCTTCACTGTTTTCTAAACATTGTGCACTCGGAGCTCGTGGTCCCGTTCTTAGTGATGTGGAAGAGTGGGGTAGTATCAGCGGTGGCTCATTTACATATGAAGGCCACGCCCACTAAAAATGGTGTGACACTAATCAAAAAGTAACAAAATGAATCTATCTGCTATTACCATTGACTGAAGTGAATCAGCCCTTTTCATGATTTTACACATAAAGACTTAGGAATGGGGGTTGAACCACTTATAGCAGCATGAACACGAAATTCATAGACACCAAGTGGCTGGAATATGACGCATCAGAACTTCAATTGATATGGGGCAGGGGAAGATGAGACAGTTGTATGTTTTTATGTACATTTAAATGTTAAAAAATGTCGACGTGAATAGCATCATACGGCAGCCAAGAGCCTGGGAGTTGGCGTGATGTTCATTCATTCAATTTACTTTACCGTGCGCTCACCTGGGCATATCCAGCTGTGACACCTTCATCACTAATAGACGTCGCTTCTTGTGACACTCCGCAGGAGAGGATGTCCCATTGCTCTAAGAACAAATCTCCTACCCTCTCCTACTCCTACCCTCTCTTCATTTCCTCGCGTCTCTCCCATGCATTTCTGGTGGGAGGGACTAAGACACAAGTGAATGACGCAAGTGGAGGAAGGAAGGATGGAACTTTATCGCTTTGAGATGCAAAGTGGCCACTTTAATCTTAGTTGCAACTTGTTCCACTAACGACGCTCGGCTGTTTTTTCAGAGATGCTTATTCAAGCCAGGCTGACCCTGGCCAGGTGCCCATCAGTGGTTGATAAAAAGCCCCGACATGTGGATTGTCGAAATGACAGAATCATGTCAAAACCAAGAGTGGAGAGCCTATGTGTCATTGCAGCCAACCAAAAAAAAGAGGCTGAGACATATGCGTCTGATTTCCTGGCATACACCTTTGAGAGAGCCTCCGCATCACCCACACTGTACAGAAAAGTCCCATTGGCTAAAAAACAGCACAGGGCAATGCAGACACACTGCACAGTGGTCAGGGCTCTGCTCCAACGGGTTGGTCTCACAATGCAGGGCTCCAGCAGTGTGCATAAACAAACAATTCCTGGCCCACTGAATCTGTACCTCTCCTGCAGGAAAAGCCAGGGGATTGGTGTGGCCCAGGAAATTTCTGGGGGCCGGCTGATTGTAAGCCCTTTGTATGATGGCAGTACCATCCACAGGTTCCTCATCAATGAATGGGCATGCCATGGCTGTGGAGAAGATGATGCTCTAGAATACCATGCTTATGTAGACCTGTGTGGTGATCCAACACAAGAGTTTCTGGTTTTTCTCCCCCTCCACCTGCTCCTGCTGCAGCCTCAGCACACCCGTGGCTCATATCCCCCCCTTGTTCTGTTGCTGTGGTCTTTTGTCTTTTCAGGCCTTTGGACTTGCTCCGTTTTGGCGTTGATATGATCTTTGGTTCAAAGTACTTGGACCACCTCTATGTTGAGCCATCATATTTTGTGCTCTTGGACCATTCTTCCTCTGCCTGCTCCAAGCCTTTGAGAGTCTGAACTCCATCTGTCAGCAGAGAGTCTGACAGGTTATTCTGGATTATGTGCTCCTTGTATCTGACATGAAGAGACGCATAGAGCTTTTGGATGAAGGTAGCCACCTAACCACACCTCAACCTGGCAGTTAGTTTCACATGTTTGGTTAGTTGTAGACATTTCAATGTGTGTGTGTGTTTGGATCTCTGTGGTCACGTGAGTGTGTGGTGTCATTTCCGGTTGTCTTTACTCTGTCTACAGCACGGTCTGGTCTTTAGCTCTCCGCTATCTTTGTAGTTTTCCTTTTAACAGACTTTCCCACTTTTCAAACTCACCAGCCTATCGATATGTAATGGTTTGTACCAAGCACTTTGCCTTTTTTCCACAAGGGTGTACCCTTTTTTTTCGGTGTTTTGACGACTGTTTTCTCTGTTAGCCTTTAGCTCCCCGGCACTAGCGATGTCTCCCCACTCTAGCTTTCACACTGACTCTCCCTTTCCAGCTCGTTACTGCCTGATGTGTCAGATGTTTAGTTATTCCTCGTCCTCCTTTATGGATAATGATACTTGTATGAAATGTGGTTCATTTGTAGCTCTGGAGGTGAGGGTTACTAATTTGGAGACGTGACTCCGCACCTTAGCTAGGCCACATTGAGCAAATGTAGCTCGCCAGCCCCCTGTAGCCGGTGTGGGCCATCTTAGCTTAGCCTCCCCCCTGGCAGATCCCAAGCAGCCGGGTTGCTGTGGCTGGGTAAACGTGAAATCGCACGCCAGATAACCGGAATGTTCACATTTCCAATAATAAAAACATGCCCCTCTTAGCAACACACCTGGTAAGAAACTTAACACTCTGGTGATTGGTGACTCAGTGGTAAGAAATGTGAAATTAGCGACGCCAGACGCCATAGTCCGATGCCTCCAAGGGGCCAGAGAGGGCGACATTGAGGAAAATGTAAAACTGCTGGTCAAGGATAAACGTAGATTTTGAAAGATAGTCATAGGCTACATGTCGCTGTAAATGGCTCCCGACATCGCCATTTGGAAGTCCCAAAGGGTAATGTGGAGTCAGTGTGTACACTCGCCAAAACTTTTTGAGGAGTCATTTTCTCTGGTCTCAGTTGGATGTCCAACTGGTGTCCAGATAATGGCGTGGGCTTCATTGATAAATGGGATGATCGATACCCTGCTCGACTTCCTGCAGAATAACGACACCAGCCCCAGCATCTACTTCTAATTTGAAGTGCCGAGAAAAATACGGGGCTGCGAGCACTACACAATAGCGCCTTAGCAGATTCAAATGCAGCCTGACATTCAGAGGACCAAACAAATGGTTTTTTTTGGACTGACGTGAGCAGTATGAGGAGCCGCGACATCAGAGAAATTACGACAAAATCCTTGGTAATACCCACACATACCGAGGAAGCGGCACAGACATTTTTTTGTCTAAGGGGCTGGAAAATCGATTACTGCTTCCACTTTTGCAGCAACAGGACGAAGTTACCCCTGACCCACTTGTTTACCCAAGTAAGTGACCGTTCCACATTTGAGAGATTTACTGTGAGTGATGCTTCACGGAGGAGGGTAAAGACTTCAGTGAGAGTGGCCAAGTGGTCAAATATGCCACCAAGTTGTTGAGATATGCCTCGCAGTTTTTAACACCGACCAGTACGCGCTGCATAAGGCGCTGAAAAGCGCTGGGCAAGTTTCACAAACCGAATGGCATGACCGTGTATTAAAGGAAGGAGTCACGTGTGACAAAAGTGGATATCTCTGATGCACGCGGGGTTAACGGCACCTGCCAGTAGCCTTTTAACAGGTCTCATTTTGTCATGAATTGCACAGAGTTGACTCGGTCAATGCAATCGTCCATTCGGGGAAGAGAAAAGCAGTCTGGTTTAGTAACCGTGTTTACTTTAAAGGGGACATATCATGCTGATCCGTGATTTAAGACTTGCATATAAAAAATAAAGTTGAAAACAAGACCTTTCACCCCCTGAATTTTCAAAAAAATGAGATATTGTATTTTTTCTGATATCCTAGAACCAGATTTGATGCCTCTGAAAATAGGTCATTGCCATTTGGCTTTGAGATTTCGACCTTAATTAGGACATTAGGATCCTTTCTTTATTGGAGTAATCTGATAAAGCAGCTCCTCCTCTGTGATGTCAGTTAGTCACACAACCGCCACCGAGGGATACACCCACCAAGAGCCGAGTATAAATACATCTCCCTACTAGCTGTTGCTAACTTGACTGAGTGCTAACATAGTGAGGAACTGACGGTAGAGGCGATCTTCAGACTACACTTTCAGCATGATGGATAAAACAGACGGAGAAAAGTGAAAAATAGTTTATTGGTGAAGTCTGCCTATATTTCCACATATAAACTATACATGTTACAGTACCGGTTTGACTCAGCACACTGAAGCGTCCTGAGATGATCTGTGTCCAGGTGGATTTTCTTCCTCCTGAGCTGCAGAACCGTCCGGGTCTGACTGGAGGTCCAATACAAAAGGACGTATCCTACACTCTGCCATTTTATTAGTGCTATCAACCTTACGGTGAAGTTTTGACAAACAGCAAACTCGCTCGGTCTGCCCCATCCAATGTGGTGATTTTGTAAATACTGTCATGCTGCAAAAACCACCCCCTGGCTCTACCCCCTCCGCCCCTCTGATAGAACTGACCAATCAGAGCACAAAGGGCTGTGATGTTGCGAGGTTACTGGAGGTCATTCTCCAAACGGAGTGTTTCAACCAGATCTTCAGAATGGCCTAAAATGAGGATATTGAGAACGCTATTGTGGAGCAATGAAGGAACTAAATGACTTGTACTGAGGGCAGAAATGCTTTACAGGCATCCTGGTCTGGCATAGTGAAAAGGACAAACAAACATGATATGTCCCCTTTAAGATATTCATTACAGAAACACGCACTGGTATCAGGTTTTGGCACAAGGACACACTGAGAGCTCCACGGCCTCATGCTGGGTATGGCTATCCTTTGCTCAACTAAATAATTTACCTCTTTTTGTCTCAGAGCTCTTTTAGTGGGACTGACACAATAAGCGTGCTGTTTAATCAGTGGATGACCTTCCACATCAATGTCATGATAAAGCACTGATGTTTGACGAGAATGGTTAGAAAAAAGCAACAAATTATCCTAGATCAAGGTGATTAATTCAGCACGCACAGTAGCAGACAAATGAGCCAGAAAAGACTCCAAATCACCCAATATATCAGAGTTTTTCAAATGAGTGGGTGGCGTAGAGCCACTTTTTTCATACAGTCCGTCCTTAGACAGGTCATACTCAGACAGGACGGACACAGCGATCACCGGAGCAGCAGGAGGCTGCTGTGCAGAGCTTTCACACGAGCAATACTTTTTAATCATATTCACGTGACAAACACAATTTTTGTCTCCACGCTGAAACTCACAGGATTCAGACTTTTTGTCAAAACGCAGCTTCATTTTTTGCTGCACCTGAGACAAATCACACGCATTGTGGAGGTGCTTGCGGAAGGCACTCACATAATCCAGCACATTATGGACTGGTTTCAGAGAGCCAGACAACCATTTTTCTTTTAGAAGTCGCAAAGGCTCACAAACTGTGTGAACAAACACCAGATCACACAGAGTAAAACCTAAGGATTCCTGCGGAGTTTCCCAAACACCAAAGAGGAGAAGAGGAAGACCTTCATCCCACTCTGTTGGACTCCTGGCAGAATTTGCGCAACATGGACTTGAGCGTCTTATGAAAGCGCTCCAAGGCACCTTGGGATTCAGGGTGGTAAGTTTGTGCCCTTGTCTGTTTTAACGGATTTTGGTAACCCACATGTCAAAAAGAATTTGATGAGCGCTCTAACCACAGGCTTTACTTTGAGATTACACAGAGGAATGGCCTCCTCCGTTGCAGCACACATAATTGTCAAGATATATTGATGTCCAGGCTTCGTTTTTGGCAAAGGACCGACACGGTCTAGGATTACATGCGTAAATGGCTCACCCAGCACAGGGATCGGATGCAAAGGTGCAGGTGGGATGGGCTTATTAGGCTTACCTGCCATCTGACATGTGTGGCAGGAACGAGTTTTTTTAATGTCTAGATAGCCAGCAAAAGAGAGAATATATATATATATATATATCTATATATCTATATATATATATAGATATATAAATATGTATGTATATATATATGTATGTATATATATATATATATATATATATATATATATATATATATATATATATATATATATATATAAATATACATACATATATATATATATATGTATATATATATATATATATATATATATATATATATATATATATATATATATATATATATATATATATGTATGTATATATATATAAATATATATATATGTATACATTCTCTCTTTTGCTTTATTTGCTTATTTCCTGGTGCCTTAATTCTTTTGTTTCCATATTAGCATTTTGGGACTCAGTATTTCTTTTGCTTTGTTTCTTTTGACCAACAGTTGTTTCGGGGGTTGGTTTGGGTATCTTTTCCCCCCAGGGTTTTGCTGAATTGGTTATTTGTTTTCCTTTTTTTTTTTTTTCATTTTGTTGTTTCTTTATTATCTTTTGTAAAAATTGTGTTCAGTTTACTTTGACAATTATTAACTTTGTTGACCTTAAATTTATTTTTGAATTATTTGTGGGCTAGCTGAGTTTTTGGTTTGGGTTAATTTAATTAATTTCTCTCCCTTTCCTTACAGGACTGGAGTCTGGTGGTGGTGGTCCTGGGGTTCTGGTGGTGATGTTGCCCCTCCTCGTGTGTCGTGTGGTTCTTCTTGAGTTTTGCACAGTTCATTGTTTGTTTTTCACAAGTTACTGGGTGCTCCCTTCCCCGTCACATCCCAATCCAGCCCACCGGTAAGCCCTGTCCTATCAGGCTCCCTTTTTCCTTGTTTTCTTTGCTTTGGAGTGTGTGGGTGTTTTTATTGAATTAAGCCTATTTTCTTACCTGAGCCACGTCTTTCAGTACCTTCTAGTGAACTATTTCCCTGGGTGCAAGTCCCAGGGTGGCGTTGGCTGGCTCTAGTGTTAAAAGTAAAACAAAGGGTAACGTAGACCCTGCCTCACTCTAGAGCAGTGTTTCTCAACCCTGGTCCTGGGGCCCCCCTGCCCTGCATGTTTTAGATGTTACCCGACTCCAGCACACCTGATTCAAATGAATGGCTCGTTATCAGGCTCAAGCAGAGCTTGATGATCAAACTCCGTTGCTAGGCGCTGCCCAAGTAGCTGCCTGTTGCAGCAGCTCTTTCTTCTTTGTCCGTTTCTTGTAATTTTTTCGTCTCTTTTTCGTCATCTTTGTATTTGGAGTGGATCATCACTTTGTATGGTTCATTGTTGGTCACGGACACCAAACTTTTTGTGGCCTCAGCAATATTTTTACTACTTTTCTCCTGTGTTTGTCTGGAGAACCTACATGTACCATGGCTGCATTGTTTACATGTGAAATCAGCTGTTCGCAGCCTGTAGCATGTCAATGCTAACTAGTGTAAGGCTTGATGATTTCCCTCGAGGTGAGGAGGAGGAGGTGAGGACGACGTGCTGGTTCTTGGATGTGAGCTGGGAGGTGACGATGTGGACCTGTCCTTCCATCCATCGTTGTTGGGAACGTGGGATCCAGCTCCGGTGGGATGGACGAGCTAGCCGTGCTGGCCCAGCGGCATCGTACTTTTCACAGACGTGGCTGACGGAGCTGACATCGGACGCTGGTGCCACATTGGAGGAGCTTCACCTGCTGTGAGCAGACAGGATCCAGGAGACAGAGACTGAACAGACTGCTGGGGACACTCAGTCCTGGACCCTGTGGAGGTGGAGACTGGCTGGGCTGGAGAGTGGTGGACGGGATGTCGTCATCTATTTTCTTGTGGACATTTTTGCTATACACTTTCTTACTTTTGTTTTCTTGATTGCTGCTGTGACTCCTGAATTTCCCCTTGGGGATAAATAAAGTATTTTCTATTCTATTCTATTCTATTCTATTCTATTCTATTCTATTCTATTCTATTCTATTCTATAAAAGAGAACTTCAACTGTATTCTGTTGGATGTTAGCTGTTCTAAAGTATTTATATGTCATAATGTGGAGTGTAGAGCTGTTATGAGGTGAAATGTACAGCCATAGCTTGTTGAATGTGTAAAGGTAGATACCAACTCAAGGCAACAAGTAGTTTTAGATGAGCTCAGAACAAAGTGTGGACGCTGTCATGGTTAATGGGTTGTAAGCTGTCAATGACTTCATCAGCGACCTTTGTTACTCAAAGAGATAAATGAACTTTGTTCCAGCTTTCAGCGTTAATGTGAATAAATCCATCTCTTCTTGTGTTTGCAGATACTTTAGTTTCAAGTCAACTTTTCATTTCATTTCATTCTCTGCTGAGTTTTTCAATAACTTCTGTTGCAATAGATTAGAGATGAGAACTAAAATCAGCTGTTGGTCTGTTTGTGAATGTGTGAAAAATCAGAGGGTCAGAGGTCACCATGTGGTGTTCAGTGAACGCTGGGTAACCAGTGAGGTTAGGACTCTACTCCATAAACACAAACTGTAGAACAGGTCAATCTTTGTCAAATCACTGCTCTTTAACTCAGAGAGAAACTCTACAACACATTTCAAACAGCCAATCAGCATCCAGAAACATTTCTCCAGTTCAACAGTGATCCAGCAGCATGTGAGCTCAGTGATCCTGATCATCAAACAGGGACAGGTTTCTCTGAAGGGTTCTCACCTGTTGAAGTCAGTTCAGCTCAGCATACACACACTTTCCTCCTTCACGTGTGGAGAGAAGAAGCTGCTGCTTTGTCCCTCGTCAGTCCTGATGTCTGTGTGTGTTTGATCAGAGGACTCCGCTGTCACATCCTCATAACTTCAGAGTGACGTCAGAGCTGGGGCCTGTACTACGAAGCTGGATTAAGTCATCCAGGATAACTCTGCAACAACTCGCTGAACTTCACCGGATCTCCGTCATCCAGATTTGCTGTACTACGAAGCTCATTATCAACTTGATAAGTGAATCTGGCTGGGATCTGTGCGCGCACACATAAAATGGGCTTGGTTAGCAGCTCTGGAGCATTTTCCACAATGGAGAAGAGAGCAGCCTATTTTAAGGCGGAGGAGCAGCAAATAATCCTGCTAAAATACGAGGAGTACCGCAATATTATCCAGGCCAGGAGCAACACGACTGCAGCCGCAAGAAGCCGGAGGGATTGCTGGCAAAAAATCTCAGACTCTGTGAATGTGTAAATTTCCAAAATGCTGATATTAATAGACCTATCTCATCATGTGACGACACGGCAGTTAGGTCCTTATTCATTCATGTTGTCAGTCAGTGTGTGTGTGATCAGCATCATATCCGACCTCATAATTAGAAAGAGTCCACTCTCCTACAAATCCCAAGGGAAACGCTCATTATAGGCAGTTTGTCTTGCAGATGCAATAGCAGTGGGGAAAAAAGGACGTGGGAGCAAATAAAAAATAAACATAAAAACATCCTTCAAAGTGCTCAGTATGAAAGATTCCATTAGCACACATTTCTACTTTTCCCTGACAATGTCTCAGTTATGATGATCAGTAAGATATTGTTTGTTCACCGCCCATAAGAAAAAATGTTGGGCCAAAAAGACAGGGGGTGGTCCAACGTCGGAGGACTTCACTCCGGCTGAGCAAACTGGTGACTGAGCGGTCTTTCATGCCCGCCCGGGAGAACCGATTGGTCAGCGGGCGGTCTGTCACACCCCGTGAGCTCTTATCCTGGAACTTAACCTGTTCCGGACCAGGTTTGGCGTTCAGCATCAGTTACCGGGGCAACGTGTCTGGATAAAAACAGATCTACATTCGTAGTACGGAAAACCCAAAACTTATCCTGGAAGTTATCTCTCTAAGAGCTAATCCAGCTTCGTAGTACAGGCCCCGGGTCTCACCTGTGGCAGAAACACAGTGTCAGATTACAAACTGATCACATGATGTAGTTCTACCATCTGACCACTAGATGGTGCTGACTAACCCTCTGATGAAACAAACAGCAGCTCTGTCAGATGTGATGAAGATGCAGTGTGGATCACACTGATCCTGGACTTTCTGCTGGACTCTGCTGACAGCGGCTCTGATGGAGACAGAAGCTGCTCACAGTGTGGGATTAGCTCATCATACCTCATGAAGTTAACATGGGTTAGCAGTAGGGGTGTCCTCAAATAATCAGCGATTTGATGATTTGTTTGAAGGAGCCTGATTCGAAGGCCAGTCATGCAGTCGAAGTGTCACAAAATGTGGTTATGAAATGAGGACCATTCCATTACAGCTGTATGGGGGCGCTAACTGATTTTACATAGAATTGCTTGTTTTTTTTTCCAAATAAACATGATATACAGCCTATTTGATATACATATTAACTTTTTAACTTTTATACATAGTCTATTTAGTGTTTGTGAATGAACCACCATGGTGAGTGGCACAATCTGATTTTGCACAGTGCACCATCACAGAGCGGCATCATGGTGGTGATTTGTCTTTGCATAAAAAGGCTCACAATGTCCAGAAAAAAAAATTCAGCAGTGTGGAAACATTTTGATCAAGTCAAACATGATCCAAAAAAAGTCAAATGCAAGTTGTGTCAGCAGCGGCCCCAACATTAACGCAGAAGAAACTTGATTTGAGACCACCAATCTTCTGTGAAGAGGAAAAGAGATATTACCAACAAAATTGCTGAGTTTGTTGCGCTTGACATGAGGCCAGTGAATACAGCTGAAGGCCATGGTTTTAAAGAGTTAATGCACTCGTGTAGTGGAGTAAGATTCCACCTGCCGTCTCGTCTTATGAGATGTCTTTGTTTTGTTTCATATGGTGTTTAAGTCTTGTTTACAGTTTTTCTCGATTGTTTACACACAATTTTTGGTGCCTGAGACACAGTGACCACAACGTATAACCAATGCACCAACTCCATCAACCAAGTCTGCTAAACTATAAGCACAATTCCTGCTTTACACTCAGACAGCAGATCTACAACACACTTTTTTCAAAACACTACACACAATTCTCTGAGTTTTGGCACAATTTTCATGGAGTGAACTTTTTGTTTTCACAAAGAACACAATGACACTCAAAACAGTAAAATGAATATTCCTATTATGCACACTGACTCATCACATGGATAAACACCTGTCACACATTTTTACAACTAGCAATCAGAGCTTTAGCATAAAAGGGCAACAGGTGAGTTTCTCTGTTTTGGAACAATGGATACCAACATTGAAATCAGAGGGAGAGCCAGAGGTGTGAGAATGAGAGGAGGAGGACGCAAAGGACGAGGAGGACCAGGAGGACCAGGAGGACGAGGAAGGATGAGGGCCATAATCTCTGATGAGATCAGGGCCACTTTGGTTGACCATGTGGTAAACCATGGTCTAACAATGACGGAGGCTGGGCAAAGGGTGCAGCCAAATTTGAGCAGATACACAGTAGCATCCTTCATTGGGACTTTCCAAAATGAAAATAGGTAAGAAATTTACTCGTATTAGGAAATTGTTGTACTGCAATTCAACACAGTACTCAATGAGCACAGTATTACAGTATTGTCAGTGGACTGTTCTGAAGGACTGTAAAAAAGTAAAGTGTTTATTTAAGAAATGTATTCCTTCCTTTTTATCCCCTCACAATATTTACAGTATTTCACTCTGTATTGCAGAGCTGAAAGATGACCATCAAGAGGAGGTCGGGAGCGTCTACTGTCTCCTGAACAGGAAAATCAAAATGTGAACATGGTCCTAGAGAATAATGCCATTACATTACGACAAATCCAAAGAAAAGTACTAGAAAACAATGACATTTTTCCAAATGTTGATAGAACAAGTTTATCCACTCTGGACCGTGTCTTGCAAAGAAATTCTCTGAAGATGAAACAAGTCTACAGAGTTCCATTTGAACACAATTCAGACAGAGTCAAAGAACTGTGATATAACTATGTGCAAGTAAGTCCTCTACAATCCTGTAACTGATGCACACCCTGTAAACTGTAAATATTATACATGTTTGAGTATTGGAATCATAATGAATGTATTTCACATAGTGACCACTCTATGCCTATTTCTGATATTATCCTGTGTGTTTCAGAGAGTCCTTGAGCTAGAGGTGGCTGCAGTGGAGCACCAGTTTGTCTTTATTGATGAGGTTGGATTCAACCTCACAAAAAGACGCAGAAGGGGAAGTAACATCATCGACCATTTTGTGTTCTGAGTCAAAAAATAAAAAATTCTAAAATATTTTGCAAGAAGTGTCACACTGAACACAAATGTGTGAGTGATTTTTTGATTTGTGTGTAGAGTTCTGAGAATATGAGGCATCCTTTCAGAAACTGTGTGTAAACAACCGAGAAAAACTGTAAGTAAGTGTGTATCCACGGGGAGCTAATGTGGCGTCAGCGCCCTCTATTGGCGCCCGTGCAGACATGGGTGGTGCAGCCCGTGTTTCCATGCCAGTCTGTATGTAGCCATCCTTGTGGTAAGTCGCTGAGTTATTAGTTCTGTTTAATGTCTTTTATACGTTTGTTTTCTTAAGTCAATGTCATGCCTCTGTGTTTGAAATGTGTAAAAAGGAACTTCTTACTTTGTCTATTGTAATGTGTTGCCACACCAGTCTGTATGTAGCCATCCTCGTGCTTTTTATGCTAAAGACTGCCAAAGACAATGTGAGACACCAATATTTCCTCTGTGTTACTGAGATTAAACGGCGAGTTTGGTGCCAGAGATATCAAGTTTTTGCCTGATTCATCACACAACGCACCGAGTACACAGCTGCTACACACGCTTGAGCCAGGATACACCGTTCCTAAAAGAGAGACGGTCATGCACGCTGTGGACGCGAAATACACATCCACAAGGGCAGAGATCTACAAATTAATACAGGAATGTGAAGCAGTCAGCTTAACCACAGATATCTAGACCTCAGTGTAAATGGAGGCTTATGTGACAGTTACAGCACACTTCATCACTGAAGACTGGCGAATGGAAAATTATGTGTTAGAAACACAAAAAATGGAGGAAAGTCACACAGCTGATCATATTTCACAGACACTAAAAGAGATTTTTTCTGATTGGGGTATCCCAGGTACTAAGATCGTAACTATCGTGCATGACAATGCAGCGAATATGGTTGCATGCACTAATAAACTGGCCCAGGACCCGTCATTTCTTAACTTGGCCAGAGTCCGTTGCGCGGGACACACACTTCAGCTGTGCATTAACACCGCGCTAAAGCAGGATCCTGTGTGTCGCACTGTTGCTGCAGCAAGGTGGGTTGTTCCTCACTTCAAAAAAAGCGCAAAAGCCACTGCAGCACTTGCAGAAAAACAGAAAGAACAGAATGTTGCTGTGCATAAACTGGTGCAAGACGTTATGACTCTGTGGAACTCTGTCTATTTGGGCGCCAGTTTCAGCTGTGCTTGTGGATTCAAGTGTCAGCAAACAATCAGACCGAAATCTGGAGCTCACAACATCCCAGTAGAGAACAGCAGAGGATACAGTCAATGTTCTCAAACCAATGATCACCCTGACAGAGCTTTTGTGGCAGGATGTGAACGCATCACTGTCTGCCACTGTTCCCATGCTCATGAACATTAAGAAACATCACTTGGTGGTGCATGATGATGATAGCAAAGTCATTAAAGTGCTCAAGACAACACTGACCAACGAGATTGACAGACGATGGGAACTAAAAGAGCCGGGCCTGGAGACAAGTATTTACATCAAAGCTGCGGTGCTTGACCCATGTTTCAAGAAGCTTTCTTTTTTTACTGATGAGCAAAGGAACGGGGCTTATTCAGCGGTGGCAAATCTAGCTGAGAGTCTATCTGACAGGCCTGTCAGGGAGGAAAGCATGACATGGTGGAGGAGCATCAGCCCAGAGAGAAGGACCTGGTGTTGGCAATGCTGCTGTCAGTGTCAAGTGAGGAAGAGGAGGACCAGTCAGAAGAAGAGAGCAGTAAGATGAAGGCATACATACAAGACTGTTGTTACAAAAGAGGTGAGTTGTATGACATACATCTAAGTGTCACTCCTACTCTGCTTTCCCACGCTGCCTTGCAGGGTACCTCTAACTGGGTGCTCAGTATCTTCCCACGCTGCTATCCTGACAGAGCTACTTTTTCCACGCTGCCTTACAGGGTACCTTTAACCGTGCACTAAGTCATGTTCCCACACTGTTATCCTGACAGGGTACATTTTACTGTTCACCTCAGTTAGTTTCCCATACTGCGATCCTGACAGGGTACCTCACAGATAGTTTGTCACTCTCAAGTGATGTCTTAGCTCTAAATTTCTCAAATACTTGAACTACTTCTTATTGGAAATGTGATGCTATCAATCTGACCAAAATACACTAAAATTATTAATCTGACTCCATTCTCCTCTCACCTCTTTCCACGCAGTTCGTTGATGGGGAAGGATCAGGAGACGTCCTGGTTCTCAGTTGAACACAAATTTATTAACAATATGTCAAGAATATGCATTTACAGAGATCTCTGGTGCAGCCTCATTTCCCTGTTCCCTACATGTTGCAGAGACAGTTCATGAGACTGACCCTGACTCTCTCCCTCAGCACCAATATATAGTCACTAACAGAGTTTTTCTAAAGAATGTAGGTTGAGTCATCTTCTTATTGGCTCTCCAGGTGTTGTCCCCCTCTGATTGGCTGCTGGCCGTCTTCTGTCTCTGTCTGTGACTGGCATTCATCAAGTGGGTGATCAGCCCCCCTTCACTTATCTGTAGAGAAACTGTTAGACACACAAATCTTGCTTCCTTCCTTCCTTTAATTGTTTACCTTCCTCACTTTGACTGAAACACCTCAACTCTTAAAAAGTAATGCTGACTTGCGTTATTCGTGTTACACAGTTACTTCTTTTTATTATTGGGTATAAACATTAACTTCACTTGTGGTCACTCTACACTCTGGGTGCTCCATAAAATCCAAGGAGTCCTTAGCCCCCCTCAAGTGTCCTGCAATTCATACCAACAACAATGAGCACATGTGTACAACCAAGTTAGTAAAAGCACATCTGTATAGTATTGTTAATAAAAACATGTCTACATGGGCTAAATATTCTTTCACTGTACAAAAAGCAGTACAGGGCCGCTGGAATGGTGGCAGAAAAACGAGGACAGATACCCAAAATTATCCAGAGCTGCAAAAAGAATCTGCAGCATCCCAACCACCTCCACACCATCAGAGAGGATCTCCTCCAAGGTGGGTTTCATCTAGAGGTCGACCGATATGGTTTTGTTGGGGGCCGATGCCGATGCCGATGCTTTCCAAATTTGGGCAGCCAATGCAGATATGCATAGCCAATTTTTACAATTTGATATTCAGGCCGATTGTTAAATAAATATTTATTTATCACATTTTTGTGAAACGCAGCAATTACTGAGCATGGCTAACGCCTCGGCTAATGCTACGGCTAACGCTAACTTACCTGCAGAGGTAGGGCACCAACTCAAAAGGGCCCACAAAAAGATCGCTGATCTTCTGGAGGATATTGGACGGCTGTCGGACGAACTGCAGAGGAAGGACTCATTGCTGACCACCCTCAAATCCCAGCTCCCAGCGTTGACCAGCTGGCTGGAGACCACACAGACTGGTGAACTACAACACCATAGCACTATCGCGGCTCTGAGGGACACCGTCATCTGGGAGCCTTCCTCCTCCAGCGGTCAGCGGCCCTCCTGCTCTACTCCGAACGGTGGGGCCCTCTGGTCCGAAGTGGTCGTCCGCAGTCGGAAACGGGCTCCTGGCGGCGCTCCTGGGAGGGCTCCGTGCGGAGTCTCCCCCTCCGTCGGCATCAATCTCACCAACAAATTCTCAGCTCTTTCCATGAGCTCGGAGCCGGCGGTCCTGGGCCCTGCTGATCCCGACGTCTACCAGCTGACGGACGCGGTGCCCCGGCTGACAGACACCACAGCCTTCCCCCCACTCAGGCCCGCCAGTGACCACCGTGATAGACGTCCGGCACCGGGCCGTGCGGTGACGGGCCGCTCACCTCCATCCTCCCGCCCCTCGTCTCAGCGAAAGCGGCTCCTCAGGGACGTGGTGCGCTGGCACACAAGGAGTCCTCACCTCCGGGCGCCTGACGGAGATGGCGGGGTCGCCGAGCCGGCCGCTCACCCCGGTCAGCTGGCCACGACACTCCTCATCGGGGATTCCCTCATCAGGAACGTCCGTCTGAGGGGGGCGTCCACCCTCTGTTTTCCTGGCGCCACAGTCTCAGACATAACAGAGAAAATCCCCGACGTCCTCACCTCTCATCCGCAGGTAAACAAGATCATCATTCATGTGGGCACCAACGACACCTCCAGACAACAGTCCGAGCTTTTAAAACGTGACTTTACGCAGCTTTTTAACAAACTCCAGCAGCACCAGCTGAGTGTTGTTATCTCTGGCCCCACCCCCACCTGTGGAAGGGGCATTGGCCGCTTCAGCAGATTGCTCAGCCTGAACACCTGGCTCTCCTCAGCCTGAGGCACCCACAGAGTGGGCTTTGTAGATAACTTTGATGTGTTTTGGGAGAGGAGATATCTTTTTAACACAGATGGCCTACACCTGAATAGAGCTGGAGCCCGTGTGCTGTCTGCCAACCTGGCCTATGGTTTTCAACACTCACTCCCCTCACTGTCAACACATCACCCCAATAATACACAAACTGAACGGTCCACCCCTAAATGATGTCCCCCTGGTCCCACTTCCTATGTTTTTAGTTCCACCTCTGACACTCACAATACTGGACTTGGGCCCCCTGTTTTCACCAACCACTCATCAATCCCTGTTATTATCACTCATCGTCACATAACCAGACTTCATCATGCTCATTCTGTGAACTTCAATAACCTCAGGCCTCTCCCAAAACATCAACAACCCACCAATACAGACTGTAACTCACCTGTCACCATCAACATGGCACTTTTAAATGTCCGTTCCCTTTTAAACAAATCTTTTATTATCCGCGATTTGATTTTAGATAACAAGTTAGACTGTTTGTTCTTAACTGAAACGTGGCTGGGTACAGACGCACCAGTTATTCTCACTGAGGCCTCCCCACCAAATTTTAACTTTACATTTTCCCTAAGAAGTGGCAGAAAAGGTGGTGGTACTGCATCAATAGTCAATAGTTCTCTAAAGACAAAAGAAATAAAATTTGATCAGTACACCACCTTTGAACATCATGCAATTCTTTTTAACAGTCCTTCAATCCTGTGCATCACTGTTTACAGACCACCAAGACATGATGCTGCTTTTATCAGTGAATTTTCAGAGTTTTTATCCATAATCCATGCCACTTACAATTTTATTATTATTTCTGGTGATTTTAACATACACATAGACAAACCTTCAGACTCCATGGCAAAAGAGTTTTTAAATTTACTAAACTACTTAGATTTTAATCAACATGTCACGCAGCCGAGTCACGAGAGAGGACACATATTGGATTTAGTCCTTAGTTATGGACTGTCAGCCAGTGTGTCCTCTGTCGTTGACTTGGCTGTGTCAGACCATTACTGTGTGTTTTTTAATATCACCAGTTTTATTCAACGGGAGACCTCGGTGAGAACTGTCAGGAAGCGCTATTTTACCCCGGAAGTGGCTGCAAATTTTATTGAAATATTAAGTAAACACCCTCCAGCTCCTACACCTACATCCTGTGATTTTATTGTTGAACATTTTATAAATAAACTGAAAACAACAATTGACCTTGTAGCTCCACTAAAGACAAAAAAGGTACTGCCAAAGCGCACACCTCCATGGAGAAACGAGGAAATTAAAAAATTAAAGAGAAATTGCAGGGTAGCTGAGCGGAGATGGAGAAAAAATAAGATATTCATTAATCATCAAATATACTGTGAGCAACTTAGAATATATAATATTGCTCTCAGGCATGCTAGAACAAGCTATTTTACTAAAATTATCACGGATCATAAAAACAACCCAAAAATTCTTTTTAGCACCATTGATCTTTTAATCAACCCTGTTTTTAACAGAAACCAAATCACCCCTTCAGACTCTCTTTGTGAAGGCTTTGCAGACCACTTCAGCGGTAAAATAGATTTTATAAGAGCTTCTATTTTTAACCAAAATACTGTTTTTAACACCTTAGAAAGCTTGTTTTTCCCTGAGGAAACACTGGACAGTTTTGCACTGGTTGATGCTGAATTGCTTGGTAGAGTTTTCTCCCAAGTAAAACCAACAACCTGCCTTTTAGATCCTATTCCAACATCACTTTTTAAATCGCTTTATGGTTTCCTTGAAGTTGAGCTTTTAAACATGGTAAATTGTTCTCTTCAGACGGGCTGTTTCCCTGCTGACCTTAAAACGGCAGTGGTGAGACCCCTTCTTAAGAAGAACAATTTGGATCCTGATGTTTTTAATAATTACAGGCCAGTGTCCAACTTACCATTTTTAAGCAAAATTCTAGAAAAAATTGTTTTTATTCAGCTGAATGATTTTTTATATAAACATTCCATTCTTGAGAAATTTCAATCTGGATTTAGGACGAACCACAGTACAGAGACTGCCCTACTAAAAATTGTTAATGATTTTAGGTGCAACCTGGACTTGCACAAACTCACAGTCCTTGTGCTACTGGATCTTAGCGCTGCTTTCGATACAGTGGACCACACAATTCTTTTAAATAGACTAAGACACCATGTAGGCCTCTCTGGTACTGCCTTTCAGTGGTTCAGTTCCTATCTCACAGATAGAAAATTTCTGGTAAGTCTGGACACATGCTCCTCAAGGACCCATGAAGTGAAATGTGGTGTTCCCCAAGGCTCAATTTTAGGCCCCATACTTTTTAATATATACATGCTCCCACTAGGAGATGTCATCAGGAGGCATGGTATTATGTTCCATAGTTACGCTGATGATACACAGCTGTATATATCCATGTCTCCTGATGACACAGGGCCCATTGATGCCCTTTTTAATTGTATTCTAGACATTAAATCCTGGATGGCAGAAAACTTCCTACAGCTCAACCAGGGCAAAACTGAAGTTTTAATTATTGATCCTAAGGCTCAGGGAGAGAAACTTTTTTCAAAACTCCAAACCCTGTCTTTAACTCCATGCAATCAGGTTAAGAATCTGGGCGTCATTTTTGACTCTGAGCTCAATTTTATTCCTCATATTAAAAATGTAACTTAAACAGGGTTTTATCACTTAAAGAACATAGCCAGAGTCCGCCCGTTTCTCTCCCGGGCTAACACAGAGACGCTAATGCATGCTTTTATCTCCAGTCGTATTGACTATTGTAACGCCCTGCTTTCTGGTCTTCCAAAAAGAAAGATCTCAAGTTTACAATTATTACAGAATTCAGCAGCACGTGTGCTGACGAAGACCAGAAGGCGGGCTCACATTACCCCGGTTTTAAAATCACTGCATTGGCTCCCTGTGTGTTTTAGGATTGATTTCAAGGTTCTTTTAATGGTTTTTAAATGTCTTAGGGGTCTTGGACCTTCTTATCTTTCAGAACTACTTTTACCATATGAACCCTCGCGGACCCTGAGATCCTCTGGCACTGGCCTCTTAATAATTCCTAAAGCTCGAACACGGACTTACGGTGAGGCATCTTTCCAACATTATGGCCCCCGTCTGTGGAACAGCCTGCCAGAGGACCTCAGGGCTGCAGAGAATGTTCATATTTTTAAAAGTAGACTCAAGACCCACCTTTTTAATTTAGCATTTAATTAATCCCATATTTTTATCTGTTATTATTTATTTTTTTTTATTTTATTTATTTATATAATCTCGCCTTTTTACTTGTTACTCTTATTCTATTACTATTTATTTCATTTACTAGTGTTTTATTTATTTATTTATTTTATTCATTTTATGATTGTTAGCATATGTAGTTTTATGTTTCTACTCCATATCTCCAGTGTTTCCTCAGCAGGGGGCTGCCTGCACTGGGGGCCGCTGTTGGCTCTGGCTGGGATGTCTCTGTCTGTGGCGGGCGTCGTCTTGGCCAGGTGGGGGTCTGCAGCAGCGTTTTGCTGCAGTGGGCCCCTTGCTGGTCCTGTAGCGAGGCATGCCCAGGTGGAGGCGTCCTGGCTTTAGACTGTGGACGCCGCCCAGTGCAGTCGGCCTCCTGGCGTTTCCTGACCTGGCTCCTCTGTACTCAGCCACACGATTTTTTATCTACACATTTAAAATCATGTATTGTGTGTGCATATGTATGTGTGTGTGTGTGTGTGTGTGTGTGTGTGTGTGTGTGAGAGTGTGTGTGTGTGTGTGTATATGTGTGTGTGTGGGTGGGTGGGTGGGTGGTGCTTTGGGGTGGAGTTTGAATGGGGGGGCGGGGACTGTTTTTAACATGTATAGCACTTTGTGCTGCATTTCTTTTAATGTATGAAAAGTGCTTTATAAATAAACTTGATTTGATTTGATTTGATTTGATAAAAGAAATCTATTACAACAAGTCGTGTCCAGTCCTCTGAACATTTATTCAGCTTTCAAAACAATGAAATATTTTGTCTGAGTAAACACACAATGTAACAAGCAGTAGTAAACATTCACACTCTTCTTAAAATGTCAAAAAAGAAATTTAAAATTATTAATATAATTTGAACGAAAGTATGTAATGTATTTAAGTGGTTCCACAAGTTTGAGGTGCTCATCTTTTTTGCCACCTCTGCTTCCATGCTCACTGTTTGCCCGCAAATGACAAGATGAGAACTAGAGCCTTATTTAGCGGTGTTTTTGTGTAAAAGTAACACGCTGAAAATTCTCTGAATAAAGCATGAATGCAGACCGATATCAGATTTTTTCAGTGGGCGTCCGTTTATTTGTGTTTTTGGTCGAGTAAAATATGGCCCCGTCTGCGTGCAGAGGAGCAGGGAGGGGGTGTTTGGTGTGAGCGCTCTGGGCTTCTGCTGCACAAAAACACTGCTGTAGGGGTCATTTCTGCCCTAAACCTTGTGATAGGACCCAACTTGTTCCATCCCGGAGTATCACTTTGAATAGTGCATAAACGAGCAATATCAAATATAATGAACCGATTATAATACTACTACACCTACGTGTTATATGTCTGTGTGTCTGTCTCTCTTACTTACTGGGCAGTGGGCACTTCATTCCTCAAAGGAAAACATGTAGCAAAACGTAAATGCATTTCTACGTAGACCGTGAATGATAAGAACATAACTCCGGTCATGCATTCACGTGGAGGAATTTGGGGGTGGCCAATACATGTTTCAGAAAAAGCCCCATGATTGATTCTTTACTCCTTTTTTTACTCTCGCCATTTCATCGTATTTACTTTGTTCTGTTGTTAACAGTACAGTAGTGATATGTTTTCACCAACACGGTTGAACATGTACAAGTAAAGTCAACTTAGACCACGCTAATCTCTCACTGCTAAAACTTATCACAAAGTAGCATTTGAAGTTAACATGCTGCAGACTGGAGAGCCATAGAGCCACAAAAACATTAAAATATTCAACAGATCTTACCATTATTCATTGTAGATGCAACAGGTGCAGGCTTTTCCACAGCCTGGATTCCACTGAGCACAGTCCGCTCTGACGTAAATGGGTGCGTCTCAAAGCTCCAAAGTTCCATCCTTCCTTCCTCCACTTGCGTCGTTCTCTTGCGTCTTAGTCCCTCCCACCAGAGATGCATGGGAGAGACGTGAGGAAATGAAGAGAGGAGAGCGGATAGAGGAGATTGGGTGCATCTGAATAGTCCTTTTTTGATAAGGAACCTTCCTAACTGAAGAAATGACCCGGAAGCATTTAAGCGTCGGCCATGATAAATGCTGTTCGAATTCTCCAAAAGTTGCATCTGCATTGATGTCCATTTTATTCAGACTCAGTAAGGACATACTGCGAAGAAAAAACAAATCAAAGATGTATGACATGACACAAATGAAGAGCAAGAATAAAGAGTGTTTATATTTTTAACATGAGAAACATTTGAATGCAGTATGTCAAACTTTAAAAACCTTTCATCCAGCTGTTGAACAGCTGCCTCTGGAGCACTGCTGCTGTCCAGCTCCACTATTCCTGCTGGACAGAAATCATCTCTGTAAAATAAACAAGAAGAATGAGACAAACTATTTACATTCCTTTCATGACCACTCCACAAACAACAGTTTATCTACAATACTCTACACTGCTATCACACACTAAGGTGTGTTTAATACCTACAGTTATGTGTACTGTACCCATATTGTAGGTTTTTTATTATTATTATTATTATTAGTAGTAGTAGTAGTAGTAGTATTGTTAGTAGTGTATCTTCATTACTATCTTGTACTGTGAAGTAAATATGTAGTTGATGTCTATTACTTGTACTTCTCATTTGTTCCCCATTGTGATTTGATGATATCTGCAATATTTACTGTCATCTCCTCAAACGTTGATCTCAAATGGCGGCTAAAACACGGCTAATATCACGAGGACAGGAAGCATGTCTGGTTGAAACCAGAGGAGCTGATTTCTAGGTTCTACAGAGGAAGAAAAAGATCTCTGTGTGAATGTGCTCTATCTCCCTTTTGTAAACTTTGCCCACAGATTACCAACAATCTGATACTGTGTATATGACTCAGTTTATACAGCATTACATTACTGTGCCTCACTGCAAACAATGGTCAAGTGGTCAAGGTAATGTTCACTGAGCTGTATCTAAAGCTTGCTTTTCCATGTTTCAGATGATGAGCTATCTGCTAACAGACAGTGCATAAGGTCTATGTAAACACAGTTACAGGCTGTTAGATAGCTGCTAGCATTAGCTTTTTGTATTGCTGGCTACCTGATGTATGAATAAAACAAGACAATAAAGTCAGATCACATGATTACCTGTCCAGCAGAAACTGGGCAACATTGGCATCACTCTTGAATCCCTTCAAGTCCTTCAGCTCTAGCCATCGAGAAAATGCAGCTCCAATGTTTACTCTAGTTTCGCTGTCTCTGCATCCAAACGCCTTTTTTCATTGCCTTCTCAACAACCATCTTCCTCCACTTGTTCTGCATAGCAGAACTTGAGGGAAGATGTGGCTCTATGAACTCTGTCTGCTTTTTCTCTGCCAATGTTTACCAAATACAGACTGAATAGCGTCCAGCTGTTGCGTTCAACTCTCCCAGAGAAGGCTTACGGTCACGCGCAGGGTGCAGCGTCACACCTCTTCCAGGTTCTCTCTAAGTCATTCATTTCGGGATGAAATGTTCTGACAAGTCCACAGGAGAGAAGCAGCCCAAGAGTATATTAGCGCTAAGTGGCGTTTCTGCGATTTCGCCATCAGTTGAAGGTTCTACCGCAGTTAACGTGTAACACGTTACTAATTTTATCTCTCATCTTTAATATCTTATCGTTAAAAAAGCTCATAACGTCCTCACTGCTAAGCGATAGAGGATTGCATGTTTCAGTAGAGCTATTACTGTTTGTCAGCCTGGCTACAGTGCTGAAAGGGAATCTAGGATTCTTTTTATTCTCTTCTATCAGAGCCGAAGAATAAGTTGCATGCTCAAGCCGCAAAACCTTCCTATATTCATGTAGACTATTTCTCCAACATCAACAGCACTTGTTTGTTTTAGTCAAACGCCATATTCTTTCTAATTTCCTTGATTTTTGTTTGAGCTCACGAGTTTGAGCGTTGTACCACGGAGCCGAACTATGTGGTCTGAGAGTCCTCTGTCTAAGTGGAGCAATTGAATCAGGATAGCTTGAAGAGAACCGGTGGTATATAATAAATAATAATAATAAGAATGATATCTATTATTATTGTTATTATTATTATTATTATTATTATTATAAAGGAGTGAATTATGATAATCTTATAAAAAATTAAAACTTTGGATGCAGATAAACCACCTGCCCTGCGCCAGCCTTCACCCCATGGACAGGGTGTGGCCAGCGCACTTTGCAAGTTTCCTGCAGTGCCAAGAGAGGCACAGTCAAGGCGCAGGGGAGTGCATCCACTCCTCCCTCTGCGCAAATGGCAGAGAGGGAGGAGAAAAGCCGTGAGTGGGTTCAACACAGCCGAGCACTGTTTTCACCAATCAAATGAGCGCCTCTCCAATTTCACCTTACTATGGACAACGACAGCAGCAGCTTCAGGCAGCCTAACTTCTCCCAGGAGGAAACTGATATATTGGTCCGGGAGGTTCAAGCTTGCAGTACCAGAATATTTGGTACTGTCAATAGACCTCCACAGGCTGATGATGCAAAAACAGCCTGGGATGAGGTTACAAATACTGTTAATCAGGTTTGCCCAGATATTCTGAGAACCGCCGCTCAGTGTAAAAAGCGGTTCAATGATGTTAGGAGACGGGGCAAAAGAAAGCTGAGTGACCAAAGGAGGCACATGGTGGCCACGGGGGGCGGCCCCTCTACCAGCCATGTGCTGACCTCTGCAGAGAAGATCTCGTCCTCGACGCTACCTGCAACAAGAATTGAGGGCTTTGGTGGTATAGTGGTTGGAATTACGGGTAAGGCAACACTTTTTTCTATTAAAAAAGACACTCACATTAAGTGACTTATATTTAAACCCCACATCATAAAGAAGAGTTGTGTGGTTGGATCACAACGTGAATAAATTGTGTTATGAAATCAGAAGCACCTGTGCTGAAAAAGCACATTAAGAATAAACTTTATTTACCCTATTGATTCGTGATTTTTTGGCATTTAACTCCTACTACAAAACACCAGACGTGAATGCATTTGATCAACTCTTTATTGCCAACATAACCAGCTTCTGCTTCAGTTTTATTAGATACAAACAGGCAGCAGGAGGGGGAGGAGGAGGAAGAGATGGTGGGGGTGGAGGTACGGGAGGAACCCGCGGGTCATAGACGTGGGCAGAGACGGGCCCGCAGGGGGAACATGGACCAGCCCTTCCTTGACATCCAGCAGGGGGGATTCCCCATGCTGGGGAGTCAGCCGGGAGGAATAACTTCCACACTGGAAGACATGGAGACCAGCCTCCGAGGCCTGGTTGTCCACATGTCCTCTGTTGAATCCAGCCTCAGAAGGCTGGCGGATGCAGTAGATCGTCTCCTCACACATGTGACATCCGAACCGTAGCAGATGGCCACTAAGACCAAGGACCAGGGGAGGACTCACCCGTATGGCCCCAACAGGCGCGCGAGGAGGAAGGGGAAGAGGACGAACCTAAATAAAATGTCATTAATGATTTGGTGTGTCTTTGATGTTAATGAGTACCTTGTGGCTAAAACATGCATATACTCACATTTAAGGACAGAGCTGTGTTGCCAGGTGGTCTCTGATGTCACGTGCGCTCCGCTGCTCTCCCTGCTGACACGGCACATGCAGTTCAGCCTCTCTCCGTCTTAAGTCCTGTAATGTCTCTTCTGTGAGCTCTAAGTGGCATCCACAGCGTAATGCTATGTTGTGTAGCACACAACATGCGACAAAGAATGCACTGACACTGAGGGCTGTATGATAATGTACCACCCGTATAGTCCAGACATCTGAAACGCATTTTCAGCATTCCATTCCATTGACTGACCTGGCATGGCTGAAAACCGTTAAAAACGCACTGCCTTCTTGTTGTTGGTGTGATGTATGGCGTTATCAACCACGTTTTAAGAGAATATCCATTGTCACCTTGCAGCCATGCAGCACTGCCTACTACATACTACTTTCATTAGCAGTATGTAGTATGACTGTTCAGTTGGGTTAATTTTTGTAGAGTGCTACGCTGGTCTTCAGTTCGAAGAAAACGGAAGTTGGCTACAGCTGACTTTTTTTTTTTTTCCCCAAAAAAACTTTATTGAAAATGTACAAAATAAACAAACCACGAGTAACTTATCTGCAAATATATAATCAGAGAGAGCATTTTATGTTAACTTTCAGTGGTGGAGATGATGAGGATTTAAAGATAAAAAAGAAATGGCTCTTACATTTATATTCCTCTGCTACTCCGGTTGTTCTTGCTCAGCTCTCTGCCATTCTCACTTTTGATATGGGACCAGGCGCGTTGCATTGTGGGTAACAGTTGGAGAAGCAGACTGGTCCAATGCATACTGTGGATTTTTCCCGATTCAGTACGTCATCCGGGTGTTTTTCTCATACTCCAACTCTGACATTTGTTCGCATACTGCATACTGCATACTACATTTTGGTCGAATCAGTAGGCACTGCTAGTATAGTATGCGAATTCGAAAACAGCCTATGTCTACATGCCTAAATGCACTGAGTTGCTGCTATGTGATTGGCTGATAAGAAATTTGTGTTAATGAGCGGTTGGACAGGTGTGCCTAATAATGTGGCTGGTATATAGAGGGATTATCAGTCTACGTCACCATAAAAAAATGTGCACGCATCTTGACCACAAAAGCAGCTTTTAGCTCCATTCATTCAGACGAGTTAGCCTTTTTAAACACTAAATTCAACCTGTTACCAGCATAAAAATGAACGGTTGTTCTGTGGTCAGATTTTAGAATAGATACTTTACAACAGAGGCAACGTCTATTAAGTTTTGACCGTCACAGAGCAACCGGTGTTTTGGAGTCGATGGCGACCAAGCTAACTGGTGACTCTCGGCTGAGAGTCACCAGTTAACAGGGTCACACTTTACACTGAAACACCAGCGACGTTTCCGGGTAAATCAGTGTTTCCAACACACCTGATTCAAATGATCAGATCATCATCAAGCTCTGCTGGAGCCTGATAACGAGCCATTCATTTGAATCAGGTGTGCTGGAGGAGGGTAACATCTAAAACATGCAGGGCAGGGGGTTCCCAGGACCAGGGCCCTGTTCTACGAAGCAGGATTACTGCCTAGCGAGGTAGCTTTGAGGATAGGTTTCGGATTCCCTGTTCTACGACACGGGATCACTCCTCAGCGAGGCGAGTCTCCATGGCAACGTACGCTGAACGGCTAACCTGCTCCAGGGCAGGTTAAGTTCCAGATTGAACTCGTGGATTATAAAAACCCCGCCCACTGACCAATGAGCCCTCACGAAAAAATGGCTTGTCCGTTCTTAGAGGATCCCATGGACATCGGAGACCGACCCACTCTCTTTTTCGGATGATGAAAGTTACCGGTTTTCCAGGGAGGGGTTGGTAGTACATGACACTTTCTAACGGTAGTTAAAGGGAATGAAGAACTCTCATTGCCATAATAAGATCTTCAATGCCAACACTTCTGTTCCATGACAATATTTTATCGCCCGTATTAAAATTGTGACAGGAATTCATGTAGGGCTCATGTGGGCTACATGTCACACAAAAAATGTAAACACGACAGGAATGAACAAATGAATAAATTCACGTAAGAACTAAATCAGATATGTTGCATGTTCCAGTAAAAGTGCATGGTGAACAGTGCTATTTCAGGATGAGAATGGCACAAAATATTTTATTTGCACTACACCACTACACTTACGCATTTAGACTGTCAGCAATTTTCTGCCAGCACTCCTCCCGTGCTTTAGCAGCAGCGACGGTGCTGCTTTAAACGTTAATTACATGTTTCACCTCGTCATACTTCCTCATGATCACCTCCTGCTCCTCCTGAGTGAAGTATGCGCTCCTTCTCTCTCTGCCTGCTCTGACACTCCAGACTGCTCCAAGTTCGCGATTGGTCAGATGCAGCGGGCTCCGCCTTATATCTGTGCACGCGCTCATTGCCTAGCTAGATCCACTTATGAGGTTGATAACCAGCGTTGTAAAACCGTGTAGCGTGATTGCCGGCTACCGCGCTCAGTTCAGCGAGGTAGCTCCAAGGCTATCTCGCTAGGCTAAACTTGCTTCGTAGAACAGGGCCCTGGGTTGAGAAACACTGGTGTAAATAATCAAATCTGGACGTAGTTTCTGGTTCTTTTATTAGGGCCCGGGTCTCAGACTCAGCAGTCTGTGTGCTCTTTTTGCTTGGGGAGGGTTTCTGATTTACTGACACTTGTTTATGTCCTGGTGTCTTACAGTGTGGTAAGTGTCCATGGATAATGCAGTCATGAGTGTCGAGTGACAGTTGTGTGTTTAAACTGCTCTCTGGGTACAAGCCAGATTTCTCCTCTAAAAACGTCTGTCCACCTAATATCTGTCCACTTGCTGATTTCCTCTGTCCACTCACTGCTATTTCACAAACCTGGGATCCACCCGCAAAAGTGACGATATTTAGTTTAAAGATGCGTTTTTTCAGTGGTTGACTCCTCCACGTCAGTTGACAAACCATTATACTCTGCAGTGCCTCTGTACCCAAGTACGCGCGCATCTGGCGTTGTTGATAAACAAATAATCCCTCTATTGGTAGAGAGTCAGAGTCAGTCTCATGAACTGTCTCTGCAACATGTAGACAGGGAATGAGGCTGCTCCAGAGATCTCTGTAAATGCATATTCTTGACATAAATTTGTGTTCAACTGAGAACCAGGACGTCTCCTGATCCTTCCCCATCAACGAACTGCGTGGAAAGAGGTGAGAGGAGAATGGAGTCAGATTAATAATTTTAGTGTATTTTGGTCAGATTGATAGCATCACATTTCCAATAAGAAGTAGTTCAAGTATTTGAGAAATTTAGAGCTAAGACATCACTTGAGAGTGACAAACTATCTGTGAGGTACCCTGTCAGGATCGCAGTATGGGAAACTAACTGAGGTGAACAGTAAAAGGTACCCTGTAAGGCATGGCGAAAATGTACCCTGTCAGGATAACAGTGTGGGAACATGACTTAGTGCACGGTTAAAGGTACCCTGTAAGGCAGCGTGGAAAAAGTAGCTCTGTCAGGATAGCAGCGTGGGAAGATACTGAGCACCCAGTTAGAGGTACCCTGCAAGGCAGCGTGGGAAAGCAGAGTAGGAGTGACACTTAGATGTATGTCATACAACTCACCTCATTTCCAACAATAGATAGCACCACAGTTCAAACAAGAGGTAATTTAAGTATTTGGAAAATTCAATACTAAGACATAATTTTGAGTGACAAACTATATCTGAAGAATACCCTTCATGGTTTGAAAGGCAGCACTGAGGGAAAAATGACTGAGCGCACATTTGCATAGTAGCCTGCCCCTTTTTACAGATATTGAAGTCTGGGAAAACAGTTAAATTGACACTTAGATGTACGTTGTACCCCTCACCTCACATTTTAACAGTTGTCTGCCCTGCACATGAAAATAAGACTTGGGAAGTTATTTGGCTGCAGTTGCTGCCATTAAGAGCAAGATTTTCTGGCTCTGCCCCCCCCCTGAGGACAGAGAGGAGAAGGGTCAGATTAAGGGCCTAAAGCAGTCCAGTTTAGATCAAAACAGTTTGGTACAGGTTGGCTTGGTTAAGCCTGGTCTTGTTTGTGTTTTCACAGTGAACCGTGCCACTTGTGGCCGGCAGTGCGCAAGCTGGATGCCAGGAGCTGCATCTGTTAAATAATGGGGCGATGAAGTGCAGATGGCCTAGTGGTCTAGGTGGTGCTCCATGAGGTTCGCCCTCTCGCAGGTGGCTAGGGTTCGATTCCAGCCTGTGGTCTCTTGCCAGCATGTCAGCCGCCACTCTCACCCTGTTTCCTACTCTGTCCACTGTCCTCCTCTGTCTAATCAAAGGCATAAAAGGCCCAAAAAAATGATTTTCAAATGAATAAACAAATAAATAAATAAATGAAAGGGCAGTCGAAATTGACGCGTTACTTCAATTTGCTCTTAGCGTCACTAACTTAATTGATGCGTGATTGTTGGAAAATTAAATGAATATGTTATCATTATGTTGTTTACTGTAACTAACAGTTCTATATATTGATTATTGTAATGAGACCGGAGGGAAAAAACAAAAAAGGACCCAAATGCTGATAAAATAAAACTTTTATTTACTAAACTCAAAAATCGAACTAATCCCAAAAACTAACAAAAGAAACAAACCAAAAACACTAGAAAACTTGCAAGAGAAAAATCTTAAAGGCATGGGGAACACACGAGACGCAGGCAACAGCGGACACCAAACAATGAACCAACAGAAAGCATATGGAACACCAAGGCAGATATATATATATATATATATATATATATATATATATATATATATATATATATATATATATATATATATATATAGGCAGGGTGATCAAGCACAGGTGCGGAACAAGACACAGGTGAAACACATGAGAGGCAATCAACCACAAGGGGAACACAAGGAGAACCAAACCAAACACAGGGAAACTCAGGGGCTGCTTATACGACAACGGTTTTAGGGTAAAATGCAAAAGTTTTGTTGCGTTTCAGCCTCGCATTTACACGGAAATGGCGTTTCAGCCGACCTAAAATGCAAACTTTTGAAAACAGCCTCCAGAGTGGGATTTTTCTGAAACGCTGCCGACACCATTGCTGTGTAAATAGTGAGCCGGCTTTTCAGTGGAAACACTGACGTCACACTTCGCTTCGCGCGAGCGCATGCAACAGGACAACAGTGCTTGTGCTGCTCAATCTGCTGTATCTGCTGACCGTCTTCATATAAAATCTGCATCTGTTGCTCCACTTTTGCACTTAGTATCCCCCAATTCACCAGATGATTGGCTCAACTCTACTTCAGTGGAGATCTACCAAAAGCTGCTTCAGGACAGGACAGTTATAGCACCACCTGCAGGCCTGGCATGCTTACTACAGCGCTTTCAGCCCATTAGCGTTTCCGTGTCAACCCAGATTTTTTTCCACTGTGTTTCAGCGTTTTCAGATGAAACATTGCCGTGTAAACGGGGCCTCAGACAGATACCTAATACACAAAAGAAACAGAAACACAGCACAGCTGTGTGTAAATCTATGTGAACTTTGTGTGAACGCTTCGACATATCCTAAGGAGAGGTTTTCCCCTGGAAGATGAGCAGCCTGAAGAGATGACCCTCTCACCTTCTTGTACTCATTTCTGAGAGTGATAGAGACTTTTAATAACACATGAGATTATAAATAAAGAATATGTCTGTTGTAGTGTGAAATGGATTTGCATATGGGTTGACACCAAGTGGCTATAAAGATGTACCCTGAGGATCCAGATCTTCAGTGAGAGGAAGTTGCCTTTGTTTGTTGTTGCCACTCTGTTCGCGCCAATGCAGAATCCCACCTCACTTCTCAGCCCCTTTTTTTGCACGTGGATCGAATTTTACCAGACACCACTAACTATAACTTTATACTAAAAAGAGATTCCCTCATGTAATGGTCAAAATCACATTTCTAATGATCTGTGCTTCACATCAAGACTAAACACAGCCTCGTCGTATAGGGGTAAAGGTGATGATGATTATAAGGGCCCACAGTCCTCTAGGGCCCACACACAGCCCCCAGTAGCTTCTATGACAAATTATCATACATACACTGAAATAATATATATTCATACCAATGCATCCGAATTAAAACAAAGCCACAAGGCATACAATTTTCTAATCTTAATCATTTCAATAACCCCCTTTGCCCCTGTCAGGTTCAAATTGACATCCATTCAAATAAGAACTAGAGTCAAGAAAATAAGTTTTCCAATGGTTTTACTTGCAAGGAGTACAGGCCGTACAACAAGCACAGAGTGTGGAGCACGACACTGCACTGAAGAATACAGAGGCAGACAGCGCTTATAAAGAGACACATTTTGGTTACAAGTGTATGTGTGTGTATCATATCCCCCCCCCCCCCCCTTTGCTGCCGGGAACAGAAAGTACAAACAGCATGGGCAGATAGGTTTTGTGTATCGAAACTCAACAGTTTCAAAACAGGATGGGAGTTTGTGCAAGTGATAGCGAGTTACTGAACTAAAAGGTCATCTCGTACTGTTCCTGGCACAAAGCTGGAGAAATGAAAAGGCCAAGCATGATTAAAGATATACGACTCCCACAGCCCCGTCTTAAAAAATGGTTTGGTCCACACCAAGATTTGTTCTTCTTCAGCGAAAGTTAGTGAGCGCGAGCAAACCCCAGCAGGGCTCGGATGGCCCCCAAAAAACACAAGTCCAGGAGTAGAAGCAGCAGAGCAGGGGCCCAGGACATGAAAAGCTTTTTTTCTAAGTATGGTGAGAGTAAAACTACAGAAGGCGGCTGAAACACTGCCGACTTGTTCATTCGTTAGCTTACCTTTAAAGAGCGCAGGCTGGAGCCCACGTTAGCTGTCATCTGGCCGAGCTACACTCTGGACAAGTCGTCAGCTCAATAAAAAAAAGTTACCAGTTCCTAATTATTACTATTTCAGAGGCTACTGCAGTAACTGTGTGTTTCACCCATATTGTCGGACAGTGCTCCAGTACGCGCCCACTCAGAGGCTGCATTGAATTGTATTATGATGCATTCAGGATCTGCTCAGTAATTATGAGCATCCGACAAAGGTCAGTTACATTACCATGATGTGTTCAATGCAGTGTTGTAAATGTGTTATTAGTTGGACATTTGAGTAGACTCAATACAAAAAAATGAATGTTCAAAGTTTTGTTGTTGTTTGTTTTCATAGCAGCATGAAACAACAACATAATAGCTGACAGCAACATAGCAAAAAGACTATTTAGAATTTTGGACAGTTAACACTGACTTTTGAATTGTTTAAAAATATTTTTTGTCAGGGAAAGTGAAGCTGTCCACTTAGAGCTATGGTACTAAGAAGCCCATTTGGATTTTTTCCATGAATAGTGTGACGGTTTGTGCTAAACCAACTGTAATTTAACTGGACCCAGAAGTGAGGCGGAGGCAGAGGAAGCAGTTGGAGGGAATTTATTAAACCAGAGAGATAATTTGAGATGCAGTGATCCAGAGAGGGAAGGTGAGTGACTAGAGGAACTGTCCGAATCCAAAAAGTTGAGGCTGTGTGGCTGAGGTTGGGCTGCAGGAGGTTTTCTCGAGGAGGCACTGGAACAAATAGACAAAAAAGGGATTAGACAAAAGGACATAAGCTTATAGCATAAACTAGAAATCTTTCAGATACTAGATACTTGAAGATGGCCTCTGTACCACAGAATGAGCAGGAATACTCTGGCGCCGGGCCCTGCTCCAGCCAGAGCTTAAGAGCTGGAGCTGCTGATTGGGATGAGATGCAGGTGTGTTGGAGCAGCCCAACAGAGAGGGGAGGAGGGAGACTGGGAGGAGTCCACCAAAGCAGCACACGGGAATCACCACAGTACCCCCCCCTCAACGGACGCCTCCTGGCATCCTGCCAGGTTTGTCTGGGTGGGTACTGTAAAAGTCCAAAAGAAGAGTATCATCCAAAATAAGCTTACGAGAAATCCATGACCTTTCTTCTGGACCATGACCCTCCCAGTCGACCAGATACTGGAAGCCCCTCCCCCGCGGCCTGACATCCAGAATCCTGGAAACTGAGAAGGCCGGGTGGTCGTCGATCATCCGGGGGGGTGGAGGGGGAATGGCCGGAGGGCTCAGGTCACTGGAGACAACAGGCTTGAGCAGAGACACGTGAAAAGTGGGGTGGATCTTGAGAGAGTCCGGTAACTTAAGTTTAACTGAAGTGGGGTTGATTACCTTGAGGATGGAGAAAGGTCCAATGTAACGAGGTGCTAGCTTGTTCCTCTCGGCCGACCGACCGAGTGCCGCCCTAACGTCTGTCCAGACTGCCTTGACACGTCGAAGGTACTCCCTCACTGAAGGGACAGCCACGGCATGCTCCTGGTTGGGGAAAACAGGGGGTTGAAAGCCATAACAGGCCATAAAGGGAGACATACCTGTGGCCGAACTGGTGAGGGAGTTGTGGGCGTATTCCACCCAGGGCAAAAAAGAGCTCCACGAAGCTGGCTGGTGGGCAGCCACACACCTGAGGGCCGACTCAAGGTTCTGGTTGGCCCGCTCTGTCTGGCCGTTGGTCTGAGGGTGGTAACCAGATGAGAGACTGACTGCTGCGCCCACTGCAGAACAAAACTCCTTCCAGACTTGAGAAGAAAATTGAGGACCTCTATCCGAAACAATATCACTGGGAATCCCATGAAGCTTGAACACATGAAGCACAAGGAGTTTAGCAGTCTCAATAGCAGAGGGGAGCTTGGGGAGGGGCACGTAATGCACTAACTTGGAAAAACGATCAATGATGGTGAGTATGGTAGTATTACCTTCAGAGGGGGGTAGACCGGTAACAAAGTCCAGAGCTATGTGAGACCAAGGGCGCCATGGGATGGGTAGGGGGCGCAGCAGACCAGCAGGCGGATGGTGAGAGGCCTTGCCTCGGGCGCAGACAGAGCAGGCGAGGACAAACTCCCGTGTGTCCTTGGCCATACTAGGCCACCAGAAGTGCTGCTGCAGGAATTGGAGGGTCCGAGTGACCCTGGGGTGGCAAGTCAACTTCGTGGAGTGCCCCCACTGGAGAACTTGAGACCGAACAGAGTTGGGGACAAACAGTCTATCTGGAGGACCTGTTTTTGGGTCTGGCTGACTCCTCTGAGCTTCCTTAACCACCTGTTCAACCTCCCACGAAGCAGCCCCAACGAAGCAGGTGGGGGGAATGATGGGTTCAGGGTCCTCCTGAGCTGAGGGAGGAGAATGGAGGCGAGAGAGGGCGTCCGGCTTCACATTCCTAGAACCCGGCCTGTAAGAGAGGGTGAAGTCGAAGCGACTTAGGAAAAGGGACCACCGGGCCTGGCGAGGATTCAGCCGCTTAGCTGAACGGAGGTAGGCCAGGTTCTTGTGGTCCGTCCAAATGATGAAAGGCATCTTTGATCCCTCCAGCCAGTGCCTCCACTCCTGCAGAGCCCACACAACAGCCAACAACTCTCTATTTCCGACGTCATAGTTCCTCTCAGCTGGTGACAGGCGGCGGGAGAAATAGGCACAAGGGTGAATCCTTTGAGTAAGGGGGTCACGTTGAGACAAAATCGCCCCAGCTCCAGTGTCGGAAGCGTCCACCTCCACAATAAACTGAAGCTCAGGGTTAGGATGCTTGAGCACAGGGGCGCTGGTAAAGAGAGCCTTGAGCTGAGCGAAGGCCTTAGCAGCATCAGGTGTCCACAGGAAGGGGAAGGAGGTGGAAGTAAGGCAAGTGAGGGGGCAGGCAACCTTACTATAGTCACGGATAAACCGTCTGTAAAAGTTGGCGAATCCAAGAAACCGCTGCAGCTCCTTGCGGGTGGAGGGGGTGGGCCAGTCAGTGACAGCTTGGATCTTGGAAGGGTCTGCTTTTAACTGTCCTTTGGCAATTATGAATCCCAGGAAGTGCACAGAGGGGACGTGGAACTCGCATTTCTCAGGTTTGACAAACAGACGGTTCTCTAGAAGGCGTTGGAGGACTTGACGGACATGCTTCTTGTGTTCTGTGAGGGAGCGGGAGAAGATGAGAATGTCGTCCAGGTAAACAAAAACGAATCTATTAAGCATGTCACGGAGCAGGTCATTCATGAGTGACTGGAACACATCTGGGGCATTGGTGAGTCCGAATGGCATGACTTGGTATTCAAAATGTCCAAGGGGGGTGTTGAAAGCCGTCTTCCATTCGTCCCCCTCCTTAATTCGGACCAGATGGTAAGCATTGCGGAGGTCCAGTTTGGAGAAGACCTGAGCGTCACAGAGTGGCTCGAACGAGGGGTCGATGAGAGGAAGAGGGGTCTTATCCTTAATTGTAATGTCATTCAGACCTCTGAAGTCAATGCAGAGTCGGAGGGAAGAGTCTTTTTTCTTAACAAAAAAAAATCCAGCACCCAGGGGAGAGGAAGAGGGACGGATAAAACCTGAGGCGAGAGAATCTTTGATATAAGCCTCCATGGCATCCTTCTCAGGACGAGACAAGTTGTACAGACGGCTGGAGGGCAGGGGAGCCCCAGGAAGCAGGTTAATTGCACAATCATAGGGCCGATGAGGAGGCAGGGTTAAAGCCAGGTCTTTGCTGAACACGGAGGCAAGGTCATGATACTCACTGGGAACAGCTGAGAGGTCAGGAGGTGAGTTTGGGGGCCTAGGAGCTCTGGGGACAGGAATGGCAGACTGAAGACAGTGTGAATGGCAGAAAGGACTCCAACCAGTGATGGAGAGAGTGGTCCAATCGATGCTTGGGTTATGTTTCTAGAGCCAGGGATAGCCGAGAACAACTGGTGTAACTGGGGAGGTGATCACAAACAGCTGGATAGTCTCTCTGTGGTTACCAGAAATGATGAGGGTGAATGGGGCAGTCTGGTGCGTGACCATGGAGATAAGACGTCCATCCAGCGCGGTTACCTTCTTAGGTTCAGACAGGGACTCGAGGGGTAGCTGGAGCTGCTGGACCAATCCCTCATGAATAAAATTATCATCAGCACCAGAGTCAATGAGAGCTGAGAGAGGAGTGGAATTCTGCTGCCAAAGGATACATGAGGGAACCAGCATACGGGGTAGAGGGCTGGCAGGAGTCGAGGTTTGGCTCACCACAGCGCCCTCGCTCAATGGTGAGCCTGCCATTTTAGTGACAGGGGACATGAGGCAATGTAATGGCCAGCCTGTCCACAGTAGATACATAAGCGATTAGCCATGCGCCGCTGGCGCTCTTGAGGGGTGAGTCGGGCTCTGCCCAGCTGCATGGGTTCTTCGGGTGTCTCAGGAGTAGGAGGTGGAGCACTGGAAGGCTGGGTGGCCAACTGAGAAATAGGGGAAGCGGGGCCTGCTAAGGGAGTTAGATTACGGTGACTAGCTACTCTCTCCCTGGTTCTCTCCCTCAGCCTGTTATCGATCCTAATGGAAAGAGAAATTAACTCTTCCAGGGAAGACGGCTCGTCTCTAGAGGCTAGCTCATCCTTTAACCGTTCAGATAACCCCTTAGCATAAACACCCATCAAAGCAGATTCGTCCCACCCACTCTCTCTCATTAGCCAGAATGCGAAAATCAACAGAATAATTGGCCGCTGACTGAGAACCCTGAGACAAGGCTAACAGGCGCCTAGTAGCCTCCCCTCCTTTAATCGGGTGATCAAAAACTCTCCTAAGCTCGGAGGCAAAAGACTCAAAAGAAGACAACACAGGTGAAGCATTATGCCAAAGAGCGGTGGCCCACTTAGCGGCACGACCGCGCAACAAATTTATCATGAAAGCTATCTTAGCTTTATCAGTGGGATAACTAAGGGGCTGCAAATCGAAAACTAAGGAACAATTCAAAATAAACTGCCCACAAGAACCTAAATCGCCAGAAAATGGCTCAGGGGAGGGGACAAAGGGCTCCTTGAAAGAGGCAGAAGGCAGAGCGGGAGGGACAGGCTCAGGAGTAGTACTCACGGAGGGGAGAGTGTTAGCCTCGCTGGACTGAGCTTCAACAGGTGGGATTTGTGTAGAGAGGTGATTGATCTGTTGATGCAGCGCCTATAGAGACTCCATGATCCCATGAAGCATCTTGTCATGTCGACCAAGAAGAATTCCCTGGTTGGAGAGAGCCTCCCTTACAGCCTCCGGGCTTGTTGGATCCATAGCTTCTGGGCCAGAGTATTCTGTGACAGTTTGTGCTAAACCAACTGTAATTTAACTGGACCCAGAAGTGAGGCGGAGGCAGAGGAAGCAGTTGGAGGGAATTTATTAAACCAGAGAGATAATTTGAGATGCAGTGATCCAGAGAGGGAAGGTGAGTGACTAGAGGAACTGTCCGAATCCAAAAAGTTGAGGCTGTGTGGCTGAGGTTGGGCTGCAGGAGGTTTTCTCGAGGAGGCACTGGAACAAATAGACAAAAAAGGGATTAGACAAAAGGACATAAACTTATAGCATAAACTAGAAATCTTTCAGATACTAGATACTTGAAGATGGCCTCTGTACCACAGAATGAGCAGGAATACTCTGGCGCCGGGCCCTGCTCCAGCCAGAGCTTAAGAGCTGGAGCTGCTGATTGGGATGAGATGCAGGTGTGTTGGAGCAGCCCAACAGAGAGGGGAGGAGGGAGACTGGGAGGAGTCCACCAAAGCAGCACACGGGAATCACCACAAATAGGTTAGTTCTGCATCAGGTTTTCCATGAAACATAATATTTGATGTTTATTTAATGTAATATACACAATGGAACAATAAACCTATATGCTGCTCCAGAATCAGCAGTGGCTGCTTCGCCGGAATTTGACCCCACAGACGCTCCCCCCCAGCAGTCTAATGATGCTGGTGCGTGACGTAGACACTGGTCGCCTATTTTGGTTCATTAGTGGATTTATTTTCCTTATTTCAGCCTGGACCCCTTCAACTTTTCCTGACATGCTCGAGCCATTGTCAAAGCCCTGTCCTCTGCAATCTGCAATGTCAATGTGGTGCTCCTCTAATGTCTTCAGTATCATCTCTGATATTTCATGGCCAGTCTTGCCTCTGAGTTCTTCAAACTGCAAGAAACGTTCAGTTACATCCCACTGATCATTCTCCTTCTGAACAACATATCTCAACAGGATTACATTCTGTTCCTTGTTGGAGACATCAGGAGTCACATCACATATTAAGTAATAAAGAGTAATAAATTGCACACCATCAAGAACACTGAAAAACAGGAAGATTGAAGGTTGTAATGAACGGGGCAGAGGGGCCCACACCAATATTCTTTCAGGGGGCCCAGAACTCCTAGAAACTGCTCTGACTAAACATGACAGGTTTTTCTCTTTAAGAACCCAATAAAATGAAAATCAAAATGTTACAATGGGATATGTTTCCAAGTCAACAGTTTCCACACACACACACACACACACACACACACACACACACATTATCAATGATTTTCATTACACAGTACACATTTACAAAGGTGAAGATGTACATGTAAGTCTTAGTGTAAAAACATCATTTTTGTGCTGTTCTCAACTAGGGCTGCACGATTATCGCAATCGCAATCGCAATGTCAGCACACACAATTATGTAATCGCAAAAGAGGATATCGCAATCGCAATCGCAATGTCAGCACATGCAATTCAGATTTTTCTCCATGATAACCAAGCAAGCCTGTAGACTCATCATGACACAACTTTTTTTATTAAATCGCAAGCACAATCGCAATCGCAATATTGTCCACCTAATCGCAAATCGCACCTTTTCCCCAAATCGTGCAGCTCTATTCTCAACTGTGTGAATCAAAGAGTCTTTGTCTTTGAGGAGAAGGAGGGAAGCAGATCTTCCCCCTGGCATTTCCTCTTTCTTGTTCCCAGAGAGAAAGGTCGAAGGTCACAAGATACTAGATGGAGGCTGGGAGGTCTCTCCAGCCTCTCCAGAGACAAGGATGTTGTTGTGTCTTAATTTTCAGGTCGAGGTTATCTGCTGTCTCTATTTCTTCAGGTCCAATATGAGTCAAAAGTCAAGAGAAAGAACCTTCAAAAATGCATCCAAGAGGTCTTTATTCAGCAAAAGGTTGAACAAAGGTTGTGAGTAGGAGTTCGTCTAACTTAGACAAAGGTGTGCTGCAAGTTATATACCCTTTTCCAGGGGGCGGCCCTATGCCCCCTTCCCTATTCTAACCATGCTGTTCAGTTAGTTTTTAATGGTGGTTTTATCTAATGAGGGCTCCACCCCTCGCCTTTCCCACATATTACAATTTATATTGGTGTCTTGGAGTTCTCAGAATTCCAGGGTCTCTTACTGCCAATTTTAATGGTGTCTTATTGTCAAAGGTCGCCTTAATAAAAATTGGCCTAACTAGGCCTTTGTTTGTTGAATGATAAGGCTTTTTAGAATACAGGGCTTACACAAACAAGCACAAATAAGACATATGCCTTCTTACATGGTCATGCATGTAAACGCACAGTACCTTCATACAGACGATCTCATCCTTCATGGTCATACAAACAGATGCACATGATTACATGTAAATGTCTTTGAAACAGATGCACATGATTACATTTTAATGGCTTCGTGATCATTAGTCCACCACAATAACTTCATCAGGAGTCTTTTAGGCATGTTGTGGGGAATATAGTATCCTTATTAAGTGTCATCAGGTGGCCTGTGGAAAGCACCAGGCTTCCTCAATGACTTCCAAAAGTCCCCACATCTACATGATTTCATCCAGCACATGGCCCTTGGAAGCTACCTAATATCCCCCATGTCTTCCTAATACCCCTCATGTCTTTCATTTGTTTGAATTATATGTCTTCATTTGTTTGGATTATACCCGTGCACTCATTAGGTGAATGCCTAATGACCCACATAATGACCCACATTCATTTAGATTACATGCAACAGGTGCATTTAGAGGATAACGTCATTCCCCTGGGCCCAGGTCTCTGGTTTGTGGCCTGCTTACACACAGGCCTGTGGAGTAGCACACGGAGAACAATGCAGAGTTTGGTATGTGGATCTCTCTGTAGTCCAGAGGTTCCATGAAAATACTCTACAATGTCTGTACAGTTTCACATGTCCACCAGGTGTCAACGAAAAGTCTTTGAATTTACAGCGATGTCTCAGTGTTTTATAGTTTTGCAAACATCAGAGGAAGGGATGAGGCAGACTTCAGGAGAAAACCACTTTAGCACAGAGGTCTGTTTTTCCAAAACTTGCTTTATTACCTCTCCTTCCTTGGGGGGGGTTAAAGTTGGAGACCAGGTCAAGGCTGCGAAACCAGGTCACAGCATGACCTACGTCACAGCAGTACTTATAGAATAATTCTTATGATTGTCAGGCTTTACCTGTCCATTCAGGCAGGGGGATAGATATTTTGGCAGAGGGGAAAAACAGTCTGATATAATTTGTTCCCCCCACCTCCCCCCATTTCTTGTCTAGAATAACTGAAACTTCTTCATATTTATGCAGTAAACAGGCTATTGCTTATTGACATCATTGAGTATATGCCATGTTTGTTAACCTTGACTGTTGGGGAGGTTGCCAGAAAATAAAGATAAAGGTGGTTGATTCAATATGCACGTGTAATTGCAAGTCATTGACAAAAACTGAAAGAAGTCTGTATTTTGGAGAAGATAAAATATTTACACAGAAAATGACTGACCACATGAGCTACGTTTGGTGGCCATGTACGGCGACTGGCCCTTTAAGACGAGGGTCCTCAGGTTGTGAGCATTTACAGCCCTATATCTATGCTTCCAATGGGCATTCCACTGGGGGGGAATGCCCAGGGGGTGCATTTCATGTGAGCGGTGCAGAATATGGCACAACACCGGCCGTTTGGGAAAAGTCCCGAATTTCCCGATGGCCAACCCGTATGGAATTAGATTTGTGTCAAAAAGAATCAAATAAAAAAAATAAATTGCAAAAAATATATACAAATTTGAGAGATATAATCTAAATCAGTGTTACCCAATCATGGTCCTGGGGGACCCCCTGCCCTGCATGTTTTAGATGTTACCCCGCTCCAACACACCTGCCTTATCAGGCTCGATGCCGAGCTCGATGACGAGCTGATCATTTGAATCAGTGTGTGTGTGTGTGTGTGTGTGTGTGTGTGTGTGTGTGTGTGTGTGTGTGTGTGTGAGGTCACTGATCAGGGACTGTTGTGTCTGAACCAGTGTGGGAATGTGAAACTTCCATCCCTCTGCTGATCCTTTAGTTCTTCATGTCTGCTGAAGGCCTGGGGTTTATTCAGCTGAAACTATCCAGCCAATGAGCACGCATTCCTCATTAAGCCCACCCACTTCAGATGTGTGCCAAAAATCGCAGTCAAAAAGTCAGGCAGTGCAAACGTGAAAGCTGACATTGAGAACGAAAGTCTGATCAGTGAGAAAAAATAAAGACAGAACTGTAAACAAAATAACTAATGATAAGAAAAATAAATGTCTAATTATTTACACAATTACACAAATATCTTGATTGCAATTAATACATTTTTTGCTTGAGTTAGATTATATCTCTCAAATTTGTATATATTTTTTTGCAATTTTTTTTTTTTTTTTTTTTGGTTTGATTCTTTTTTGACACAAATCTAATTCCATAAGCCCGCCCCATGGCAGTAGCAGGGCGTGGAAAGTATCTAACATCTCAGAGTATATCTCGGTCACAGATTACGTAATTTCTTCCAAATTCAACAGGTGCATTTCCCATGGGTTAATGGCCTGTTTTACAGGTTTCAGCCAGAGGGAGATATGCTCACTGAGCAGTAGGGAGAGTGGGGTAAGATGAGCCACTTTTTACTTATGTTGTCCTAGAGGTAAGGAAAAATGACACAGAAATAGAATCAAAACATATACCTTTAATTCAGGATGTCTCCTATCAAATGAAATTATCAGACTGCATCTCTGACAAAACTGCCCAAAATAATGGCTTCTCAAAAAAAAGTGCTCCTGTGGCTCAACTTGCCCCAGGCTAGGGGTAAAGTGAACCAAGTCAGTGGGTAAGTTGAGCCACCTGGGGGTAAACTGACCATCTGAGTTTTAAAATGTAAACCTGAGCATATTGTGCTAACAAACAGTTTTAACAGTTTTGAACGTGTGAGAACAAAACACCTGTTAGTTTTTAAAACAAACTACCAGTTAATTTCAAGACCATTTAACCATTTAATCAAAACAATTACTCAATATTCCAAGTGTCAAGGTTGCAGGGGAAAATGAACTGTTGCTCCCTCCTTGCAGTTCCTCCAGCCCTTTGAGGTTGAGGTAGCTTATTCAGCACATCACTCCGTGGAAAAGATGCCTCATCCTTTTCTTTGAATGCAAGGGTGGGTTTCTTATTGCCAGTGATCCCTCGGCTTCTTCTGAGAAATCTGGCACTCACTTCGTTGCCCGCAAGGCTGTCAACCAAGCCAATGAAATGGTGGCTCCTGCATTTGGATGCAAATTTTACGATGACAAAGTCACCAACTACCAGATCTGAGACATCTGGTTCACTTCTTTCATCAGAGCTGGAGCTCTCATGCTCAGATGTGTCATCAAACGGGATGGGAACATCACTCTCCTCACAGCTGCTTTCCACTTTGTTTTTCATCTGGGTTTGTTTCCTCTTCAGCTTTCCTTGCTCTTTGATGGTTCTTTCTGTTTTGCCTTTCTGTTTATTTTTCCTCTCTTCATGATCACATACAATTGCCTGCTTTTCAGGTGTATCAGTCAGGATTCTTGTCTTCACACGCTTTCGGTTTGTTTGTTTCCTGGGCTTCTGACTTTTGGGTAAGGGTAGAATCTCAGTGAGAGACACATAGGATCCAGCATGGTTGGACTGTGAATCTGTGTCATTTGGTGAAGCACATGTATGTGCAGGGCCTGGTGAAGGTAGCTCAGCAGAAAGGGAGGATGAAACCACGGTAGCATCACCTGCAGCTGCAGGCTGCTGCTCCAGGTTGGGCCTGTCTGACACCATGGATGGCTCAAAGTCTTCATCTGAGAAGACATCCCTGTTGTAAGGGAAAATCCCAGTGGATTTGAATCCAGAGCAGATATTCCGTGGTGTCATTGCCGACATGAAAGCATCAGAGGTATCAAGATGGCGCCGCGGATGGTCGCCTCGGTACTGCGCTCTCTCGTACTTTGTGCGTTTTTGTGTTTTTTTAGTGCACTCTGCTCTCCTTCTCTGGTCACTTACACCAGGGAAGAGCTCATAAACATTGGCCTGACATCTGGTACAATTTTTCCACCGGTTTTCACTGAACCTGGGAACTTTACAGATGTTTTGGTCGGAGGAGCAGCAGCTCTGTATGGAGTTTACAGAAGACGCCGGCGCGGGAAGCGAGCAGGCGCGCTCGTGAAACTGAGGCAGCGGGGATTACGCACTGCGCTCCCGTCTATCCACCTGGCCAACGTCCACTCTCTGTCAAACAAGATGGATGAACTGCTGCTCCTCAACAGGAAAAACTCAGACTTTGGCAGATCCGCCGCCCTGTGTTTCACTGAAACTTGGCTCAGTGAACACATCCCCGACAGCGCTCTACATCTGCCCGGCTTCCAGCTCCTGCGCGCGGACCGCGTAACGGAGCTCTCAGGGAAGACAAGGGGAGGCGGAACATGCTTTTATATTAACGAAGGTTGGTGTACAGATGTCACAGTGTTGAAGAGGACATGTAGCCCCCAGTTGGAATCCTTTTTCATAAACTGTCGCCCGTTTTATTCACCGCGGGAGTTCTCCTCGTTTGTGCTGGTCAGTGTTTACATTCCACCTCAGGCGTGCGTAACAGAGGCGCAGCAGCAGCTCGCCGACCAGATCACAGACGTGGAGAGGAAGCATCCAGACTCCCTGCTCATCATTTTAGGGGATTTTAACAGAGCAAACCTCAGCCATGAACTCCGAAAATACAGACAGCACGTCACGTGTCCCACCAGGGACGCGAACATTCTCGACCATTGCTACACCACAATAAAGGACTCATATCGCTCTGTTTCCCGTGCAGCTTTAGGACTCTCTGATCACTGTGTGATCCACCTTATTCCTACCTACAGGCAGAAATTAAAATCTGCAAAGCCTGTAGTGAAGTCAGTGAAGAAGTGGACGGATGAGTCAAGGCAGGAGCTCCAGGCCTGTTTTGACTGCACAGATTGGAGCGTCTTTGAAGCTGCAGCCACAGACATTCATGGACTTTGTGACACTGTGACATCTTACATCAGTTTTTGTGAGGACCTGTGTGTGCAAACCAAGACCTTTTGCACATACAGCAACAATAAACCTTGGTTTACTGGGAAACTGAGGCAGCTTCGCCAGGCCAAGGAGGAGGCCTACAGAAGTGGAGACAGGCTCCTGTACAAGCAGGCCAGGAACACACTGACAAAGGAGATCAGAGCAGCTAAGAGGAGCTACTCTGAGAAGCTGAGAAGACAATTCTCAGCTAACGATCCTGCGTCGGTGTGGAGGGGCCTTCAGGAGGCCATCAACTACAAGAGACCATCCCCCCACCCTGTGGAGAACCCTCAACTGGCTGAGGAGCTGAATCTGTTTTACACCAGGTTTGAAACAGACTCCTTCACACCCCCCACTCATCCCATCAACAAAAGACTACCTGCCCCCCTGGACAGCTCCCCCCCCTCTGCAACCCCACCCGTACTGACGATCCGTGAAGAGGATGTGTGCCAGCAGTTCCAGAGACAAAAGATCAAGAAGGCTCCAGGACCTGATGGTGTCTCCCCCTCATGTCTGAGGGCCTGCGCGGACCAGCTGGCCCCCATCTTCACCCGGATCTTCAACAGATCTCTGGAGCTGTGTGAGGTCCCCTCCTGCTTCAAACGCTCCACCATCATCCCAGTCCCAAAGAAACCCTCCATAACAGGACTGAATGACTACAGGCCCGTCGCCCTGACTTCTGTAGTCATGAAGTCTTTTGAACGCCTGGTGCTGAGTTACCTGAAGGACATCACAGGACCCCTGCTGGACCCCCTGCAGTTTGCCTACCGGGCAAACAGGTCAGCTGAGGATGCAGTCAACATGGGACTGCATTACATCCTACAGCACCTGGACTCTGCAGGGACGTACGTGAGGATCCTGTTTGTGGACTTCAGCTCGGCATTCAACACCATCATCCCTGACATCCTCCACCACAAGCTCTCCCACCTCTCTGTGCCACCCCCCACCTGTCAGTGGATCTCCAGCTTCCTGACTGGCAGGACCCAGCAGGTGAGGCTGGGGTCCATCACATCCAGCACACGGACAGTCAACACCGGCGCCCCCCAGGGGTGTGTGCTCTCCCCACTGCTCTTCTCCCTCTACACTAATGACTGCACCTCAAGGGACCCCTCTGTGAAACTCCTGAAGTTTGCGGACGACACCACCATCATTGGTCTCATCCAGGATGGTGACGAGGCCGCTTACAGACAGGAGGTGGAACAGCTGGTCCACTGGTGTGGTCAGAACCACCTGGAGCTGAACCCGCTCAAGACTGTGGAGATGACAGTGGACTTTAGGAGAAACCCCCCTCTTCTGCCCCCCCTCACCATTCTGAACAACACCGTGTCTACTGTGGACTCCTTCCGGTTCCTGGGATCCACCATCTCCCGGGATCTGAAGTGGACCTCCCACATAGACTCCATCAGGAAGAAGGCACAGCAGAGGTTGTACTTCCTCAGACAGCTCAGGAAGTTCAACCTGCCCCAGGACCTGCTCATCATCTTCTACACCTCCATCATTCAGTCTGTCCTGTGCTCCTCCATCTGGGTTTGGTTTTCCTCAGCCTCCAAACACGACAAGCACAGACTGCAACGAACTGTCAGGGCTGCAGAAAAAATCATCGGAGTCAGCCTGCCCTCCATCCAGGACTTGTACAGGTCCAGGACCAGGAAGCGGGCTGGCAACATCTCTGCAGACCCTTCACACCCCGGACACAAACTGTTTAAACTGCTCCCCTCTGGTCGGCGTTACAGAGCTCTGTGCGTCAAGACGTCCAGACACAGGAACAGTTTCTTCCCCCAGGCCGTCACTCTGATGAACACTTAACCTGCTTTAAAAAAAACTCATATACCTCATGTACAGCCACAGTCTCTCTGTTTCTGTTTCTATTGCACATCCATCTTCCATTCCCTGTTGCAAGTTGCACATTTTTTATGACATTTATTCAGTGCACGATTTTTCCTAACTTAAATTGTGTATATATTTTTGTATTTACTCTGTGCAGAGTTCTTTATTTAATATTGTAATAATTATTATTCTTTTTCTACTACTTAAACTCTATTTTTCTACTCTTGTAATTCTATCCACGTTTGTACTGAGAGAGTGCAGTTTAAACCGGAGTCAAGTTCCTTGTATTCTTGAAAATACTTGGCCAATAAAGGTGATTCTGATTCTGATTCTGATTCTGATTCTGATTCACACAGCCAGGGATTTGGTATATGCTGACTGTTTTGCCTGGGTTGGATCTCATCCAACCATCAAGAGCTCTGTTGTAATAGGTCTTAAATGGACCATACACACTCTTATCCAGAGGCTGGAGGCGATGGGATGTGTGGGGTGGAATTGTGAGCACAACAATACCATTTGTTTTTGTTATGTCCAAAGCCTTCAGGGAAATGTGGGCTTCATGGTTATCAAAGATCAGCAACAGTGGCAGGTCAGGGGAGCACTTGGTCTGTTGAACCTCAACAAAGGTGTCTTCATTGATCCAGCCTGATCTGGTGGCGGTACCAGTTGATCCTGGAGGTGCTCCTGTAATGAAGAGGTCTTTGTATCTAACCCTTGGGAAGATAAACATGGGAGGGACTGCATTACCAGTCGCATTGACTGCACAGACCACAGTCACAAGTTCGCCTCTTTCAGCAGATGTGATGGCGCCCACTTGCTTCTTTCCTTTTTCTGCCACTACCTGCTTTGGTGTCCGTACTGTTGTTACACCTGTTTCGTCAACATTATAAATCATGTTTGGAAGGAATTTATGCCTGTAAAACGAAGAAAAGAGCAATGATGATAATCAGAATAGTTAAACCTTGAGTGATGCAAAAAATATTAGCAAGTACACATTCCTTAATATACCATGGTAAGTAAACATGCGCCAGTTTGTTGTTTATTTACTTAACTGTTGTAAATAGTTATTAATGTTTCAAATATATGAATTCTGTTACCTGTCCATCACATTAGCCAGATTGTCAAAAAACTCCCCAACTGTAGTTTTATTGAAGGCTGTAGCCCTTCCCAAAGATGTCGCTTCAGGCAGACGGCAGGAGAGATGGTGGCGTGCCATAAAATTCTTGAACCACTCTTTACCTAAAAAAAAGTAATGGTACTGTATTGAACTACACAAAATAAACGAGTCTGTGCCAACCTATAAAGTCATGTTATTTCTTGCACATCCTACCAGCTAAACCTTTCTCTCTCCAGTTGCTGGGGGTGGGAATATTGTTTCTTTCTGCCAATTCCAGTGCCAGTTCACAGCATTTCTTTGGAGTAAGGCCATGGAACTGCTCCGCAAGCTTCTCGATGTGGTCTGCTAGCTCCTTCTCTACCTCCTCTGAGAAGACTCTCTTTGCTTCTGCTGTTCCACCGTACCCTACTGTTTTTACTCCCTCTGCCCCTCTCTTTTTAATGTACCTCCTCAATGTTGACCTGTCAATAGTTCTCTCTTTTGCCACTGATCTGATGGACTTTCCACCCTGGACATCACTGGCTGCTCTCTCCATCTCTTCAAGGGGTGTTGAGCCCCTGCTTGTTTTCCTCTTGTAGGTCCTCGGCATAATACCTTTTCTACAATGCTTAACATATGACAAACACACAAAACCAGGTGAGTATACTCAACTAAAATACCATTTTATACATCAGAGACTTAACTGAATTTCAGTGCCTTATAGTGGGGTAAGTTCAACCATTGGCTCAATTTACCCCATGACCTTTGGCTCATTTTGCCCCCTAGCCACCATTTTGGAAAAAATGGGCTAGCTTTGAAATTCAGGCTAATCTTTAGTGAAGTGATTCACATGATTTTATACGTTGGCAAATCACCAACATGTACAATATATAATTTTAGACCTGGATAAATTTACTTTGACATCACAGTCATTTTACCTGATATGCAGAAAATTTACTTTGACAAGCAAAAAATAGTTTTTTGTGTAAAATTATACTTACCCCTTCTCCCATGTGCTTCTCTGCATCACAGCAAGATGGAAATGATGGGTGCTTCCTGAATTTATGGTCACGTGACAAAACATGTGCACGGTTTCCTAGATACAAGGGGTGGGTCAGCTTACCCACTGGCTCATCTTACCTCACTCTCCCCTACTGGAATTCATAAAATGATTCCACACTTCATTTGGAGTGACACTCGGCCGTGGAGGGGAAGTGTAGGGACTGGTTTCATTAAGCCGTGTGGTTGTTCGTCTGCAGCCCTGCAGAGGTCCTCCTCCTCCTCCTCCTCTTGTTCCCCCTCGGAGGGAGGAGGGCCTGGGTCATGATGTCATGCTGTGGAGTGTGTGAGGATTGTGTGGAAGGATCAGTTGTAAGGAGCTTTCACTGTGCGCTGGTCGGCACATGGACTCGGAGCAGACGGAGTAACCGAGTGGACTTTAACAGAAGAGGACTCCTGATGTATGGACTGCAGCTCGACCTCAGCGGGAGTTACAGTAGGTGTTCGCTGCTTTTCTCTTTAACAAGTGTTTGTGTGTGTGTGTGTGTGTGTGTGTGTGTGTGTGTGTGTGTGTGTGTGTGTGTGTGTGAGAGAGAGAGAGAGAGGTAATCACAGATCATGCTGATGATGGAAAGCGTTGTAACAAAAGTTTTCTCCTTCAGTGTTTTTAATAACTCTTCCTGTTTAGCGTTTTGTGTCTTTGCGCGTGCGTAGTGTGGGTTGATAAGAGAAGTTTTTTGGTAATCCTCGCTGTGCGCACTGACGGGCAGCAGCCTGCACGCTGGTCTGAAGGTGTGACCCAGTCACTGGACTCCTTCTTGGGGCAGAAGTCATTGAAATGTGGAGGTCGGATCTTCCGAGTTAAAACCTCTGATCCCTGACTCCGGAGCGTTCCGGACGGACCGTGTCGGGCATTAAAAAGAAAAAAATGTCTGTTAATGAAAAGTTAGTGTTGTGTAGGCGTAAAGGAAATGAAACCTCGGTCTTCTATAGCAAATTTAGAGATGATGTTCTCTGAGTGAGAGCTCCGGTGACAGATTTAACAGATTTAATCTCAGGTATTGTTTGCAATAATAACAATCTTGCTGCTGAATAAAATTAGTTTAGAAAATAAACTGTGTTTATGAACTCTACACAACCGGGTTTACAGAATAACCGAACTTAAAACTGAAAATAAATCAACATAAATAAATAAATTTTAAAAAGAATGTTAATTCTTGGAGTTACTGAGTCTGAGCTCTGACTGCAGTATCTGCTTCAGATCACTTTATCAAGTCGGAGGTCAGAAAATCAGAGAGGCTGTGTCCCAAGTCCCGCCATTCTGCATTGACACTTATTGTTTTAGTGGAATTGGTGTGTTCACACTGACATTGAGGAAAAACACTCTGCTGCTTTCTCAGCTGCTGCACACGACGGGTGATGGTTGTAATCAATCAATGACAGGAGATCAGGTTGTTAAAGTTCATCACTTCCAGTGAGTGTGAGGCTGAAGTGTTTCATTAGAGACAACACCACCCTGTCAGATTTCCTGCACCGCTCTAATAAGAACAGAGAGTAAACAGTGCATTTCATGTGAGTGTGCTGATAGAGGTGTCCCATGTGAGACACACAGTGAGCTTTACCTCCTCTGCTCCTGCCTGTGATGAGAAGTTCAGCTTTTCTCAGAGAGCTGGTTCTTTTGGCTCAGCTCCCAAAGAAGAGCTGGCTCCTCCGGCTCTCCAACGAGCCCTGGTTTAGTAATATTTGTAGCCTCATATTTTATCCTAATCTGGCAATAATTAATGATTAGTGTATTGATGAACCCTCTACACTCAGCGTTTTTATGAGGAGCCTTGTTTTGTTTGGTTTTTCTGTTACAAAGTGGGAACCCTTACTTTTGTTTATCTTTTAATCAATTTTTTTGCACAATAAAAAAGTAAAAAGTGAAAAGAAAGAACAAAAGATGCTGATCCAGATGTATGGAGCTATTATTGTAGCAAAATTGATTGTGTGTGTAAATGCATCCACAAATGTATGTGTCGCCTGATTTGCAAATAAATATCAAGTCTTAAATGGCTGAACCTAAAAATACACACAAATCATCGTTACAGCTGAGGCGGGCCTCCTAATTGGCTGTCTTTGTACATGTGATTGTTGCTACAGTCCTGCTGTGCAGTGATCTGCAGATGCATCAAGAAAATCTGTAAGAGTAGGGTTAGTTTTCCCTGAGCTCAGGCTGCCAGGCGCAGGCTGCCAGGCGCAGGCTGCCAGGCGCAGGCTGCCAGGCGCAGGCTCCCAGGCGCAGGCTGCCAGGTGGAGCTGTTCCTCTAGCACCTCTGTCCCACTTTGGTTCCATAGGATTATTGTGGCACTTTTCAGGCCTGACAGTGCGGTGCAGCCAAGAGGATGGACCGTTCATCACCTGGTGGAAGTAACAGTTGGAGTTTTTGATCTCGGTTTAATGTTGCCTGTCTTTGTGAGGAAAATGATAATAATGTCTACCTCCACAAAATAACCAAAAAGAGCCAAATAGGGTGTGAAAGGCCACAGAGGCATGATGCTACAATAATAGCTCCTTACAGATGCTGCTTTGTTTGTAGTCACTCATATTTTTGTAATCTCAGTGCAGTTTTCCTGGTCTCATTAATAAAATGGGGAAAAAAAACAGGACAGATATGAAACACACATCCTTTGTGTTCTCTAATACCATGACAGTCTTCACAGTTACAGGTCTCAGTTTGCTCATGATGGACAGCTTTTAATATCTCGTCTCAGCCTCTGGGCACACAGAACAGAAAACACACTGTCACATCTGCAGGTTTGAACCTCAGGTCTTTACCAAGTTTTTAAAGAGTTTTTGTCTACAAGAGGTCCTGACCCTCCACACTGTCTGTGTTAGAGGAGTTTCATGCAAATACTAAAGGCAAATATGTTCCATAAACATTCTCCCAGCCCATGATATTCTTGCAAATAATTGGTGGCATCAGAAGGTGAACTTCCAGATAAGTCAGACTGCCACTGTTATGTCTGCTTTTAAAGGACAGTGTGTGTGTGTGTGTGTGTGTGTGTGTGTGTGTGTGTGTGTGTGTGTGTGTGTGTGTGTGTGTGTGTGTGTGTGTGTGTGTGTGTGTGAGGTCACTGATCAGGGACTGTTGTGTCTAAACCAGTGTAGGAATGTGAAACTTCCATCCCTCTGCTGATCCTTTAGTTCTTCATGTCTGCTGAAGGCCTGGGGTTTATTCAGCTGAAAGAATCTATCACATCATTTCATATTTGACATATTTAGCTGTTAAGTTCTGTGTATCTGGAAAAACTGTTACTGGATGTCAAAACGTGAAGTTAAGGGTGTTTTAATGACCCACGTGTTAGCATCTGGAGGAGGAGACTTTGAGCTGAATTTAAAGCATTGAAGAAAAAGATGATGTCACTGCTGTGATTTTCACTTCATTGATTCTTTTATAAATCTGACAAACTGCAGAAATACCCACAGCCTCATTTTTTACATTATAACATTACTCTTGGGATGAAACATGGCATTATATTTCCTGATTAAAGTCAGGATTGTGTGTTGCAGTGTGTGTGTGTGTTTCTGTCATGTTGTCCCTCTGAGATAAACATCTCTGCAGCAGCAGCTTTGCATGTTTAGCAGCTCAAACTTCCTCTGTGTCCCCTGTAATGAACTTTTTTTAAAATTCATGTAATCTCTGTCGTGGTCCTCGGTATAAGCAGCTCACTCAGCCCAGGGCTTGAGAGCGCAACCTTTTTTTTTTTTTGTGTGTGTGTGTGTGTGTGTGTGTGTGTGTGTGTGTGTGTGTGTGTGTGTGTGTGTGTGTGTGTGTGTGTGTGTGTGTGTGAGTAAGGGTCTCGTCTGGTTGCTTTGTGTGAGTGCATATGTTTTACTGCTTCCTCTGTCACAGGCGCTGGATAAGACATTATGGATGAATTCCCCTTTTTTCCTCTGGCTCTCAGTCTCCTCCACCTGCACTCTCTCTCCTGTTCCCAGGAACAGTAGTTCCTGAGTAATCGTTTGACGTAAGACCCCATTTTTATTTTCATTTCAACAGAAATGCTTCTGTAAACTATGATACCTCTGACATGTAAACACATGCATGTCTGTTGTTATTCTTTGCTTTGATTTAAAAAAAGCATTTTTGTTGGCTTCTTTCAAAACTTTATAACAGAAATAACATGTTGTGTCAGCCTGAGCTTGTTGCAGACAAACTTCACATCTTCAGTTACCCCCCCCCCCCCCCCCCCCCAAAAAATAAAAATATAAAAATAAAATAATAATAATAATAACAACAATAATAACAATAATAATAATAATAATAATAATAATAATAATAATAATAATAACAAAATAAATTAATTAATTAATTAATAAATAAATAAAAGTGTGCAACCAATTCACGTGCCGGTGTGACCAACTAAGAAATTTGGTCACACCAGTGTTAGTGGTGAAAAAGTCATAGTGGGGTGCTGCAGCCTCAGGTGGACTCAGGCTTGTGAAACTTGTTTCTCTGTTGACCTTCAGACGCTCAGTGTGACGTCTTCCTGTGCATGGTAAGCCTGATCTCCAGGGCTGCAGCTTCTTTTACTGTTTGAAATATTATACTGAAAATCCCACACATCAGTTATTGGATAAAACATATTTTTGATTAAAGAGAAATTAATTTTCAAAAGAATGATTAATCAAGTAAAGAAAAAGTGACAGTCGATTCTGTTCAAAACTTTTATGGACAGAATTTCTGGGTGCAGCCAGGGTGTAGAGGGGGTCCAGTTTGGTGACCTCAGGATTGGATCACTGATTTTTGCAGATGATGTGGTCCTGTTGGCTTCATCAAGCCATGACCTTCAACTCTCTCTGGATCGGTTCGCAGCCGAGTGTGAAGCGGCTGGGATGAGAATCAGCACCTCCAAATCTGAGTCCATAGTCCTCAGCCGGAAAAGGATGGAGTGCCCTCTCCGGGTAGGGGAGGAGATCCTGCCCCAAGTGGAGGAGTTTAAGTATCTCTGGGTCTTGTTCACGAGTGAGGGGAGGATGGAGCGAGAGATCAACATGTCACAAACAGGCGGATCTGTGCAGCGTCTGCAGTAATGCGGACTCTGCACTGTCATGGTGAAGAGGGAGCTGAGCCAGAAGGTGAAGCTCTCTGGTTACCGGTCGATATTTCCACCCTCACCTACGGTCATGAGCTTTGGGTAGTGACCGAAAGAACAAGATCACGAGTACAACCGGCTGAAATGAGCTTCCTCTGTAGGGTGGCTGGGCTCTCCCTTAGAGATAGGGTGAGAAGCTCGGCTATCCAGGAGGAGCTCGGAGTAGAGCCGCTGCTCCTCCGCGTTGAGAGGAGCCAGATGAGGTGACTTGGGCATCTGGTACGGATGCCTCCCGGACGCCTCCCTGGTGAGGTGTTCAGGGCACGTCCCACTGGGAGGAGACCCCAGGGCAGACCCAGGACACGCTGGGGAGACTACATCTCTCGGCTGGCCTGGGAATGCCTCGGGATCCCCCGGGAAGAGCTGGACGAAGTGGCTAGGGAGAGGGAAGTCTGGGCTTCCCTGCTTAGGCTGCCGCCCCGCGACCCGACCATGGATAAGCGGTAGAAGATGGATGGAAAGAAAAAGTGACTTCAAGTGATGTATTTGAAGTTTAATGAGATCTGATGAGAAATGAGACATGTTAACTGGGAATCAGACATACTGATGGTAAGATTTTGGTTCTTTGCAGTGCTCAGACTGAAACGATGATCCCTGTTGTATGGGAGCACATTGGGCTCACATGCTTCTTGATATTTGATCCATTGATGACCTGTGAGCTTAATTTGACGAGTGCCCAGCTAGCTCTGTTAGGTTTTTATTTTTCCTCTTTTTCACTCTACAGTGCTGTGTTTACCAATGAAAGAAGTCTCTACATGGTGCCACAGCCTGATTTGCATAACAAGTCTCTTGCATTTTAAAGTTGTGGATGTTGAAGGAGAGAGAAAGAACAATGTAGGAGGAAACAGGAAACCTATAATAGCACACTTCAAAATAAACTTTCTTTGGTTGATTCTTGTTGTTTTTTTTAATGTCAAAATATCAATCCTCCTCTTTTATCTGGGCTTGGGACCAGCAGTAGCAGCTGGTACTGGAGATCAATACATGTTTTCACATCGTCTCCAAACTCCAGAAAGGTGGATACATTTGTTGCTAATGGTGTTTTTGAAAAGTTTGCTTGTGGGGTCTGAAAACATGCTAAATCTTTCAGCAGAACTTTTAAGTTGGCAACATTGTCCCTCCTCCTTCTTTCCTTGCGTGCATGACGTCAGCGCTGTGTGCCACATTAAAGGTAGTCCTGAGCTTTGAGCTTTAAAAAGTTAAATGAGTACTTGATGTGGAAAAAAAATGACTCCATCATTTTTTGTTATTGAGGTACTCGTATTATTAAAGGAATCATGGGAATCAGGTGCTTCCTCTGACAGTGTTATGTGCTCTGGTAACTTAGTGTCACGGCTCTGCTCAGAAATGATCAGTGTTGGGAACAGCAGAGTTACATCTCATTGGTAATGACGTTACTTTTTTTTTTCCAGTAACGGGTGATCTAATTAATTACTATTTCAAACATTATAACGCTAACGTTACCATTATTGACATTGAAATGATGCGTGTTACTATGTGTCTGACCTGGCTCGCTTAGCCAGGCACAAGAGAGGAGCTGCAAATAAAATGTGGGAAAAAGCGTTAGACACACAGGTAATAATGAGAACAACCATGTTGACACGGCTTTAACAGAGAGTTGATGCTAAAGTCAACTTTTCAGCAACAAATATCACACAGCTACCTGTGTGTGTCTGTGTAACCTGCAGTCATAGAGGAGCTCCTGCAGCGTCTTTGGGTCAAACCAACTCCAGGTAGAGGGTAGATGCTACTTGAGGTTCAATTGTAAGGCACAAGAAGCTGACTGGTTTTGACTTGAAAAAATGATCAAAACAATATCAGAGATGACAGGAGCAGACTTAAAAATAAGGGGTTAATCTGGAGAAATTACAAGTCAGGAGTGGAGCAGGAGATGGGGTTAAAAAGCAGGAGAATCCCTCTTAAATCAGAGAGTTGTCAAGTCTATCTGACCTGGATCACTCAGCCAGACACAGGTCAGAAGGGAGGTGAGCTTCTGTCAGAGAGACCAGCGCTGATTTTTACATGTGACCAATAAACAGTTGATCTGAGACCAACAGATTCTCCAGTCCTCATTCAGAGGTTACCAGTTTTTTTTCACAAGGCAGCCATGAAGTTCACACACGTGACGTTAACGCAGCCAAAAACACTTCAGGTCAAAGGTCAAACATGGAGCCAAACTTAGACTGAAGGAACAGCTGCATGGACTCCAGGTTGGGTCAAAGGAGACTGAGAGCATGCAGCTCTTCTCTGAGGCTCGTTTACACGACAACGTTTCATCTGAAAACGCTAAAACGCAATGAAAAAAATCTGCGTTTACACAGAAACGATGACGGACTGAAAATGCTGTAGTTAGCATGCCAGGCCTGTAGGTGGTGTAGAGTATTTTGAGGAACCTCCATTACAGGGATCTCAAACTTGTGCCATGGAGGGCCAAGTGGCTGTAGGTTTTCTTTCCAATCAAATACTCCACCGGCTGATTTCCCTGATTAGTCCCTGCTCTCTGCTTGAAGGTGAGGTAATCAGTGGAATCAGCTGGTGGAGTTTCTGGTTGGAAAGAAATCCTGCAGCCACTTGGCCCTCCATGGCACGAGTTTGAGATTCCTGTTCTATAATGAGGATTCCAAAGACTGAAATGGCTCTACTCCACGTAGCCTCGGTGGCCTAACTCCCTTGTGTGCAAACCCCATAAGCTTGTGTAAACACGCTAAGATAAAGACCGCTAGCCCGAGGGAATCATAATATCTGTTAAAAGCTCATGTAATATGTAGCCTTGATGAGCTCTGGGGCATTAGGTATTTTCTACGAAGCTGTGCACTGTGTGACTCAGATAGACATGGCTCAGACAGACACTGGAAGTCAGGTGCTTTCCACTGTATACTCAATGCCTGGCTACTGAAATGAGTCATCGGCATGAGATCACCGGTATGAGGTCATCGGTATGAGATATCATTTTCTGCTTGTGTGAACATACAAGGTAACACTTATATCACTTGTGCTAACTCTTTGTGCCCTGAAAGTTAAATCAGTAAATGAACTAGGGCCTTAAAAGGCCTAATTTTTATTTTTTTTTAAAAAGCTATGCCACCGAGACACCAATAGAATTGATGATGTTAAAACATGGAAGATTCTTGAACTCTAGGACACCAACAGATTCTGTGGTACGTGGGAAGGTTGAGGGGCAAGAACACCATTAAAAATTAAACAAACACCATTTGTAGAATTGGAAAGGGGGCGTAGGGCCGCCCCCTAAGCAAACCAGTCTGGCTTCAATTGAACCCATGCTCACGACCTTTGTTCAACTTTTTGCTGAATAAAGACTTTTTGCATGCATTTTTGAAGGCTCTTTCTCTTGATTCTTGATTTTTTATTGGACCTGAAGAAAAAGAGACATCAGATAGCCTCAACCTGAATTTTTAGTACACAACAGTGGTGCTGTAACTGTCTTGTCCAGAAGCAGCTTTTTGTAGATCTCCAGCAAAGTAGAGTTGAGCTGATCATCTGGTGCATCTGGGAATACTAAGTTCAAGAGTTGAGGCCGTTTTCAAAAGTTTAAAGTCAGCTGCAACACCGTTTCCGTGTAAACGTGAGGCTGAAACGCAACAAAACTTAGTACGTTTCACCCTGAAACCGTTGTCGTGTAAATGGCCCCTGAGACCTCTCTCCTCCATGATCTCTTGATCATGGAGGAGAGGAGTGTGACTCAGGCATGAGTGGTTTGAAAAGATGTTTTCAATAGGTGATGAGTCAGAACCCCAGCTAGACCAGTTTATCTGCTGGACTCTTCTACTCCAGAGCCATGCAGTTGTGATGAGGGTACAGGAGGGGAGTGTTGAGTGACCCAGCAGCAGCTGAGCACAGAGAGCTGATGTTTCTTTGGGTCACACCTAAAGTTGACGGGGAGTGTAAGTTTGTTCTGTTTGTGATGTGTGCCTGTTGATTCACCCGCAGCGAAGTGGTCGTTTTCAAGCTCTGATTGGAGTTTTTGAATCCCTGATCGTGGTACACTGTGTGCAATACAGCACAGGAGAGACATGTGAGCGCACAAACACGAGGCAAAAGTGGCCCTGATAAAGATAAGATTAATAACAACAGGTTTTTTTAGTTTGTTAAATAAAATAATACGTGAAAGACCAGGGCCCGTGTTCACAGAGCTTCTCAGAGTCCTCTCAGAGAACTCCTAACTTAGCCTGAAAACCCCAGTAAGGACTCTGAGCTTCAGAGGGATTCAGGGAGCTTCTGAGAGCAGCTCTCAGCAAAGAGGAGACAGAAAGTTTGATCTCAGTGAGGTGGTGTGGTTGGGCCCTTGCTAGGTATGACGCAGTCTGCTAAAGAGCTGTGATTGGTTTGTATGACGAGGGGAAAAGACAAGAAAAAAAAGAGCTCCATGCTCCTAGTGATGAATGGACAGTAATATTAACAGATCATAACTCAGATTGTATTGAGAAATGTGTCATTGTGACGTTAATTTAAGTTAAGATGATGAAACTAATTGTGCCACAGCTTCAAAAAGTTTGAACATACCTCATTCACACACTGACTATACTGATTTGTTTATTGATCTGTTTACTGTCCATGCTGCTCATGTTTCTACTCAATGAGTTTGTTTTTAATGTGGACGCAGACTCAGCTGTCAGCACTTCCTGTGATTGCTGATGTCCTTTAAAAAGCGGTTTGGTTTGGCAGAACGACTAGAACAATGTAAAACACGGATGAAAAAAAAGGACTAGACAGAGGAGCCTGCTGTTGGCACGGCTCGTGGAGGAGAAGAAAAGAGTGTTATGAGGGAACTTGGGTCTCGATCACGGCACAAGGGAAGAGGTAGACTTGGGAGATCATCGCCCAACGAATCAATGCGTTGCTCCCTCTCCTTTCGCTCACATTGCGCTGAAGTGTGACGCGCTGGTACGAGCTGCAATCCCAAGTGAGAGCGGAGATTACAGCACGAAGAGAAGCTGTTCTTCAACAGTTTTGTGGGCTACCACTTATGACATCAGTTCATTTGATATTAATGATCCTAAGAATTCTAAAAATTCTATCTGCTCATTAACCAGACTGTTCAGAGGGTGGATCAGCAGATAAACAGCTGTCTCAGGTGTTTGGAAAGTCCGATACCAGTCTCAGTGTTCACTAAGGCTTCGTAAAAGTCCTCCTCCCTCCTCCTAACAATTTTTTCACCTTAGGAGCTCTCTGAAGGCTTAAGACGCTTTGTTAATAACTTTTATCTTACTGAGGGGAAAAGTCTTAAAAAATCTTAGAATCTGAGAAATTCTAGGGTGTAAGAATGACGTCACTAAGAGCTACGTCTAGCTTGAGGACACTTTGTGAATACAGGCCCTGATCTATAGGAGACAAGTCATTGCTGCTTCAGTTTCTCCTCTGGTTAAAGTTGTGGATGTGTTAACACCAGCAAAACAACTGACGACTCGCCCAGCAGCTTTCCTTTTTAAGAATGACCTTTTCTACAGCTGATTGGTCACTGTAGTAGCCCCACCCCCTGTCTGCCATGTAATTGGTGCTTATGGTAAATATGGTGACACCCCCCCCCCCCCCCCCCCGAGGTCCGAATTTCTGACTTGGAAGTCGGAGCGCCCACACCATCCCCAAGTTCCCAGTAGGAAATTCTGCCATACCATACTGTGTACAATTATACCGGTATAAGTTTTTTGATGACATGAATTAGTAATTTCGCGATATTTGTGCAGAGGCACAATAACATTTTGTGCCCCCTGCTGTGTACAAAACAACAATGCCCGAGAGCGAAAGTTGCAAGGCAGCATCAACTTCGTCCTCACATGAGGACTTAGTGACTAACAGAGGAGCTACCTCAGTGATGTGGAGGTGGTTTGGCTGAACAAAGATCAGACACACAGCAAAACACATTAAATGCTAAATGTGCAGGAGAACTGTTACAGTGAAGGGTGGCAACACCACAAACATGTTCCACCACCTAGAGATGAAACACACGGTCAAATACAACTAGGCTCAGTCCACGTCTTCTCCTTTCTGTGGTGTTCTTATAGAAATAAAGTGTTGTGTTGTATAGAATTATGAAGTTGTAACTTTTCCTCCTCTAAAACGTCAGATTTCCTCTGGATCTGACCTACTTACTATGTTTACATTTCAAGCTTGTGTAGTAGTGGTAAATGATTGGAAAAGTGGCTTCTATACTGTGTGTGCAATAAAAATGTTGTAATTCAGAAGCAGCAACCACTAATAATAAGTTGTTCATTTTTTTCCCATATCATCATAAATATCATTATTGCAAACTTCCTTAAAATATCGTGATACAATCTGAGGCTGTATCGCCCTCCCCTAGTGTAAACAGTGATTACACTCCTGTTGGATTCTTTTAACTTTAGAATTTTTGACCAGTGCTTGACTGAATAATCAGCTGTATACGTAGTATTATTTAATGATTACATACAGAAATACTGCTGTAATGGCAAGTTTTTTCAACTTGGACACTGGTAACGCTTAACTCTGATACCTTCCACCGAGTACAAATCGAACGCAGCATAAGCTCTGGCCCAGCTAAGAGTTGAAGCTAAGCACCAGTTTCTGTGACGTTAAACTTTCTCTGTTCACATTTTTCACTCTTTGCTTTTCTACGTCTGGGTCCTTCAAGATGTGTGTGGTGAAATGTTGGAGTTCATCAAACAGCTGTTTGTAGGGTTATTCATGGAGTAACTGGGGCAATGCTGCTGTACTTGTCCTACTAAGCAGCTCTCATGTAACTGATTTTATTTTTGAGGTGTTCTACCATGAAACACCACACACATTTACTCTGCTCAAGATCTTTATTAGAGATGGGCATTTCAAGCAAAAGAGCTAGTCGATATTTGCCCGTAACTACCCCCCCTCCCACTCCCCCAACAAGCCTCCACCTCCACCCAACCACGTGCATGTCCCCTCCAACATTACACGCCAACAAAGCGGGAAAGAGGGAGAAGGTTGTTATGCTCTCTATGCCGATCATCAAACTTACTTCTTCGAGTGATGAAGCCGACCACTGAATGTTGATCTGTTGACAGTGCCACACTTCCCGCTGCATGCCTTGCTTTCACACGGGTGTGCAGTCAAAGACTTGTGACATGCTAGATTGACCCTGCAGAGTTTACACTGTACCTCATTTTCATTCATTTTCTGGAGTTCCCACACTTTCCAATCCACATTTGAACACCTCATTCTTGTTTTGGCTCGAAATTCTCCAGCCTGTTGACTCTTAGTCTGGCTCCGTTCATTATGTCAGTTTATTGCTGTGTTCTAGTTACACATGATCTGGTTTGGGCATGGGGTTGTTTTATTTTGAAAGTCATTGGGCATACTAGATGGTTTCTTTGCACAATTTCCTGTACCGCTCGACCTGCACTTTGTGAAAATGTACATGTAACAGCTCCAGCATCCGTCATAAAACTGCGATCTGCTGCAGACAAGACAAAGCCATCGTCACACAAACTAATCAATTTTTTTTTAGCGTAAATGAATGTTCAAAAACCATTGCCCATCCCTAATCTTTATTCAAACTTTCTCCTTCTCTTGTGTACCTGATTGATTTACGGATAACATTCTTGTAAAAAAAAATCCTGATTTCTTTTACTGAAAAATGTTTTTTTTGATCTTCTCTGAGCCACACCACATAGCTCTTTATTGTCCTTTACAGGAAATGTGTTGCCTCTGTCTGTGCAGAGGAAAGTACACAGACATACTGACCATTTGATGGTTCATGAGATTAACCTTTGAGCTATTTCAGAAAACTGGTTGATCATTGGTTGATCTGATGCTTCACACATTTCCATTTGTTAGAGAAAGTCAAGATTGACCAGGGACAAAGTTACCAATCCAAACAAGTTTAGGAAAAAATCTGGAAATGTGTGTAAAGATGCTTGACATATTACAGTAACTTGTTCAACCTTTTTGCATGTAAATACTTGTGTGATGAACTAATGACTAAATGTTGTGGGGAGTGAGACAATTCAACATGAGACCCATGATAAAGTCACCATTGTAACCAAGGCAACGCTCACAACAGCTGCTGTTAACTGCTCTCCCAACCAGTGTGTTGAAAACACTTATAGATGATCTCAAAGCCAGATATGACAGACAGGAACTGCTCCGGATAGGACAGGAGGTCAGACAGAGCGTTTCTGCTGATTTTATTAACTCACACAACATCCTGATGGACATAGCAAGAACTCCCAGGTCTTCATGGTTCACCATGCCGGTGGTGAGGCGACATAGGCGGCGTCGAGAGAGAACGCTGAAGCGGGGCTTCAGGGCCGGAGTGCTTACGCGTCTAAGCAACCACACAAACCACCGCTTCCAAAGCATTTTTCTCTCAAATGCACGATCTCTCACCAACAAAATGGATGAACTGAGGCTCCAGGTTGTACAACATCGGTAAGGACAGCTGCATTATTCTGAGGGCTGAGGTGTACTCCAACATCAAGCTGGGCTACAAGGCTAAACAGCTAGCGCACCTAGGCCAGTCTGACCACATGTCCTTGCTCATGATCCCAGCATACAACCCCTTTCGGAAAACTGCCCCTAGCACCAGAAGGAGGATCATAACCTGGCCTGATGATGCCTCTGAGCGGCTACAGGACTGTTTTGAAGGGACTATCTGGGACATTTTTGAACACCCAGACCTGGAGGTGTTCATGGACAGTGTTCTGTGCTACATCAAAAACTGCACAGACAACGTCACAGTGGACAAGATCATCCAACAGGAAGCCCTGGATGACACAGAAGGTCCAGCAGCTGCTTAAAGACAGAAACACCGCCTTCAGGGCTGGTGACAGCGCTCTGTACAGTGTAGCCGGAGCAAACCTGAAGAGGGGCATCAGAGAGGACAAAAGGAGGAGGATCGAGGACCACCTGGAGAGTAACAACAGCAGACAGGTGTGGCGGGGGTCCAGCACCTCATGCACTACAAGGCCAACACTGGAGCTGCTGAGGGAGGAGCCTCAGCCCTGGATGAGCTAGTTGTGCCCAGCACCAGAGGGAATACCAGAGGGCAGAGTAGCATCATGCTATCCACAGACATGGCTAAAGGAGCTAACATCAGACACCAACGCCATGTTGGAACCTGCGGTGAGCAGACAGGATCTAGGAGATAGAGATGGAGCATGACTAAAGAAGCTCAGTCCTGGACCCTGTGGAGATGGAGACTGGCTGGGCTGGAGAGTGGTGGATGGGCTGTCATCATCTGTTTTCTTATGGACCTTTTTGCACTTTCTATACATTTTCTTACTTTTGTTTTCTTGATTGCTGCTGTGACTGCAATTTCGTTGTACTTGTTACAATGACAATAAATTTCTACTTTATTCTATTCTATTCTATTCTATTCTATTCTATTCTATTCTATTCTATTCTATTCTATTCTATTCTATTCTATGTGCTTTAGACAGAGACCTGGTGCATCGCCACTTGTACAGAGGCTTGGTGTGGATTGAAGACACAGTGCAGCTAAAGGAAATGAAAATAGGAATAAAATATAATAGGGTTAGAAAAAACAAACAGTAGATTAGATTTAGCAATGCATAAGTAAATACAAGTAAGCAATAAAAGTTAGCAAAAGTACCAAAAATAGTGTATATACTAGATAAGATAACATTTAGATAACAAATGTGACAAGATAAGCTGAGTTAATGACATTGTACTTGGATTGTGTTAAAACAGATGTTGCCCATAGCAACAGTTGCAGAGGGAATTTAGTCTCAGTTAAATTGGTGAAACCACGTTAAGACTCCACTGTCCAGGTGATTTTGAAGGGAAGAGTTACAAAGTCTGATGGGCACAGGCAGGAATGACCTCCTGTGTCTTTCTGTGGTGCATCCTGGGAGAATCAGGCCCCGTTTACACGACAGTGATTCACCTTAAAACTCTGAAACGTAGTGAAAAAAATCTGCATTTACACTGAAACGCTGAGGGACTGAAAACGCTGTACTAGGTATGCCAGGCCTGCAGGTGGTGCTATAACTGTCTTGTCCAGAAGCCGCTTTTGGGAGATCTCCACTGAAGTAGAGTTGAGCTGGTCATCTGGTGTATTGGGGAATACTAAGTGCAAAAGTTAAGCAACAGATGCACATTTTGTATGAAGACAGTCAGCAGAAACAGCAGATTGAGCAGCACATGCACAACACGGTAGTTCGCGACGATCATAACAACGGTCTTGTTGGACTGTTGGATACGCTTGTGCGAAGCAGAGTGTGACGTCATCGTTTCCACTGAAAACGCTGGCTTACTGTTTACATGGCAACGGTGTCGGCAGCGCTTCAGAAAAATCCCACTCTGGATGCTGTTTTCAAAAGTTTGCGTTTCAGGTTGGTTTCCATGTATACACGAGGCTGAAACGCAACAAAACTTGTGTGTTTCACCCTAAAACCATTGTTATGTAAACGTCCCCTCGGTCTTACACTGAATGTGCTCCTGCATCCGACTAGTTCTCTGTGGAGTGGATGTTGTGACCCACTCTACATTATCCAGGATTAGGGATGGGAATAGAAAAACAGTTTCTGTTGAAAATCGATAAGAAATGTTTCAATTCATCGATATCTTTAGCCTTTGTGCTTAACGATTTCCTTATCAATTCTTTACATAGTACTGGAGCTGCCGGGCCTGATTCAGGATTTTCAGCTTGAAGTTTTGCTGAAGAACTGACTTCATAAAGAAATGAACATTTCTCTCTCTCAGGAGATTCATATTTAGTACGATCCAAATGGTGTAAATCACCTTATCTATCAAAATAACAAAATAGCGCAAGCTTGATGCTAACGCATATGGGAAACTGCATTGATATGCTAGCAGTTGGCATACATCAATATAACTTCAGTTTCAGAATAGAAATTCAACTTTTATCACAGAAACATAGCACATCAACTCTTTGTAAAAAATACTGAGAACTCCAAGTGTCAAAAGCTAACAGGAAATTGAAAGGCTCATGGCTGACTTCATAACTACAGAAAGCTTACAAACAACTTTAACCATTGCTTTGACCACTTAGAGACACTAGATGGCCTACTTGAATTATTGATATATTACAACACAGTACATCAACGTCACATTGTGTGAAATTTTTACCTGTTTCTGTTTAATTATGCCCAGAAATATCCAGACTTAGGGACCAATTACATTTTATCCACTTACAGTATTAACTCAATTAAACGTTGTTGACACAGACAACCTGTGAAGCTACTTTTTGTACCAAGAAAGTTAACAGCAGGAATTGATAAGGAAATCAATAAATAATCAGATTGATAAGCAGAGGGCATCAGTATTGACAAAATTGTATCAATTTCCATCCCTATCCAGGATGCTTTGCAGCTTTGGCAGCATCCCCCTCTCTGACAGCGCCGCCCACCCCGATGATGTCACTGGACTTGTGGATGCGTGTGTTGAGTCTGTTGGCGTCCGATCCTCTCAGCCTGCTGCCCCAGCACTCCACAGCACCACAGCCAACAGGAAGTCGCCGGCCAACACAGACTCCTGGGCCAAGCAAACACTGAGCATTTCAACATCAATATAATCAATAGATTGCTTTCATTGTCAGCCCCAACAGTGAAAGAAATTCCTTGACATGGCTCAGATGACAATGTGTGGTAACTGTCAAAAAAAACAAAAACACATGCAGATAAAGACAATACACACCAACAGGAAAGACAAAATGTAAAGATATTCAATCTGACTGTGTTATAACTTCATGTGATTATAAATGTGTGATTGTGTGGTAAGTACGTCTCCACACAAACAGGAGTGACAGTTTAACCGTAGAGTTTAGCAGTGGATAAGTAAGGAATCAAACCTGTACGTGTTTCTGTTTGCTGTCAGAGCTGTTGGTGAAACAAGCGTAAAATCCCCCCAACCTTTTGATTTGACATGAATTGGTACCCGATACTACCCACTCTGGAGGCTGTTTCCAAAAGTTTGAATTTTAGGTTGGCTGAAACGCCGTTTCCATGTAAAGGCGAGGCTGAAACGCACCAAAACTTAAGCGTTTCACTTAAAGACTGTTGTCGTGTAAATGATTTTAGGGGCAAGTTGACAGGTGGGGATCAACCTTGAGGCAGTGTGGACCCAATTAAAGTCAAGACACGTATTAACATTTGGCAGTCATCAATCTCAACAAATGGTATTCATTGATAAGGCTACAGGGCTGTTGTCCTGTGGAGTTTCTTTAACCTCAGCTCTGACTGTATATAAGGTAAGACGACCTCACTGTTGGCACAGAAGAGTTCGCAGTCTTCTCCCCATGCCTAATGAGAACTAAAGGTTTTTCTTAGTTCTCAGTCTGAGTTTTTGAAAGTTCAACAACTTGAGTGCAACAGGAAAATTTCCTTGACAAGTTTTAACCGAGTCATGTAATCTCAATGTGTCGACTCCAAAACGCTCCCAAAATGAATGTGTTGGACTGTAAAACCTTAGACCTTCATTTCCATCTCTGAGGATTTTTCAGAGACCAGTCTAAAAAGACATTTTCTCAGTATTTGTCTGAATTTCTCTTTATCTCTTTCTTTTAGGAACATTTCCACCTGGACCTGCTTTCAGGCTGAACAGGACACAAAGATGGATTCCTGGATGGATCAAGGGTGCCAACAGTTCCAGTTCCCCCCACAGTCCTCAAAACCTACTGCTTGGCAAAGGGACACAATGGGGAATCTTCAGGCCGGGTCAGTTGGGCCCTCACACCAGTACTGGACATCAAACGCAGGAGCACAACCACCACAGAGTTATCAGTACCCGAGCTCAGACTGGCAGGCCAGGGCGACATCCTGCAAGCAAATACCTACAGGACAACACAACCCAAACCACTGGGGGGTCAACGGACACTTTCAGAGTGGAAATCCTCAGTCCACAGCCAGCGTTGGTGCTCAGCAGGGCTTTCCCCAAAACTGTCCTCAGAGTTCAGCAGCCCAGGGTCCAACCAGCATTGGCCTTTACCAACAAGTTACCCCAGGGTCCACATACACTACAGCTGCTAACTCTTTGCCCCATGGACACTGGTCTGACACACTGGCCTACAACACTCATAACCTCAACCACAGACAGAACAGCTCCCAGGACAGATCCTTTTCTTCGGTCTGTCCTCCACCTGAATATTTCTCTGCTGTTAATCAGTCTTACAGAAAGATGACAACAAAGTCATCTTCCAGTCAACAGGCTGTCAGCAGGAGTCAGAGAGCTCAGCCACACCATGCTCCAGTTAGCAGAGGACAGTACAACACCAGCAGCTGCTCCAGAGCTGACAGGCTTCCTGAGCACACCTCGGATAGAACAAGTGGGAGAGTGATCACTAAGATTGCAGAAAATCAGTGTAAATCAGTCAGTTCTGCTCATCCAGCAAGGTACTATGGGAAGCAGTATGTCAGTCACAGCCAGAACCAGAGCCAGAACCAGAACCAAAACCAGAGCCAGAACCGGAACCAGAACCAGAACCAGAACCAGAGCCAGAACCAAAACTGGAGCCAGAACCAGAGCCAGGTCAGAGGGTCAGAGCTCAATCATCACACACAGGTGGCGGGTAATGACTCCCACACCTTCCAGTCTGTGCCTCTCTGCTCCACACAATCCTCTCCTAAAACCACCCTCAGCCGAGCAGCAAAGAGGAGCAAGGCACCTGAAACAAAGACCAAGGACTCATACCAGAGTCCAGATCAGCCATCAAGGTACGCATCTCAGCCTGAGTATTCATCACCCGTGTTTACAGCAATGTTTAAAGGGGTGTCGACTGGTGGCTCCGTCGATTGGTCTCCTGGCTGTGTTGGAACAAGAGCTGTTGCTGTTGTTCAGCCGCTGTTACAGGAAAGCTGCCACCAGGGTGCAAGGCACAACACCTCCCCTGACATGACGAAACAACCGCCTGAGCCCGCTGCGACGTATGAGCTGCCACGCAGAAAGAGCCAAGAGTTCAGAAAAAGCCCAAAAAAGTCAAAGCAGACAACGTCTGAGGAATGTGAAACCAGTGATCCATTGGGATCTGCTGATCCCTTGTTAGATCCAGCTGCAGACTTGACACAAAACCAGCCTACAGGACCAGAACCTGCTGCTGCTGACATCCAAGACCACCAGAATGTGTCTCCAGCTCTTTCAGAACCAGCTGCTGAAGCTCCAGAGAGTGTTGTGGAGCTTTCTTCAGTCCCTGCCATCCCACACACACCTGGTATGATGATGAAGCTCATACAAGAGCTCAATGAAGACAACATGAATCACATCAGGAAGTCCAGCCACTGCTCTACAGCCAGTAAACTGATGGATATGTTTTGGGATGGCGACCTCAAAATTTTTGTTACTTATTTAAAAAAAAAGGTGTTCAGCCAAATTGGTTATGAGGCTGATGCATTCTGCAGGGAACACGTCACCAAGGACACTGTCATCATGTCAGGGGTCAAAGAAGACGACTGGAAGGCTGTAAAGGGACACCGTATCCTCAAACATGACGAGGTTTACACAGAACCACCCTACCGACCGTTCTGGCTCATTGACAACGAGAAACTGGATGACATCGAGAAAGAGTTCGGCCTCCCCTGGCCTCTGAGGCGTCGCCTTCACACAATGGAGAGTGACATCCAGCGGGACCAGGGTGACAGCATCTCTGAAGAAATTCTCAGAGATGTGTCGGAGACAGTCCTGGCCCTAACAGAGCAGGAGCAGGTTGACCTCAGTGGAAGGAAGTCATCCTGCAGTGATGAAACAACTTCCACAAAATCTGCCACGAGCGAAGAGTCCAGTGACCCTTACGGTGCTTTAGAAATCAAAGTTCTGCCTCCAGAAGAGGCTCTCCTCATCTTTGAACAAGCAGTGATGGGCACCGCAGCTCAGTCAGGGAGCCAGGCGAGCTGCTCAGCAGAGGCCAAGCTGCTGGAGGTGGTAAACCTAACACTGAGAGATTTAGAACAGGAGGGGACAGCGATCAGTCCTGTGGACCAGGTGAGCTGCCTGGAAGAGTACCAGAGTGCCAAAGACCCCCTAAAGGACGCCAGGACGTGCGAAGAGGAGGGACAGCTGGAGAATGATAAAATGCATGGGATATCTTCAGACTGCATGTCCAACCCCACAGAGGGGGAAGATCCAGACCCCACAGAGAGAGAACATCCAGACCCAATGGAGGGGGAACATCCAGACCCCACAGAGAGAGAACATCCAGACCCCATGGAGGGGGAACATCCAGACCCCATGGAGGGGGAACATCCAGACCCCATGGAGGGGGAACATTCAGACCCCACAGAGAGAGAACATCCAGACCACACGGAGGGGGAACATCCAGACCTCATTGAGGGGGAACATCCAGACCTCATTGAGGGGGAACATCCAGACCTCATTGAGGGGGAACATCCAGACCTCATTGAGGGGGAACATCCAGCCAGAGTTGGGGACAGCTGCAACACGCAGGCGATTATATATATGGAAACTGTTGACTCTTTGGACAACAGAGACACAGACAGCTTTCAGGAAGTCTTGAACAGCAGCCAGTTTAACGACACACACACAAGCCTACAAGCTGTTCAAAGAAAGCAGGAAGGATTACAGGATTACGTTGGATCCCCGAATAGATCAGTGAAACCTCTGGTCCAGGATGCCCCGTCAGAGAAACAGAAGGAGTTGGCAGGTGTGATTGAGAGTAAATATTCATCCTTCAAATGTAGAACTGTGAAGCTAGCGTTATTTGGCTCCTCACAACAAGCCCAGTATTCAACTGTTGGCAAAATGAGCCATGTTTTTGCTTCAGAAGCCATGTCTACCAGACCTCCAGAGGTCCTGTCTGTGAGTCTCAGTCCCTTGAAGAGAAAGATTAATAAAGCTGTGCCCTCAGAGGAACTTTCACCAGTCAAACTGCGGATTTATGAAAACTGGCGTAAAAGTTTGCCTCCAACTCAGATCAGGTACAAAAAGTTCAAATCCCAGAAATTTCTCTCCTTATCTTCAGCAAGCCCAAAGAAATCTGACAGAACTGGAAGATTGAAGCAGCCACTCTATCCTGAAAAGAGGATCTATGATGTTAAAGTGATCTCAGGGAGGGGGAGGCTAGCCTCCAACGAACTGAAACACAGGAAGGAGAAAAGAGGAAGGAGAAGACACGCTGAAAAGCTCACAGATCAGCCTCATCAGGACAACATCATCCTGAAGTTCAGCGTGTTACCAGAGACCTTCAGCTTCAGGGATGAACCCCACAACACAGAATCCACTACCGACCCTGCTCCAAGTAAGTCGTACTAAGATAAACCTGTACAGTGGTTTCTGTTTCCTTCCTCTGAAGCTGCAGCATGTCCAAAGTCTGACCATTTTATACCTCAGCCCAGCTGCCTCCTTAAAATATATTTATCCTGTCACAGATATTAATCACATGCTTTAACTGCTTTTTCTTCTACGCCCATGTTGCAGAGCTCTCCATACTGTATGTTACCTACGGATCTGATTAAAAGCTGTGATTAATAGCTCTTACAAACTGAGAAACTCATGAATTAAACAGATAAAGTTTCCCTGACACATCTCAATGAAGTACAAATCAGCAGAGGTTCACCAGTCGGTGAAAAACCACACAAAGACAATTCCTCTGCAGAAAATTAGGAAGACTTAATGTCTTGACATAAACAGTTTATGGTATCATCAACAAATTTAATAATCCAGGGAAATGCCGGAAATTAAGAACAACAGTTAGTGTTGGATGGACCATACTTTAGGCTCTAAGTTTGCATTAATAAAAACGGACATGACTCTGTAGTGGAGATCACTGCATTAATAAAAAACAGACATGACTCTGTAGTGGAGATCACTGCATTAATAAAAACAGACATGACTCTGTAGTGGAGATCACTGCATTACTTAAAACAGACATGGCTCTGTAGTGGAGATCACTGCATTAATACAAACAGACATGACTCTGTAGTGGAGATCACTGCATTAATACAAACAGACATGACTCTGTAGTGGAGATCACTGCATTAATACAAACAGACATGACTCTGTAGTAGAGATCACTGCATTAATACAAACAGACATGACTCTGTAGTGGAGATCACTGCATTAATACAAACAGACATGACTCTGTAGTGGAGATCACTGCATTAATACAAACAGACATGACTCTGTAGTAGAGATCACTGCATTAATACAAACAGACATGACTCTGTAGTGGAGATCACTGCATTAATACAAACAGACATGGCTCTGTAGTGGAGATCACTGCATTAATACAAACAGACATGGCTCTGTAGTGGAGTTCACTGTATTAATAAAAACAGACATGACTCTGTAGTGGAGATCACTGCATTTATACAAGCAGACATGACTCTGTAGTGGAGATCACTGCATTAATACAAACAGACATGGCTCTGTAGTGGAGATCGCTGCATTAATACAAACAGACATGACTCTGTAGTGGAGATCGCTGCATTTATAAAAACAGAAATAAAACCTTTTACATGAAACTTTTTACTTACCAAAAGATGTCTTTCGAGTGATTTTCTAAAAGTCTTCTTTCAAACTGGTTTACAGCTGCTCCAACCAAATTCTGATGGGAGGTTTCAACTGTGATGGAGAAAGAGTGTTCTGAAACTAGGCAGACTAAAGAAGTGCTCTTTTAACTGAACAGGTGTTATCACGTAATTTAATGTTTTAAACCCAGGGTCCATCACTGTAACCCAGGTGTTATATTCTCTGTAAAGCTGCCATGTGCATTATTTTCATCATCTTCTGTTTATTTTCTCTTTTTTTTTGTAGATACAACTGAACATGCTGAAAGGAAACACTCAAACAAATCTGACATCAGAGAAAAAGGTAACAAATAGCACAAACAGGCGTGTTGATGTCATGGATTTATTTGCAGGATTCAGATGGAACTGATGAGTTTCTCATCTTAGATATTCATGTCCCTGATCATTTCAGTCCACAACAATCCCAAACACCTTCCCACTCATCCTCCTCAGCGATGGGGTTTTAGAGTTTAGACGAGACTAGAATAGAATTAAATAGAATAGAATAGAACACAGTTGACACAGTACTGCCTCATATGTGGTAATAATAAAAAGCACATTAACACATCCACACGATGGCCTGTACATACACACAGTCTATAAACTGACCTGAGGAGGTGTGATAGATATATGAATGATGAGATGACAGAATCAACTCAGCAGCCTTTGTGGGTTTGTTGGATGGCACAGCTCAGACAGATGGACGGACTAACTCCCCATAAGCTCACCCTCGTACCTTTTTATTCAGTGATGTCACCGGGCTTTGTTTTTGCCAGTTCATCACTACAGCAATGAATCCTGGCCAAACTAAAGTTATTACACTTCCTCAGTAAAAAGGAACTTCCTGTAAACATGCTTATCAGGCTGGAACATGTTGGAGAAGGTTCTGCCAAATCTCCTCTCTTACGGCTGGGAAACTCACCTTTTGGCCTTTCTGAAACAGATCAGCTTGATCTGCGTACCTGTTTCCAAAAAACTACCACTTCTGAACCCTCATGAGTATAATCTCAGGACAAACTGGTGCCTGTCAGCTTGGCCTTTTGTCCTGGCAGGTGAAACAAGCTCAGAGAACCACAGACAGGACCCATGGAGGCTAAAATGTTCTTTGTGTTACTGTCAGCTGTGAACGTACCTTAACACGTGGAGGCATAGTGAATGACCCTGGCTTATAATACTAAAGCCAAATCCAAAATCAGGGATTAATGTGAACATATCATATAAGAGGTTAACACTTGGTCAGCATCCTCCCCAGAAACCAAGGGCCAAATTATTCCAGGTGAAATGTTAGTCAATGATGTCATCAGCCCACATGTGGTCCTGTTGTGTCAGGGTGGATTGGGGTGGAAGTGTTCAGAGTGGGACAATCTTGTGTACTCATCTTTCTGAAAGTCCTGTACAAGCTAAAACAGGTATCCATAAGATTCACTCCATACCAGTGCCTGTATTGATCCTGCTGATCGATCTGATTCTTTACTGATTCCTTTATCAGTTCCTCCTGTGAATTTTCCAAAGTTACCCATGACTGAACACAAACACAGTCAAGTTTCTGACAGCCAACTCACCCAGTTTCCACCAAGTGGTCTGGTTTGGATCAGTACAGTGTGATACTGGGTTGGATCAGTTAAGCCCTTCCTGGAAGGCTGCGTGTAAGCCGGATGCTGATACCCGCCTCAGCTATGTAATAGCCTGACGGTGTCGTGTCCTAAAATTCTGGTTGAGGCATCTCTGATATCTCTATTTCTTCAGGTCCAATAAGTGTCAAAAGTCAAGAGAAAGAGCCTTCAAAAATTCATCCAAAAGGTCTTTATTCAGGAAAAGGTTGAACAAAGGTTGTGAGCTTGGGTTCAATTGAATCCAGAACTGTCGAGACAAAAGAGTACAGCTTCTTGTATACCTTTTTCTTAGGGGGCGGCCCTACACCCCCTTTCCAATTTTAGCAATACTGTTCATTTAGTTTTTAATGGTGAACTCATCAAACGTGGGCTCTGCCCCTCATCCTTCCCGCGCACTACAGATCATATTGGTGTCCTAGAGTTCTCGAAACTTCCGGGTCTTCTACTTTCAATTTTAATGGTGTCTCAGTGTCATAGTTCTTTTAATAAAAATTAGGCCTAATCAGGCCTTTGTTCATGTAATGATTAAACTTTTAGGATACAAAAGGTTTACACAGATGAGACATATGCCATTCTGTATCTTCACACAAGCAGATACACAATACCTCATGCTGGTGGTCTCATATCAATGATCTCATAATGGTTAGCTCGTTACAGTAACCTCATTAGATGTCATTAGGCGTACAGTGGAAGACACCGAGCTTCCAGAGCCTGTCTGGGTCATGCTTATCCGAGTAATATCTATCTGAGTCACACAGCACACAGCTTCTTGGAAACTACCTAATGCCCCAAAATTTGTCTAGGTAACATATGACAGGTGCCTTCAACAGATAATGTGATTCCCTTGGGCTGGCGGTCTTTGTTTCGGCCTGTTTACACAAGCCTGTGGGTTAGCACACGAGGGAGTCCAGCCACCGAGGCAGCCTACAGTAGAGTCTAGTTTGAGTTTGGATTCCTCTTTAGTCAAGAGGCTCTGTGAAAATACTCTACAATGGCAAAGTAGTGTGACACAGTGTACCCCGCTAATGAATCCAAGAAGCAAACCATGAAACAGTAAACAAAGAGCAATGATGGAAGACATCCAGCAATGCGTCTTCTTTGTGACTGACACGTGGCTTTTTGTTACAAATGGTATGGGTCCATAATTTGGGGACCTTTCCTTGGTTTAGTGCCTAATGAGACAAACTGAACTGAACCACTTGGTAGAAACAGAACTCCAGTCTTTATTACCCCAAACTACAAAGTAAATTCATCATCAGGCATTCGTCAGCAGTTTTGTAGCATCATGTCTTTGTTAGATTAAAAAAAGGTAGCAAACAAATTAATAACGTTAAGCAACATGATTAAGAACCACTGAAGCATAAAAAAATCTTGTTTTTTAGCAGTTTGGGCTAACGTGCTTCATTTTTCTGCATCCTAGGGACTTGGAGTAAACACTCAGAGAAGAAGTATCGTCCTCTAATGGGAAAAACCTCCAGCATTTTCCAGGAGTTCAAGAAGAAATACAAGAAGCTGTCGCAGCAGGAATGATGTGAGGGGGGAGGACAAACGCACTGAAAACAATTAATGTTGAACAGTTTTTACTGAAACCTCTTACTGTAAGAAGTAAACTGAAGAGGTTTGGGTCTGACCGGCTCTCAGCTGGAGCTTTTTACACTACTGTGAATGTTTGAATGTGATTCATTAAGGTGCTATTCTTGAAGTTTTGAACAGATACCTCATTCTGACACTAAGCTGACAGACAGAACGAGCTGCAGGTGACGTGTTTTTAAATGTCTCTTGTACAGACAGTGTTTGAACTTTATTTTTATACATATCACACTTATTTTTTATATTTTCATGAGAAAGCAACGTGTATTTGTGTTGTACTTTGACACTGCAGGTCAGTTTGAAACTGTTAACACTGAATGTATGTGTGTTGGTGTTTGTGAGTGTGTGTTTGTTGTTAACAGAGTTTCATTAAAACTGCACTGTGCATCCCCCTCCTGGACTTGTTTCATTGCCCTGAACAATGCAGAGGAAACACACGGGTGTGTGAACATGATCTGCAGGATCTTTAGTGTGAACATCACGTAACAAATCAGTAACAGATTAACACAGTCAGCTCCTTGGTTAAAGAAAAACCACAGTACCAGTGTCCTGTGTTTGTGCAGTATGTGTTTGTGCAGTGTATGATGTGCAGTATGTGTTTGTACAGGTTTGTCACACACAAAGTGTTTTGTTCTGATGGCTTTAGCTAGTTTTTTATAAGTTGGATTTAAGCTGGAGTAAAAGCTCACTAAGTTCATAAATCTGAGTCCTGAGAGTGTGGGATCAGTTTATGCTAATTTTAAGGAATGATTCCACTTCATGTTGCCGAGTAAGCAACTCTCTCTTTGGCTGAATGATAAGATGGGCCATTGATCCATGGGAAATGCACCAGTTGAGTTTGGAAGAAATTAGGCCCCATTTACACGACAACATTTCATCTGAAAACGCTAAAACACAGTGAAAAAAATCTGCGTTTACACGGAAATGCTGATGGACTGAAAACGCTGTAGTAAGCATGCCAGGCCTGTAGATGGTGCTATAACTGTCTTGTCCAGAAACTGCTTTTAGTAGATCTCCACTGAAGTAGAGTTGAGCTGATCATCTGGTGTATTGGGGAATACTAAGTTAAAAAGTGGAGCAACAGATGCAGATTTTGTTAAAGACAGTCACATATACAGCAGATTGAGCAGCACAAGCACAACACGGAAGTTCACGACGATCGTAACAACGGTACTGTTGTCCTGTTGTATGCACGGGCGCAAGGCGGAGTGTGACGTCATCGTTTCCACTGAAAACACTGGCTTACTGTTTACACGGCAATGGTGTCAGCAGTATTTCAGAAAAATCCCACTCTGGAGGCTGTTTTCAAAAGTTTGCGTTTTAGGTTGGCTGAAATGCCGTTTCTGTGTAAACACGAGGCTGAAACGCAACAAAACTTTTACGTTTCAGCCTAAAAACGTTGTCATGTAAACAGCCCCTAAGATGTTAGGTACTTTTCACGCTTTGCTACTGCTGTGTTCAGTATTCACTTGAGTAAGCTCCCTATACTGTGGTACATCATGCATTGTAAGACAAATAATGTAATGAAAGACAAATAAACCAAGGCCTGTATGGGCCTGATTTTTTTTAGAAATATTGGAACGTTTGGACACCTTAAAAACTGATTGGTACAAGGATGTGGCAAAATGACAGATCCAGGGCATGATTAGAATTGAGCGTATGTGAAAAAAGTTGAAGGGTGGAGCTCCATGCATCTGTAATATGACTGGACACTAGTAAAAAACCAAAGATGCGCCATTGGTACAACTAAAAGAGAGGGTGTGAAGCCACCCCTTATGAAACTGTATAAAGATGGTGTTTGTCTTTGTGTAGTCAGTCTGAATTCTGCAGAATTCACGTGTACAAGCTTTGTTCACGTGTTAGTTGAATAAAACGTCTTTGGATGCAACCTGGAAAGCCTCTCCTTCTGACTCTTGACCTCCTTGAGTAGACCTGTGGAAGCAAAGACTTCTGCCAGCCTCAGAGACAGAGCCAGGACAATCGTGGTTAAGTACGGCACGGTTTGGGTGGCCGGTGTGACTGCGCTCTTACTTTAAACCAACCTTGGGGTCGTTTAAACCCCCATGAGGTGAGCAGGCTGAAGTGTCCTCAAACTGTCTGAGAGTGGCTCATTTTTCCGCTGACATGCAGGAAGATCATCTGCAGGATGCCAGTTCACTTTCTGTGGAGCACCAGCAGGTTTAGAGGTAGGTGGTTCTTCCTGAGGAGTCTCAGGAGGTAAAGTCTCTGCACAGCCTTTTTAACTGTTGCTATGGCAATAGCACTCAAGGGCCTGTATTCACAAAGCTTCTCAGAGTCCTCTCAGAGAGCTCCTAACTTTGCCTTAAAACTCCATCAAGGATTCTTAGCTTCAGGGGGATTCAGGAAGCAGCTCTGAGCAAGGAGACACAAACTTTGATTTCAGTGAGGAGGTGTGGTTGACCCCGTTGCTAGGTATACGCTGTCTGCTAATAGCTGTGATTGGTTGGTACAAAAAGGGGAAAAGAACTGCGGTCACGTCAGCCGTCTCTCAATTTCGCATGGTTTAGCCAGCCACTCCAAAACTTTGAGTGCGCTCTTATTACAGACTTTATGGAAAGCACGCAGAAACAAGTGGGAATGTCAGCGCTACCTTACAAGAGCGTGTGAGAACTTCCGGTTTTCAAAACAAAAAGTAGTTGTGAAATACAATAAGATGCTATTCGAAAAAAATGACAACTACATTAGAATATAAAATTAAAACATAAATTTATGAAAAAAATGTGTCCAAATGCAATAAAAAGTGGTGTGTCTCATAAAGCAGGCTTAAAGGGATAGTTCAGTTTGGCCGCGAGGATGTTTCCTCTTGTGGCAAGGTGTCTAATTTCTTAAAATAAACAGGGGCAACGCCACCTAAGGACTTACACCCCAGGATATCAAAAACTTAAGAATAACTCAACACAAAAGAAGGCACACGGTTCAAATTAAGCCCAGGACCAGGAGACATGAGTTTCAAATTATAAAAATACTTTATTAAACATTGTATTAAAACTTGCAGACTAAATAAGGAAAAGCAGTGGTATGAGGGGCCTGCTCAAGAAACTACTAGCACAGGGCTGGGGGCTTACCACGACAGTGGTAACAAAAAAGGGGGAGGATCCAAAGTACACAGCACCCGTGACACAGCAAACCAAAAGTGAACTAAAGGACCACCACCAGGGAACCGCTGCCGCTCCAGGGCCCTCAGCACCTGTCAACAGAAAAAGAAAACACAATTAAAACATGCGATGAAGGCAGCCCTCATACCACAAAAACAAAATATTAAACACACACACCCACACCAAAAGAACCCAAACGGTATAAATTATCAGAATAGGAAACAACATAATCAATAAACAAAACCACTCATCCAAATCAAACTAACTGTAACTAAACAGAAATCGACCAAAATGAAAAAAAAAAACATTTGGCAACAAATAAGGCAAATTGTAGTCAAAAGAAACTTAAGCTAAGTCAAGGAAAAGAACAAAACAATTTAGAGACAATAAGGCAATTATAACAAAAGGCAAACTGAATACTAATTCAACGAATGAAAGAGAAAAAAGAAAGGAAGAGCGCCTGCGTATTAAAACAGGCCGCTAATTTCGAATTTATTATTATTATTTAAAATTATTATTATTTTTTTAGAATTTACTCTTTCGAATGATGCGCTTCTAGCGGTAGCAGCAAAGTTTGGCAGCTCTCTGTTATTACTCTGCTTTTTTAGCTATATTTTTATCTTTAATTGTTTCTTTTGCTAATTTTGCTCAATACTGGACTTTTTTGACAACAACTCATGGATATGTCTGCTGGAAGGAGAGTTTATTCAAGAGAGGAGCTTCTTGCATTACGATGGAGCAAATCTGGAGGACATCACCCTATTCCTGCTGAGATAAAGAAGCCTTTCCGAGGATGTCGTGCTGGTGCAAAGTTAAAGGCCAGGAGATGGAGATACAAGCCCTTTCTTCCTTCAGTCATCGTGGGGAATGTCAACTCTCTGCCCAACAAAAAGGATGAACTGGAGATACTGGTGAAGACACAAAATGTATACCGTGAGTGCAGCCTCATGTGCTTTACTGAGACCTGGTTGAATCAAAACATCTCTGATTCCTGTGTGGATATCCCTGGCTTCACGCTGATACGTCTGGACAGAGACACCAAAGCTAGTGGCAAGTCAAAAGGTGGAGGACTGGTTTTATACATCAATCAGAGATGGTGTAATCCTGATCATACTACAGTCAAGGTGAAGATGTGTTCTCCGGACATTGAACTGTTGGCAGTTGGGATGAGGCCATATTACCTTCCCAGAGAATTCAGTCATATAATAACAATCCTCGTGTACATTCCACCCAAAGCAACTGCTGAAGTTCCATGTGATGTTATCCAAGAAACTGTTGCCAGGCTACAGACTCAACATCCTGAGGCTCTCATAATAATATCTGGAGACTTTAACCATGTTAGCCTCTCCTCTCATCTCACTGGATTTAAACAGTTTGTTAATTGCCCAACCAGAGTGAACAGAACACTCGATCTTCTATATGCCAACGTCAAAGATGCATACAGTGCCACTGCATTACCACCACTGGGCAGGTCGGATCACAATCTGGTTTTACTTCAGTCTTGTTACAGACCCTGCGTATTGAGGCAGCACGCAACTACTGTAACAATTAGAAAATGGACACCTGAGGCCAGTGAGGCTCTGAGAGACTGCTTTGAGTGCACAGACTGGAATGTATTGTTAGAAACAGATGAAAATAGTATAGATATTGATAAACAGGTTGACTGTTTTACTGAATACATCAACTTCTGTAAAGACAATATCATACCATCAAAGACTGTACTCCGTTTCCCCAATAACAAACCCTGGATCACAAGTGACATCAAGGATATCCTCAATCAGAAAAAGGAAGCCTTTAGAGATGGCGACAAAGAACGGCTCAAACTGGTGCAAAAAGTGCTGAAGAGGAGATTAAGGGAGGCTAAGGTGAAATATAAAAAGAAAATTGAGAGACAACTACAAAATAATAACATGCGGGAGGTGTGGAGAGGAATCAACAACATCTCTGGATATAACACAAAGACAAGGCAGCCAATTGTGGGTGATGTTGTACGTGCTAATGAATTCAACCAGTTCTTCAACAAGTTTGACACAGCGACCACTTCCTCTTCTACTGCTGCTCCTTCTACACATCTGTGTCTCTCCACCACTCCTGCTACATCCCCTCTTACACCTGTGCCTCTTCCACCGTCACCGTCTGTCACAGCTTTAGGAGTGAGGTTAGAGTTAGGAAGACTGTGCTCAGGGAAGGCTGCTGGTCCAGATGGTGTGTGTCCAAGACTGCTTAAGGACTGTGCTGCCCAATTGTGTGAACCCCTTCAGAGGATCTTCAACCTGAGTCTACAGTTGGGTCAGGTCCCGGCTCTGTGGAAAACATCTTGTATTGTGCCGGTACCAAAACTCAAATGCCCAGCTGAACTCAACGACTACAGACCAGTTGCCCTCACCTCACATGTTATGAAAACCTTTGAGAGGCTGCTTTTACGTCTGTTGAGACTTGAGGTCAAAGACATTCTAGAACCTCTGCAGTTTGCATATAGAAATCATATTGGAGTGGATGATGCAGTTACATACATGCTCCACCGTGCCCTGTGCTATCTAGAAGAACCTGGCACCTATGTAAGAATTATGTTCTTTGATTTTTCAAGTGCATTTAACACCATCCAGCCCATGATATTGAGAGATAAGCTCAAAGACATAGGAGTGAACCCATCCTTTGTCTCCTGGATCACAGACTATCTCACAGAGAGGCCACAGTTTGTCAGGTTGGGAAACTGCGTCTCTGGTACGGTCATGAGCAGCACGGGGGCTCCACAAGGAACTGTTCTGGCTCCATTCCTATTCACACTTTATACTGCAGACTTCAAATACAACTCTGAGTCCTGCCACATCCAAAAATACTCCGATGACACTGCTATTGTGGCGTGTATCCAAAATGGACAGGAATCTGAATACAGGGATCTGATAAAAGCTTTCTGTGACTGGAGTCATAGAAATTGTCTCTTACTGAACACCTCAAAAACAAAGGAAATGATTGTGGATTTCCGAAAGTCTGGGCTCTGCCATCAGCCAGTTAACATCCATGGGGTGGACGTGGAGATGGTGCCATCCTACAAATATCTTGGTGTACATCTGGACAACAAGTTGGACTGGTCCCTTAATACAGATGCACTCTTTAAGAAGGGGCAGAGCCGTCTCTTTTTCTTAAGGAAGCTCAGATCAATTGATGTCTGTGGAAAGCTGCTGCAGATGTTTTATCAGTCCGTGGTAGCCAGTGCTTTGTTTTATGGTGCAGTCTGCTGGGGAAATAGTTTAAAGCAGAAGGACAAGAGGCGACTGGAAAAACTGGTGAAGAGAGCTAGCTCTGTGGTTGGATCCAGTTTGGACTCACTGGAGGCTGTGGTGGAAAGGTATACACAGAAGAAAGTGGAGGCCATCATCCGTCACTCTGATCACCCACTTCACAACATCATAGTCCAGAGGATCAGCAGCAGGGGACGTCTTACCTCTGTGCGCTGCAGGACCGAGAGGTTCCGAAGATCATTCCTCCCTGCAGCCATCAGAGTGTACAATTCTCTGCTTGGAAGAGTGCCCAAACAACTTGAATTTCCCTCCGGGGATTAATAAAGTATGACTTATCTTATCTTATCTTAATTTGCGGTCCACGCCTGCAGGGCCTAGTAGGCTATAATGCAGCTTTGCAGCCGGCTCTGAAAACAAGTCAGGTGCTGCAACCCAAGGACAGCAGAGGGCCAGAGCCCAGAAACAGCAAAGAGCCGAACCCAGCAAAAGCAGTGTCTGGAGCCTACAGGCCGTGCCGAGCGAAGAGCCAGACTGCAGCCAAAGGGTGACGGAGAGATAAAAAGAGAAAGAGAGAGACAAAACAGCAGCGTGGGCTCAGGAAGCCCGGCAGATAAGGCCACACACTGAAAAATAATAAAGTTAAGGTATAAACTCAACACCATCAAAGATACTCATGACCATGAGCTAAGTGATAAATTATTATTTGTGACTTTTCCTACTGGAGAGAGGGGGGACGTCGACTCGTCGGGCAGCTAAGGAGGAAGACATGCAGCCCAGACCCGCTAGTGACGGCCGGGAGAGAACACTGATTAATTCCCTCACCAGACCGCCAAAAGCTGAATGGTGAAAAGCAGACAACCAGAAGCCTTACCTGCAGGAAACATAAGGCGGCCAAACCGACCCCTCAAGGCAGCCCAGATCCCTGCCACAACCTGCTACTGTAACAGAGCGAAACAGATGTAAACACAGTGCCCCGGAAACTGAATGGAAAGAGTCGAATGAGCATGCGTACCTTCAACGAGACCCCAACACCGCTCCATGCTTCACCGGCACGCCACTCACAAAACCACTCACTGAACATCTCAGTGAAGGAGGAAAAGGAGGAGAGAGGAAGACGAAGAGGCCAACCAGGTCTATTTATAGGCAACCGCCCAGTAATTAGTGGCCATACTGCCCCTAGTGTATCATCAGCAGAGCTACACAGCAGAGCTACACAGCAGAGCTACACAGCAGAGCTACACAGCAGAGCTACACAGCAGAGCTACACAGCAGAGCTACACAGCAGAGCTACACAGCAGAGCTACACAGCAGAGCCCAAGTCAGCCTCTTTTACTGAATCAGGCTCTATCAACTTACTGACTGACCCTGTGCCAGCCTGCAAGCCTGTATTCACATCTAGCCACTACCTCGCTGGAAGGTGGTTCGAACCCTGACTTCTACAAACCAGAACGTCGACTATCAGCAGCGGGCCCTGTTTCCAGGGCCCTCGCCGGTAAGTCGAGGGCCCTGGAAACTTCATCACTGCTAACCCTGAGCCATTCCACCGCTGCGGGCTCCGTGTCGGAGCCCCTGCGTGTAAGTGCCTGTGCCTGCTTTCTCTCTGCCAACCACAGCTACCATCGTCGCCTCCAAGCTATTGCTCTATGCACGTTTAGCCCTGTACTGGCCCCTTTTTCTACTCCTTTCCAGGCGCTGCACACATTCCACATACTCATGGCTCCACTCACCTCTCCGTCCTGTGACTCCTGCTCCCGCCTGGCCGGTAAAATCCTCAAGCTCGAAGGACGGATCTCCACGCTCTACCAAATCCAAGAAGCCGAACGTCTCATGGACACTATTACCTTCAACCCACCTCACACTGAGACCTCCATCCCCGATGTGCTCTCCTCCTCTTCAACCTCTCCATCGGATCCCGCAAATCGTCCGGTCACTTCTGCCCCTCTACCGCCCTCCGTCTCTGAAGATTCCTGGACACGGCTAGGAGCTAAGCCGAAATTACTGATCAGCTCCACTCCATCTGTACACGGTCACTCTTCTCTGCCCGCCGCTGACAGCAGAAGAGGTGCGCACTGTCCCCGCAATCCTTCTCGCCCAGGCATCAGGCTGGAAAATAAATATGACATCCTCGCCCTGAGTGACTTTCCTCCTCTCTCAGCTGATTCCCGGACGCCCTGTCCGTCTCCCCTGCAGTCATCACGGTCTCTTCCGCTGGCCATCCCCATTCACTCAAACCGCCCTCGGACCCGCCGCTCTACTCTTCAGTTCACACCCGCGCCACATCGGGCTGTTGCTTCGCCGCTGTCCGTTCCGCCCTCCACAAACACAGGCGAGCTTGTTCCTGCCTTCTCGGCTTCCCCTTCACCTGCCTCTGCCCCTACATCCCCGCTTAACAACAGTCACCCTTCTCCCCGACCCCTATTTCCCCCGACTGCTCTCATAGTTGGCGATTCCATTGTTAGACGTGTGCGTTTATTTTTAATGCACTCACCCGTTGCTTTCCCGGAGCCACGGTCACCGACATCCTCTCCAGGCTCCCTGCTGTGCTGCAGTCCGCTCCGTCCTCTGTCCACACAATTATAGTCCACGTCGGGATCAATGACACCGCGTTAAGACAGTCAGAGCTGACAAAAATGGACTTCAAAAAGCTCTTAAACGTTTTAAGCAGCTGCGGCTTGCGTGTTTTTATCAGCGGTCCGACTCCCACATTAGGTCACGGATCACAGCGCTTCAGCAGAATCCTCAGTCTCCACACCTGGCTTCAGTCATCCTGCATCTCCCACAAAATAGCCTTCATTGATAACTTCAATCTCTTCTGGAACAGGCACACTTTCTACAGAACAGACGGTATCCATCACTCTTCTCTGGGCATCCGAAAACTTGCAGCTAACATTCAACATGCCGTTCACTCTGTAGCACCTGCGTGACTGTTTACTTTCCCTTCACACGCCCCTCCGTCTTCTTCTATGTCACAACCTCCAAGCATCGGTCCCCGTGAGAGCTCCCCCTTCTGGCTCCCCCTTCTGGCTATCCGTGTCACAACCCCCAGTCACATCAACTGTACCAACTGCTCACCCAATTTCCATCCTCACCACACACAGGTTTTCCGTCCAGCCACGCAGCACTCCCGCTCTACATCAGAAATACAATCATCACGTGAATCTTGCAAATCTCCGCCCACTCACCCGGTCCGTGCAGTCTGTCAACTCCACCCGTCAACTGAAACTGGCCCTTTTCAACACCCGCTCCCTTAATAACAAAAGCCTCATCCTGAATGACTTCATCACGGACAATAACCTGGACTTCCTCTGCATCACTGAAACATGGCAAAAACCCCTGGATTTCATCACACTCAACCAAACCACCCCCACTGGATACACCTATATGGACAAACCCCGCCCACATGGACGCGGGGGCGGCACTGCTGTGATCTACAGGAAGAACATCAAAACAACTGCCATCACCATTCCTGTTGTGTCATCATTTAAACATCTAGCCTTTAAGCTCTCTGGTCCAACCCCCCTAGTCGCAGCCATCATTTACCGCCCTCCCAAGCCAAATCCCTCCTTCCTCTGTGATTTCTCTGACCTTGTAATCCAACTTTGTGCCATTTCTCCTTCTGTTCTTCTCCTGGGCGACTTCAATCTTCACATCGAAAACAGTAACTGCAAATCTGCCACTGATTTCCTCGGACTTCTACAATGTCACAACTTTATTCAACATATCAATTTCCCCACACACACCCACGGTCACACTCTGGACTTGGTCTGCTCCACCAACATCCACCTACAACAGATATCAAGTCATAATCTTCACATCTCTGATCACCTAGCTATCACCATGAAAATCAACATCCCTCTCCCTACCCCAAAACAAAAACGGACAAAAACCTTCAGAAACCTCAAATCCATAAATCCCACAGCTCTCTCAGCCTCTCTCACACACACTCTGTCCACCTCTCCTCCTCCACAATCTGACGACCCCTCTGTTCTGGTCAATTTTTACAACAACACACTCTCCTCTTGTCTAAACAAACTCGCCCCTTCCAAAACCAAAACAGTGTCCTTCAAAAACTCTGCCCCCTGGTTTACCACTGAACTCCACCGTATGAAATGCCGTAAACGCCAACCTCTCCACCACCCAGCCCCTATCCGAGTTTTCCCCACTGTCCTCGGCAGACCTGCGCATCCTCATGACAGGAATCAATACCTCTACCTGTACCCTGGACTCCATGCCATCAACACTCATCAAAGACTGTCTCCCTGTCATCTCACCTCTGCTCACTGCCATCATCAACTCCCCCCTCAGCTCTGGTTTTGTCCCCCAACCTCTGAAACTGGCTGCCATTACTCCCATACCCAAAAAACCAGGACTCAACCTAGACGACCCATCCAACTTTCGCCCCATCTCAAATCTCCCTTTTCTGTCAAAAATACTGGAACGTGCCATTGCCTCCCAGCTCAAAACCCACCTCTCTTCCAATAACCTGTTCGAACCATTCCAATCCGGCTTCAGACCCAAACACAGCACTGAAACAGCTCTTCTCAAAGTCTTTAATGACCTTCTCATCTCTGCAGACTCTGGACACCTCAGCATTCTCATCCTTCTTGATCTCACTGCAGCTTTTGATACCATCAACCACACCATCCTCCTCTCCCGTCTACAATCAACCCTACACATCACTGGCACTGCACTCTCTTGGATAAGATCATACCTCACAGACAGATACCAGTTCATTCATATCAACAACTGTACCTCCACCACAGCTCCCTTGACCCATGGCGTCCCCCAGGGCTCGGTGCTTGGTCCCCTCCTGTTTATTCTCTACATCCTTCCCATTGGCAAAATAATCCGTCGTCATGGTCTTCAGTATCACTGCTATGCTGACGACATCCAACTGTACATCTCCACCAACTCCATCACTGCTCCAACCCTCTCCACCCTGACCAGCTGCCTCTCAGACATCAAATCCTGGATGAAAGCCAACTACCTCCAACTGAACTGTGATAAATCTAACCTTTTGATCATCGGCCCAAAATCCCTCACCACTACCAAAAAAAACATTACACTCTCACTCGACAACGTTTCCCTTGCTCCATCCTTACATGCACACAACCTTGGTATCCTATTTGACTCCCATCTCACTCTGGATCACCATATCAACCAACTTACCAGAACTGCTTTCTTCCACTTAAAAAACATTGCCCGTCTTCGTTCATCTCTCTCCTTCTCCACCGCAGAAACCCTCATCCATGCCTTTATCACTTCCAGACTCGACTACTGCAATAGCATTTTCTACGGCCTCCCCTTGAAACAACTCAATAAACTACAATACATCCAAAACTCTGCTGCCCGCCTGCTCACTCGTACCCGCTCCCGAGATCACATCACTCCTGTTCTCCAGAAACTTCACTGGCTCCCCGTCAAACAGCGAATATACTTTAAAATCCTCCTCCTCACATACAAAGCCCTCCACAACCAGGCCCCTTCCTACCTCTCCAGCCTGCTCCACCACTACACCCCCTCTCGAATCCTTCGATCATCTGAAGCCCACCTCCTCGCCGTTCCACCTGACACCAAGCACCGAACCTGGGGGGACAGAGCTTTCTCTGTTGCTGCCCCCACCCTCTGGAATACTCTACCACTAAACATCCGTACATGCCCCAACCTCTCCACCTTCAAAAAACTCATCAAAACCCACCTTTTTAAAGATGCTTTTAATGTCTGATTTGTCTCTGAGTTTACTTGGCTGTTCTTGTCTATTTTGTCTTGCTTCTTCCTGCTTTATCTTCTGTGTTATTTTATATGCTTTTTTTAAATATTTACCTATGTAAAGCGTCTTTGAGTACCTTGAAAAGCGCTCTATAAATAAAATGTATTATTATTTATTATTAGTGGTAGGGAGTAACCACCTACCCTGCCACACTCTGTATTCCTTTCAGTCGACATCTGTAGCAGCTCTCCTTCTGTGTACTCCGGTTCATACTTGTATCCTTTTGGTTCCAAAGTGAATGTAACTTCATCGTCACTGTCATAGTCACTCATTTTGAATTTCCTACGCTGCCTCACAATCCTTAGAGTACAAACAAAAGAATTACGATACTTGATCAAACTTACACGAGGCTACAACCGGCGCCCGAAGCATAGCTTGTTTACATTCCCTACAGCTGAAAGGAGGAGGGGGGGTGAAGCTCACTAGCGCTGCGCAGAAGGACACATGACCAGTTAGTTAGGTCCGGATAAATGTTTATATTTCCGAAGAGTGCACTTAAAAATATTTTATGTAGCGTACTCTTAAACTGTGGTATTACTTTTTGATTTTAGTTCTAGTAGGCAGAGAAAATAGCCTTTGAATTTGGTACGGTGTTTCCCTGTTAGCGTCTATTTCCTCGTCACCATCGATTACAGTCTGTGTCTTACTGAGGGAGAGGAGACACCTTTCTACTGTATCTAATGTCCTTAGTGGTCACATAGTGCTCATACAACCCCACTTCAAAAAAACTGAACTATCCCTTTAAATCTACCATTCTGTGTTTATTTTGAGCCAACAGGCCACATGACCTGGGACTTATTGAGCTATGATGCTCATATTTACAATAGAATAGGATAGAACAGGATAGAAAATACTTTATCTCCGAGGGGAAATTGAGGAGTCTGAAAGAATTTATAGCCCATGTAGACATGTTTTTATTAACAATACTATACAGATGTGCTTTTACTAACTTGGTTGTACACATGTGCTCATTGTTGTTGGTATGAATTGCAGGACACTTGAGGGGGGCTAAGGACTCCTGGGATTTTATGGAGCACCCAGAGTGTAGAGTGACCACAAGTGAAGTTAATGTTTATACCCAATAATAAAAAAAGTAACTGTGTAACACGTATAACGCAAGTCAGCAATTACTTTATTAGAGTTGAGGTGTTTCAGTCGAAGTGAGGAAGGTAAACAATTAAAGGAAGGAAGGAAGCGAGATTTGTGTGTCTAACAGTTTCTCCACAGATAAGTGAAGGGGGCTGATCACCCACTTGATGAATGCCAGTCACAGACAGAGACAGAAGACGGCCAGCAGCCAATCAGAGGGGGACAACACCTGGAGAGCCAATAAGAAGATGACTCAACCTACATTCTTTAGAGAAACTCTGTTAGTGACTATATATTGGTGCTGAGAGAGAGAGTCAGGGTCAGTCTCATGAACTGTCTCTGCAACATGTAGGGAACAGGGAAATGAGGCTGCACCAGAGATCTCTGTAAATGCATATTCTTGACATATTGTTAATAAATTTGTGTTCAACTGAGAACCAGGACGTCTCCTGATCCTTCCCCATCAACGAACTGCGTGGAAAGAGGTGAGAGGAGAATGGAGTCAGATTAATAATTTTAGTGTATTTTGGTCAGATTGATAGCGTCACATTTCCAATAAGAAGTAGTTTAAGTATGTGAGGAATTAAGAACAAAGACATCATTTGAGAGTGACAAACTATCTGTGAGGTACCCTGTCAGGATCGCAGTATGGGAAACTAACTGAGGTGAACAGTAAAAAGTACCCTGTAAGGCAGTGCGAAAATGTACCCTGTCAGGATAACAGTGTGGGAACATGACTTAGTGCACGGTTAAAGGTACCCTGTAAGGCAGCGTGGACAAAGTAGCTCTGTCAGGATAGCAGCGTGGGAAGATTACTGAGCACCCAGTTAGAGGTACCCTGCAAGGCAGTGTGGGAAAGCAGAGTAGGAGTGACACTTAGATGTATGTCATACAACTCACCTCATTTCCAACAAGTCACAGCAGCAATCAACTAAACAAAAGTAAGAAAGTGTATAGAAAGTGCAAAAAGGTCCATAAGAAAATAGATGACGACAGCCCGTCCACCACTCTCCAGCCCAGCCAGTCTCCACCTCCACAGGGTCCAGGACTGAGCCTCCCCAGCAGTCTGTTCAGTCTCTGTCTCCTGGGTCCTGTCTGCTCACAGCAGGTGAAGCTCCTCCAATGCGTCTGATGTCAGCTCTGTCAGCCACGTCCGTGAACAGCATGATGCCACCCTGCCCCCCGGCAGCCCCTCTGCTGCTGGGCTAGCACGGCTAGCTCGTCCATCCCACCAGAGATAGATCCCACGTTCCCAACAACGATGGATGGAAGGACAGGTCCACGTTGTCACCTCCTATAGAAGATACATTAAAAATTCATAAAAAATATGAAATGTATCCAAATGCAATAAAATGTGTGTCTCATAAGGCAGGATAAGTTTTATCATTCTTTGTTGATTTTGAGCCAACAGGTCACATGACCTGGGACTTATTGAGCTATAATGCTCATATTAACGGTATAAGACACATTGAAAATTCATTAACAATTTGAAATGTGTCCAAATGCAGTAAAAGGTGTGTCTCATAGAGCCTGCTCTATGAGACACACCTTTTTTATTGCCTCTCTGTCGTAGCTCCCACCTGGCCGCGTCCTGTCTCCACTCCCCGGAGGGAGGCCATTAGAGGCCACCGTCTCTTCATCTTCCAGCTCTGCTTTCCAGTCCAACGTGTTTACATCCCGGGACCCTGCTGCCCCTCCTTCGATGCAGGCCAGTGACGTCATTTTAGCACACCTCAACAGCATCACAGTTCTGCACAGCACTCTGGGTAATTCAGTTCCAAACTCAACTGGTGTTTCTTCCTCCCTGCTGCTGCCATCTCCCGCAATTTGGGAAGCCAGAGCCAGGTAATGATGTCAATCTGTCAAATCCTGCTGTGCTCAGATGTCAGTGATAAGCGTGTGGTAGATGTGGCGATGTGTCAGTAATGTTAAAGGATAGTGACCCCAGACTTTCAAAGACTCTATTGTTGTTGCTTTTGGAATGTTCAGAGATGTATCTGTGGAGTCTATCCATCTCGTCCAGCCAAACTAGACACCTATCTGGCCATTATTGCAGATCTCACCACGACATACGGTGGAACTCTGTTCTATAAGTACCTCAAATCATTCTCTGCCAAGGCTGCTATGTTCATTCAGAGGTTAGAATTATTTGTTAACTGGACTGGTTCAAGGATTTATTGGCTGGTTTGTTGTGGTTGGTCAAGTATCACATACATGTAGTAATCTGCAGTCTGCTCTGGAAGAGCCTGGAATTGTTGACTCTGTTGGAAAAGAAGTCAGGAAAGGTTTCATGTTCGGAATCTGGATAAAACTCCAATTCCCATATCACGCATTCACCAAGGTGTTGCTCCAGGAAATATTCTGGTAAAAGCGTCTCATCATAGATTAATCAGATCCTCATCACGATGAAGTCAAAAGTATTAACGGTTCATTCTGCTTCAGCCATTCTCTCTGTGTTATGCCTCAATCCACGATGCCATTAAGCTCATCAAACAAGCAGGTAGAGGAGCATGGTTATCAAAGGACATCAGATGGGTTTAAAGTCAAACCTCTTCACCCTTCACAGTGGCTCCTGTCTGGTGTTAAATGGAGAGAGAAACTGTATTTTGCAGTTAGGCTCACCTTTGGATGTCGCAGCAGTCCAAACATTTTTTGACACATTGTCTGAGCTCTTTGCTGGATTCTCTTAATAATTGCAGCCGTCATTCGTGCTTCACCTGTTGGATGATTTTCACTCTGAGATTTTCCTCATGCCAAGCCAGATCATGCAGTTACCACGCTTAAAGATACTTTTAAAAAACCTGGGAGTCCCCTTATCAGAGGAGAAAGCTTCAGGTCCACTTCAAGTTATTAAAATTCTAGGTATCAAATTAGATGGTGTTCTTCAGGAAAGCTTTCCTGGCCCTCAAGAAATTAAAATCGCATCAGTGAGTTCATGAAGGATCAAGTTTCAAAATCCATTTTAAAAAGAGATGTGCTCTCCCTGCTCTCAGTTTTATCATGCCTGTGATTCCTCAAGGCCATTCATTTGTCTGGTTCTGGTCTTTGCTGCTCCAGAAATGGAATGGCCTTTTGTTTTTCTATAGCGATTATACAGAATTGTCTTTGGCCATTAGTTTATTCACAGCTCCTTCCTTGGGTTTTGGGGGGTTCTTTGATGACCAGTGGTCCGATGATGCATGGCCTGCGGCTGCCTACCTGTCAACTGAGCCGTCGTAGTGCCCGTGGTGTACAGCTGGCCAACGGGGAAAGACAGAAAACAGCGCTTTTCTCCCGTGATCTTGGAGCCACCGACCACCAAAGAAAGTCGCTAGATTTGTTGCTAGTCTCTTTTCTGTAATTTTGTCGCTGGGGGGTCCAGAAAGTCGCTCAAAATAGCGACAAAATCGCTAAGTTGGCAACACTGGGAGAGCCCCTGTCACAAGCCTGGTTCACCTCACGCCTTAGTCTCCTGTGCCAGCTCTGCTGTCTCCCTCCAGAACACTGCACGCCTCCTTTGTTCTGCATAGGAGCAGCAACAACAGCGGCTAGGGTTGCTCTGGTGTCCACCCTACAGCTATCAGCAGATGGTCTTCCTCAGCTTTTGAACAAGAGTATGGGGTTGAGGTGTGGTCATTTTGGGGGTTTTATTTTTGGCACTGTACTCCCTGCTTATGCCGTTCATGATGGCTCAAGGTGTGCTCTTCCTGCCTCAGGCTTTCCAGTCAAGCGCGTGGAAGAGCAGGGAGTCCCAGAACAGAACCATACCGCCAAATGAAACTGTGCAAGTTAATAAAGATTAGTTTGACAAAGCGGTCCTGACTGAACTGTTAATTCTGCTCTGTAACTATAACTTAATCCAGCCCTGTCGATTTATAGTAGCAAGGTTAATGTGTAGGGGTTGTGATTGCAGCTGTTAACAGCTGTTTTTTTGTGGATTGGAAGAGAGCAGAACCTAATTGACACAACACAAAACAAGTTTATCTGCATAGTTATATTTTTCATACATATGTAACATGTGTGTCATGTAACAAGTTCTATTCTTGACATTATTCTCTTAGTGGGACTTAGAAAGTACATTATATACTATAAATTTCAAATTTCCTGGTGATTTGGTATTTGAAAATGTGTCAATGTGCAAATGCATTGTTTGAAAGTGATTACCTCATATATATTTGTTGTTAAAATCTTTGTCACAGCTAAATTGCTCCTTCTAACTCAAGTCGAAAAACTATATTTGTCATACCCCACAAATAGTCCTTGGTCACACTTGGAATCCAGCTTTTCCTTGTCCTGTTTGAACGTGTAGCATTCAGACCCAAATTTATGCGATTTGGACACATTTGGTTTCTTACCAGTCAGCAGTTGATAGGGAGTCCGTTCTGTATGCCTGCTGAAGCATCTATTGCATATGTGTGCTGCTGCATGGTGCCAAAGCTCTCTTGGTAACTTGCTTTCAACTAGCATGCAATTTCCCATCTCAAAAAGGGTACACCAGCCCCTCTCCACAGTCCCATTCTGATGAGGTGAATAAGGAGCTGACATCTCATGTCTGATGTTGTTTTCCCTCGTCAGTGTTTGGAAATCATTGCTTGTGTACTCTGTCCCCCATCTGACCTCATACGCTTCTCTTTCCCATAGGAGGCTACACCTGCTAGGAACTTGTGCGTAGCTTGCACTGTGTCACTCTTCCTCTTTAAAAAAATACAGACATTGCACCTGAGTAATCGTCAGTGAATGACACCGCATATTTGTGGCCATTGTTAGAATATCTAACTTGTGTATATGTGCTTTGCTAAAATCTTATCAAAATGTGCTCATATACAGTCAGAAATTAACAAGTTTCTTTACAGATGGTTTTAAGCTCCTGAGAGACTACAGATCACCAAGAACTGTGTGTGCGTTTTACAGATAAATGATGTGCTTTCAGTTTTAACATGAGTAAGTGTGGTTTGCAGATGCTGACAAAAACAGGAAGTTCAACTGTATGAGTGAAACTGTGGTTTTGAGAAAAACAGATAGAAGGGAAGAAGTTAAAGGTCTGTCTTTCCAAATGCCATGAGTGTATGCATCTGCAAGTGTCTGTATGTGTATGAAATAATTCCCTTTTAGGTAACCTATCGATGTCGCTGTGTCCTGTAAGAGAACAACAACATGAACGAGCACAGAGACGGTGATGAGACTCAGACCAGGGAAATGACAACTAGGAGGAGCTAAAAAGAATGATAAAAGGGTTCAAGGGACAAGATAGGGGGTTCTTTTACCCCGTGAATGTCTGTGAAGAGGGAAAGGTAAAAAAAAGAACCCAGATCTGTCGCACATTTTTCGGCTTGTAATCAATAAATCTCAGTATCAAAATGAGAACTGAGACGTTCTTCGTCATCTCTTAACATCATAAACAAACACCAGGAAACAAGGTGAGGGAAAAGGGCCAGCAAGGTCTGTGTGTACTAACTCCAAAGGAGCCTTTGCTCTTGTATCAGGGTCGCTGTTTCTACTCTGGGCAAACATTCCCTGAATACACACCTCACATTCCCGCTCAGGTTCACATGCTTTACCCTTGACCTGCATGCCATCTCTCAGCGTCTCTCAGTGTCGCCTTGTGTCTCTGTTCTTTGTTGTCTATTAGAGAAACCTCCACATTTCCCCTCCTCTATGCCACCCTGTTGCAATGTGTGCCGTCTGCCAACTCGACTGTGCTTTTCTGGTCTGAACGCGCTGTCAAAATCTTCAAACATGGTCACATCGGTAATGACATGGGAAGTGGCCCCTGTGTCCACCATCAGTCCTCTCTCCTGGATGGCGCCATCCATCTGCTCCATGGAACCGGTCTCCCTGTCCCTCGTTTTGAACACGTTGTTGGCGTCTCCATCTTCTGAGACTTTATTCACATCACCCTGTCTGTCCTTATTGTCCTTTTCCTTGCAGCCACATGTGGCGTCCTTGTGTGTGTCGCTCTTGTAATGGCTGCACCATGTTTTTTCTACATTCTTTTGCTCGGTGGCCTTTGATTCCACACTTGAAACACACCATATCTGTGTCATCCTTGTACCGCTCACAGTGTTTGTTTTGGCGGGTGCCGCCCAACTCGTACCAGCATCTTCATCACACTGTCACCTGACTCAGTGTTTAACTTTTCAGTTGCTTCAAAACTATGGCATTATCCTTATGTCATATGTCGAGCGAGCGATAAAACACACATACAAGCAAATTAACTTATACCACACGCGCAGAGTAAACTGCCGCACGCACTTGTTTAGTCCTCGCCCCCACAAATTCAACCACAGAGAGCACACAGGGAGATGCCAGAGATGCCAAGTTGTTAATTTTCGGCGCTGTTTATTTCAAGTAACGTTACGTTAATTTCCCGCTATTTTCAATAGGACGAACTCTGTAATGTGGCTCTTAATTTGTTGTCCATGCTGAGAACAACAGCGTCAAACAGTACATATCATGAGTTAATTCAGTGTTTACGTTTTTGGGGACCCACTTTTTAACAATGACAAACAATGGTGACCTATATAGGCCATAACTATAAATTGTGAAACAGCAAATGTATGCATAAATGAACGTCCCTGACCTTGTTAATTGCCATTACTGTATCACTGTATATTATCATGCGTAGTTAAACCAGCAATTTATTTTTGGTAACATGTAAACACTTTATAAATGTGACCTGATATTTATTCAGACAGACTTAGAAGCTCGTTGTTTTCATGCCCTGTCATCAGCCATTGATGCATTTTAAATACTCTTGTTATTTCATTTGCAAGATGAACTGGAGTGTGTCGGTAGCACTTTAGATTACAGCCCGCGTCTTACAGTGTAGTTTCCCGTCTCTTACAGTGTAGTTTCCTCAACTGTAGGGGTAACTCTCACACATGTACCTTGACATTTTGCGGTACCTATCGGGTAGTTACGCTCTCGTCTTACAGTGTAAGTCCTGGAGTCTTACAGTGTAGTTTCCTCAACTGTAGGGGTAACTCTTACACATGTACCTTGACATTTTGCGGTACCTATCGGGTAGTTACGCTCTTGTCTTACAGTGTAGTTTCCCATCTCTTACAGTGTAGTTTCCTCAACTGTAGGGGTAACTCTTACACATGTACCTTGACATTTTGCGGTACCTATCGGGTAGTTACGCTCTCGTCTTACAGTGTAGTTTCCCGTGTCTTACCATGAACTTATCAAAACAGTGTAATTTTCCTGGGCATATGCTTTTGCTGTTAATGTGCCACTTCCTCTTAACAATCAGTATTGTGAATAAAGTAGACCAATGATGAACCTAAACACTGTAATGTATTGATGAGTATGTGTTTCACACAATAATAAGACTTGCAGATGAAAAAAAAAAAAACTTTATTTTTCTAAACACACAGAGACCCCACATAGTAATTCACCTTTTAAGTAACCCGGCCATTAAGTTAACTCTTGCATCTGCTTACTGTCTAACTGCCCAGTACTTCCACTGCAACAACCCACTACTTTACCTGTAACTACTGGTCAACAACTGGAACCGGGCTGGATTATAAAGAGCACACTTGTTGGCTTACTTACTGTGTAACTACCCACTACTTTACTGTAACTACTGGTCAACAACTGGAACCGGGCTGGATTTTAAAGTGCTCATTTATTGGCTTTACTTACTGTGTAACTACCCACTACTTTACTATAACTACTGGTCAACACCTGGAACCGGGCTGGATTATAAAGTCCACACCTGTTGGCTTTACTTACTGTTTAACTACCCTCTACTAGTGTGCATTTTATACTCTAGTCCAGTTCCAGGTGTTGACCAGTAGTTACAGGTAAAGTGCTGGGTTGTTGCAGTGGAACTGTTGAAGCTACTGACATCTGTGTTTCTATGATGAATAATGCTTGGACACTTTATCCACACAGATACTCCGGTCAGAGAGTAAAGGCAGATACACAGTCCACAGTTCAGTCTTTTATGTATCCTTTCAGAAACAGCATTACAGCAACAGCCGGATGCATGGAGAATGAATGAACGAAGAGGATGAATAATGTGTGTGACATCAACGTCCAACAGCCACTTATCAGTAGTGCATCTCAACAGGGTTGGCAGTGTATGGTATCTGAAACAATAAATAACAGAAGGTGAATCAAAGACAGTGTCTACCAGACGTAAATGATGCGCCCACTAGCTATTTAGCATTAGCAGTGCAACGTAAGGGAAATAAGAGCCAAAATTCCTGCCACATAAACAAACATAAACTAAATGTTCATTCCTCACTCAACACTCCTTGAAGATAACTTGTAAGCTATTGAAGTACTTACTTCCTCAAGAATGCATCACTGATAACTTATAAGATGTTTTGAAGATGCTTTTAAACAATCGCGGAATCTCCGTTCGGGCTATACAACTTTTAGGACCCCAAGTTGCCCGCATAAAGGCATGAACGCAAATACGCAAAATCCTAAGGACCCCGGTCTGCCCTCTAAGTTGCCTGAATAAAATTATATACAAAATGCTTACAACACATCAACGAAGAACAGAGGCAATTTATAACAGAAAATACTGGATAGTTAGCCAGTAAGCAAAGACAAGTGTGATCTTAATGGATCAGTAACTTAAAAGGAGAATTACAATGTGGGGTCTCTGTGTGTATAAAAAAATAAAGATATTTTATACGTCTGAATGTCATTATTATGTGAAACCCATACTCATCAATACATTACAGCTTTTAACTTTATCATTGGTCTACATAATCTTTATTCATGCTGATGAGGAAGTGATACATCAAGGTTTGCATAGTTAGAGCATATGTCCAGGAAAATTACACTGTTTTGATAAGTTCATGGTAAGACACGGGAAACTACACTGTAAGACTCCAGGACTTACACTGTAAGACGCGAGCATAACTACCCGATACCGGTACCGCAAAATGTCAAGGTACATGTGTGAGAGTTACCCCTACAGTTGAGGAAACTACACTGTAAGAGACGGGAAACTACACTGTAAGACGCGGGCTGTAATCTAAAGTGCTACCAGTGTGTCTTCAGATTTAATTGCAGTCTTTACTAGCTTGCCAGCACTATACAACATGGGTGTAGTTTCATTACATTGTTTTTTCCTTCTATACATATCTAGATTATTGCATTTATTATGTACGTTTTGCTTTCATCAAACAACCACAAATTAATTTAGCCTGTAACAGTAATAGTAATTACAATACATTTATGGATTAATTACACTGAATGTATTGTTAATGAAGTTCAGGGTCAGAGTGCTGCACAGCAGAGGTCGGCTAGGGGCAACATGCAGGACTCACCTCAGGAACCACCAGCAACAACTGCCCTTTAGAGAAACATGGCCAGGTTTGGTTGTTGTTCAAAGGATGGATTTGGATCTCCATTTGTAGCATAAGTGCTTTTGAATTTAGTGTAAAATAAATTAGTCTCTGGAATTGTCTTTTAATATTGTTTGTTAAAGCAGGGGGAAAAACAACACATACGTCATCAAGAGCCCTCTTCAGTTAAGGTCTTGGATTAATTTAAATTTCTATACCCTCTCTTTCAGGTGTTTCCCTGGACTTTACAAAGACAGGCAAAATACCAGGCCTGTATCAAAATTACCAAAAAAAGGCAAGGGACAACAATAATTCCCGTACAGTTTTTTCTTTTGCAAAGCTCCTCAGACCGGACTCCCAAACCGTCTGAAGAACTTGCACTTTTACAGGCTGGTTTGGGAAGGAGGACTGTAAATATCCCAGAGGACGCAAGCCACAAAGAGGTATGGGACCTGGTATGACACTGTTGATAAAGTAACGTGGGGTGAAAATTAAAATTTGCACAACATATCAACAGCCCTTACTAAAACAGAATATCCAGTAACAAATTAGAGCCACCAAAACCATTTCATTTATTCTAGGAATGCTGCCATTAAGTGTAATAAACAGATTTCTCTTGTGCTCATTGCTATGATAAATACCTGCTCATCTTACTTACATCCACGATTACAAACATTCTCTGTGAAACGTATCCAAAGATGTGCGATCTGGAGAGGGCCTGGATGCTTCACAAAGCCATGGGTAAAATCCAAAAGATAAAACTTGATCTTTTTTCTAATTGAAGAAAACATATTGATGTCTTTTTCTTATGAAGTTGTTTTTTGAACTTTTGAAAAGTATGATTGTTTAAACAGGGCATTGACAGTGAACAGAAATAGTTGTTTAATATTTAAACCCAAACAGGAGGCTCAGGTCAACGAAGGCTGAACCTTGTGCCACCTGAAGAGGCAAGATATGCAGGGGCCAATCTTCTGAAGACCTGGGGAGGCAAGAGCTGCCTTTACATAATGCCCATCCAGCACACTCTGGATATTACTCCCTACCCTTCACGGGTCCAGAGTTTCAGGCCATGCCAAAAGCCCGCTGTGTATCATGCCAGGAGTATGTGCCCCTGCAGCTCCTCAGCCTCCACGTTGAGACATGCACCCAGCCTAAAGGCAATGAAGAGGTATAGCTTGCTCACAAGAGACTAGAACATATTGATGTTATTTCTCTCTTTTCATTGTACTGGTTGGTGTTGTCAGCATGTAATCGCTTAAATTCCACACCAACAAGTGGATGGCGGTATCACATAAGCTTACCAAACATGTTATTAATGCATTTTTAATTTCTCTGCCTTATGTTTACTTTTATAGACCAAATGTGATGATGATGACATCATCGACTTGGATGCTGACAATTCTGAGGATGCTGAGGTTGCGGTAAGCTATCAAGACAAATTTTACTCAGGGTGGAGGTTAATATTATTAAGACAGAGATTTATGATTTAATTACCAGACATGTATGAAATGAATGACCCAATGATGTCCTACAGGTGTCCAGTGATGTGCAGTCATCATGTTTGGAGCAGAAGGTGAGCAGACTGCAGTGCCTAATCAAATGATTTCTTTTTTATTCTATAGGTTGACAGTTTCTGAGATATGGGGCTCTAATTTCATAGACCAGGCGCAAGCGCAGGCGCACCTGCCCTGCGCCGGCCTTCATCGCGCGGATGCAAGTTTCCTGCAGTGCCAAGCGAGGCACCGTCAAGGCGCAGAGAGGCGCAGGGGTGCGCTTCCACGCCTCCCTCCGCGCAAATGGCAGAGAGGGAGGAGAAAAGCCGTGAGTGGGTTTAACACAGCCGAGTGCTGTTTTCACCAATCAAATGATCGTCTTTAAATGCGCTGCAGCCGAGGCACAGCGTCTGATGGGTCTGACTGATCCTCTTTACAATAATGTACTCCATCTTTTTAGATCACGTTAAAAATAAAGACTAAAACAGAGAAATATGAGAAATCACGGGTAAATCCTTAGTGACATACATTTATTTTGTCTCTTTTTTCTTCGTCTTTTCTCTCCCTCTTTTCTTTGAATTAAATGAAATGAGAGAACCAGATATATACTCAGTATCAGATGTTAAGGCTGTTTATTGTTTAATTGTAAGATGTGCATCAAACTTCCAGCTGCCGTCAGGTTAACTTTCCATGATGACAAACGGCTTTAATCTGACATCAGATGTGACGGGACAGTTAATATAGATATAAATGTATATGCTGGTTCAGACAGTTACATTAAATAGTGATTGCTGTGATTGTTTATTGCATTAAAATGTGCCTGACACTCTGGAAACCTGCCTCTGAGGCTTTGTTGACATGTGCTCACATGTGCGCCTGTCACCAAATTACAGCTGTGGAGGGTGCGCTCCGCTTTGCGCCGAGGATAGCCCGGGTTTGAGCTGGCGAGCTTTCAGCACTCTTTTTTGGCACGAAATTGTCTCTCCTCCTCCTCTCCCTCCATAAATGCATGTTGCAAAACCAAAACCTTGTGCATTCAGCACTTGTATATAGTACCTTAGAAAAAAATAAATATAAAAAAAGATATCCTGTTCATTTTATGTACTATACACATAGAACTTGTCCAGTACAAAAACAAACAGAGATCTTGTGCATTTAGCACTTGTATGCAGTAGGCCTACGTAAAAATAAAGTACAAAATTATACAAATGAGAAGTTCATACAGTAATTCAGCTACAGCATCATTTCTCTGTACTGGGTCAGGCCACAGGACTTCATCCTGTAATGGCTTATATATGTTCCCTCACTTCATTGGTCACAAGTGTGATCAATTTTGAGTTGTTGTGTTCAACCGGTGAAACCTGTGCTTTTGTTGTGTTTGACTTTTGCCGCCTGTGCTCAGCATAATGCAACATTATGAAATGTGTTGGCAAGTTGTGTCTAAACAGGTGGAAAGTGCTGATGGTTTTGCTCAAAGAGTGACTGATTCAATCAGTGGGTTCTTGGCAATTGAGCATTTGGTTCAGACAATAGGGTTTAGTGTTTTAGCAACTGAGAAAAACTGTACACTACTTACATCTACCTAAGACTGTTTAAATTTTAACAACTGATGGATTCAGGTTATGCTTTTAAAGAAATTGAAAATGCTACTACTATATCATGACAGGGACACAAATGAAAGGATGAAAATATCAGTGAGGACACCCATGACCACTACAACAGGTATGCAGTAGAGTATTGAGTTTATGTGACCTGATGCTTGTCATGGCTTGTGGACCTGAATATACAATATTGTCTTGATGTGGTTGTGTAGTGTATCAGACATCCTGATGTCACTTGAAAAGAAAGTTGACCAGTCCAAGACATTCAACATCAATGTCACAAGGGAGGACCTGTATCAAAGGGGGATGAAACAGTGGTCCAGGCAAAAACAAGCCTCCCCAAAGAATCAACTTGTAGTTTCTTTCATTGGAGAATATGGAATTGAACAAGGTGCTCATTGTAAAGAGTTTCTTACTGCTATGTCTTCCCATCAAGGCTAAAAGAAGTAATAAAATGAAAATGTAATAAATTAGCAACGTGAATAATATCTTGCATTTGACAGAATCAGATTTGTCATTACAGAAATGGTGCGTGAAATTCAGACACATTTCTTTGAAGGAAATGGTGAAATGGGCAAAAACCCTAAATACAGTATATTAGATTTCCAGGACAACAAGTTCAAGTATGTGCTCTAGTATGTGTGTGTCAAAAATACAGTTCTACTATGAAATAGAGTAGAAATACTACACGCGATTACAGTAATGTCATGTTGATCTAAATTGTTTGTGTCATTGTCAGTAAGGACATGTGGGGAGATTCTGGCTACTGGTTTGGTGCCGGGGGGTCCTGCACCAAACTTTCTCACGAGATTGGTGCTACCATTTCCTGTGCCATGGGGGGATGGACAACAATGGTGTGCCTGATGGAGTAACTGCTCCAGACATTAAAAGCCTGACGAAAGAGGTTTTTGTAACAGTTTTATAGATGCATAACTTTTCCATGTCATGTGAAATTCATCAGAAAATGTGTTTCTATGTCAATAACATGGTTGAGTTTGTACTTCCAGGTTGAAAATGCAGAGATGGAAGCACTGATGGAACTATCGGATACAACTGTGTCATGCAGCTACACGGGGCCAATTAAGTTTGACTGCAAAAAGGCCATTATAGAGTATGTTAACACAATATTTAAATATGTGTCACAAAATGCTTCAGTGTTAACATTTTAACTCTGAATAAATACAGTCAATTTTTCTTAATATTTATTAGTGCCATCACTTTGCATGGACTGGTGAGCAGGGGCATCACTAGGATTTAGGGACAGGGGGGGCTTCAGCCCCAGGAGATGCAAATGATCACATGTGTAACAAACGAAAAACAACACATAGCGTTAATAACTGCTCAACATAGAGGCTAATGCCATGACTTTTGCAGACAACACAATAATAGTTTTGTATTTTGAAGTCAGATTGATAAAATTTTGGCACATAAGTAACTAGAAAAGATTTAGAATAGAATTTAAGGTTCTTTTAATAGTCTAAAAAATCTCTTAAAGGTCTTGCTCCTTTATATTTATCAGATTTGCTTTTATCATTTGAGCCAAGCAGGGCTCTCAGGTCATCAGGTAGTCAACTTTAATGGTACCTGAAGTTAGAATTAAAACATATGGGGAAGCCTCTTTCTATTATTATGTCCCCCATCTGTGGACCTGAGGGTAGCTCCTACTGTTCATATTTTTAAAAAATAAACTCAAGACCTACCTTTTTAGTCTGGCTTTCAGCTGATTGTATTTAGTATAATTTATTGTCATTTTATTTATTTAAATCCTCTTAACCTGTTTTATTTCTCCTTTTTAGACCAGATCTGTCACTTCTAATTTTATGACCGCTCTGCTTTAGCTGTTATTATTACCCACCAAGTTAGGCTATCTCATTTTTACCATATTACTTATTCAAATTTTATTTTATTTATTTTCAGTGTGAAAATAAATAAAAAAAATGACTCTATCTTTAGACTCACCTTTCCAGTGGAGGTCATCTCATTCCCTGTGCTCCTCTGCCCTGACTCCTACAGATCAATAGGGATGGTGGAGTGATTATTGTTACTGTATTATTATTGTTATATTCATCACAATAATGTGATGATAATAATAATCATAAACTACTGTTAGCAGGGGGCTGGAGTCAATTGTTAACTACCATCAGTGATAAATACTTACTTTTTGAAAAAACTTCCTGATATCCATTCTATATTGATGGCTTAAATAAAGACTTCTTGTGTCTTTCTTTACTCCTGAGTCCATGACAAGAAGATAGCCTCCATCCTTTTGACTGTCCGTCCAGTAACAAGGAAGAAGAGACGAATAAAGCCTGCCCACCGCTCCTAGCTTAGCTCAAACACTGGGAGTCAATATGAAAGTTTAGCCTGTCTCTGCCTCATCAGATAAACTCTTCAGCCCTCCAAACGGTCTTAGTGTGCCCTTTGTGAGTCGTTTTTACCTCATTAGTTAAGCTAGCTTCTACTATCAAAGTGTTATCTCCTTCCACTACTAAAAAGAGGCTTTGTTCCGTAACTTTAGCTGTCCTAGTACCGGGATGGTTTTCGCGGAGGATGGGACGTTCTCGAACGAGTCGACTCTTCTGAACAGCGCTTTTCAGTGAACAAAAATAACTGATTCACTGATCTGTATCAGTCCTTTGATTGCAGGCCATTACTGAATACAGACGTTTCAGAATGAACAGCTCACTCACGACTATCAATCGGTTCTCACCGTTCATTTGAAAAAGCTATACAAAAGACTCAACGCGTTCGCGATTTCACATCTCCCGCGAAAACCACAGCAGGTTTGCGTAGTATGTTGGGCTTGATGATACTTTAGGGGGGCTTCAGCCCCTCAAATTAGGCCTAACGACGCCACTGCTGGTGAGGCTGATCCCAATACTGAACCAGCTACGTGAGGGGTTAAGGCTCTATGGATTAGTTGAGGTTTTGGCACACCACCACCAGATGTGCCAGCGGCTCTTTGTTCCCGGCCTCATACAGGAAGTCAGTTATATGTATTAATATTTCTTTAATTAAAAAGCACATGTTGATTTTCTCTTATTGCTTATTCCACATTTTACTTCCAGCCACCTTTTGTTGTTAAAAGAACACCACAGGCAGCAACATACAGTCAAGTATAGATGTAAATCTGCAATCTGCATACCTCACTGCACCTGTGATTGGAACATGTGTAATTCGTCCCTCTTACGATTTACCATGTTGTTTCTGTTTTTAATTTGTCTCATTAATTAAGGCAGATTCAGGCTTCCTTGTGCGTGCTCTATCTCCTGATTTCAGCGTGGAAGGGTCTATGAGAAAGCAGCGGGAGGTGAAAGTTCTCAACTTTCTGCAGGATTTCCTGCAAAGTCTGGAGGACAGAGGTAATAAACTCGTTAGATTAATTTTTTGGATAACTTTTGTCCATCGCTCTTTTTGGTAACCTTATTTGCACTTGTTTTAAACCTGTTTGCAGTTTGTATTTATATAGCTTTCCCCCTACTCTTCATACACGTGTATTCTGTCAAACTGTATATGCAATGTGCACTCTTAAAACTATGTCATAGCTTGGTAACACTGCCATTTTTATGATTAAAGGCATTTTGCCAACTGAAATGTTGGAAATGACTTCTTTGTATTTGTCTTTAAAAGAAGAAGCAGACAACCAAGAAGAGGAAAGAAAAGCAGATAACCAAGACAAGGAGCGCAAAGCAGACAACCAAGAAAAGGAGCGCAAAGCAGACAACCAAGACAAGGAGCAGACAACCAAGAAGAGGGAAGCCCTTCAGGTCAAAGAAATCACCTGCCAGAGGTGCCCGGAACAACTGGCAGGGAGAAGCATCTATCAGTCTGGAGCTACTTCCAGTGGGTCACAGGTCATGCACACATTCCACTGATTGAATCTGAAAGGGAGGTATTCAAGATAGTGGTTAACTTTGACCATGACTGCAACTCCCACTATGGGAAACATAGCCTTTGTTACCACATTGTTAATGCACGTGCAGCTGGCATTACATTCCCTACACAACACTTAGGACCTACCACTGATTTTGAAAAAACTTAATTATGGCGATCTATTTTGGTTTTGGGTTCAGCGGGCACTGAGCTAGCATTCCAAGGCCTCCTATCGGCCTTAAGTTGTTCCTACTGTTACCAGTAGTTTCATAATAGATTAGAATAGAAATAAAGTAAATATTGACATTTTGCAATGTTCTCTCATTGTTGACTTGTGAAAATGGAGTTGTTAACTATAAACTATGTACAGTAGCAGCTTATCAACATTCTGAACACTTTTAGGGGTAATTGTTGTTCACTTTTTGGTTTTTCCAACATTTGGTTTGCTGGCTGCAAAGCTGCTTGTGCACCTACAAACATGATGAAGTCAGAAAACAGGGCTAACATCTACAGCAACAACCTCAAACAGTTTGCCCATTACTATATATCCCCAATACACTCTGATTTCTAAAGGGCTTTTGATGTTAAACAGTTCCAAACAGTAAATAAAAATCCAGTGTTTTCTATCAACTCCTTATAGTTTAGTGCTTTCATTGACATACTAACAGTCACATTTCATTCAGGGACCACGAGCACACCATCCACATCTTCTCCGTAATCAGCTGCTACAGCCCAGTCGATGTCCGGCTCTTGAATGTCCTGGAAGTTGAACAAGACAGAGTAACACACCACTTCATCATTACATATTTATAGGATCTCATGTAATCAGTTTTCCCAAAATGTATGACTTTAAATATTATATGAATATAATTTATGTGGTTTTTAAAACTATGCAATGAACTGATATGATCAGATGTTCAGATTTGAATACTACTATAGTAAATATATAGTACTTGAGTAAAAGTCTAAATTATCTGATATTAAATGTACCTAACTCTCACAAGAAAGTCTGGTACTAAATGTATTAAGTATTAAAAGCACATGAAATAGTGCAGTGCAAGTAAATGTACTTCATTACATTACATCACTGTGTAGTGTAGCATTTCAATGCTACGTTAAATGAGTCTTTGAGCAAATTCATGCAGGACATGGAAGTCTCAAGCCCCAGCTGTGGTCAGCTGACAGCCAGCACATTAGTCTGTATCCAATCACATTCATTCTCCAGCCATAGGCGGCCTATTTAAATCTAGGCTGTCACACTGATGTCCCCTCCTACACCGCTGCACACAGCTACCGCTGTCAAAGCTTGCCTCCTCCACCCCAGCCTCCATATTAGGGCTGAACAGTTAATTGCAGATTAGATTAAATCACAATTGGCTTATTGCAATTTTCAAATCGCAGACAGTGCAATATTTTTACCCCAAAATGTGTTGAACATTTTAGCATTGTGATGTAATTTCAACCTTTTTTAACCCAGTTTACCCAGAAATAAATTTCATTCATTCATTCATTCATTCATTCATTCATTCATTCATTCGTTCATTCATTTGTTCATTCATTCATTCTCTCATTCACTCACTCTGAGCTGGGGTCACAGGATAAAACGTGAATCCAATCTGTTCTTGCTGGTTGGAGCGATGGATTTCTCCGCTCAAACACTGACAGCTGCCTGATTTCTCACCTGTTCTGCAGATGTGTTTTTTTTAATTCTGATCAGCTTAAAGCCAAAATAACTCCTGACCTTTGAATAGAGGATTTATCTGAGAAGCAGACTGATGAAAAAATAAAACTTCAATGTTCAGAGTTGAATGACTCTAATGTTGAGTTGTTAGAGGAACTGAAAGACAGAGGTGTAGGAGTCAGACACAGCAACGTTCCAGGACACTGATGCAATGGAAATGTACCAGGAGATCAACGCCCACTGAGGAGGAGACAAAAGACTGCTGTGCCGCCACACTGTCAGGGAGCACTGCTCACTCTGCTCTCAGATACTCCACTGTGTTACAATCTTGTAAGAGTTAAAAAGAGGTGAATGGCCTGAACTTTTACATCTGTCTGAACTTTTTATTCCTCTGTCATAGACTCTGTCCTCTCCCCCAGGCTCTCTGTACAGTCAGAATAAGGCTTGTTATGAATCTGTCAGTGTCTTTCCTCTTTCTGTGACCTTCTGTTCAGCAGGGAGTGAAATCAAACCAGGTCCACAAAAAAGAAAGACGACTTAGATATTTCACCTTTCACATGTCACTGGAGGGAGTTTATTTTGTCTTTAAATTCTAGACAAACAAAGATAAAAAGTAAAGGATTGAGAAATCAAGGCTCTTCACCTCCTCAGTTAAGAATACTTACAAAAAAATAAAACAAGTGATTGCTCGATACAGAGAGAAAACCAACTGTTCTTTGTTCCAAATCAAGTGATATGAGTCAGCTCAATCAACTCAGTGTGGGATCATTTCATAAATTCCACTTTGCTCAGAGAGCATATCTCCCTCTGGTTAAAACCTGTAAAATAGGCCATTGACCCATGGGGAACGCACCTGTTGAACTTAGAAGAAATTGTGTATTCTGTAACCTAGATATACTCTGAGATGTTAGATTCTATTCACGCTGTGCTACTTATCTTACTATCTGTGTGCCCCTTTAGCTCCAAATAAAGCTTCACTTTGAGGCGTCAGCTGTCACCCCAACGACAGTTTAGAGAAGCGGTTTAGTGTCTTTGGCCTGAATAAGAAATCAAACACAGCTCATGTCATGTTCCTCAGATGAACCCTCTCAGGTGTTCAGGGTCCAGGTGTGTATCTCCACACACAGCTGTGAGTCAGACCGTAGTTCTCTTCTCTCACACTCTGGGGCAGCTCAAACTGAGCCAGCGGTCTGAGGAGCCGGCGGATACTGTGCTCCTCAAACTGAGCTCTTCCTGGATCTTGTGGGATCATTTTATGAATTTGAGCATATCTCTCCCTGGCTAAACCCTGTAAGATAGGCCACTGACTAATGGGAAAATCTATTAAAAGAAACTGTGTACTGTATGTCTTAGATATATCCTCAAGATCTCAAATGTTAGACACCATCTATGCTGTGTATGTTAGTTGCTCACTGCTTTATGACCATCCGGCGCACTGCTTTATGGTCTCCCATTTACACTGTACATTTTAGGTGCTTTTCATCCTGTGCTGCTCACTGCTTCATGATGTCTCATGTATGACATGACACCTACATGAGATTAAAGAGGGTTATGAGCCGGTCATGAACTAGAGTCTGCATGAGCCACATGAGTAAATGTAGAGAAAAAAAGGTGATGAACTGAAGTTTGCATGAGTCTGACTGAAGGCCAGTATAGGCCTAAATTCTTTAATGAAACATTAATACGTCTGGACACCTGTGAAGTTGGAGATTGATACATGGGGAGTGACGAGTCCAAAAAACACCATTAGACTTATGCTTAAGTAGAGAAAGTTGAAGGAGGAGCCCCACACGCCTACAGGTTGACTGGACATGATTAAAAACAAAGGAAATATCATTGATAAGAATAAAGGGGGAGTAGAACCACCCCCAAGATGAAAATGCATAAAAAGAGGTGTTTTGCCATTGTTAAGACATTCTGAACCTTGCAAGATTCACACTCCCCTCCTTGTTCACTTGTTACTGAATAAAGTGCTTTTTGGATGCAACCTGGACAGCGTTTTGCTTTTGATTTTTCATTCTTGAATAAACCTGAAGATACAGAGACGTCAGATAGCCTCATGAGCCTCAAAAAAAGACACAACAATCTCCATTCAGGACGTCTGTGCCGTGGGATTGCACGCAGCGATCCAACCAGCTGTGCAGGCTGGTGGCGAGGGACTCGTCATAGAACATGTCACCCAGCAGAATCAGGTCGAAGGCAGCGACAGGCGACGAACCAATCATGTTATCGCTGAGGCACACGGGGGGCTGCAGGCCGTTCAGCTCACTGTTCATCTGTGTCGCTACGGCTGCAACTGGAGCACACAGAGGAGGAAAAAACAACAATCAACAGGAGTCCTGAGAGTCCTCTGAAGGTTTGAGACCAGCTGTCAGTGTGAATGCAAACAGATCAAATCCTCCAGGTGAGACATTGTAGAGAATTTTCACAGAGCCTCTTGACTAAAGCGGAATCCAAATACAAACTAGACTCTACTGTAGGCTGCCTCGGTGGCTGGACTCCCTCGTGTGCTAACCCACAGGCTTGTGTAAACAGGCCGAAACAGAGACCTCCGGCCCAAGGGAATCACAATATCTGTTGAAGGCACCTGTCATATGTTACCTAGACAAATTTTGGGGCATTAGGTAGTTTCCAAGAGGCTGTGTGCTGTGTGACTCAGATAGATATTACTTGGATAAGCATGACCCAGACTGGCTCTGGAAGCTCGGTGTCTTCCACTGTCCACCTAATGACATCTAATGAGGTTACTGTAACGAGCTAACCATTATGAGATCATTGATATGAGACCATCAGCATGAGGTATTGTGTATCTGCTTGTGTGAAGATACAGAATGGCATATGTCTCATCTGTGTAAACCTTTTGTATCCTAAAAGTTTAATCATTAAATGAACAAAGGCCTGACTAGGCCTATTTTTTATTAAAAGGACTGTGACCCCGAGACACCATTAAAATTGAAAGTAGAAGACCCCGAAGTTCCTTGAACTCCATCACACCAATATGATCTGTAGTACGTGGGAAGGATGAGGGGCAGAGCCCACATTTGATGAGATCACCATTAAAAACCAAACGAACAGTATTGCTAGAATTGGAAAGGGGGCGTTGGGCCGCCCCCTAAGAAAAGGGTATATAAGAAGCTGTACTCTTTTGTTCTTGCCAGTTCTGGATTCAATTGAACTCAAGCTCACAATCTTTGTTCAACCTTTTGCTGAATAAAGACTTTGTGGATGCATTTTCAGAGGCTCTTTCTCTTGACTATGTAGAGTATTTTCATGGAACCTCTGGACTACAGAGAGATCCAAATACCAAACTCTGCATTGTCCTCCGTGTGCTAATCCTACACTGGCCTGTGAAAGCAGGCCACAAACAGAGACCACCGGCCCAGGGGAATGACGTTATCCATTAGAGGCACCTGCTGTATGTAATCCAAATAAATGTGGGGCATTAGGTAGTTTCCAAGGGCCATGCGCTGGATGAGATCATATATCACATATTTAGAAAGGCAGGCTCTGGAAGCCCGGTGATTTCCACAATACATCTAATAACATCTAATGAGGTTACTGTAATGAGCTGCCGATCATAGGGTCATTGAAATGAGATCATCTGTATTAGGTATTGTGCATCTGCTTGTATGACCGTGCAGGATGGCATATGTCTCATTTGTGCTTGTTTGTGTAAACTCTGTATCCTAAAAAGCCCAATCATTAAACAAACAAAAGCCTTACAAGGCCTATTTTTTATTAAGCGAACTGTGACAATAGGACACCATTAAAATTGACAGTAAAGAACCCGGGAGTTCTGAGAACTCCAGGACACCAATATAAACTGTAGTATGTGAGAAAAGCGAGGGGTGGAGCCCACATTGGATGAGATCACCATTAAAAACCAACTGAATAACATTGTTAGAGTTAGAAAGGGGGCGTAGGGCCGCCCCCTGGAAAAGGGTATATAAAACGCAGCAAGCCTTTGTCTAAGGTAGTACAGGCTTCGATCGAACTTCTGCTCACAACCTTTGTTCAACCTTTTCCTGAATAAAGACCTTTTGGATGCATTTTTGAAGGCTCTTTCTCTTGACTTTTGACATTATTGGACCTGAGGAACTAGAGACATCTGAAAACCTCAACCAGAAATTTCAGACACAACAGCTATTGTCTTTTACTGGACCTGAAGAAATAGAGACGTCAGATAGCCTCAATCAGAATTTTAGGACACAACAACAACCCCCGACATGAACACTGGGAAACAGGGGAAACAGGGAAAAACTGTTGTCTCTTTAAGATCACTTCAAATCATTGTCAAATCAAACTACAGTTTAATGTGAGGTTTAAATGACTTTACAAAACAGCCTTTAAACATAGCTATGTAAAGTAGAAATAAATAAGAGACTGTGTGGAAAAGAGCTTATTTATAGTTTTTATTCTGTAAGTTTCGATCAAAATAAAAAAATAAAAAAATAACGTGCTGTTATGTAGATCAGTGTTTCCTCAAAGTGGGGTCCTCAGGCTCTCAGGGGTCTGCAAACCATAGCTAGGGGGTCCACAAAATAATTTAAAATGATTGTAAAAGTTTGCTGTATCATTGAAAAAGCATATCAACAAACTGGGATCTCTGACACCAAAAAAAATCAGCTACTTTTTCCAAAACTCCTGCCTGATTTAGTGTTGTTACATGAGATCAACTCTTATGTGATTGTGACATTATCACTTTATAGTGCGCAGTGATAGAAACAAAACCTCAAATCAAAATAACACCTTGCTGCAGTGGCGTGCACAGACTTTTTAAAGGCAGGGGCAAAGAGAAGAAAAAAAGGCACATACAGTGGGTGTTTTTGTCACCAAAAAGGCAGTTGATTGAGTTTTTCCAACCAGGAGGTCACTTTGGCCCTCGTTTAGGCCCCTGAAAGAGCACTTCAATGCAGGTTTTGGATTCAAACAGGGCACTTAAGCAGCTGTTTGTCAACAATTGGGCCATGCTTGAAGCTGACTGCAGAAAGACCGGAAAAGTTATTAGGGTCGTTTGATTATCCAATCAGAGGCACAGCTCAGGTCACCTGACTGCCTGGTGCCCTGTAGCTGTTATAAAGGAAACTCACAGAAGAAAGTAAGTTTTGGTCTCAGTGGCATGGAATGACAGAGTCTGAATCCTGACTCTACAAACTTTTCAAAACAACTGAAGACTATTTGTTATCCTTTTTTTTGGAATTGAATTTGTCTTTGATGTTTTGGAAGATACTTTACTTTATTTTTTTTGTTTGTTTGTTTGTTTTTTTTTTTTTTTTTTTTTTTTTACATTGAAAAGCACCAGACCAGGAAAGGGTCTGAGGGGCTGAGGGGTGGATATGGATAAAGGGTCTAACCACTATGCTATGTGTTGTGCACCTGTAGTCTGGATGAAATATTTTGTTTTTTAAGGTCCATCCTTCTGCAACAGTTTTCTGTAGGTGTGAGAACGTTTAGATCTGAATATATAAGTGTGACACAGAAGGAAATTGTATGGCGAGTCTAAATATTTTTTTCTTGTGATGTATAGGGCCTTAATAGTCCCAATAAAAGAGGAGCCCTTTTAGATTTCTTAGTAAGAAATCGAAGGGAGATAGCCATGCTTCAGGAAATTCCCCTGGTAAGGGAGGATGTGAATAAATTTGAGAATGATCACTTCTCCTCTGCTTGAAATAAGACAAAAGGGGTAATAACATTAGCACGTTATACACTTCCGATTTCTATTATTGGTGAGGGACGAGATGAAGAGGGTAGAGTTGCATTTGTTAAATGGTTACACCATGGGTGAAACTTGGTCTTTGTTAACATATATGCACCAAATAATTATGATAACTCCTTTTTTGGACAACTGAGTTCTGGCTGATTTATCTGAATATGAACAGATAAGTGGATCTGATATGAACACAAGTCTGGACCCAAAACTGGATAAATCAAGTAAAACATGACCAAACCTCCCTGCTATTAAGTCATTGAAACACTTACTTTCAGATTTTGATCATGTTGATCTCTGGAGGGTTTTACAATCCCACAACTAAAGAGTTTACTTTTTACTCAAATAGGCATAAAACCTTTTCAAGGGTTGATTATATGTTCATATCAGAATCCTTCATGTCTTTGGCTCAAAAGATGGAGATAAAGCACGAGTCTGACTGACCACCATGCATATAAATGCAAGTTAGTGGTCTTGTCATCACCCGAAAAAGCCACTAGGTGGTAATATAACTTAACCTTACAACAAAATCAAAGTTTCAGTGAACCATTTGTATTGGATTTATAAGAATTTTTAAAGATCAATCAGTTAATGATGCTCAGTTTCTCCGGGATGCAGTTAAGGGTTTCATTAGAAATACTGCAATTTCATTTGCTTCTAAATTAAATAAGGAACGATCAAAGAGTATACTTGACTTAGAAAGATTATTTTCAACTGAAGAACATAATCAACAAATGAATCACTCTGAAGAAACTGCGAGAACTTTGAGAGAAGTTAAGCTACAGTTAAACACCCTACTGATACAAAGAGCTGAATATATCTCACATAGAACTGGAGTTAATCCTCCTCTTTATGGTAATCATCCTAGTTGCTTGCTGGCCAATAAAAAAAACTAAAAGCAAAAAATCAATTTACAAATATAGCAACATTAACTTTGGAGAATGGAGTGAAAACAAATGATCCTAAGCTGATTAATCAAAGATTTTGTGCTTTCTACAGGCAGCTGTATACAGCTGATAGTATTTCTTCACCATTTGCTAGAGATAATTATCTTTCCAAAATGATTAAGGCTAGATTTCCAGGAATTGATGGTATTCATCCCGAAGTACACCTAAAAATTCTGGAGTATACTTGGTCCACTATTGCTTGAAATGTTTAATGTGTCAATACAGAAAGGCTCTTTAGGAAGAGATGTAAATGCAGCTCTTGTAACACTCCTCTTAAAAAAGGACAAAGGAACCTTGTGTCAGCTATCATCCTCTGTCTGCATTAAATGCAGATGTGAAGCTTTTTTCCAAGGTACTCTCAACTTGTCTTGAGAAACATTTGCCTAAATTAATACATCCTGACCAAAGTGGTTTTGTCAAAAAGCGTTTATCAGCAGACAATATACAACGTTAACTACATTTCCTGGAGTGCTCTGATAATCTTCCAGCTTCAGCATTATTGTCAATAAATATATTTCCAAGCCTTCAAAAGACTATTTATGAGAATTATCTCAGCACTCAGAACATGATTAAAAATGATATGGAGAGATGGCATAACTTACCAATTTTCCTCTCAGGCAGGACCTTGATTATTAAAATAAATGTACTTCCTAGGTTAAACGTTTGCTGTTATATGTTACCTTTAGGACCACATCCATAATATTGAGATAAAATATGTAGCATCATTATGGAAGATGCTTTTATGGAAGGGATGGCGACCTAAGATAAAACTTACTAATCTACAAAGAAAGAAGGAGCTGGGAGGACTATCAGTCCCTAACTTTAAATTGCACACTCTGGCACTTACCCTTTGTCCTATTACAAAATTGGTTTAACGAGAATATTTCCATGTCATGGGTTAAGATTGAGAGGGACTTGGTAGCTCCAGCTGCGCTGAAAGACATTTTATTTACTCAGCTGCCTATGTAAAAGTAAGTATGCTGGACTGATAAGTTATGCAATTGAAAATATGAGAAAAATTAAAAAGTTATACAGGTGGAAAACTAAATGGCATGCCAGTACTCCTTTCTTTTAATAACAGCTATCTGATGTGTGGAGGTTCACATTTTGTTTCAAAACAGTGGTCTGAGTTAGGAATACATTGTCTTGGTAACATCACAGGCTCATCTGGATTAAGAAATTTTCAGAAGAATCCTATGGACTGGCAAGTAATACTTTTTTTTTGTATTTACAGTTATGTACTGCAATACAAGCTGCTGATATCTCAAAAGACCAGCAACCTTCTGTACACCTAGTTCTGCCACTGTTCAGGAAACTTCTACTTCAACCTAAAGCTCATGTCTCTTTGATATATAATGCATTACTGGAACAAGTACGAACTCCTTTACCTATTGTGTCAAAATGGAACACAGACTGTTCCGAGCCATCCATAAACTGGGCAAATATCTGGAGAAATACTTTTCAAATTATAAAGTAACAATTTTGTATTTCATTGATCAAGCCTATTTAAGTCCTATACGGCGTCACAGAATTCATATTGTTAGTTCCTTCCTTTGTTGCTTGTGTGAGCAAAACAAAATAGGGACATTCCTACATATAACGTGGGAGTGTCCACCTGTTCAAAAGTTCTGGACAGAAATTACAAAAATTCCTGATTGAAAAATGCAATATGAAAGTGACCTGCACTCCTAAGTTTATGCTTATGAACAATGACTCTGGACAGAAAGTGAACCACATACAAAGACTTATGTGGCTTTCAGCTAGTACAGCTGCTAAAAAGATGCTGGCATCTGTCAAATATATATCCGTCTTTCTTGTTATTCTGAATGTGCTTGTCCTTACTTGTAAAATATAAGACTCATAGGGGTGGGATGGGGTGGGGAGAACTTTGTGGTTGCTTGCAGGGATGTGTTTTCATCCTCTTTTTCTTATGTATTGTGATTATATTTATGAAATGAATTTGTTTTCAAACGAACTCACTGGATTAAATACACCTGTAAATGTTGTAAATAAAAATAATAATAATAAAAGAAGATGGGGGAAAAAAAAAAAAGAAGGAAACTCACAGACAGCGTCATATCATTTGGGCTGTATCCGAGGATTGACTTCATCTCACGGTATCAGGAGCAGACGAGTGACGTCTGTTCTACGTCCATGTCTTAAACAGTCTGTGGGCGCTGCGCACCTCAGCAGCTCCAGCAGGGGGAGCACGACTGTCTGCTAACAGATACTCGGCATCAGCATTTGATGACTTCTTTGAGATAATCCCAGAGGAAAGAGGAACAAGAAAAGACATGACAGCCTGACAAAAAGAAAAATAAGAAGACACCACAACAGAGGACAGGACACAAATACCACCTCCATTATCAGCAAATCCAGGATGACACACTGACAATAAGACACAACATTATGTTACATGAAGTTCAGTCAGACCTCACAGCTCTGAGCTCCTAACACACAACGATCCTGGCCAGTCCCTGAGCCCACTCAGACCCTGATCCAGATCTCTCAGGAAACTAGCAGCTCTGGTGAAGGAAGCCAGCGTGCTTCATAACGGAGTCATCCATTATGAAGCACGGTGGCTTCCTTCAGTTCAGAGGCATCCATCTTTAAACTGAGAGGCACCTAGAGGGCCCCCAGGCTTCTGACAGCAGGGCTTTTTAAATCAAGGACCCAAAATACAGACAGAAGAGAAGAGCAGTGTCAAAAACCATGACGGTGTGCAGGGTGGCCAGCATCATATTATTGAATTGGGGGAGGCAATATTTATATATATATATATATATATATATATATATATATATATATATATATATATATATATATATATATATATATATATATATATATATATATATATATATATATATTTGGAGTATCTCTAACAAGAATTATACTGTCAGTCTGAACAGCAGGTTGTGTCCTATTAAAACATAACTTGAAGCACATTAAAGAAAAGTTATCTAATTCTTCTTCTTGCACAAATGATGATAGACTAAGTGAAATAGCACCATACAGGTTTTTTATTGTACTGTACTTTATGTTATATATTCTGTTACACTTTATGAAAGAATTGATATGTTGTCCTCCTTGTGTGAACGATTGACCTGACTCATTTCTTTATAAAAGTTCATTACTTGGTTGGTTAAATGTGTTAATTGAGGTGTGTACAAGAAACTAATCATGAAGACAAAACAGTTAAAATCTGTCCACTTGGAGCGCAAATGGCCCAGTGGCCCAGGTGGCGCCCCATTAGGTTTGCCCTCCCCTCTTGTGTGGGTCTGGTGGCTCAAGTTCAAACCCAGCCTGTGGCCTATCTCCTGCATGGCACTTCCCACTCTGACCCTGTGCTCTATCCACTGTCCTGTCCTCTGATTAAAGGCATTAAAGCCTTTTGCAGTAATAAGTAACAATTGTTTGCAGTTTTGCATGGGGCTAATGCTACGACCAAATGGAATGCTCCAAACAGTACGTACGGACTAACAGTCCTGTTTGTGTAATGACTGGACATGCATACAGGCCCTGGTGGAGGTGGACACATTCTGGGAACACGTCTGACTTCCTGCTGACGAGGATGAGGACACAGCTCTCATTCTGGTCACACAGAGACCAGGTGGAAGTCAGACAGAGCCAGGATCTATGCTTTATGGTCAGACAGTAAAGCAGTGTCTGTCCATTCACTGTGTTGACTTAAATAAAGTGGAATTATTAAACAGGAACACTATCATAAGCTGATTATGATAAAACATACACAATGTTTAAGCTTCAGTAGGCTTAAAGCTCTGACTCACCTGTCCTTCCTGTGACACCCTGCCAGTCCAGGCCCGTGCTCTGCAGTTTTTTTGTCTGCTGTCAGATTGAATCAGATGAAGTTTCTCTGAGGACCAGCAGGAGGCCCAGAGTCTGGGTACCTCTAATTGGGGCAGAGCAGCAGGGTTCCCCCTTCCAGGGAAGTCGCAGCCTCCCTGCTGCTCGTGTCACTCTATCATGCTTTTCATTACCCCAAACAAACCCTAAGCACGCCACCTGTTCACTGCAGAACAAACAACAGGTCAGAAAACAACTAGAGGGAGAACAGAGGAGCAGCAACAAGAGGCTGCTCCATCACAGAGATCCAAAGACTTCCTCCCACTGTCTTTACCATGGGATAACTCACCTCTTGTGGTGTGAGATGTTTTTTTAGCAGTGGACCAAAAGCTGAGCTCTGACCTCATCACTCCCCATAAATAGTGGATTTCATGCAGAGACTGAGGAGTGCTGGTGAGACACTAAATGGTGAGAACAGTGAAATAGTATTAATGCCTCATCCATTAACATCTGAAAAAAAAATGTAGGAGTTTCCTGCTACAGGCATGTTTGAGGACAGTCGTACACACTATGGTACACACTAAGGCTCAGTGATGTGTTAGCTCAGCAGACCACAGAGGCCGTGCCTGCGCCCATCACAGAAGGTCTCTTTTACATGTTATAGACGATTACATATTCCCTGATTTCTATATGGTATTATTTATCAGTATTTCTCTTCAGATGGTTTCTGTCCTCATGTCAAGGTCTTGTGTCAAAGACCAGTGCGCCTCTGGTGAACTGTGGGCTCTCTGTTGCTGCTTCACTGAGTGCATAGTCCATCCATTTCAGTAACAATACAAACAGAGTTAAATTTGACTCAAAACAGTGCAAACAGGAAACGTGATCAGTTTCTCTTTGTTTGGTGACTACAGCAGGATACTGGGGATTTTGCAGGTAGCTCCTGCGAGTGATGGGAAACCAGCTCTTTTCAGTGTGCTGATTCATTAGAATCAGCTCAATAAAACAATTCATTTAAAAAAATTGGTTCACCAAATTGTTTAGTACTTTTCTGCAGGCATGTCTGTGAATTAGAATTTAACAAACTGAAACACAGCTGAACATTTAGTTCTGCTCAGGACTGGACTGAGAGTGTCTGATGAGCTGAGAATTTAGTGGGATAAAGAAACAATTTGCAAACTGAAAGCTACTAGAACAACCACATTTTTGTTTTCCCCAACTGTCCTGTTTATTACGTTCAGTGCACAGATCACTGACTGTGTGACTGAGAGACAGAGACTTGGAGATGGAGCAGTTTGGCCTGTCTCTCCCTCCTAGACAGTCAGTGAGTGATTCCTGTTAGAGCTCCTGCTCTGTACATTTACTGGACCGTCCTACTCAACTGAGAGAAAATTTGTCATTATGTTCACTGAACGACTGGCTGACTGAATGGGTATATAAACTATGTGCAAACACAGCACAGCTATAAAAATCACAAATATTTCCCAGTGCCAAATGTTTAATAGAATATTTGCTACTACTAGGAGGAAGATAAAGGGGCAGGCTTGAATGACACAAGGCTCCGGGCCAACTCTGACCTGTTGGTCCAGTAAATATTACTGACATGAAAGGGAGAGGGAGGGCGAGCTTGGGCAAGTCATAGGGTCTAGTGAGCGTCACAGAAGCTGGGGGTGAGGAGAGCTCAACTGAAGTTGGAAAATGAAGGCATCTATTCAGTAAGTGATTCGCTCCAGTTTGTTCACCCAGATGATTCGTTCATTTTGAATGAATTATTCATGAACGACACGTTACTAAGTACCTGAAAACCACCTGTGCCCAAATATGTAGCTTCCATTATACACAGAGAACAGCCCTTTACACCAACTGACCAACGGTAAGTGGGGAGCTAACCCAAGCCCACTGCACTGGCTTTGTGCTTTTCTGCTGCAGAACATGCCTGCCCAGCATGGAGCAGGTCACGCAATTAAACTAGACCCCATTGTCAATGTGACCTGCTGAAGAGTGGTATAACAAGACTACCCTGCTTCAATGTGTCTACGCCCTCTCTGGCATCCTCCCCAACATTCACAGAGCAGTCACAAGCCAAGCACAAAAAAAAAGGCTATAGACAACCAGCATCTACTTCATGAGCACTCTGCCACCCAGAGACAGCTTTCTCCCAGGAAAAGCTTCATGGACACCACCAAAGTCCTGGAGAGAACCCCAGCTGCTGCCAGGACTACGGAGTGGCAAAGGCAATGGGCCTTGTCAGCCAGACAACTCAAAGGAGGAAGAGAGGCACCACCCCCAATGGATACCTCACTACTGGCCTTGACCAACTCTGGGTTGTCTGGAAAACCCTGAACCGCCTGGGCATTGAAGAGGGGTGGTTCAAAGTGTCCATGAAAAGTGGAAGCTGGTAACATCTGATCCATGTACATGTGGAGAGTCCCAAACCATGGAGCACATCATGAGTTGCAACCAGCCCCCACAGTGTCCCAAAGATGGCAAGGCTGGGCCTGCACTGGCCACTGGAGGGACGTGATGCAGAGATGGCTGAACAGTCAATACGATGAAGAAGAAGAAGAAGACAGCAGGGGGTCATTGCTTCTGGCTCTGGCTGGCTTTGGGTCCTGTGAGCTGAAAAGTTGGGGGACCTGTGCTCTAGACAGGGGGTTCATCTGAATCACCTGTTTTTCCATCTCTGTTAGTGCTTCACAGCCTTCTTATCCAGTATAATGATGTGTCCTCCTTCATGATCTATCACCACAATCATTTCGATCTCTCAGAGTCACTGGTCCTCAGCAGATTCTCCTTCTGCACTTCCCACAGACTCTTTGAAAGTTTCTGAACAAACCTTTTCTCTGTCCTCAGTGGCTGTCTCTAGACTCCAGTTTTTCAGGGAACATTTGAGGTTAGGGGTCTTTCATCCATCATTTGCAGGGGCCCAGAAAGGCTCCCAATGAACTATATGGGGGCCTAGCAACATTTCTTTTCATGGGGCCAACAATCCCTGAAAAATGGAGTTTGATTTGTTTAAAAAAACAAACAAACACATTAGCTGATTGAAAATTCCCCTTTTACAGTGCAGCACCAGCATGAGGGCATATTCATCAAATGGTCAGACACTTGACTCCTGATGAACACTGAGGATTCTTGGTAACCGTGGGGCATAGAGTTTGCAGCAGAAACAACTCTATCTCCCTAGGAGCCTTTCTCTGTGTATTCATGGAACCAATAAAACCTTTAATGAGAAGTCATCTCATTCATCCAGTCCACACGTTCATCCCCTGCTTCAGCCACTCTTTGGTGCATTTTAACCACGTGCTGACACAGTGTGTTTTATGGTGTGGAGCTGCTTTGAAAACTCTTTCAGTTATCTGATCAGAGCAGTTTGTGTGTGAAGTCTAAGAGCTGTGTGAGTGTGAGGTGTATGAACCTCATTAGATGGTGGATGTTCTCCTTCTGCTGCTGCTGAGATTCTTTGGTTGTTGTAGTTTCCACTGAGGAAAGCTTGTCAGGTCAGTCAGTCGATAATGAGGGAGCACCCCCCCCCATCAGATCAATGCTGGTTTTCTCTCACGTTTCCTCTGGCAGGCTGCTTTTTACACTTGGTGAGGTTACGTAACATTGTGCCATTAAATAAAGCTGTGGTGTTGTCTCATGGTGGCTGTCTTCACCACATTTACTTTCCTCTGATGTTCACTGTAAATGGAGAGCAGTGTCTGTACGTCACTCTTTGGATTATTTCACATGAGGAGCCAGGAAATGCATGCATTCAGCCGCTTTAATCCCAAACCAAACTGCAGATTATTTAAAAGTTTTATGCTCGTTTGCACTTAAATATGGCTGAGTGTTTCTCTCTTTGTGAGTTTGTCAGTGAGGGGTTAAACTTGCTAACAGGCACAGGGCTCAATCATTTTAATCCGGTTTGTACAGACCCTGGTGTAGGCCTACGCTTCCAGCTGTCTGTCTGGAAATGGATTTATATTTTTATTGGCAGCGGTGGATTCACACACTCTCCTTGTTGAGTCTGGGACATTTTGTTTATCCCATTACGAACTGCAGCTCTGAAATGTGATCTGTCCCGATAAGCCAATAACTGCTCCTTCATCAGTTTAGTGTTCAGATCCATTAAAGAAGCGCTCCTCTAAGCAGAGCAGAGAGAACACTGCCCGAGCACACAAGACTCAAAATCCCTCATCGATCCAAGGAGACCAGAAAGGGGCTCCAGCTGCCAGGCTCAATGTCACCCAGTCTTAGAGAGGAAAACATGGCGCTGCATTTGTGTATATCAGACAGTTTCCTCACAGCTTCAGCTCCGGGCTGGGAGCAGGTGAAGCTCAGACAGAAAACACACTAATGGACTCAGAAAGGTGACTGGGTCTCCAGAGGTCTGCAGGACTGAACTGCAGGGAGCCGAGCCATGAGATAATTCATGGTGATTAAATCTGCCATATGCTGGCTCTGTCTTCACGTCCCAGGCTGCAGGTCCCACAGCACAGCAGATGTGGCCAGCGATCAGTTGTTCAGGTAATGAAATGTATCAGGCTGTGAACATGAGGGAGCACCAGCACCACAGCGGTCCTGTCCTCTCAGGCAGGTTTGGCAGAAGTCGCAGCCTCAGTGTTTGCCAAAGGGAGCCAGCCACAGATGGTCATCTGTCTCCTGTTAGCTCCTCTGGTCTTTGCGTCTGAATGTTGATCAGAAATTATGAGAATGGAGTCATTATAGGATGCTCTTTCCCTCCAGGTGTTACTTAAAGCCATGATGGGCTTGGACAAACCACACAGAACAGTCAGTCTATCAGAATGTAAGACTCTTCACAAGAGGGGTTGAAACCTAACATTAACCCAACATTAATAATTTAAGAGTGCTAAAACCTGCTGTTAACCAGCAGAAACCTGGAGAACTCATGGTGAACAGACATCTGCTGAGAGTTCTGAGAGAGACTGAGACAAACAGCAACAGCAGCAGGTATAAATGAAGAAGCCTGCTCATAGGCTCACAAACGCAGACAGAACTCAGGCTTTGGCCATCTAATGCACTGTAAAAAGTGAGTTTGCACATTTGTTGTTCTAACATATTATTTCAGGTCAGTTTGACAAAATATTACTGAAGTTGTTGTTATAAGACATAATTATAAGTTGGCATCATCTCAATGACAAAATATATTTCACCTAAAAAATCTATGTCCACATGATTCAGAAATGCATGTCACCTTGACAATGAATGTATTTGTGTCAGAGTGGGAATAAAACACCTACAAAATGTAAAGATTCTTTTTCTTTGCCTTTGAAAGCAGAGTTTTAATTGGTAAACTTTCACAAGTTACTGTGAATTTATGTGAAAAGGTCAAATCTAAAATTCTGTTGTTTCAATACAGCACTGTAAAAAGTTACACTGTAAAATAACAGAAAAATACTGCACTGTAAAAATGAAAACCTAAAATTGTTGGCCTGACAATGTTTTTTTAGTCAGGCAAACATGAAATGTTTTGTTGTGTTGAAAACCAGGTTAGCAGTTATTTCAACTACCTTTTATAAGTTTGTTGTGTGATGTTGGTCTCATATAAAAACTTAGGTTGGCAGAACTTAAAATTGTAGGTTTGAGAAAGAACGGGGTTTCCAACTCAAGACCGCAGGGGTCTTTCACTGCACTTTCAAGTTCCCACATGTTCTGCCATTTTGTCTTTGCACTTGCACTGGGTGGATGTCGTCCCCATAAAGTTGAGTATCTTATTTGAGTATTTATTAAAATCCAGCTTTGCAGTTGGTAAGTGATTTTAACTTGATTGCCGGTTAATGAAACCTTATTTTTTGTTAGTTTAAGATGGCATGGTTAATACAGATATGTTAGCCACCTTGAACATTAATTAGCTACCATGCTAGGGGTTGACTGTGCTGTAATGAGGCGCTGCTTCACCAAACCACTAACCCGGGTGAGGAGGTGTTTTTAAAGTGATACTCCGGGATGGAACAAGTTGGGTCCTATCACAAGGTTTAGGGCAGAAATTACCCCTACAGCAGTGTTTTTGTGCAGCAGAAGCCCAGAGCGCTAGCACCAAACACCCCCTCCCTGCTCGTCTGCTGGTTTCCTCTGCACTCAGACGGGGCCATTTTTTACTTGACCAAAAACACAAATAAACGGACTACCACCGAAAAAATCTGATATGGGTCTGCATTTACGCTTTATTCACAGAATTTTCAGCGCGTTACTTTCGCAAATAATTACTCATCTTCACTTAATAATTGTATAGTTAAGTCAGTGGTGCAGTTGGATAGTGAGCTTAGACAGGGTTCAGGAGGTTGTAGGTTCAAACCTAGCCCTGGGTGACATGTAGTGATGTGTGAAGTTGTAACAACTTGTCAATTTTTGTGTGTGCCACTCAAAATTTTAAGTTACATTACTCAATAATAAGTTATCTCAACAAAAACTTATTTGTTTGTTCAAACTTAATAGTTTTAGTTGGACTCAAAACTCAAAAATTCTGTGGAGACTGTTGCCTTGAAATTTTAAGTTGGCCCAACTTTTTCATTTTTACAGTGTGGCAAACCTGCTGCCAGTATTTTACCGTTGTTTTACAGCAAAGAAATATTTCTTGTTGTGAAGGTGTTTGTAACCATGACTGAGGAGTGAATATAAGACCCTGCTGTACGTTGATATGTCACCAGCTGTATGTGCTACACAGCACAGATGTGCTCCACAGGGCATAGGTCCATGTCCTCCATGGATTCTTCAGTGCGTTTAGAGTCTATGCTGATAAATGAGGTGTGTTGATGGGTTAGGGTTCAGACAGATACGACAGCAGGTCATTTCCATGGAGCATCAACAGCTGGTCTGTGCCATTTAGAGCACAGTATGTATCCTCTGTGCAACATTTCAATGAAATTTGCTCAGAGGTGTCAGTATTGGTATGTCACTGGCTCTCAGAGTAACAGCTCCAATGATTGAGAGGCTCTACCTCCTGTACCACTTTAGGACACTCTGGATGGGACCAGACGGGACCTGAAACTGGTGCAAAGAGGGCGTATTCAGACCTGGACTGTGTGGTCCACTTTAAACGGACTAGGGTTTGTTTCCCATGCTGATACTTTTCATGCAGGTGTGAATAGACACAAATGAACCCTGGTGCGGACCAAACAACCAGACCGAGACCCACTTTTTGAGGTGGTGTTGGTCTGCTTCCAAACTAACTCTGGTGCGGTTCATGGTTCTCTGGTGCAGGTCTGAATACAAACCAAGGTCCATCCGAACTAACTACAGGATACATGCACCTTTTTGGCCTATAAAGCCACCGTAACCTAACCGTCTTTAGTTCATACCTGATCCTCCGTCTTCTGTTTAGCCACGCTGTTACTAGCATGTTGTGGGTCAGGACACGCAGAGCATAGCGCCTCCTTGCTGCGCACATTCTTCTTCGCTGTTCCAAAATTGTAAACGGTGTTGTTAAGCTGCTTTGAAGGAGCTGCTCTTGAAACTGAAAATGATTTTGCAGCTCTAATAAGAGCACAAACACACCTTTACCTCCATTTCTGGGTCTGTACTCTGTATGCCACCTTTGCCAGTGCTGTCCAATGAGACACGTGGATGTGTTTACAGAATATAGTCCACTTGCAAAAAGTACAATCTGAATACGAACTGCACCAAACGAAAAGTCCGCTTTGGTCCGGACCAAACAAGTGGACCAAAGGACTTTTCTGGTCTGAATACAGCCAGAGAGACAACTGCAGACCAGTTTTCATTTTAATGCTGAGTTGTGGCTCATCTCGACTCTGGAGGCCTCTTCTGCCTGGAAAATGGTAATCTCTGAGAGTGCTGTCGTCAGAGGAGTTACTAGGTCTTTAATGCTGCTAATTAGCTCTGCATCTTTAAGAGTCCCCGGAGACCCCGTCAGCGTGTGATGATCTATTCGCAGGCTTTCTTTTTCGTCTCAGGAGTTTGTGGTCTGAGCTGAAGAACTCTCTGGACACTTTGGTCGATAGCATCCTCGTGGAGCGAAGCTTGATAAGTCTGTGGATCAATAATTCCTCAAACTGCTTCAGCAGGGATTAACCACTCCTCTGAGAGAGCTTGTGAGGTCAAAGCTCGGCTCATTTAACAGCTAATTAGAAGCTTTCTATCCAGCATGTGGTTTTTGTGAAGCTTCTTCAGATCCTAGAGTTAATGCTGAATGTGCACATGTTGGTCAGTGGGAATACTGCGGCTCTGCTTTGGAGAATAATAAATGAGATCCACAGTTTCAAGTGTTCATCTTCACACGCTTCAGAAGTTTCATTTTAATTTGGTTCTGATCACTTCTGATCAAGTGTCTGCAGTTTGTTCATTTTTAGACTGAAATCTCTTCAAAGCAGAGCTAACCAAAGCCAAGCCATCATAGAGCATCAAATGTCCCTCTATTAGCCAATCAGTGCACAGACAACTTCCTGTTCTGATTAGACCTCAGGGCATTGGTTCAGTGAGTCCTTTGTTCATTCCTCAGCCCTCAGCACATGTACACTGAACTGTGTGTCTGATGGTGTGTGTGTGTGTGTGTGTGTGTGTGTGTGTGTGTGTGTGTGTGTGTGTGTGTGTGTGTGTGTGTGTGTGTGTGTGTGTGTGTGACACAGAGGGGAGCAGACAAAACTACAGGTCCCTTCATAACAGACCCTCTAAATTACATTTATGAAATTCAATTACTGTGACACAGACAGATGGAGCGCTGCCAGAGGAGACGCTCGTCATTTGTTAGCATCAGCAGACACGGGGGCCCCGAGGTGACCATGAAGACCAGGCTGTGTGAGAGGAAGCTGAGGAGGAGGGGAGGTAGGGAAGGAAACAAAGAGGAGAAGAGGAGATGGAAAGAGGGAGAGGAGAAGAGGAGGAGAGGAAACAAGCAGGACACAAGGAGAAGAGGAAGAGGAGGGGGAGGGAAGATGTTTAATTCTAAGTTTATCAAGCATTATAATGCATAACCTAACATTAGTTAACATATTAGTTAGGCTTTAATAAGCACTTAATTAATGTCTACTGTTCAGAGTTAACTAATACATTGTCAAGCATCAATAAAAGTTATATTATGTATTTAATTATGCAATAACCCAACACAAACCTGAATTAATGTATAAGAGTGCCTTATGAGCATGACTTAACCATTGTTGACCATTACTGAATGCTTTTTGGGCCCTTATTGTAAAGTGTAACACATGTATCCCTTTGGTAACACCTATGCAGGTTACACCATTCTTAACTACACACTATTTAGCATAAGTTAAATATTAGTTGGGACTTAAGTCATCACCTGTAAACATGAGTTACAAAAGCAGTTATTAATATGATTTAAGACCAGGAGCACCTGAAGACAAAGAATCCAGATATCTATTTAACAGAATAAAGAAACCGACACAACACAAACTCAAACTGAATGTATAATTTGCTGTATTTTTTACAAAAAAGGTCACATTCTCGAAACAAAATCACCTTAAACAAAACAACTATTGAGTTAAACTGAAAATAATTTGCAGTCAAACTAAGATATCTCTGAATACTAAAGTGCCTTAGAACTAGTGGCAGAAGCCAAATGTATAACTAAATATCATTCATTGAAAAATGTAGAGTAAAAAATAGCAAAACAATACAAAAAATGGCTGCATGTTATAGAATAGAATAGAATAGAATAGAAAATACTTTATTTATCCCTGAGGGGAAATTCAGGAGTCACTGCAGCATTTAAGAAAACAAAAGTAAGAAAGAGTATAGAAAGTGCAAAAAGGTCCACAAGAAAATAGATGACGACTTCCCGTCCACCACTCGTCCACCACTCTCCAGCCCAGCCAGTCTCCACCTCCACAGGGTCCAGGACTGAGCCTCCCCAGCAGTCTGTTCAGTCTCTGTCTCCTGGATCCTGTCTGCTCACAGCAGACGAAGCTCCAATGTGGGGCCGGCGCCCGATGTCAGCTCAGTCAGCCACGTCCGTGAACAGCACGATGCCGCTGGGTTAGCTAGTTATCATTTGTTATGGACATAAACTCTCATTGCACATCCTTCGTCAGCATATTCTGCATTTCATTCTTTGTTCTAAGAGTGTGTGTGTGTGTGTGTGTGTGTGTGTGTGTGTGTGTGTGTGTGTGTGTGTGCTATAGCATGTGACCTGACCCATGTAGCTTCATCAATATTGAAATAATAAAATGGTGTCGTAATACAATAGGCACCATGTATTTTCATTTTTTGCTAACTGTGTTTACCCGTGTAACTACGTGAAAACCACTGACTTCTAAACCTTTCAAATGGCAGATGAATCTCGAAAATACTTTCGGTGCCTCCCTTAGTAGGAGAATATAAATGTGTCTATTTTAATCCTGAAAAGAATGAATTTGTAGCAGCAATGTTCCTTCTTTTAATTTAAAAACAAATCTTTTAAAAGGGAAATGCAACATGGATACTTTACTTCACATTCACATTTTCTAGAAAAGCGCTATATAAGTACTGGCCCATTTACCATTACCATTTGGAATTAAGTAATCTTTAAAAATCCATAAAAGCAAATATTGTCTGTCAAAACGAAATTATCTCAGTTAAAACCATGAAAGAAGAAACTTTTTTTTCTGAAAAAAAAGAAAGAAAAAAGCTCGGATTTTTCTGGATAAAATATAAAGTTTCAGATATTTCTGGATAAACAGATGAAGGCTCACATTTTTCTGGAGAAGTAGATTAGAGCTCAGATTTGTCTTTATATTTATTTATATAGCAAATAAGTTTAAGATTTTTATTGATGATGTATGAAGTTTAGGTTTTTTTCAAAATAAATAAATGAAGGCTCAGATTTTTCTCAAAAAAACAGTAAAGGCTCAGATTTTTCCGGTTAAACATATAAAGGTTCAGATCTTTTCCGGATAAGATGAAGGCTCAGATTTTTCTGTAGGAAAAGATGAAGTTTATGTTTTTTTCAGAATAAATAATTGGAGGCTCAGATTTTACTGCAATATAGTTAAAGCCTTAGATTTTTATAAATAATGTGTAAAGTTTAAGAATTTTCTGGACAAATGGATGAAGGCTCAGATTTCTCTGAATAAACAGTAAAGGCTCAGATTTTCCTTGGTAAACTGATAAAGGCTCAGACTTTTTTGGATGAATAGATGAAGGCTTATTTTACTGGATAAATAGTTCTAGTCTTTGATTTTTCTAGATAATATATGAAGTTCAGTTTTTTTTTTCCAAGATAAACAGTAAAGGCTCAGATTTTTCTAGACAATATATGAAGTTTAGTGGGGTTTTTTTAAATTTTTTTTTATTTATTTATTTTTTTCAAGATAAACAGTAAAGCAAGGTTGCCAACCCTCCTGATTTTCCCAGGAGATTCCCGAATTTCAGTGCCCCTCCTGAAAATCTCCCGAGCCCACAATTCTCCCGATTTGTCCCGATTTCCACCCAGACAGCAATATTGCTAAACCATCCTTCTCTTCTGACTGGGCGCCGTTTCCGGCTGGACATTAATAACGGTTACACCTTGGCTCGAAGTCAAGCGCGGCAAACAGGACGGAAGAAGAAGAAGAAGAAGAAGAAGAAGAAGAAGAAATGAGTAAGAAGAGAAAGTACTCGTGTAAATTCCAGAATGAGTGGAAAAGAGAATTCCTGTTATCCGGGACAACGCGAAAGGGATGGAATATGCTACGTGCACATTTTGTAGATCTGACTTTTCGATTGAACACGGTGACCAAACGGATATCACAACACATCAAGGGTCAGAGAAGCACAAGGCTGCGGCAACGCAGCACCTGCCTGGGTATGTATGCCTTTTTTTTGGTTTTATTTATTTATTTAATAAAGACATTTTTTTTTTAATTTACCATCTTTTGCATGGGTACTGTGGACATCTATTAAATTTGCTATGTGACTTTACTTTGTTACAGTGGACTGTTATTTTCTTTGTCCAATAAATGAACTCTGTGAAATTCAAGTATTTCATTGTTCTTGTTTTATTTGAACAAAAATAAGAACAATCATTTGAAAATCTCCCTTATTCTGAGGTCTCAAGGTTGGCAAGTGCGCAGCAAAGGCTCTGATTTTTCTGAAAAAAAAAACAGATGACAGCTTAGATTTTTCTGGATAAACAGATGATGGCTCAGATATTTTTTTGGAAAAATAGATGTAGGCTCAGATTTTTCTGGATGAACAAATGTTGGCTCAGATTTTTCTGGATCAACAGATGAAGGCTCAGATTGTTTTTATGAATAAACAGATGAAAGCTCAGATCTTCTGCATATAGAGATGAAGGCTCAGAGTTGAGTGTTGGTTTTGATCTTCCTGGCCTCCTCAGGGTGGACTCAACAGAAAACAGAGGCTCATTTTATCTTCAGGCATTCAATCACGCCCCCGCTTCTCCCCCTCACCAGCCTCAACAGAGCCGCTCTGACGGATCCTACCCTGGGAGGGAGACTCTTTTCTCTGGAAGTTTTGGGAAAAAGCAGCTCCAATCTTTTTCAAGTGAACAACGCTCAGATGTTTCAGATGTGAGTATAGGTCCTCTGCCTCCCCCCTGCCTCCCTCTTCTCCTTTGTTTGGCACCTCCTTCCACCTTTCATTCCAAAGCTCCACAGTCAGGAAACAGTAGGAGAGAAAGTGCTGGTGGGACTTTTCCTCGGTCTCCCTCGAGGACATCTTTTACTCACACAGAAGTAAAGCGCAGCATGAGGCGTGGGCTGCAGCATCACAGAGACAGGAGGAGGAAGGTGTGATCACAGCTCTGCAGGCTCTGAGGCGATCACACGTCAGGTTTTCAGCCTCGCTCCGTGAGGCTGCTTTGTCCTCAGCCCACTCATCTTTTCTCAGTTTCAGGGCGAGTTTGAAGCTCAAAGGCTGCGTCTCTGTCTGATGTTCTTTGTCTGTTGTTTTTTTTTTTTTTTAAACCCAGCAGACTTTGCATTTCTCTACCATCCCTCTTGGTTTCTGTCTACCTGCTCCTGACTCATAGATTACCAACACTGTCAGCACTTCCTCAATAAATTCACAAGCTTTAATTTTCTCTCTCATCCATAATTCACCAACAGAGGGCAGCGAACAGAAGGGAGTGGAGACGGATTAAGGGTCGGAGTGCTGCATCTTTTCCTCTCACTTTCATTTGAATGGATTTCATAATCACTGAAACTGCAGACAAGACGTCTAATGTTAATAAGTTTGTAGAAAGAAAGACAGGATGCAGCAGAGACAGGTAGATGTCTGTGAGGAGGTGTAATTGTGGGATCATTTTATAAATTCCACTTTGCTCAGAGAGCATATCTCCCTCTGGTTACAAACTGTAAAATAGGCCATTGACCCATGGGGAATGCACCTGTTGAGTTTAGAAGAAATTATGTATTCTGTAACCTAGATATACTCTGAGATGTTAGATTCTATTCACGCTGTGCTACTTATGCTGGATGCCTTCCACCCTGTGCTACTCCCTATATTATAATATATCACACATGGTAAGACACATAAAGAAATAAAAAAGAATTGATTATCGTGTCTCTTTGTCCTGGCAGACCACCTGCGTTTGTTTATATCTGGCACGCCGCGTGCGCGGACTGATACACTAAGCGGCGAGCGCCTCGTAGCCAGCTGTGGCTCTGCAGCGGAGGTAGCGCCGTTTTACGACACGATGAGAACTAGAGCCTTATTTAGCGGTGTTTTTGTGTGAAAGTAACGCACTGAAAATTCTCTAAATAAAGCGTGAATGCAGACCGATATCAGATTTTTTTCAGTGGGAGTCCGTTTATTTGTGTTTTTGGTCAAGTAAAAATCGGCTCCTTCTGAGTGCAGAGGAAACCAGCAGAGGAGCAGGGAGGGGGTGTTTGGTGCGAGCGCTCTGGGCTTCTGCTGCAAAAAAATCACTGCTGTAGGGGTAATTTCTGCCCTAAACCTTGTGATAGGACCCAACTAAAGGAGTATCACTTTAAAGCTGGAGACTGATACATGGACAATGACGAACACAGGACACCATTAGAAATGAGCGTACGTAAAGAAAGTAGAGGGGAGGGGCTCCATACATCTATTATCTGGCTGGACACTATCAAAAACCAAAGAAATATCATTGATAAAATTAAAAGAGGGCGTAGAGATCACCCCTTTGAAACTTTATAAAGAGTGGTGTTTACCATTGTGTAGGCCGTCTGAATTCTGCAGAATTCACACTCACATGCTTTGTTCACCTGTTTGTTGAATAAAGTCTCTTGAGATGCAATCTAGAAAGCTTTTCCTTCTGATTCTTGACCATCCTGAGTAGACCTGAAGATACCGAGACTTCTGATAGCCACAGAAACAGAGCCAGGACTCAACATAATGTACAGGAAAGTGGAGTTTAAGAAGGCAGGAGTCAGGTAAGCCTTGTTGTGGCGAGGCTGCTTCTCTGAATTTTCAGAAACCATATATTCAGATCCAGCCTGGCCTGGAATAACATTCAGAAGGGTTCACAAGTCTGTGTTCCTGGTATCAGATCTGATAAGATAACGTTTGTTGTGATTTGGCACCATACAAATAAAGATTGATTTATTGATTGATCTACTGGTTGGTCCGCCCTACCCTTAGAGCAGCAGGTACAACCAGATACAGGCATGTTCCTGTTATTCTGACAGGATGCAGCAGAGACTGAGCAGATGGGCTTTGGCTGTAGCTCATTTTCATGGCAATGGATGGGCTCTCCACAAACTGATGGCGTCTCTGGAAGGCTGTAGAAAGTACAGGAGAGTCGGGGCAGGGGTCCACCTGTCTGTCCAGGTTTCTTCAGAGGTGTAAACTGAGTGGGATATCTTGAATAAAACCCACAAGAGGCTGCAAGTTGATCCTGTCCGAAGTCATTCATGTCAGTGTTTGTATCTGGGGAATCCTCAGCAGTCTGAGAGGAGAACCAAAGGTGACTGAGCTGATGGACATTAAAAGTCATGTCTTTCTCACTGTGTAACATCTGTACATTCAGTTGAAGGCAACCAAAAGTATATCTGCATTCCTCTTTAGAAATGCAGTCCCCTGACAAATGTTAATGGCTTTTACATTCTGGTGAAAGTTTTCATCCAGCAAAGCTTAATAATCTTAATCTATTCAGAGGAGTCTGAGCCTTCCTTAATTATTCAAAAACAATCAGAGCCTCCCTCTGCTTATCCAGAAAATCTGAGCCTTTAACAACTTTATCTTTTTATCCAGAAAAAATAAATTTATCATAAGATTTATCAAATCTGAGCCTTCAACTATTTATTCAGAAAAATCAGAGCCTGTATCTGTTCATCCAGAAATATCCAAGCCTTAATCTCTTCAGCCAGAAAAATTTCAACCATAATCTTATCATCCAGAGAAATCTGAGCCTTTATCTATTCATCCAGAAAAATCTGAGGCTTTATCTGTTCATCCTGAAAAATCTCAGCCTTCATCTATTCATCCAGAAAAATCCGGGCCCTAATCTTGTATCCAGAACACCCTAGCCGTCAGGTGTGCAGACTCTATCCTCACAGTTTCTTGTCAGAACAGTCAGTGACTGATTAATCTGGGAGATCTCCTGTCCTCGGTGTGATGACAGAGGGTAAAACCTGCCTTTAAAAGCATGGACCAGCAGTTAGGCCATGATCCAAACTCCTCCATGATTCAGGTCTATTATCCATATTCTCATGTTAGCTTTGAAAAATCTGGTCGTCAGCAGTTTGATGATACATTTGGCTGATTGGAGCTTGTGTTAGAAAGTCAAAGAAGCCTTGACTCAATCTTTAATATCAGTTTTTAAATTCTCTGGATTCAGCTGTATGTGTCATAGTTTCAGTTTCAGACATCAAACAGCCAGATGAAGCTTTTTTACATGTGAATCCACGCAGCTGAAATAATCACTCCACCTCTAACTTCTCCCTGATGACATTTTAGTGAAAAGTATGGCTGTCGTCTGTCAAGTTGTAAACATCACACTGTGATGATGTCACACCCTGCCCCCAGAGACTCCTCCCCTCCACTGCCCATCTCCCCCTTCCTCTGCCAGGCTGCACACTGTGGGGGAAACATCTTAGTAACAACTTTTGGTGGAAACCTTATGGAAATTTCCAGCTTCCTAACCATGGTTTTGTAATGTGCACAATGAATGTGCAAAAGCGAAACTAACGTTTGCACCCAGGATAGTTGACTTGTGTGCAGGGAGCAGGGAGGAGGAGACTGGACAGACTGACAGTGAATATTCAGCTGTTTCCTCACCTCCTCTTCTTTATTTCCTCTCTGTAGATCAAACCACTCCACTCCAGAGCTCCTGTGAGCTCTTCATCTTAGAACAATAAAGCTTTGATGCTTCATGAACTGAAGAAACTTTTTAAAATGAGAAACTCTTATTAGATTATAAAACAGCTGATCAGATTTTGTGATGTAGCGCAGCAGGTACTGAAGCACCATGTGGCTTCATTTGACGTATTTTCCATGTGTGAGAGCATAAGGATGGGATCAGTTAGGCTTTTAATGATGATGAAGCTGTAAGATGAGACTCAGAGCCTGCAGACAGAAGCATAACTGCATTAATGTGTGCATATGTTGCTTTAGGAGGGCCTCTGTCTGTGCAGCATGGCTTCTGATTTACCAAGCACTTCTCAGGATTCTCTGGTGTCTGTTTAACTGCAGTCTGTGTGATCTACTGCTGACAGAGCTAAGTGTGATGGGGGGCCTTCTTGCATTTACCTCGAGGAGCTCTACCCAAGATGCATCTGTGCCAGCTGGCCGTTTGATATTGGCTGTGAAAGCCTCTTATTAGGATCAGTGGGAAACAAAATAAATAATCTGTGAGAGAGCTGGAGCTGGACACAATCACCTGGAGATTTATCATAAGAAGCTACTCTCACTGCTAAAGATATCACGAGCAATCTTTCTGTAAAAATGGAGGCAATAACGTTTGAGTTGTGCGGAGGAAGCAGAGGAGAGAGGAGGTGTTTGTGTGTCTACTGTGCACATGGGGGAAATAACAGCCACTGAATGATGGCTGTGACAGAGGCTGATGTCTTCTCAGGGCCCAAACGGCTCCAGTAATAAAGATACTGCAGCTCAAAGTGGTTTCATTCCATCTTAAATGCTCTTTAATCTCTCCATAACGTCTGCAGTAAAGAGAGTGAAAAATGGGTGGCTGCTGAAGCTTTTAATGGTCACATCAGTTCCGAGGAAGCTTCTTCGCTGAACGTCAGGGAAGCTCAGAGTCTCTGGATAAAGCTCTCACTTCTTATAAGCTGGACAGACATTGAAATTACGCTTACAGGAGCTCTGAGGACTTTAATGTCAGACAGAAATTATAAATAATGTGTGGAGTGAAAGGAAAATGTTCTCCATAAGTGCTGCCTCAAGTCAGACGCCAAACAGGAAGTCCCATTTTTACGCTTTTTTCTGGTCATGAAGAGCGTTTTTACATGACTCCTCTAAAATAGACTGTCAATACTCTGCATGCTCCGCTATCACTCTGCTTCCACTTTGGAGCTATTACTGTACTATCCACAAATATGTGAACTGATCCACAAATGTGTAGACTGATTTGCGAATAAATATGTAGTCTGAAATGACTAGAAAATATGCACAAATCATCGGTTACAACCGAGGCAGGCCACTTAATTGGCTGTGTACACGTAAGTTTTGCACCAGTCCTCCCGTACGAGCGATCTGCAAATGTGTAGAAAAAATCAGTCTGTAAAGGCCCGTTTCCACCAAGCAGTTAGGTTTAGATCAGTACGGTTTGGTACAGGTTGGCTCTGTTAATCCTGGTCCTGTTTGTGTTTCCACAGCAAACCGGGCCCCATCGTGGTAGGCCGCATGTAAGCTGGATGCTAACAGCAGCATCAGTTACATAATAGCGTGATGCCATAGCAGCGGACTGCAGTGTTTCTAGCTCCAACGTCTGGGGTCAGATCAGTTTAGTTTGGAACCCCAACAGAAGGGTACCAAAAAGTGGGCGGCTCGTCTCGGTTATTTGGGGGTCTGTCCCAGGATTAGTTAGTGGAAATATGTGCATCAGGCTGAGACGAACTGAACTGAGCCGCTTGATGGAAACCGGCTTAAGAGGAGAGTTGATTTTCCCTGAGCTCAGGCTCCTAGGCGCAGGCTGCCAGGTGGAGCTGTTATCAGTGGCAATTTTTGGGAGTGGCCTGGGGTGGCCAGTGCCACCCCTGAAAACTCATTGGCCACCCCTTTGGCCACCCCAGATCTGATAGGTAGGTGGCCAAGTTCGTCAACACAAGAAACAAGAGAAACGCTGTCAATCAATGGTGATGGCTGACTGACTGATCTAGAGTCAGTTTTACGCTTTTAACTACCACAATATGTTCTGACTGAGGCTGCAGAAAGCTGATTTCTAATCAGCTGAGCTTTTACCAGTGACCATGCAGGTCTGGGATCAGTAGAGTCACAAGATGAGCACGTTGCATCTCCGTTCCACCTGCAGCTCCAGCGAAACAGGACAGAGACAACATTCATTGTAACTTGATAAAAACGGATTCAGACAATTGAGAGGTATAGTAATTTAACGTCAGTAAAATGGGCAGTAACGTCAAATAGCATCGTTAGTAGTTTAACTGCACTTTTCAGTAACAACGTGGTAGCGTCGTTGTTTACAAAAAGAAAGAACGTCTCAATAGCTTCGCTGATTTTTTGGCCATGTAGCGCGGTAGCGAACGCAAAAGTTACATTTTAAAATGATTCCTATTGATGTGCTCAAAGCGGAGCTTTTTCCTGCAGTCTCATCTCATACTTGTAAGGATCAGACTGTGACACCATCTCCAAACACTGCTATGTCTGTGTCAACCAATAGAAGCAGAGGAATTGTTGATGTCGTCACTCAATAATCCCTGCCTGCGACTTCACTGCATACACACACACGCCCGCTTCAGTTCACTGAGAGATGGCAGAAAAGGAAGGAGAAGAGGAGCAGCCGGAGCAGTCACCTACCTAAATCGATGAGTTTTTGAATGAAAAAAAAAAAAAAAAACAGGGAAAAGTTACGTGTTCAGATGCCTACTGTGCCAACCCAAGGCGAAGTTTCTGTCAACTTCAATGACTTCAAACACAAATCTGAGAACCCACATACAGGGGACTACCAAATGTGCAGAACCAGCAGTTAAGCCAACCATCAAATGTCAACCGTAGAATAAGACATCAACACAAACAAGCTACTTTTCAACAGCCAACAATTCCTGTGGCAGTAAATTAATTAAATAAAGCCTAAGGACGAAGTGGCAGTGTTTGAGTGTGTCCAAGGTGGGGGATTAAATAATTAAATTGATACATATAGGAGGGCAGAGGTATGGGAGAACATGATCTAACAGTAAAACAAAAATCTGTATTCAGTATTACTGTTAACACTAACAAGCAAATGGCTAAAAAAAATAATACAAAGGGAAACAAAAGTGATGGCATAAATAATCAAATATCTTAATCTTACACTGAAGACCAAAAGACAGTTAAGTAGTAGAGGATAAAGCATTTTTCAGAGAGAATGAATGATTTTACAGAGATGTTATACTTTATAAAAAAAACAACTTGATTTAAGTAAACGCTGATAGTAAGATAAACAATTTACCAAATGTTATATATATATATATATATATATATATATATATATATATATATATATATGTGTGTGTGTGTGTGTGTGTGTGTGTGTGTGTGTGTGTGTGTGTGTGTGTGTGTGTGAGAGAGAGAGAGAGAGAGAGAGAGAGAGAGTATAATTCTGTGATACCAAGGCCACCCTAGACTAACTTTGTGTCCCATCCTGGCCACCCTGGTTAAAATGTTCTGGATACGCCATTGGCTGTTATTATAGCACTGTGCCTCAGTTGCTATGCATCCCTCACTCTCTCTGGCTATTTTGGATTATTTTGAGGAGGTAGATATTCTGATTTTTTTTCCCACAAAGATATGCAATGTTAAAATGAGATCAAAAACTCTGTTACGTACATCAGGTGATGAACAGTACATCCTCTTGGATGCACCACACTGTCAGGACTGCAAGGTGCCACAATAATCCTATGGAGCCAAAGAAGGTGAGGGATCCATAGTGGCAGAGGCACGGTGCTACAGTAACAGCTCCACCTTGCAGCCTGCGCCTGGCAGCCAGAGCTCAGGGAAAACTAACCCTCCTCTAACAGGTGGATTTTCTCTACGCATTTGAAGATCACTGTGGCAAAACTCAGGTGCACACAGACAGGCAATAGGGAGGCCCGCCTCAGTTGTAGCTGATTACCTGTGTGTGTTTTCATTTTGACAATCCAGCCATTTAAGACTAGATATTTATTTGCAAATCAGGCTACACATTTGTGGATTTGTGCACACATTTGTGGATCAGTTAGTGTATTTGTGGATGCATTCACACACACACACGCACACACACACACACACACACACACACACACACACACACACACACACACACACACACACACACACACACACACACACAAGGGATGAAACAGATAATGAAAAAAACCCGAACCGTTCGGTTTTCCTGACGCAGTTCGGGGCGCATGTGTGCCGTTCGCTTTTGTTTATCTTCTCAGTTTGGAACATGTGTAATTACGGTCATAGGCATGCGCGACTCGAGATGAAAGCGAAGCACAGGCAGTGCAGTTGTACGGAGGCGTGTGAGTTGTGGATATGGCAAGCGGAGAGGAGAAACAGCCAGAGATACAGGATGCCCCTGTGGCATCCTATCGATCTCCAGTTTGGGATCACTTTGGATTTCACGTTACCTACGGCGACGGCGGTAAGAAAGTGGTGGACATAACCGTGATTGTGTGCAAGCACTGTAGAACATGCGTTGTTTATGCTAACGCTAACACATCCAACATGTTAGCTCATCTGCGGAGACATCATCCCAGTGCATCACCTGGCAGTGCAAGAAGAGACTTGGGTAAGAGAGGACAACTTTCACTACCTGCAGCTTTTAGACAGCCCCTCAGTGGTGACTCGGACAGGGCAAAAAAACTAACCAAGGCTCTGGGGTCTTTCTGCCAAATAGAATGAAACAAAACAGCCTAATACCTTCAGATTTTACATGACTGTAAATGAAAAAAAAAAAAAAAAGATTAAAAATGATATGTTAACAGTGAATTATTGGAATATATGGTATTTGGGGTGATAAAAACAATAACAGTGCAAACCGAACCGAACCGAAAACTGTGACCACAAAATCATGATACGAACCAAACCGTAGATTTTGTGAACCGTTCCATCCCTAACACACACACACACACACATACACACACACACACACACACACACACACACACACACACACACACACACACACACACACACACACACACACACACACACACACACAAATAATTTTGCTACCATAATAGTTCCATATCCCACCCTGTTTTAAATGGATGCTCCTCAGTAAAAAGTGCTCTCTGCCTCTCTGCTGCCAGCGTCATCATCATCACAGCATCATGCTTGTTACAGCACCTGAACATGAAGTTGTGTGTGTTGTTTCCCCACTCACACACTCCAGATGACCGTGACAATGAAAGCGTGGGGTTATATGTCAGTGTGACAGCCAGAGGCCTCATCATTTCCAGACTTCTGGCCTCCCTCAGAGCTGGACCATGAAGAATGAAGCGTGAGGTAATGAACCTGAAGGGCACGACTGCAGCCATGGGGACCAGCTCCAAGAACACCTCCTGCCCTCCTGAAACTCCCCTGGTAAAGCTGATTATTACAGCTACCCAGCTGTAATCAGGGGCAAGGTGAAACAACAACAACTTTATTCTTTGATCCAGCTGGTACTTGGGGACTGGCAGGGAAGACCCAGATGCAGGACTTTCCAAAAAAGCACTTTATTGTGACATCTGGCAAAGTACCGAAAATCCCAGCATAGCTGGCAAAACCCCCAAAACTAGAAAACTCAAATTCACAGCTAGGCTGGGAAAACTGGACAACAGAACATTGTTTTATTGTTTTACGTATCTGTGGGTCGTCTTGTCTATTCGTGTACAGTACTATGTTTCAGCTGTGGTTGTCTTTAAAGTGCCTTATAAATAAAGTTGAGTTGAGTAAATCTCCTAAACACCAGCTGAGTAACAAACAAATCCAATAAAACTGGTTCATGGTCTAAGATGTTTCCAGAAGGGGCCAACTCCACTAACACAGCCAGTGATTTAAGTTCAGGCTCTGGATTGGCTGAGGGGGTACCTGCATTCAAAGAGGCTGCACCCCCAGGTTTCCCCCCTCTTTAACCCTCGATTTTCATTTATCAGGTGAGCTGTTAATAAACTCAGCTGTCATTACAGTACCAGACTGTACACATGCTGATTTCTGCTGTAAAGTTTTAACATGGCGCTCTATGGGGACTGACCCACAGCTGGAGACAGACTCTAGTGGACACTCAGGGAACTGCACTGATTGCACTCAGTTGGAGATAGCAGCCCTCATTTATCAAACGTGCATACACCTGAAAAATGGATTTACGCTCATTTCCTCACACAGATCAGCATTTATCAATCTGAACTTGGGTATGTTCACATCCCACACCAGATCTGAGTTTGTAAATGCAAGTTTCATGTCAGTGGGGAGTGCCATGCAGCAAGGAAACTCTGTCCGTGGAGGAGAATTGTTTGATCATTAGTACAGAGGATTTTCAGACAGACTAACAGAGGTTCACAGGATTGTTAAATTAGATTTAACACCAAAATGTTTCATACATTTCACTCTTCTTCTGCCAATCTGTAAAATACATCACTATGAAAGAGCAGAGCGAGCTGTCAGCTGGTATAAAAAAGTGTGTTTTCTTTATTAATTTACTTAAAAAAAATAGAGATGCTGTTACAGTTTTTAACACACTCCCATGTCAATGATAAAGTCTCTGCAGAGAACATTCAGAGGACGCTGGATCAAACTTTTAGCCTGGATTTTTTTAAGGAAGCTGTTTAATTACAGGATTTACTGTGAAGATTATTATTTTACTCCTCACAGTATTATATAAATGTGAACTGTGTGTGAGAAATTGACCATTTCATAACAAAAGATGTTCATTGACATGAAATCACACCAATCAGCTCGTCTCATGGTACAAATAATCATAAAACTTGGTGTAATTGCATACGATTAACACACACTTGTCCAGGCACCACAAGTGAAGTTTATGGGATCAGTTTTTAGGTGAACTAGTTTGTAGTATTGAAAATGTTTTATTATCTGTATCTGACACAGAGCAGGTTGGTCTGTCCCTCCATCTGTCAGAGCTCCACTCCCTCCTCAGTCTGTGACAGGTTCAGGTTCAGGTTCAGGTTCAGGCTGGAGTCTGCAGCTTCTTTCAGAGCTCAAGTACATTTTGAAAAATTATCGTTCCACATTTCTGTATCTGAATGGAAAAAATAAATAACGTTGTGGCTTCTAATAGTCAGACATCACAGATTAATTAATCAGGGTAAAAACGAAGGATGTGTAAATTTAATTCTGAAAGAATTTCAGTTAGTCACATCCACGCTGCTGACGGCTGCAGTTATTTCTTTGCTGATAAGTTTTTTTCTGACTCCCTCAAACGACACTTTCCCGGCTGCCAATCAGCACAGGTCATTCATCTCTGCCTTGGTTGCTATGGTGTTGTAGATCTCCAGCACAGAGAAGTCTTCTTTTTCCCCTAATGCGTTTCTACTTGTCGTAAATTCTGTGAGTCCAGCCAGCTGAGCCTTGAATGTTTAGGAGCATGTTATTTAAACTAGGATTGTTTTCAGCCACCACATTTATTAACACCTGATCAGGTGTACGCTGTGTTTGGCCCTGGTAAGCACGTTTCATAAATCAGACGTGGACGTTGCTGTAAGCTCAGTTTTACACCCAGATCTGGGCCAGTTCCCACACAAGACTGATAAAAGAGGGCCACTGAGTCTGTACTTTTTGATGAATTGAGACCTTTCTTCCTCGATCTGTGATGGTTAGAAACTTTAAACCAGAAGAAGTCAATTTCACAGGAACTCCACAGCTCCTTTGTGGTGGGCTCCATGGTGCAGCAGAGGAAATGGGACAGACCATGTGTCATTGATTTTTGAGTCTAATGAACTCATGATTAGTCACAGCAGCATATTAATGTGATTGTCTTTGTAACCCTGCAGGAGGTTTCTCTCTTTCTGTTCAGAGTACAGCCAGGAGACTTTTCCTGACGTCTCTGCTCTGTCACAGAGCGACTGAGCTCTGCTGCAGAGTTTAAGATGATATCACCGTGCTGCTAACTACTGCTACCTTCACATTTCATAGTCATTTGTGTCTTCAGGTGTAAGGTGTACTACAGGAACAAGCTAAAAATGGACCTTTCTTGTCCCAGGATGTCATGGCAGCGCGGTGATCTCCACTACAGAGTCATGTCTGTTAATGTGGGGCTGTCTGAGGGAGTCCTTGTGTCTGAGAACAGCAGTGACACAGTCTTGGTGGCTGAAGGCAATGGGGAACAGCTGAGCTGAACTGCATTGTGAGAGAGGGAGACCTCGGGTCTGGGTGCTGGTCTGGATCTTCACCTCAGAGGGTAACATGAGCTGAGCTGGAGAGCACAGCTCGGGGGACAGCAGTGTGCTGTGGCTCTGAGCGCAGAGGATCAGGTTATTAGCTGACGGCTGACTCAGGCCACTCGCAGCTTTGTGTGTCAGTGTGGGGGATGGAGAACCAGATGAAGCGTATCTCCCCGGCTGTCACAAAGCCCTCTTTATGGCCAGTTTGTGTAGGCTGCAGATTAAGTTCAAAGAAAGACGGCCGCTCTTTTCTCCATGCATCTCAAATCCTGTTTCTCCTCGGCCGTGTGTGTCGATCAGCGCCCAGAGCGGTGCTGAGCTTCCCTCGCCGTCAGCAGCTACAGGAGGCCTGGAGTCTAAAAATACACAGCTCGGGGACTATTTCACCTCTGATTTAACGGCGCTCACAGAGCAGCATGACCGTTCTGCTCAAACTGCAAACTTTCCCTCACTCTGAACTGGCTTTCTTTGGCAGCTTTAGCACCCAGGCTCACTGCTCTCCCCGAACTGCTACTGCAGCCTCAGTAGGACGGTTCAAAGCTCACATCTGAAAGGGAAGACAATCATAGACAATCAGTGTTTCAGCTCTGACTCATCCAAAGAGTTCCTCCTCTGAAACTACTCCAGCATTTATCTCCAGAGAACAGCGCCACACGGAAATACACCGTTAGGATCTGGAGACGCTTCCTCTCAGGGTTCAGACACAAAGAGCTGTTTGACACGTCGGAGGGAACCTGCAGCTGTCTAATGTCCGATTACACATACAGACAGACAGACAGACAGGCAGACTCTCTCTTTATAGTTTAACGTCAGCTAAAAATGAAATGGCAGTCAAAGATGTGTGTTCTCTTGAGTCAGAAACATCCCTGTTCCTTCAGAATCCTACGTACTGGAGTGTGTCAGGAAGAGCAGAGGAGACACTGAAACATCATCCTTCATTTCCAGCTTCATTACCAGGACTTAACCCCCTCTCAGGGAGGAAAGTGTGGGATCATTTTATGAATTCCACTTCATGTTGCTCAGTGAGCATGTCTCCCTCTGGTTAAAACCTGTGAGATGGTCCATTGATCCATGGGAAATGCACTTGTTGAGTCTGGAAGAAATTGTGTCATCTGTGACCTAGATATACTCTGAGATGTTAGATACTTTCCACCCTGTGCTACTGCCATGTCAAAAGTTCGCTTGCGTAAGCTCCCCACATTGTGGTATATCATGCATGGGAAGACAGATAATGTAATGAAAATGTAATAGACTGAGGTCTGTACGAGCCTGATTTAATAAACTGAGGCTTGTATGAGCCTAATTTTTTAATTGGAAGGTCAGAATGTCTGGACACCATTCAACTGAAGACTGATAGAATAATGTGGAAAATGACGAATACAGGACACATTAGAATTAAGCATATGTAAGGAAAGTTGAGGGGATGAGCTCCATGCATCTATAATCTGACTGACACTGTTAAAAACCAAAGAAGTGCCACTGGTACAACTAAAAGAGAGGGTGTGGAGCCACCCCCATGAAACTGTATAAAGATAGTGTTTGTCACGCTCACAAGCTTTGTTCACCTGTTTGGTGAATAAAGTATCTTTGGATGCAACCTGGAAAGCCTCTTCTTCTGATTCTTGACCTTCCTGAGTAGACCTGAAGATACTGAGACTTCTGCCAGCCTCAGAGACAGAGCCAGGACACAACGAAAGACCCACTAACACCCGAAACACAGAGCCGAAGAGGTTTCAAGCAGCAGAGTGGAATTCAGTGTTACCTTATGAATAATTTATTCAAAAAGTCTCAAAAATATAAACAGCACAGTCACACACACAAACATTTTCAGGCAACAGCACGTCAGTATGTACAGGATTTTCTGAACCAAAGAATATCCAACATCTTCAGCCGCTGTGCACGGCAGAGGAAGAGAGGCTGTGACGTTAAGCAGGTCCAGAGTGCCGCAGACACCCCTGGAAGGCTTTGTTTGGACTTTTGATTGGTTTAATTTCATGATAAACTGTGCTCTGCACCTTGTGGCAGGGCTTTCGTGCCAGCATGGCTCCATGCTGGTTCTGGTTCCCAAAGCTTAGTTTGAACAGGGAGGCGAGTTCAGACAGGAAAAAAAACTGGTTTGGAACCTGAAAAGTCGATTCATGAGCTGGAACCAAAAATCTTGACATCATCAGTGTGGGTGTGGTATTCTGTGTCCCATTATATTGTCAAGTGTTTATTTTCAGAATAGTTTATTTATTCATTTCATGTTTGTTTTGTTGATGTGTCTTTGTTTTTGTTCGTGGCCCTTTTTGCTCCCCAGCAGACTTTTCTCTGGTTTTGTTTTCATGTAGTGAAAAAGCACATTTTGGTGTTATGTTGTTTACTCCCTCCTGAGTGCCGGTGAGAAAGCCCTCTGTGTAACCTCAGGTCAGATTCACTCTGAGAAGATACCTGAGCTCCTGGGGAGTTTTTTTCTGTTTAAAGTCTGTAAGCTGTAGAAGCTCTCTTCTCCAGGTTATTAAGAAATAAAAAGTTTTTAGTCATCACTTGGAGACAATGGGCTCTAATTTCGTGTCACAGCGCAGGGGGCGCAAGCCTGGCGCAGCCTGCGCAGTACTAATTTTGTGCATAGCACCACCGTGCGCTGCCAATTTGATGATTTGGTAGACCGTCTGCGCAGAGATGGGTGAGACTGCCCACCTGGGGGAGTTGACGGCGCACCAGCGGGAGGTGTCAGCAGATTCATGTTGGCGCAGTGACAATTTCGTGCCAAAAAAGTGCACTGAAAGCTCACCAGCTCCAACCTGGTCTATCCTCGACGCAAGGCGGAGCGCACCCTCCACAGCTGTAATTTGGTGACAGGCGCACATGTGCGCACATGTCAACAAAGCCTCAGAGGCAGGTTTCCAGAGTGTCAGGCACATTTTAATAAACAATCACAGCAATCACTATTTAATGTAACCGTCTGAACCAGCTTATACATTTATATCTATATTAACTGTCCCGTCACATCTGATGTCAGATTAAAGCCGTTTGTCATAATGGAAAGTTAACCTGACGGCAGCTGGAAGTTTGATGCACATCTTACAATTAAACAATAAACAGCCTTAACATCTGATACTGAGTATATATCTGGTTCTCTCATTTCATTTAATTCAAAGAAAAGAGGGAGAGAAAAGACAAAGAAAAAAGAGACAAAATAAATGTATGTCACTCAGGATTTACCTGTGATTTCCCATATTTCTCTGTTTTAGTCTTTATTTTTAACCTGATCTAAAAAGATGGAGTACATTATTGTAAGGAGGATGAGGTGGAGACACTGGGAGAGTATACAGTATATCAGCAAAGGTTCTGCTATTTGGCGATGACAAACCAGGAGTGCAGGTGGATCAAAAGTATTCTGAATGGATCAGCCAGCTGTGTAACAGTCTCTTCATTTTTAACTCCTATTAATGACAAAGGAACAGATTACATCTGTCCCAGGAGCTGGCCCACACGGTGACGCGCGTCGTGTCCTCCGATGTGCCCCGCTGTCCATTAACCTGCTGCAGGGACAGCAGCTCTGACCGTCTCCGCTACCAGCACTCTCTCCGCGGTGCTGGAGATCACTCAGACCAATCAGATGCTGCGCCTCGGCTGCAGGGCATTTAAAGGCAAGGAGAGGCGCTCATTTGATTGGTGAAAACAGTGCTCGGCTGTGTTAAACCCACTCACGGCTTTTCTCCTCCCTCTCTGCCATTTGCGGGGAGGGAGGTGTGGACGCGCAGCTCTGCACTCATCTGTGCCTGGACTGCGCCTGGACTGCGCCTGGACTGCGCCTGGACTGCGCCTGGACTGCGCCTGGACTGCGCCTGGACTGCGCCTCTCTTGGCAGGAAACTTGCAAAGTGCGCCAGTCACGCCCTGTGCGCACAGCGAAGGCCGGCGCAGGGCAGGTGCGCCTGCGCCTGGTCTACGAAATTAGAGCCCAATAAGTCAAAGTTTAGAGATTTAGGACCTGATTTACTAAGATCTCAAATAACTGGTGTTCGAATGTGTCTGCAAACTGAAATTTGCCGGTGTTATTAATGGGTGATCTACTCAGGCTGTGTGCTCAGACGATAGCATACATATATATATATATATATATATATATATATATATATATATATACTTGAATAGATTTTGGCCCAGATATTGGCATTATTCAGACTCTTGCTGTGAGCTGAAATGAGCAAAAAAAAGAAAAAACTCCTGCTTATCACTCCTTTCAAATTTGGCTGCTCTGCCCCCTGCTTGCTCGCACTCTGGTCCGCTCACATGATCTAATTGTGAAATTTTAAAAAAGAAAAAAAAACTAAATTCCTATCATTATCCTGAGACTAAAAGTCCAAACTGTCACAGCTTAAAGATAAAGAATCCTGTTTTTTTGTCACATCTGGGACTTAATAAATTATATTTATGGGTTTACAGTTTTTTTCTTTAATCCTTTAAAGACCAGGTCTCCAACTTACAAACCTGGTTCAAACAGGTTTTTTACAGTCCACTCCTTGATGAGACACACACACACACACACACACACACACACACACACACACACACACACACACACACACACACACACACACACACACATGGTTCCCAGCATCACACAGGCTGGAAACTTGGCACTTTTAATACTTTGACAAGTGACCTCATGACAGCTAAGCCTTTTTTAGTATAGTTTATCTACCTGCTCATTTTTTATCATCCTGCTGGTTCACTGGAAAACAATGCAGTCTTTCATGTACCTGGTGTCAGAAAAGTGTCAAAGTCAGTAGGATCGTGAGGCCCCGCTTCCACAGTCTGCATTCATACCAAAAAATCATGATTGAGCAAGCTTTTGGCCTGCTGCTGACATTAAATCAGCTCAGATGATAAAAATAAATTCAGTTACATTCATTTCATGAGTGTCCTGCACAGGCCTTGAAGGGACAGGATCAGAAAAGGTTTTACTCAGGTGACTTTCCACTTTGACCTCCATGAAGTTAAACAGTTGGTCACAGATTTGACCACCTGGGGGTCAGATCAGATCTGACACTGATTTAAACCACAGGCAGGCGGACTGAGAGGCTCGACCATTAAAACATGGCTGTAGTCTCAGTCAGCGTGTTGCCATGACGGTCGAACACTGAGTCATTGCATTAGTCAGATAAAACTGGACAGTACTCTGATAATGTGGGTGGGTGGTGGGGGGGTTGTCTCTCACATCTTCACTCTACAGGTGGAGCCAGCCAACCAAGATCTCAGGAAGTTGGATGTAAATACACAGGAGGAATAAAACCTCAACAGCAGAGGAAGAAGGAGAAGAAGAAGAAAAAAAGACGAAGAAGAAGAAGAAGAAGAAGAAGAAGAAGAAGAAGAAGAAAAAGAAGAAGAATCAGAAGAAAAAAAGGAGTAAACAGGAGGAGATCAGATCTCTATGTGAGCACCTCAAACGTCACGTTGTCCACTAAGCTGTGTGACAGGTTCCTGAGCTGGGCCGCAGACTGGACCAGTTTGTATCCCAGCAGAGCCAGCGTGTCGTTGCACAGGTTCTGCACTGTCCTCACCACGTCAAAGCTGAGCCGCAGCCTCCAGCTCTCTGCGGTCGCTCTGGAGTCTCTGCTGGTGGAGTATCTGTAGTTCCACTCCAAGGGGGACACCACATTACTCTTAGTGTTTTTCTCAACCCACAATCGCACCCTGTCCTCCATCTCTAGACCCACAAACCTGTAGATCTCAGCTGCCTTCTCCTTGGGATTAAAAGCCAGGTCCTCATACCGTACAGGCATGTAGCGTCCTCGCAGCCATGCTGGTTTCTGCAGGACGGTCTCTGCAGAGGCCGTCATGTCCTTACAGGTGCTGGTGATCTGTGACAGGTCAACGTAACGTGGCTGCCGTCCCGTAGCGTTCCAGATTTTCCAAGCACGAAATTGATCTGAAAACGCCATCATACGAGAAGCAAGGACTGCTCTGGGATCCCTCACCAGGTGGATGATCTTCAGGTCCAGGCGAGGATCCTCTGTCAGGGTGCGCAGGTCGCCCACCTCAGGAACCCGCACTGTCTTTATGGCTACGTGTCCTCTGGACAGACACGACATGGAGGCCAAGGTGAGGTTGAGAGAGCCACACTTCTTAGGACACCAGGCTTCATCAGGCAGGGAAGAGGCCTCCCCTCCCTCGGTGCACACTGGAGGCGAGCACAAGGCGTGGCTGGAGCTCCGGCGGAAAAAGGAGCTGGTGAGGTGCTCCTGGGGCTGGGGTCGGATGTAGTTCTCCATGAAGTGCAGGTCACAGGTGAAGAGGTTGAGAAGGAGGTCTCTGTATGCTCCCAGGAGGGCCCGGCGGTCCAGGGAGCGACGCAGCCGGCTGCTGGAGTTGGTGAAGGCCTGCTGGACGTGGAAGAGGGGCTCGAACACGTAGAAGATCTCAGGGTGCTGGTTTAGGAGCTGCCCGGTGAAGGACGAGCCGCTGCGAGTGGTGGCAAACAGAAGGATGTGTTTACGAGGCAGCTCCACCGTCCAGCCGTCATTACACACTGACCTCCACCTGGAGTCTGTGAGGGGGAGAGAAAACACACACTGAACCAGGGCTGACCCAGGATGGAGCTGACGAGGTTGGAGGTGTGGAGCTTCCCACATGATGCTGAATAAAAACCCTGCACCCAGCCCAGCACACAGTACAGCCTGAGACTTGGAGACACATTCAGGATCAGTGGGACAAACCAGAACTCAACTCTTTCCACCAGGAGAAGAAATATGTGTAGTAACTTCTCCACTGCTGCACAAATTGAGCTGACATGATTTGGGTGGATGACTTACCCTGACTTTTGCAAATTTACTGAAGAGCAGGAAAAACTTTCAGTGATTAAAACTTTATGTGTGTTTAAATGGGGGAATGCTGAGGGACTGAAAACGCTGTAGTAAGCATGCCAGGCCTGTAGGTGGTGCTGTCACTGTCTTGTCTAGAAGCAGCTTTTGATAGATCTCCACTAAAGTAGAGTTGAGCTGATCATCTGGTGTATTGGGGAATACTAAGTTCAAGAGTGGAGCATTTTGTATGACGACAGTCAGCAGATACAGCAGATTGAGCAGCACAAGCACAACACGGTAGTTCACGACAACGGTAACAACGGTACTGTTGTCCTGTTGTATGAGCTCGCGTGGGGCGGAGTGTGATGTCAGCGTTTCCACTGAAAACGCCGTCTTACTGTTTACACTGCAACGGTGTCAGCAGCGTTTCAGAAAAAATCCCACTCTGGAGGCCGTTATCAAAAGTTTGTGTTTTAGGTCAACTAAAACGCCTTTTCCATGTTAACGGGACGCTGAAACGTAACAAAACTTTTGCGGTTCACCCTAAAACCCCTAAAGCTGTTTTCACTGAACTCTTGACTCCCCAGAAACTCTGGAGCTGGGTTTTACCTGGAATGATTACTGCTATTGTTTCTGGAAGAAGTGAGAGCACAGCAGGGGTGGGGTTGATATCATGTGATCTCTGCGCAGTAATGAAGCAGCCTCGCCCTCTTTTCAGCCCCCAGCATGCTTTGTTCCTCTCATTTATTAAAAATACTGTGAATACGTCCAGGCACATGCAGCACTGATAGAAAGACACACACCGTCCTTAGCCAAGGACGTTTTACAACACATCCAGCCTCTTGAGACGCCCTCTCACTCATCAGAGAGCGGTGAGGAACACCAGCCAACAATAACCCCATCAGGAACTAGAGAGTTTTTCCTGGGGCAGGTAGGGGCGCAGACTGCACAAGGATGGTACACTGAAAATTCAACTTTTAAATGTCTTCTTATCAATATTATTAAAAACAGTAAGCAGTTTTAACAGTGTTGGTAATAACAGCGTTTCAGTAACAGGTAATCTTATTAATTTCAAATGTCACAGCGCCATTACCGTTAGCAACAGTGAAATGAGGTGTGTTACTCAGTATTACACCTGGCTCGCTCAGCCAGGCACAGGAGAGAAGCTGCCAATCAAATGTGAGGAAAGTGTCAGACACACAAGTAAGGATGAGATCAAACATGTTGACGCATCTTTAACAAAGAGCTGATACTAAAGTAAACTTTACAGTAACAAATACCACACAGCTCTATATTAACCTCATTTTATGTTTACAGATGAAATGCTTGTTGTGTTTCAGCCTCTCGTTTACACAGAAACGTTTTTGCTGACCTAAAACGCAAACTTTTGGAAACAGCCTCCAAAGTGGATTTTTTTCTAAAACATTGCCGACACCTTTGCCATGTTAACAGTAAGCTGGAGTGCTACAACAGTCCAACAGAACTGTTGTTAGGATCGGCGTGGTCTACCGTGTTGTGCTTGTGTTGCTCAATCTGCTGAATCTGCTGACTGTCTTTAACAAAATGAGCATCTGTTGCTCCACTTCTGCTCTCAGCATTCACTATACACCAGATGATCGGCCTAGCTCTACTTCATTGAAGATGTGCTTCATGGACAAGACAGTTATAGCACCAACTACAGGCCTGGCATGCTTACTACAGTGTTTTCAGTACTTTAGGGTTTCTGTATAAACACAGTTTTTTCTCTGTCATTTGCATTTTGGTGTGAAACGTCACATAAACAAGACTGAAGCGTGTGTTTTTTTCAGCTCCGAATAATATTTACCCTGTTTCTTCAACACTAAGTGTTTCAGAGCCATCCTCTGACTCACTGAGTGTGTTTTCATCAGAATGAACCCAGGAGAAAGTAAACTCCAAAATCAAGCTAATAAACGCTGTAGGGTTTGAGGGTGCGAGAGGAGGCTGTGTGTCTGATGGTGCTTATACAGGGAGCTGATGAAGAGCTGATGAAGAGCTGCTTTCTAAATGTAGCAAACATGTTATTTACTGCTGATGAGGAGCTGATTGCACAGAGGAAGTTTCTCCTGCTGCACTGTGATGGAGGATTCATGGAGGTAAATTAGTGGATGATTATGAAGCCAGTCGTGCATATTTCATTTCTCTACATCAGGGGTCACCAATGCTGTGCTCGTGCGCACCTGGGCGCCCGCAAGAACTACATAAGGTGCCCGCGAGACATGTTCCAAATAACAGCACTGGTCACAACGGAGCTCCTTCCTACCATCCGTGTTGTGTAATTCATTAATAATAACTGTGATATAAATGATTGACCTGTGAGCAGTCTCTTCACATAGTATTACCACTTCTACTATGATTAGTGTTATTGAAAAGTGATCTGTGTAATGTTGTTCAGGACATCTGTTTCAGACAAGTAGCCCTTCGTGTCACTCATTTCCTGTGAGGTAGCCCTCGGTCTCAGAAAGACTGGTGACCCCTGCTCTATGTACTCTGGGACTTCCCTCATTCAGCGCTTGATTAAACCTTCCTGTTGTTTCCCATACTGGTCTGATGCCAGTCCAGTGCTGCTAAAGATTTCATTACCATCCTTTTGAAGGTGTGTGTGCACACACAGCTCTTCAGACTCTGAGCTCTACTTTAGAGCACCAGTTCTTTCTGAAAGCCTGTCCTGGTTGCTGGTTCCTACCTCTGTAGTGTCTGGTGGAGCAGCGGTAGGCTCCCTGACAGGGTCCAGACAGGGAGTCCCTCAGGGTACGGATGGCTGTATACTGGACCCCCAGAGATGCACACACCAGCAGCAGCACTGTCTTCCAGGAGCACTCCATCCTGCCCCCCTCCTCTGGCTCTACATGTTCCACTCTGGAGAGAAAGCACACAAAGACATACCCCATGAGATGTTACAACTGCTTCTTCTTTCCACCTTCATGCACGTGCAGCTTTAGCTGGTTTCACACCTGCAGCCTTCAACTGATGAGTTGGCATTGACAGTGAGGTGCTAATGTCTCCCAGCCACTGTGTGTGGGTGGGTGGACAGCATATCTGGACAGTACTAAACTCCTGGCCATGACAGAGGGAGAGCACAGAGCACCTCCTCCAGTAGCACCAAAGATGACGACCAGAGGGCTCAGCCTAACATAGCTCTGGAGGACTAACTGGAGGTACCTCATACAGGAAGTCAAAGTGAAAGTTCCTGATAGCATCAGGACGTTAATGTTTCAGAGATTTCTGGAAAAAAAATAATCAGGATTTCATTTGTTAAAGAGGCTTTACTAAGTTAAAGGCAACAGGCAGCTGGTAAAGCATAGCTTAGCTTAGCATAAAGGCAAGGCTGGCTAATTCATATAGCATAATTCAAAGTCCTTCACATTAAAAAAAATAAAAAGAGTTATTAGAAAAGGGGGTGAAGCACACTGAAAGGGCTGTGAGGAGTTTCTAAGGGATCTTGAAAAAGTCTCCCTTCTAGATAGACACCCGATCATAATCAACACTTAAAAAATGAGATTATCAGCACCAATGGATTAGTCCTAAATTGCAACCTCCCAGCTCTCAGCTCCAGATCAGGTTGGACTGGACTGGATTGATTTACAGCTTGTCTAAGTCTGTATGACAACACCACAGGAGCTGACAAAGTTTATCAGTGAGAAGAGAGATCTGTGTTTGTGGCTGCTGGAAATGATTTCTGTGATTAGTTTTGTAGTGATGGTGGACACTGGAGCCTAACTGTCAGACAGAACAAGGGACAGAAGAGAAGAAGAAAGAGAAACAGGAGAGAGATAGAGCAAAGCTAAAGGCTAAAACATGAGCTGAGGGCTAAAACATGAGCTAAAGGCTTAAAAAGAAGAAAGGCTAGAACATGAGCTGCAGTCTATTTTACACAGATTCTTATCACAGCATCCTTAAAACAGAGCATTTAAAATCAGTTGAAGAACACATTAAAGGGATAGTTCATTTTTTTTCTGTGGTGTTACTTTATGATTTTAGTTCTAGTAGGCAGAGAAAATAGCCTTTGAATTTGGTACCGTCTGTCCCTGTTAGTGTCTATTTCCTCATCACCATGGATTAAAGTTTGTGTCTTACTGAGGGAGAGGAGACAACTTTCTACTGTATCTAATGTCCTTAGTGGTCACATAGAGCTCATACAACCCCACTTCAAAAAAACTGAACTATCCCTTTAAAGCTCAAGCAAAATATATAAATGACAAAAATAGGTTTCATGGACAGTGTATTTTTTATCTTCATGATATCAAGAAAATTAGACACTTCTTGTCCCAGAGTGATGTTGAGAAACTAGTCCATGCTTTTGTTTCTTCTAGGCTGGACTAATGCAACTCTCTTTTATCTGACTGTCCTAATAAGTCTAGGAGGAGAGAGCCCATCTCTCTAGTTTGAGTGTCTCTACACTGGTTATCTATAAAATCTAGAAGACAGTCAAAAATTCTTCTTCTGACCAACAAAGTGCTATATGGCATCAGGCCATCCTATCTTGAAGAGTTAATTGTTCCATACTATCCATCTAGGTCAATGTGTTCTCAGCATGCAGGTCTGCTCGTTGTACCTAAGGTCTCTAAAAGTAGTCTGGGAGGTGGAGCCTTTAGTTATCAGGCTCCTCTTCTTTAGAATACCTTACCAGTTGAGGTCCAGGGATAAAGCTTATAGCTAGATAAGGTGTTTATGTTTTTGAGAAGTGTCCTGAGATAACTTTTGTCAGGATTTGGTGATATATAAATAAAGTTTGATAAATATGGTTTATCACCATCTTTATCACATGTAGTAAAACAGTTTTAAAAGAGGAGGTTGATTCAGTAAAATAGATGATTAAATATTCTAATTCAGCTCCTGGTCCTGACTCAGACCTGTCCCAGAGGTTCTGACTCATCTTTATGGTTTGTACTGAACGTACCAAAGTAGATCACTGGTAACCGCCTAGAGCTTTATAGACCAGCAGCAGTGTAAAGACCAGACACAAGCCTGGTAGAAGGGATCCAATCACACAAGAGGAAAAAAAGACTTTTTATGTTTATCAAACAAAAGGTTCAACACAAAATCACAGCTAAGACTGCAAACTGAAGTCCCAGATAAACTGAGAGTCCCTGCTTAACCGGAAAACTACTGAGTATCATCTGAAATCTGAAGTCTTATATGGGGGTGGAAAAACAGGACAGCATGGACCGACAAGACCTCCTGACACAGGACAAGGGGAGACCCAGGCTTTTAATACAGGGTACACAGTGTGGGGCTGGGATCACAATCATAGGAAGGACAGGAGGTGAAGGGACCTGAAACAAGAGGTGTCACGAGACTGCAAAGTTAAACTGAACACAACAAACATTAGTGACAAGAGTGGAGTAAAAAAAGCAAACTCTAACAGACAAGAAATACATACACCCATTTCTGCTCAGTGATAAAAACAGATACTGACGGAGGCTTCTGTCCATGCTCTGCATTCATTTCATCTTTATTTCTGCCTGTTTCCATAAAGCTTATGGACACAAGCCAAACAGAGTAATACCACCTGAAACTGTGGGGGCAGTGTTGCTGTTTCTACCTGCTGTGAATTGTTGTTACTAGTGAGACACGAAGAAGATATTATAACAGCAATATGTGTAATCATCTCACCGACCACTGCCTCCTACAACGCTGCCTCAGTTTTTGTCTTTGATGCGAGAGGTACATCAGCAACCCCCACCCCCCCACCCTGTGCCAACGTAAAGGATGCACGGAAGTATGAGAGCAGTGACAGTAACATAGCTTGAAAAGGATGTTTACATTCTCATATATCAAATAAGAAGACATTGGGCCTTTAGTCAAAGAGTTGCTCATCTACAGCCTCTCTTCTCTGTCAGGTTTTGTGATGCAGCGGTGGACCTGTGCGCTCAGTTCGTAGCTTGTAGCCATCCTCCAGTGATTTCCTGTTGGACACAGAGTGAGTACCACTTAAGACTAGTTTAAAGAGCCATTCAGGAGTTATTACCAAAGAGTAAAGTGTTGTTTGAAAGGAAATTGATCCTATTTCCAAGCATGACGAAAGCAAACCTGGGCAACTTAACTACAGTTTGCAGATAAGAACAAAATAGACACAAATTTAGAATGTTTAACATGTCAATATCAGACGTTCATCGTGTCACCATGTTGTTAAAAAACATCATCATTGATGCGCAGCAGATATCACACACACACACACACACACACACACACACACACACACACACACACACACACACATACACACACACACACACACACACATATACACACACAGCTGCATAATTGCATTTGATTTCCACTGTCCTCTCTCCTGAGTAATTAAGCCTCAGAGCTCAGCAGAGTTCCTCACTCAGTTAAATATAGCCGTCTGCAGTGAGACGAGTGGAGAAGTTTCCTTTGTTTGCACTCGTGTTCTTCGCCATGGGCATCAAAGAGCAGAGACGTGGTTTACCAAATGGGTCCAGAAAAAACACCATTTGTCCCTGTGTACTCAACCCAAGGAAGGTGATCACATGAGATCCCCAGGCACACGTCATCTCCATTAGTCAGTGTCAGCATCATCATCATCATCCACAGCATCAGTATCATCATCGTCATGATCACCATCATCATCACCATCATCACCATCATCAGTATCAGCATCGTCACCATCATCATCATTATCATCATCATCATCATCATCATCATCATCAGTACAACCAGGTAAATACAAATTTTACTTTCCAAAAGTGGATCCTCTCTAGGCCTCTCTCCTCCTCTCTGCTTCTCTCCGCAGTCTGCCTCGTCTTCATTAATGATGTTTGTGTGTCCCAGGCAGACTCATGTCCTCAGGAACAAAATCACACTGAGCTGGGATCGGCTTTTGATGTTCCATTAATCACAAACAGCGCAAAACCAAAGACATTTACTCAGCGGGGAGGGGAGAGAAATGGAGCTGACATCATGAGCCATTCTGTTTGAAAACTGCTAAAAGCTGCAATCGCAGAAAAATGAACTCATCAGGGGACAAAGTTTGTTTCTTCGGGTGATATTTTTAGACAGAGTGATGGAGTGGCTGCAAGGACTGCACTTTTTAGATATGCATGGTCTGGTAGTCTTCATGGTAGATTAAAACTAGATAGTCTTGTTTAGAGCAGGAACAAACAGGAGTTAATCCTGATGCCTTTTTATGACCCAGTCTGAATGGGACCATCACCAGTTTCTGTGCAGACATTTTTAAATGAGTGAAAATGTTGAAAGGAGGAAGTCTGTTCACAGCCTGCTGAAGCAACAGCCTCTCTTTACATTCCCACCAGAAAGTACTTAGAGTGACACTGACCACACACTGACCCTCTCCAAGCAGGAGATCTTTGTCTCAAAACAAGCCCAGGCCATGCAGACAGCTTGCAGGTGTGTGTTTACAGCTCTGATCATTTGAAGCTCATTTTAGTGCCATAAAACTCAAAGGACTTGACCCTGAGTGATCTCAAAGTAGCCTCATTTTATGTAACTATTCAAAATGAGATTACCAGCACCAAAATTAGTTCCTTCTGGGTGCTTTTTCCAAAAGATATGATGATACTACACAGGCCAGTAAAGGCAAGAAGAGAGACGTGAAATGACCAAGAGACTAGTGCACGATTTGGGGAAAAGGTGCGATTTGCGATTAGGTGGACAATATTGCAATTGCGATTGTGCTTGTGATTTAATAAAAAAAGTTGTGTCATGATGAGTCTACAGACTTGCTTGGTTATCATGGAGAAAAATCTGAATTGCATGTGCTGACATTGCGATTGCGATTGCGATATCCTCTTTTGCGATTACGTAATTGCATGTGCTGACATTGCGATTGCGATAATCGTGCAGCCCTACAAGAGACCTTTAAAAATTTGTAAACTGAGGAGACACTTTGAATGATACCCTAGTTTTGGTTTGTCCACTCATTAATCGTGTGAAAAAATGGTCTTCAGAGTGCTATAGCTCTAGCAAAGCGTTGCTCAAGTGTCAACTTGTTGCATTAGCGCTCTCTGTTCTTCTCTTTTTTCTTCTCTTTTTGGTTCTCTTTGTACTTGAGGCCTGTCATTACTTTTTATGTCTCTTTGTCGGTCATTGACACCACGCTGGTTGTGTTTGCAGTGGTGGTTTTACTTTTTGTTTTTGTTCCTGTGAGATCCTACGTGTAAATCTATGGTCTATGCATGGTAAATGGTAAATGGACTTGAGCTTATATAGTGCTTTTCTAGTCATGGACCACTCAAAGCAGCTTTACACCACAGGTCACACTTACCCATCCACACCCATTTGCACATTCACTCACTGATGGACCCAATTTTTACTATGACAGCTATTACAGTTGGTCTAACACAGTCATGCCTTTTCATACCCATTCACTCACCACTGAAGCAGCAGTGGGAGCAACTAGGGGTTAAGTGTCTTCCCCAAGGACACATCGCCATGAGTCGCCCAGAGCTGGGCTTGAACCTGCAACCTTCCGATCAACCTTCCGATCACCGACCAAGCGAATTCTCCAACTGCGCCACCGACGCCGCCCCCAGCTTACATAAGAAGTAAGCTGTTAACAGCATGCAGATGCTAACCAGTGCTAGGTCCAAAGTTCCCTGCAGGCTGAGGAGAAGGAGGCAAGGCTGACGTGCTGGTACCACGCTGTGTGCTAAGAAGAGACTGTGTGGACCTGTCCTTTCATCCATTGTGATGGGGGAAGTAGGATCTATCTCCAATAAGATGCTAGCAGTTCTAACCCAGCACCAGAAGGAATACCAGAGGACAGAATAGCATCATGCTATTCACAGACACGGCTAACAGATCTTACACAGGACATTAACGCCACATTAGAAGGATTTCACCCACTTTGAGCAGACAGGATGCAGGGGAGTGAGACAGAACAGACTGGTGAAGAAGTCCAGCTCAGCCCTGGACCCCCACACTCAGAGAGTGAGTCTGTGTTCCAGACCTCAAACACCACTGCTTCTGTCAGGAGTTTTATTTTATCTCACCCTCTTCATACATTTCTCCTGTACTTCTCAACATACTGAGTTATAGTTCATAAGTAAACATGTCTGCATTAATGGATACTTCACTTTTCACTGTAAACCAACTAAACACACTGATGTTTCACCAACAGGTCTGGGATGGAGTCCCACCAACAACACACCTGTGTGAGTGAAAAGTTAAATATTTAAACTCTGAAAAGCTTTTTAACTGTAACTCATCTATCATTTGTAAGAAACTTAGAGTTTGAATCAGTTTGACTGAGTAGGAGTGGGAGAGTTGAGAGTAGGTTTCCTTTGGTTTGATCATGTATAATTAAATAGTGGCAAAGATGATAACTGATCCTGATTCAGCAGCTGTATGTCTGTGACCCACCTCTTCCTTTTTTACTGTGTTCCGGTGTAGAAACCATTTCTTTTATTTAGCACTGGTTCCTCTGGTGTTGGGAAATATCTGGTGTTTGTTCGGTTTAATCCTCTCTTGAAAAAGGGTCTGTGCAGACAGGAAGCTGATGTCTTAGTGTTAGTGCTTACATAATGGAGCTAAGCACAGCTGTCGGATGCCAAACTCAGACTCATCTACATCTGACCGGGATGCTTTTTCTTTGAACAGGCCTGGAAAAATACACATCCAGACCTTTGAATGAACACAGATGTGGTCTCAAAGGACAGGGCCATTCAGGTTAAGCTGAAGTGTGAACACTGTCTGATACTCTTAGACTGCTCCTGTTTAATGACACATAGTAAACAAACCCATCCAAACCCTGCTTTACATCCACAGCTGGCTGACCCAGGAGCCTCCTCCATCACAGCTTTTGTTTCCACACAGAGCTGAGCTGCACACCCTGCCGCCCCCCGGAGAATGAAGACAGATGCTTCACTCCAATTTGATCTGCAAGTACCCTCCTTTCTCCTGCACGGGAAGCCACAGCAGGAATCACAGACGCTCTGTCAACAGCTGGAGGGGGACGGCAGGCTGTGGAGGCTGCTCTGTCAGACAACAACAGTCCTTACACAGGGATTAAAGCCTCTGGGACAGGATCAGCCAAAGATTACACAGAGACATGCGCGCTCCTCTGGCAGGTTAGTACATTCAGAGAGTGAGCTGAGGAAACACGACGCGCAGGAAAAAAAAGGTTGTGATGATGACAAACGTGAGTGCTGCTGGAGGGAAAGTTTCCTCGGTGGGACATGAAGCAACAAATGAGGTTAGAAGTTAGTGATGAGGCTGGGACTGAGGGATTCAGGGATGTGAGTGATGGAGGAATGTGACCATCACAAAGAGTTTTCTATTAGAGCCCTGGGTGAGGTCACAGATCAGCTGAGTGAGGCGGTTTACTGAGAAACCTCCAAATCAATCCTGGGACACACATGCACGCACACACACACATGCACACACACACACACACACACACACACACACACACACACACACACACACACACACACACACACACACACACACAACACGCATGCAAAGCTCAGCATCAACGGACAGAAGGAGCTGCTCGTCTGCTTTAGAGCTCATTATTACTCTGTAAGGCTACACACACACACACACACACACACACACACACACACACACACACACACACACACACACACACACACACACACACTGAGCCACAGGCAGAGAGCAGAGTGCAGCAGTGTGGAGCAGCTGCATCTGACCCCCAGCTACAGAGCAGCTCCTATGATGATGATGATGATGATGATGATGATGATGATGATGATGAACATGTTACCTCAGGCACACAAACACAACTAAGAGGAGTAGAAGGAAAGAGGAACAAAAAGGTCAATGCTTTATCCGATCTACACCACAGCTGCTCTCTGAGCAGTGAGCAGAGAACATGACTTTTACAGGTTATAACATTGTCCTTATCTGTGAGCAGTTTCCAAGTGATGTTGAAAAAGTCTTCCTTCTAGATATCTGCCTGATCCTAATCCACACTTTAAATTAGATTGTCAGCACCAGTATGGTAACTGGTTACTTCATCATGCTTCTTCTTTGCTTCCTGATGGAGCTGGGCGGGACCCAAGGGGCAACATCCGGTTATTAGAAATGAAGCCTATGTTGAAGTGCTAAAAGTCGCTGTTCATTGAGAATCTGCTTGAGGCTAGCTGCAGAAAGACCAGAGGTCACGTAGACACCAAGCCATAAAAATAGATTGTTATGGCATTATAAAACATATTTACAGCCTGGTACAAAAAAACGCTGATTTAACTATTGACGCACACTGTACGCTGAGTTAATTTTTTTCTGACTCAGCAGTTTGGAAGTTACTAGGATTGTTTGACTGTCTGATCAGAGACACAGCTCAGCTCACGTGACTAACAGGCACCCTGGGGAAAGGAAACTCACAGCCGGTGTCATACCAAATGTGGCTGCATCCGTGGATCGGCTTCATCTCACAGTTTCAGGGACAGACAGGTGACATCACGGAGGATATGTCTATGTTTTATACAGTCTATGGCTGGACCAGATTGATTTACAGCATGTCTAAGTCTCTATGACAACACTACATTGGTTGATGAAGTTGAGTAGAGAGAAGAGAGATCTGTATTTGTCTGTGCTGAAAATGATTTCTGTGATTAATTTTGTAGTGATGGTGGACACTGGAGCCTAACTGTCAGAAAAAGGACAGAAGAGCAGAAGAAAGATAAACAAGAGAGAGATAGAGCTTGAGCTAAAGGCTAAAACATGAGCTAAAGGCTAACATACGAGCTCCTGCTTGACTATCTGGGTGACGTCAAGGCTTGGTTATCTCAAAATTTTTTAAAGCTCAATGAGGAAAAGACCGAAGACCGAAGTCATTGTATTTGGCAATACTGCCTTAGACTTAGGACCCCTAAACACTCATGTGCGTCCTACAGTCACCAGCCTTGGCGTCACTATAGACATTGATTTAAACTCGACAAACAGGTCAATGCCGTTTTAAAATCGGGTTTTTATCATCTTCGTCTTTTATTGAAAGTCAAGCCATTTTTATCTTTTAACCTTTTTGAGCAAGTCTTGCACGCTTTTATCTCAAGTCTCTTGGACTACTGCAATGCCCTTTACTCTGGTATTAACCAGCAAGCTCTTTCCTGCCTGCAGTTGGTCCAGAATGCTGCAGCACGACTTTTAACAGGGGCCAGAAAACATTAGCATATTAGTCAGATTCTTGCGTCTTTGCACTTGCTCCCTGTTAATTTTAGGATTGATTTTAAAATTTTATTGTTTGTTTTTAAAGCTTTGAATGGACTGGCCCCTGAGTACATTATGGACCTTCTCCAAATCTACATTCCAGCGCGTGCTTTAAGGTCCGAGGGCCAGTCCCAGCTTGTGGTGCCTAAGACGAGACTTAAAACAAAGGGGGACAGGGCCTTCTCTGTGGTCGGCCATAAGTTGTGGAATGCTTTAAGACTCAGTTTCTTTTTCTTAATTTAAAAATCGGCCAACACACTGTAAAAGTCATCAGGTACATGGTCAATGTAGATGTTTTGCCCCCTACAGCGTAACATTTTAATGTACAGCAGGGTCTTATTATCCACTGTGTTCCCTCCTCACTCATGGTTACAAAACACCATCATGACGAAAATTACTTTGCAGTAAAGTAACAGTAAAATGCTGACAGCAGGGTATTTGCCGTGATTCCACAGTAAAATTTTTACAGTGCTGAATTTAAACATGGCAGGATATAACTATTGAAATGTCCTGTTAAATGTACAGTCATTTGTTCCAGTGTTGTGAAATGATCTGCACGATGCTGTAGCTGTCTGTCAGTGATGAAGAACATCAGTTTGACATTAATCTCCTCTTGTTTTCAGAGTGATTTTTTCAGCTCCTCTATAACGCACAGATGTTCTGAAAGCCCACTTAAAGTCAGCCCACTGTCACACCTTCAACTCACCACACACTTTATCTGCTTTGAGGTGAGAACTCACCTGTTCTGAAACAGTCTTATCTTCTTTACATCTGTCATATATATATATATATATATATATATATATATATATATATATATATATATATATATATATATATATATATATATATATATATATATATATATATATATATTCGGGGGCGATCTGCCGCGCGTAAAGAATGGCAAACAAAGTATTACCTTACCATACACGCTCGCGATCAGGTGAGATTCCCCCGGCCGGTCCAAACCTCTGCGATGCATTTGCGAATGTGAGTAAGAGTAAGTGAGTGTGTGTGTGAGAGTGAGTGTGTGAGTGAGTGTGTGAGTGAGTCTTAGTGCGCCCGTGTGTGTGAGAGAGATTGAGAAAGAGAGAGAGAGAGAGAGAGAGAAATTGAGTGCTGGACGGGTGCTGGTGTGTTCAGAGTAGACGCGGATTCAGAGCTCGAGACGCACCACGATGGAAAGCTGCGCGAGGATGCGAAGATGAACACGCGCGCGCACATGCTTTTCACACAGCTTTCCAGGGAGCACGCGGGCTCCCGGGCAGTCTCCGGTGAGGAAACGGAACGTCACCGTGCATCTGAGGCAACCTGCGCCGTCTCTGCATCCTGAGAACAAAGGGTGCACCATGTAGGCTTGATGACTTCAAACTTTCACTTCTTCATGCCTTAGACTTTCAATTCTTTATGCTTTAAGACCTGCATTCCTTCATGCTTCAAACCTTCATTCCTTGTCTCCTTCATGCTTCAGTCTCCCTAACATCTGATGTGCTCGCTCGTGCAGCATCATTCATGCAGGCAGGTGTCCCCGTCTGCAGCCAGGCATCAACAAGCCGCTCAGCATCCAATCAGTGTCAGTGCCCGGCTCTGTCACTGTCAGGCTTTCTGTGGGGACTCTCACTGTACACACACACACACACATACAAACACACACATAGTGACCTCTATTTTCCCCTCATCTTTGTTGAGTATAACTGCCATCATCAGACGGGTGGACCTCTCCCCCACTATGCTGCACGCTCCTGGGTGTGAGGGGATGCTTCTGGTCTCATCACCCCTCAGGGTTCACCGTGGGGTTGTTTCAGCTGCTGACAGCTCAATTACGCCTGGGACTCTGGTCCATTATGTATGGAGTCTCTTATAGACCTTACCCCCCGCAGTGACTTTCATGTCTGCCATGAAACTGGAGAAAATGTTCCTGTCTTTGCTGCATCTCAGCCATCATGTACTATCTCTGCTCCACCAGAAGCTTCAGACTTCTGTATCTGTCTTTCCGATCTCTCTCAGGTTGTGTTGGATTTCCTCAAGTCAGACCAAAGACAGAATGTCAGTGGTTAACTTCTGTGAAAAATGTTTTGTTCACACTAAATCAGCTGCAACCAAAAGGAAATAATAAATCTGTTTACCTGCTGTACAAGATGGACAGCACAACAGCTTTCCTGAAAGTGAGGCAAAATCTTTAGAGCTCCCCCCGCTGACTGTCTGAAGTATAGCTGATGAACCCTGCCTCCTCACAAACAAGGTACCATATTTTCTGCACTACAAGGCGCACCTAAAAGCCTTCAGTTTTGTCAAAAGCCGTCAGTGCACCTTATAATTCGATGCGCCTTATATATGGATCAATATTGATTAATTATGGCTACCATAGTCAGGGGGCGTCGCCAGAGTAAGCGGTAAGCAGTAGAACCTGAAAGTGCTGACATTAGCTCACAGGCTGGCCTGGGCTTCTTCTCTTGTTTATTGTTAAAACTCTGGCATTTGAACTGATCTCTGGAAATGGCTTTTGTGGACGGCTGAAACAGCTTAGTCTTTACAGCGCACTTTTTTTTAAAACGGCACAGAAAATAGTTGGATAGGAAAATGTGCGGCTCTGTGTGGATGTCGCTTGAGTTTGACTGACTTATCTGACTGTTTTGTTGACATTCCCTTTAGTGCAGCTTTATCTAGTGGATGCATAACGCAACCCCAGCCACTACTATAGCTTCTACTCTATGCGCCTTATAATGCGGTGCACCCTATATATGAAAACAGTTTTCAAATAGGCCATTCAGTGAAGGTGCGCCTTATACTCCGAAGTGCCTTGTAGTGCGGAAAATACGCTAAAGGTGGGTTTTTGTTCTAGTTTTGATTGGAGGACGGGGGGCCGGACAGCACACCCCTGTGCTCCGGGATCATCCTACACCACAGAGGCTGCCAGAGATGATCAGAGAAGAGAAAACCAGTCCACTTCACAGACCCAGGAAAGGGTTTTATGCTGATCCTGGTCTTGGGTCTCTCTGTGCAGAAAAAGGTTAAGCTGTAGAGTAAACATTTGCTGGGTGATACGGGGTGTCCCATCCTCCCTTCTCTCTGCACTGATCCCTCACTCCACCCACCTGTAGCATCGATTCCGCTCTCTGAGCCACTCCACACCCACACCACTTCCTGGTGAGATTTAAAATAGCAACAAGAGAAAGTGGGATTGTCTTTGAGCGAGAACTGAATCCTCAGCTGGCCTCCCTGTTCAAATTTATCCACACTCACCCACACTCACCCCTCAGAATCAGATCCATGCTGGAGATGTGTTTGTTTTTTTTCCTGTGCACAACCATCAGGAGGTTTTTAAATGCCTCTCTAAATCTTTGTAATCTTTGTAATCTGCACCAGGACAGAAACCCCTGCCCTTCAGGACAACATGGTCTCCCCTCTCTGACCGCTTCTCTATGTTCAGGAAACCTCTGCACCTTTCACCTCCAAAAAAGCGATCCGCCAGTCAGATTATCACACTATTATCTGACCACTGTTAATGAATGTTTTATCATTCACACATGATTATCGTTCACCAACTCTAAATCTCTAATTAATTTTGTGTGTTTATATATGTAAAATCCCTTTTTTTTTTTAAACATTAATAGCAGGATGCTTAAATGAGTAGACCCCAATCAAATGGGTGGGAGCAAAGCAAAATTTTGGTTATCCCTTAACCTTTTTTTTTTTTTTTTAAATCTTATTTTATAAATAAATAAATAAATAAATAAATATTGTAATCTCAGCTTTGTCAAAACTTTGAAAATTGTTCTTTTATTATTTAAGCCTATAATTAATACATGACTTTTAATAGGGGGTGTACTTGTTTGTACTGGGCGCTATATATAACAACTGTAAATATCACTTCAATATACATTCTATTTTCACTCTTGAGTTTTTCATCTTTTAATTTCCCATTTGAATTTATTGCTGCTGTAAATTTTGAATTTCCCCATGTGAGTGGAGTATGGCGAAACCGAAAATACGTAGCTAACGCTGACAACGATAACTACCAGTATCCTGTGTGGGCTGCCATGCTGTCCAGCAATAATGGCAGTGTTACTGATTCATCTTGTCTTCTTAGAACATAAGTGTTTTAGTGTTCTTTTTAAAGACAAAAAAGTATGGTTACCTTGACATGTTTCGACGTACTCTGCCGTCTTCTTCAGAAGCTGTCATCCTGACAGCTGTGACGTGTCTTTTTATCAGCTGTTTCCGGTAGTAGCTGGCGGGACAGATTGATCACGTGATCTGTCCCGCCAGCTACGTCCCCCGTTGCCTGACGGCCTCTGGAGAAGTGTGTCCCAGGTGTGTGAGAGCTGGAAGGCTCCTTCATCCCTGTTGCTGGTGTCCGTGCCCCATTTCCTCATCTCTATTGATTCCTTTCTCCATCTCTTGTATTTGTTGCTTTCTGATCTGATTATTGTTGATTTGTCTCAGTCCATTATGTGGTTTTCACGTGTGCAGTGGTCTGATATTGCTGATTTTAAGTTTTCCTGATTTGCCTTTTCCTTTTCTGACCACATAGAGACAGCTCTGAAAAATTGCCCATACCCAAGATGGGCAATTGAGAAGGGGAAGCATCAGGTCAATAACAAACAGAAGAAAGAAACACGGAAAAGAAGACAAACAAAAAAGGACAATCAATACAAGGACATCATCACAGTGCCATACATCAGGGGGATCACAGAGCCAATACAACGAGCAATGAAGAAACATAACATTGGAACAATCGTCAAACCTCACACAAAACTCAGTTACTCGTACACCCCAAGGACAGAATACACCTGGACAATAAATGCAATGTCATATACAACATACCATGCAAAACATGCAGTAAATCATACATTGGGGAGACGGGGAGAACATTCAGCACAAGAAGAAAAGAACATCAGAAGGAGTGCGAAAAACAAACAGCGACACGTCTCATCCGGGCAGAAAAGGAAAAGGCAAATCAGGAAAACTTAAAATCAGCAATATCAGACCACTGCAAACGAGAAAACCACATAATGGACTGGGACAAATCAACAATAATCAGATCAGAAAGCAACAAATACAAGAGATGGAGAAAGGAATCAATAGAGATGAGGAAATGGGACACTGACACCGTCAACAGGGATGAAGGAGCCTTCCAGCTCTCACACACCTGGGACACACTTCTCCAGAGGCCGTCAGGCAACGGGGGACGTAGCTGGCGGGACAGATCACGTGATCAATCTGTCCCGCCAGCTACTACCGGAACCAGCTGATAAAAGACACGTCACAGCTGTCAGGATGACAGCTTCTGAAGAAGACAGCAGAGTACATCAAAACATGTCAAGGTAACCATACTTTTTTTGTCTTTAAAAAAGAAAACTAAAACACTTATTAATGGCTGTGTTTTAGATCAGCCACTAGACTTCACTTTATGGGAACTAGTGAAACGCAGACCATGGGCTCTAACTTTGTAGACCAGGCGCACCTGCCCTGCGCCGGCCTGCGCCGTGCACACAGGGCATGACCGGCGCACTTTGCAAGTTTCCTGCAGTGCCAAGAGAGGCACAGTCAAGGCGCACAGGAGTGCAGAGGAGCGCAGAGCTGCGCGTCCACGTCTCCCTCCGCGCAAATGGCAGAGAGGGAGGAGAAAAGCAGTGAGTGGGTTTAACACAGCCGAACGCTGTTTTCACCAATCAAATGAGCGCCTCTCCCCGCCTCTAAATGCCCTGCGGCTGAGGCGCAGCGTCTGATTAGTCTGACTGATCCACAGCACTGCGGAGAGAGTGCTGGTAGTGGAGACAGTCAGAGCCGCTGTGCCTGCAGCAGGTCAATGGACAGCGGGGCGCATCGGAGGACACAACGCGCGTCACCGTGTGGGCCAGCTCCCGGGACAGATAAAACTGTTCCTTTGTCATTAATAGGAGTACAAAATGAAGAGACAGTTACACAGCTGGCTTATCCATTCAGAATACTTTTGATCCACCTGCACTCCTGGTTTGTCATCGCCAAGCAGAGCCTTTGGTGATATACTGTATACTCTCCCAGTGTCTCCACCTCATCCCCCTTACAATAATGTACTCAATCTTTTTAGATCACGTTAAAAATAAAGACTAAAACAGAGAAATATGGGAAATCACAGGTAAATCCTGAGTGACATACATTTATTTTGTCTCTTTTTTTTTCGTCTTTTCTCTCCCTCTTTTCTTTGAATTAAATGAAATGAGAGAAGCCAGATATATACTCAGTATCAGATGTTAAGGCTGTTTATTGTTTAATTGTAAGATGTGCATCAAACTTCCAGCTGCCGTCAGGTTAACTTTCCATTATGACAAACGGCTTTAATCTGACATCAGATGTGACGGGACAGTTAATATAGATATAAATGTATATGCTGGTTCAGACGGTTACATTAAATAGCGATTGCTGTGATTGTTTATTAAAATGTGCCTGACACTCCGGAAACCTGCCTCTGAGGCTTTGTTGACATGTGCGAACATGTGCGCCTGTCACCAAATTACAGCTGTGGAGGGTGCGCTCCGCCTTGCGCCGAGGATAGACCAGGTTGGAGCTGGCGAGCTTTCAGCGCACTTTTTTGGCACAAAATTGTCACTGCGCCAACATGAATCTGCTGACACCTCCCCCTGGTGTGCCGTCAACTCCCCCTGGCGCGCAGTCACACCCATCTCTGCAGACGGTCTACCAAATTGTCAAATTGTCAGTGCACGGTGGTGCGCCGCACGAAGTTAGCACTGCACATGCTTTGCCAGGCTTGCGCCCCCTGCGCTGCGCCACGAAATTAGAGCCCCTTGAGTTCAGCCGTGTCCATCATCTTTGGCATTCACGCGCAATGGCTGTTGGGATATGTGAGGCTATGAAGGATTCACCAAATCCCTCCTTCCTGGCACCCGAAAGGTGGCCAGATTCGTCAGCTGGATTTGGAGGAGCCTTTGAAATGGGAAAGCCTTTGACACATCGCACATACTGTGACGTAATCGGTTCTCAAATTCAGCCTTCGTTGGCTGCAGCCCCTGAATTAGGACACAACCTTTGTCTGCTAATCAACTTAACAGGAGAAGAACAGAAGTGGAGCAACAGGTGCATTTTTTTTATCCGAAAACAGTCAGCAGATTAAGCAGATTGAGCAGCACGAGCACACCATGGTAGTCCTCAATTGGTCATGTTGTTACCCGGTTTGCACATGGCAATTTAAGTTGACACAAGGAAAGTGTAATGGGCAAAGCGAAGCATGAAGTCAGTGGTTTTTACTGGAAACTCCTGCTTTTTGTTCACATGGCAGTGGTGACTGTGGTGTCTCAGAAAAACTCCACTCTGAAGGCCATTTGCTAAAGTTTCCATTTGAGGTTGTCTAAAACGCCTTTTATATGGAGCAGCCAAAACGCAGCAATACTTTCGCATTTAATTTAAAAACTGTTGTTGCATAAGAGAGATTCTGCAGTTGGGAAACATTTTAGGTTTACAAAAAAGTGAAAAAAAGAGTGTTTTTTTGTTTCATATTATATTTGTTTGCAAAGTATAAACCTGGAATGTACTAAATTCATTTTAGTCAGGAGAGATTTACACACCAGAAAGAGTTATGAACAGATTTAATGAATAAATGCAAAGAAAATTTGGCAGTTAGACCCCATCAAGCATTGAGCAAAATAATCAATGTAGGGGGTTAAATGGAATTAAGAATTATGAATATCACCCAAAAGGATGAAAGAATACCTACCTGAGGCGAATCTGATTATTCTAGATAAATGCAAAGAGAACACATAGAAATAATGTTAAGATAATTCAATACAAATAATTGGGGTAACCATCAGTGGAGACAGAAAGGACATATGATGATTGTAACGCAACCTCTAATGTCAGCAATTACAGTGGTTAGAGGTCCGACGACCTTGTTGTCAGCAACGACACTAAGCCTAGGTCAGACGCCTGCCAAGTTGGCAATGGCACTAAGTATAGGCCCCACTACCGCTATGTCAGCAATAGCACTCAACCTAGGTCCGACAACCATTTGTCAGTAATGACAGCGTGCAGAGGTCTGAAAACCTTTTGTGACAGCAAAGACAGTGTGCAGAGGCCCCACAACCATATGAAAGTCAACAATGACCTGAATTAAGCAGTTGTGAATGAATAGTGATAAACGAGATAACTCAGTGACACAATGGTAATCCGACCACCACCAGTTATGCTTACCAGGGTTGCAGTTTTGGAGATCTTTCACTGCAACAATGGTGTTGAAGTCTGGGCATTTTAAGGAGCACATGAACACCAGCGCCCCACACGCTGCAGAGAGGCTGCTGGAAAACCTGGATCACAGCAGAGTAGCAGCACCTGTTCTTATTGAAAGCTCTGACTAAAGCTAGGGGGATAAATTACATTTGATAAGCATCTCCTGCGGGAGATTATTAACTAAGATAAAGAGGGAGGACGGTTTCTGGGAATGCAGAAAGAGGTGAAAAGACAAGATTTGGTCTAAGCTGGAGATATCTAACCATAGAGTAAAAAGGCATAGGCAGATCAGTGTGAGCAACACCAACAGAGAAAGCACTGCCACACTCAGAATGCTTGAGATGAAGTTTGTGATTATTGGGGAAAATGAGAAGATGAAATATTTTTTATCTGGATTATGAAGTATGGTAGCTGTAGTGAATTCTACGCTCTGTGGAAGGCAAGAAATGTAAACATTAATAATTATGATGACGATAATAATAATAATAATAATAATAATAATAATAAAAATAATAATAATAATAATAATAATAATAATAATAATAATAATAATAATAATAGAGACTTTAGCAATACAATAAGGAGAAGATGCCTTCCAAGAACCATTCATGGATGTATTAAAGTTTGAAATGGTGAAAGTCTGTGTAGTAGCACATGTAGCGTGAATCGGTGTCAAAGAATGACTAATTAATTATTAACAGCAGAATGCCAGCATTCCACTGGAGCGAAAGTATAACTTTCAAAAGACATTTAAACTTACAATATGTGAGTTTAAATTTAAGTCGGGGCACCACCCAGTTTTGGAGAAAACAGGGAAACTCTAGAAAGGTTTACTGTAAGAATTTGTGATTTAATAATTCATAGAATTATTAATTATCAGGTCTCAATATCAAAAGGCCGCTACATCAAACGTGAATTCTTTTGATCTGTGTACAGAGGCCGTTAATTTCACCCACACAAAGACAGAAAGCAATTTCTTTATATATGAAAAGTTTATTTACTAACTAAAAAGAGGAAAATGTGCATGAATAAATGAACAGGTGAAAGATATAAAAGGATAAATGCATTGATGAATGGAAAGTGAAACTGATCATAAAAACCGGAATAAATGGAATAAAAATGACATAAACCAACCCACATAAATCTAATTGACCCACCCAAGATCTCTGGGGCATTGACCACGATATACCAGTGAATGCAAGAATGTCTTACACAAGTCCTGAGGCCGATGGTGAGAGTGGAGGGGGCGACAGAGATGGCTGGGTCCCGCTGCAGATGTCTGAGGATGTCCGTTGAGGGATGATGGAGAGGCTGGAGGCCTGCTGCAGGTCATCTGAGCGTCACGGAGGTGATGTCCGATGAGTTGAGTCCGTAGAGTCGATTCTCACAGCGGCAGTAGCGGCTGGAACAGCGGCGATGATGCCGGGCGTCGGGTTGAAACTTTGGCAGAGTCCCAAAGTTGAACCACTGCAGGGAAAGCAGTGAGCAGCGCTCGTCTCCTGACGTCAGAGCATGAGGGGGAATCCCCGTCAATCAGCTGGGTGTCTCAGGGAGAGACCCAGGCACCAATAGATGACTGGATGCAGTCGGGCTGAGGTGACTTGCGTCTCAGCCTGTAGAGTCTGGAGCCGGTGATGAGCTTAGAGTTGGCATGTGCGATGCCAGTTGAGGAGTAGAAGGAGAAGAAGCCTTCTGGATGAAGGAAGGAAGAAGGAAGAGAGCCTTCGTGTAGAAGGATAGGGGAAAGAGAAAGAGCCAATGTTCTTGTCCTGGTGTGGAGTTTTACTCAGCTTTTCCCGCCGAGTCAGTGAGGTCACTTTAGGCTGACGCCCCTTCACATCTCATCTTTCTGCACGTGGATCAGATTGTCCCAGAGATCACTAACTAACTATAACTTTAAACTGTAGAGAGATTCCTACATGTAATAGTCAAAATCACATTTCTTATGATTTAAGCTTCACATCAAGACTAAACATGATAGGTTTTCCTCTTTAAGAACCCAATAAAATAAAAACCAAGATATTACAATGGGAAGACTGCAGTTTTCACACACACATTATCAATGTTTCTCATTACACAGTACATGTTTGCAAAGGTGAAGATGTACATGTAAGTCTTAGTGTAAAAACATCATTTTTGTGCTGTTCTCAACTGTGTGAATCAAAGAGTCTTTGTCTTTCAGGAGAAGGTGGGGAGCAGATCTTCTCCTTGGCATTCCTTCTCTCCTGATCCCAGAGAGAAAGGTCAAGGGTCACAAGATACTAGGTGGAGGCTGAGAGGTCTCTCCAGCCTCTCCCTGAGAGAAGGATGTCTGTACAGTTTCACATGTCCACCAGGTGTCAACGAAAAGTCTTCGAATTTACAGCGATGTCTTAATGTTTTATAGTCTTGCAAACATCAGAGGAAGGGATGAGGCAGACTCTCGGGAGAAAACCACTTTAGCGCAGAGGTCTGTTTTTCCAAAACTTGCTTCATTACCTCTCCTTCCTTGGGGGGGGGGGGGGGGGGGGGGGGGGTTAAAGTTGGAGACTAGGTCAGAGATGCGAAACCAGGTCCCAGCCTGACTCACGTTACACACATAAAGGCACAAATAGGCTTAAAAGGACGGGCTTGTGCGGCACACAACGGAAAGCAAAGCAATAGCAAAGCTCCCAAGCAAATCACAGTTTTAAAAGAAGAAGCTGCTGAGCTCTTCTCATGTAACTCTTTCAGAGGAAGAACTGGAGTTGGAGCAGTCTGGTCTCTGGAATGAAATGTAATGCTCCTCATTAGGACTGTGTATTGATAAGGTTTTAACAATTCCAATGCCTTATCAATCCCTGCTTATCGATCCAATTCCTTAACAATTCTCTTATCATTCTCACTACGAAAAATAAGAACCATGTGATTACAGATATAGTAAAAAAGTTCCCTTTATTTATATTTTTTCTTTTGTTTCAATGATTATTATTATTATTATTATTATTATTATTATTATTATTATTATTATCATTATTATCATTTATTTATTTATTATGTTAATTGTGTTAATTAGTTAAAGCTGTATCCTTTCAATCCTGTATTTTTAATACATACATAGCGAGTGCCCTGGTCGGGGCACCCCATTCTAAAATATCTGGACACACCCCTGCACGTTAGCGCAAATCTCTCTGCAGGTACGTTAAGTTGCTTCGCTCATCAAAAGCTAGATTTATGCTGAACAGGGTTCAACTCGTGGATTAGAGGGAGTTACAACGCAAAATGGGACTTTACTTTCCCCAGGTAAGAGTCAAACAACTCTCCAAACATGCAACGCGTCTCTGTCTCTCTCTCCAGTTAAATTGATGTGGATCACCCATCTGCGTCCCATCTGATTCTCTGCAGTCACAAACAGGATGAGCGCAGACGTTTGTCAAAAACACTCAAAGGGCACGTAAAAATAATAAAAGCCATTATAGAAAGTTGTGCTCTACAAAGCCAGCAGTGTGCCTGGACATATCGTTGGCTTCTAATCCCTCCAAGACCGACCATGTCAGTCCGAGACCCATCGAGAACGGGAGACCCCAAGACCAAGACAAGACCGAGACCAAAGACTGTCAAGGCCGTGGCAAGACTGAGACCACGAAAAAGTGGTCTTGAGACCAAGACCTGTCTCGAGAACTACAAGCCTAATTCCCGCATCGTCTTTTTTTGGTGAAATATAGCCACACCTTGGACCGTTTAGCGCGAGCCGGTGACATCTCTGCAACTGAGAGGTCTAGCAGCAACAACAAAAAGCACATGGAACGACGTCACCGTGCATTGCTCGTGGGGTGCGTTCGATTGCTGTGTTAGCACACCCCAGGAGGAATCGATAGGGGAACCGAAATGGAGTTTTACTAGCAATTCCAAGGAATTGGTTAACTGCGGACCCGGTTCCAAATTAGAACCGGTTATCAATGCGCAGCCCTACTCCTCATGAACCTCCCTTATTGATGAAGCTGATCACTGCGTGATAACCTTATCACCCTGTGTCGCGCTTGCGCTGCCTGCGATGCCCCCACGTGAGACATGCGACTGACATTGGATGAATCTCATGTGGTGCAGAAGATGAGTTGAGCTAAAGAATCTAGAGGCCATCGAACCATGCCTTGAAAAACCCCCCAAATCCCACGGATGGAGCCACATCCGTGAAAACCAGAGAAAATCAGAGGATTTTTGGAGCTCATTGTAAAAGAAAGTGACAATATTCTATTGATCTAGCAAGTGGGATCTGAGCGCAGGTCTAAGCGTCATCCTTTATCTTGGCAGAAACTGAGGATACCTTATCAAACAGACGGAAGATACTCCACACACCTGTGGGATGATGCACATGGCAGAGTAAAGGTGCTCAAGGAGAGAAGGAGCGGCTTTTGTCTGGTGATATTTCCAACCGTGCAGGACGATGTGGCTATTCCTCGAATGTACTGCAGTTTGACCCATGGGTAGAAGCTCATGCACTGGTATCCAGAGAGATACCTAACTCTATACAAGTTTCTGGGCTGTTTTTTATTTATTGATTTATTTAGACAAGGGAACCCCGAGACTCAAAGCGCCTGAGCTGACGCGAGGACGACCAGAGCAATCAACAAGCAAGTGAAGGACTGCAGGGACTCCGAGCAGAATCCAGCAAAGCGCCCTGGAAGCCTGCTTAAAGATACAGAGGCTGCTCCTGCACCCGAAAGCCAGCTACACAGCAACTGATATTTATTATTTGTTTATTATTTATTTATTGACTCCTGCTAGATCTCAAGGAGGTGCCACTGGATGGATAATTAATAACTATTTGATGCACCTGTGATGTGTGATGACTGCTTTAGAGGGCCATTAGCTTTCCCTGCAAGACGATAAGTTTGAAGCATGATTGGCTGAAGTGTAATGCACATTAAGGTTCAGACGGGAAGAGACTGTAAATGCCCGGCACGGAGCCGGAGCGAGGTGCTGACTAACAAAATCAATTCTTTCCCTGAGTACTTTCTCATAGCTACGCCTAGAGGACTGGAGCCGAAACGGAGAACAGAGATGACTTAAAAGGGCTGATGATGAACCTTTGATCACCCTCCACTACGGAACGGAGTGACGGTTTCTGGACCTTCCTACAGCTGACAGGAAATTGTGTGTGTGAGCACCCAGTCTCCCTGACTGAACTTTCGCTGAGCTTCATTAATTAGCAAGCTTAAGCTCTAATCAATCCTTAAATATTTAAGTAATAAAAAAAATGGTGCATAATTTTGTCAACTGTGTTATGGACAAAAGTTGTGATTATTTTCTGTTGAATTTCAGGCCAAGGGCTGATTTTGATTTTGTTCTTTTCATTTCTCCAATCATGGTTACCCAGAAGTTGTATACGAAGTAGTTTCTCTGTCATGAGAGTGTGGATGGAGTTGGCTTGATGGTCGATAAACAAGCAAGGATGGACAGCTACGTTTATTCAAAGGAGCTAAACAAGCAACTCTTAAGGATGACCACATGACATAACTGAATATTGGGTTAAAGAACGATACACTGATTCATAACATCTACTGTGATAACCCAGTTCACACAGCACGTCTGGAGCCTCATTGGTCCAAAGAGCTGTCAGTCATGATGGAACAACCGCTCTTCTGTATAATATCCAGTTATTAGTTCAAAGTAAACTTTATATGAAATGAACTCTGTGACACAGATCAGCTTGATAAGAACTCACAATGACAGAAACATGTTTTGAAAAAATCTGTGCAGGTTTTAGAGTCTGACCCATTTGTTAACATAGAGGAGGCAGCAGCCAGCAGGGGGAGCTCTATATATGTAAGCTTCACTTTGGAAGCTGGTCAAAGGTAGCTGTCTGACAGCTTTCTATAGCTACAAACTTCACCAACATGTTGATTTTCCACACAACGTTCATGAAGACAGTGGTCCTCCAAACATTAGACAGCTGACAGCCTGAGCAGGATGGTCCTAAAATATTCATCCTCCTGTCTTTAAACAGCAGATGGACTTAAGCCTGCAAAGAAAGTTTTATTAGTTCCGTCTTAGACTGTGTCTCCACTGGGGGTCATGAATTTAAAGATGCAGACTCTGATCAGGACTCAAATGTTTTGAGTTCCTGGTTCTGCTGAAGCCTCAGATCTCCTCCTCACCTCTGTGCTCACTGATTTGTGATCCTCTACCTGAATTTCCCTTCAGGGATTAATAAAGTACACTCTATTATTCCCTGTTCTCTTCTGTTTAGAGCTAAGTTTTTGTTCCAGTTTTCAGCAGGGACTTCTCCATGAACTGAAATTTTCTGCTAACATTTACTCAGCTGTGTTGCTCTCATTGTGTTTTCTACTTCTATGTAACTTCATTTATTAAATCTGGGCAGGATTTAACCAAGGTGCTGTCTGCTGTCAGAGAGAGAAACCCTCTGAGAGATATACAGGCTGATGAGAGGAGGAAATACTGTGGGACACAGAGGGACAGACACAAACAGGAGAAGTGAGGAAGTTTACACACACCATCTGTGCATGAAAGGTGTGTGTGCTGCATGCTGTGTGATTGTTTCTGAAGCAGAGATCTCTTGAATATAGATGGTCTCATTTTCGCTGCCTGCTCCGCTGAGAGCTTTCTGTATTTCACCTGCACATGAGCAAACAGGTCTGCTCTGCTGTTGTGTTGCTGAAGCCTGCTGTCTTAAAAAACACAGTACACTTGTTATTATCACTCATACACAGGCAAGCAGCTTAGCACTCCTAATGGAAATTAAAACGTGTTCTGGTTTTAGAGTTTCCTCCTGATGCCAATCAGGGTTTCCAGAAAACCAGCGAGGCACAGGCTCTGTGCTGGCCCAAAGCACCCCCCTCAAAAGAGATGCAGAAGTGTAAAACAGAGAAAGGACAGAGATATACTGGAACCTCCCCAGCCCACAGACTGAAGGTTTGGACCTTTTCTTATATTTGTTTTTCATCATTTCAAAATGTGTCCTCTGTTTCTCAAAAAAGCAGTTGCGTTGTAGATAAACTTCTCCTGTCAGATACTTTACTGTCTGAGACTGAAGCTGTTTTCAAACCACCCCCTACACTAAAAACTATGAGGAAAATCTACAGAATGCCAAAAATCTCTGGATGTCCTACTGATCAGTATGTAACAGACCAGTTTACCTGGTATTCTGTTTCCCACAATGCACGGTGTCCATGCTGTTCCTCTATGCAGTGGGACTGGTTTAGGTGTATTACTGTAATGAGTCAGCAACTACAATATAACAACATCAAAGTTAGATGGTCTGTGAGATAGAAGTAGAGGGATGTGAAAGAAACAGTTCTCACTTCTTGTCATGAGCTTTTTACTTCTGAAGAATTCATAAAAGTCACTGAAAACCCTTATAATCTTTGTCAAACCATATGTGGATTATACTGACAGACTTTTTCCACCAGCTGTAGGAATAAAAAGTCAATCAGTTACAGATTTGTTTTCAATAAAGATCATTTTTGGTGCAAGATTAAACCCAAATATGATTATTCGATAATATTATTTCATGCCTTCAAAATATTTTATTCCTAAAAACAGGACCCTGAAAATTTTCCCTGATTTTTTTTTAAATAAATGTGAAATAAACCTAATGCCACTAAAATTTTTGAGTGGTTTTGAAGTAATGGTAGAAACTTGAGCTTAACCTTAGAACAGCAAAAGGGCAGAAGACTGTAAAAAAGGAGAGAGATAGAGCACAAGCTAAAGGCCAAAACACAGGTCAATGGTCTAAAACACAAGCTAAAGGCCAAAACACAAGCTAAAGGCTAAAAAACAAGCCAAAGCCTAAAACAGGAGCTAAAGGCTAAAACACAAGTTAAGGGCCAAAACACGGACCAAAGGCTAAAACACAAGCTAAATGCCAAAAAAACAAACTAAAGACCAACACATAGGCTAAAGGCCAAAACACGGGCAAAAAACCAACACAAAGGCTAAAGGCCAAAACACAAGGCCAAAAAACAGACCAATGGGTCAAAACACTAGCTAAAGGTCAAAACACAATCTAAAGGTCAAAACTTAAGCTAAAGGCCAAAACACAGGCCAATGGGCTAAAACACAAGCTAAAGGTCAAAACACAAGCTAAAGGATAAAAAACAAGCCACAGCCTAAAACACGAGCTAAAGGCTAAAACACAAGTTAAGGGCCAAAAAACAGACCAAAGGCTAAAACACAAGCAAAAGGCCAACAAATACAAGCTAAAGGCCATCACACAGGCAAAAGGCCAATACATAGGCTAAAGGCCAAAACATAAAGTAAAGGCTAATACACACGCTAAAGGCTAAAATACAAGCTTAAGGCTCATGTATTAATACATGAGCTTAAGGCTACCTAAGGACCAAAACACAGGCTTAAAGTCAAGCAAAAGGCTAAAACACAAGCTGAAGGCTTATACACAGGCTAAAGGCTAAAATACAAGCTTAAGGCTCATGTATTAATACATGAGCTTAAGGCTAAAACACAAGCTAAGGACCAAACACAGGCCAAAGGCTTAAAGTCAAGCTAAAGGTCAAAACACAAGCTAAAGGCTAAAACAAAGGCCAAAAGCTAAAACACAAGCTAAAGGCTAAATCACAGGCCAAAAGCTAAAACACAAGCTAAAGGCTAAATCACATGCCAAAGGCTAAAACACAAGCTGAAGGCTAAATCACAGGCCAAAGGCTAAAACACAAGCTAAAGGCTAAATCACAGGCCAAAGGCAAAACAGTCTAAAGTCTAAAACACAAGCCAGAGGCCAAAACACAGACTAAAGGCTTAAAAATTAGCTAAAGGCTAGAACACTGGCCAAAGGCTAAAACACAAGCTGAAGGCAAGAACACAGGCCAAAGGTGAAATGAGCTAAAGGCTAAAACAAAAGCTGAAGGCAAAAACACAGGCCAAAGTTGAAATGAGCTAAAGGCTAAAACAAAAGCTGAAGGCAAAAACACAGGCCAAAGGCCAAATGAGCCAAATCATGGATTGCAAACATGTGCTGTGGAAGGCCAAGAGGCTGCAGGTTTTCTTTCCAACCAGAAACTCCACCAGCTGATTTCACTGATTACCTCACCTTCAAGCAGAGAGCAGGGACTAATCAGTGAAATCAGCTGGTGGAGTTTCTGGTTGAAAAGAAAACCTGCAGCCTCTTGGCCCTCCATGGCACGAGTTTGACATCCCTTAGCTAAAGGCTAAAACACAGGCTTGAGGCTTTAACACAAGCTTATGGCCAAAACATGAACTAAAGGCTTAGTTACAAGCTTGAGGGTCGTTGCACTCTTACTGCAACAGAGCTACCTCATAATTTGTATTTCAATTTCCATAAATTAACTAATCAGTGGTTATATTGTTACTGTACCTTCAAAACTGATAAATGTTAAATACTGCCACTGGCAATGTTGTTGCATATTATTGACTTAAATTCCGAGATCTACTCATGGTTTGTACAAAGAAAAGAAAAGAAAAGACAAAGAAAGAATCCTTCAGCTATACCTCTGCTTTGAAAAATGAATCCCAACTAGTAGAATCAGTGTAGAATACAACAAAAAGCGGTGACGTAACAGTCATACCACATATTACATTCACATCAGTAGACAGTATGCATTGCATACTACATACTACATCCTACACTCACATGTGGTGGGGAGTAGGCGGTTAGGAAAACACCCTGAGGATTTTCTGTTTCTCTGAGTCTGTCACAGTTTCCTCTTTAAAAAGATCCTCTTCACCCTCTCCCTGATGTCTCCTCCCAGCTCGACATTAAAAACAAAGATAATCATCTTTGTGCTCATAAACATTGCAGGATTAACACCCTCAAACCAGGAGATTAAAGCCTGAGTGTCACATATGATGCACCTTCTGCTCTCCATCACGTCCCTCACATCGGGGAGGTGAAGTTTTACAGTCAGGAAGAGCGAGTATCACTGCCTCACGCCCACTGCTTCCTGGGTTATAGACTTCAAATCAAATCCACCCAAAGCCCCGGAGACTTCCACAAGGAAGTTGGTTTTATTGCAAGTGTTTGATTGGTTCTGGTATCACTTGAACCGGCTCTCTGAGAATAACAGATATAAATTGCTGCATGGCTGAGATACAGACAGACTCCTCCACATGTCTGGGTATCAAGACGGCCAGAGAAGATAAGAAAGCCCCAAGTGACTCGTCTCTGTCCTGTCGCCCACATCTTTTTTTCCTGTTGGTTTTTAAACCCTGAAACTCACCCTGCAGATGCTTGTCCTCCACACCTCAGATGCGAAACCATCAACAGCGCTCTCTGGTGCATAATTGGTGCCATTAGAGGACAAATCACTCACCCTGAGCTTAAAGCCAGGACAGGAGCAATATCCAGGTACCCTGCTCTCTCTGCCTGTCTCCCCTGCTCTTCATCCCACCTGCTGATTTACACTCACAGGCCTCGCAGCAGCACATTTGTGGGAGTAATGGGCCTGGCACATTACAGCAGATCATCCGCGGTGTGCTCAGCCAGGCACCCGCCGGGGGAGTGGGGAGCAGACGAGCACGGCCTCCTGATTGGACAGAGAGAGGAACCCAGGGAGGGAGCATGTTAACATCCACTGGCTGTGAGTCTGATGGTTTCAAACAGGAGAGACATGGACCTGTGTGTGTGTGTGTGTGTGTGTGTGTGTGTGTGTGTGTGTGTGTGTGTGTGTGTGTGTGTGTGTGTGTGTGTGTAATCTCCACATAACGAGTCCAGTCACACATCTCTGTGACTACTGCATGAGCCAAAGTGAGCACAGGAGACTGAGTAACAGCTCGTCCAAACACAATTTCCTGCCCTGTTTCATTGATTATTTGTCTCTGACTTCAGCGATGGCTCCCAGTCTACCAACAGGCTGAAAACTTCCCCAACAGGCGTGAAACAACTCTTACAAATCCCTGCTGAAGGCTGGGGAAATAACTTCTTTGTGCACATCTGAAAGCTGCTCACAAATAGACACTTTGTCTAATCTTATCAGTGCAGCCACCTGGTTTCACACCAGTTTTTCCTTGATTCTGCTTTTATGCTGCCTAAAGCAGGTTGGCCAGCTCACACTGGACCAAGAGATGGGACCCAAATGTAAAACTCCAGAGATGTTTTAGAGTTTGAAGTCTGTTGATTACAAATTTAATTGGCAAGATGGTGGCGCACTCTGGTGCAGCGGCCTTTAATCTGTGCATTTTTGTTGATGTGTGTTGTCCTGTGTCAAGTAAACTTTGTATATGCACATAGACTATAAAAAAAAATGAACCTCACCTCACTTGGCTTGGGCATAAAAACTGCTCCCCCTGGTGGCTGGCAGCAGTATAGGTCAAGAATTGTCTCCCCAGTCATTCCAGATGTCTGTGGTCAAACTTAAAAAAATAAAAACACCTGGTAAAGATATCATTGGGCTGTTTAGTGTTCCAGTCCTCTTTTTTCTGGAAAGTTTCTTTTTTATTAGTTATCAGAGGTTAAAATGGGGGTTTACATTACATTCAACAATAACTGACAGTTGACGCTTTTGCATGTTTTTTTTTTTTTTTTTTTTTTTTTTTTTTTTTTTAATAGTAAAATACATCATGAAAGGTGGCTAAGAAAAAAGTACACTTTTTTGTCACCTGCCTTTATGCAGATTCTGTGCAGACAATAGCCTGGACCCTGTTTATTCCAACATCCAGCACACATACAGAGCTGTGACTCCTGGAGTAGTTCTTCCCTAAACAGCACTTTGAATGATTTTTTCGCTGATCTCCCCGTAGCTTAGTGTGTTTTTAGTTATTCTAGCCAGCTGAGAGGATGTAGATTAGGACAATGTGCTGGTACAGCTAAAAAGAGACGACACCGACCTGTCCTTCAATTCATTGTTATGGGAATGTAAGATCTATCTTCAATTAGATTGACAAGCTCGCCATGCTTACCCAGAATAGCAGCAAAGAAGCATCACGCCGTACACAGAAACATGGCTGATGGAGCTAACATTGGACACTAATGCCACATAGAAAGGATTCCACCTGCTGTAAGTGGACAGGATACAGAGGAGAGAGACTCCAGCTCAGTCCTGGACCCTGGGGTAGACTTGTAGTCAAGACTGCCTCAGTCGAGACCAAGACACTACTAAGATCAGAGGTTACCGAGACCAAGACAAGACCAAGACAAAGACCGAGACAGACCAAGTCAAGTCCATCCCTCTCAGCAGTCTGAGAACTGAAGCTCGCTGAGCTACAGCTCAGCTGGGGGAGTCTACGGGCTCAGGAGATGGTGCAGCTGCTGATTTGACTGCTGCTTTCACAAACATCGATTTTTAATACACCCAGAATTGTGCAAAACTTAAATAGTGCAAATAAAAATGGAGCTGGAAACACCAAAACTTGAAAAAAAAACCCTCTTAGATTTGGATTAAAGGTTTTGACTCTCATGAGATGTTTTTTCAGAAGTCTGGATAATGAAGTTTATCACTCAAGGTCAATGGAAACACTTTTTTCTAAAAACACATCACAGGATGTAAATAACTGACGCATCTCCCTCACCCCCTCAGCCGTCATCCTCTCCCAGAAGTCTTTGCTACGTGTCCACGTCCACACATACAAACTCTGGGGTTTGTACTATAACAGCTCTGCTATTAGTTCTGTGTTCAGATGTTGGTGTTTCTGAGCCTCAGTGAAGGCATCAGGAAGGCTGTGAGTGGGTCAGAGAGCAGCAGGAGGGAGGAGTGGAGGTGTGTGTGTGTGTGTGTGTGTTTGTGTGTGTGTGTGTGTGTGTGTGTGTGTGTGTGTGTGTGTGTGTGTGTGTGTGCAACTGTGGAACACAAATATTTATCAGGTGAAAAGGTTAAAGTGTGTGGGATTAAAGGAATTCTGCAGCAGAAAAGGTCAAACACACCATCCTCATGTGCTGTTGAGAGATGAAAAGATTTGTGAGAACACCAGTGATGCTTGCATCTCCACACATGATTTCTTGGCTCATGGTGCAGAAATGTTTCACACATCAAAATAGCAGCCTGTTGCTGCCTCACTGGTTGCATGTCAGGTTTGCAGAGATTAAAGTCCTGCCTGAGAACAGGCAACCCGTGCATGGGGTCAGGTCTGCAGGCAGGCAGGGGTGATGTGGGTGATAGGAGATAAAGGTTTGTTTTGTTGTTTTGTTTCATATCCAAAGAAACATTTTTCAGTTCTGTGGAGATCTGATTAGCTCACAGCTTTTTCAGGTTTTATTTAAAAGCTACCCAGAAGGTCGAGAGTGGAAGCAGAGACCACATCATGAGGACAGCCTCTGCTGGACCCTGATGATGCAGTCATGCCTGTGTGATAAACCGGATGCTTCAGCCAGCAGCAGAGCAGCTCAAGTGGAGCAATTAGAAATTTAAAGAAGAGTAGCAGAGTACAAAACGAGCTCAGGCATCTACGGAAAGCAGCTCAGAGTGGCACACAGACCCCTGTGCACAGAAAATGATGCATGCTGTGTGGTACCAATTCTCTCTTTCAGCTGAGAAAATATATAAATATTAAAAAAATAATAATAATAAAAATAATAATATAAATATATATGTATAAACTTCTTCTGGCTTAATAAAAAACAGCTACATAACATATCTAAGACATGATGCAGAAATTAATAAATGAGAAGAGTTAAAGTTAAAGAGTTTGTTTTGGAAATGTATTGATCAGATCTTCTTTTTAACTCTACTTTTCTTTGTTTAAGTCAACTTTTTACCAGATCCAACGCCACAAGGTATTTATCAACGGTTAGGTAGAGCTACGTTTTGAAACGTGACAACAAGCTAACTTTGTCAGTTTGTACTGTAGCTTAGAAGCCCGCTATTTTTTATCTGTACTCACAGCCCGGTGCTCTGAGACGTGCCTGTAACAAATAACATTAATAAATCCTGGTTATGACTGGTGCTCATCTATCAACTCCAACCTCACCAATCAGACCTAACGTAACCTCACTCTTCATTTTATTGATAGACTCTCAAGTTTGAACAGACCACTGGCCAGAACACATGCGCCAACTGCGGTGGCAGCTAGTTCGAGCAGCTTGTGTTTGTACTGAGTGGAGCAGGAGTAATGGTCTGATCCTGAACACAGGAAAGACCAAGGAGACGATCATTGACTTCAGCAGGAGGCCTTCACATCAACCAATCACCATTGATGGAGAGACAATCGAGGTGGTTAAAACATATAAGTATCTCGGAGTTCACCTCGACAACAAGCTGGACTGGTCTGTGCAGGCAAACGCCCTTTACAAGAAAGGACAGAGCAGGCTCCATTTCCTGAGGAGGCTCAGGACCTTTGATGTGAACAGGGACATGCTGCACATCTTTTATCAGTCTGTTGTACCCGGTGCAGTGTTTTTCGGGGTCGTCTGCTGGGGGGGCAGTATGACCTTGAGGGACAGGAACCGGCTGGATAAGCTGATCAGGAGGTGTGTTTCTGTGATGGGGAGGAGTGTGGACTCTGTGGGGGAGCTCCTAGAGAGAAGGATGCGGACTCTCATGCAGGGCATCCTGAGTAACACCAGGCACCCACTACACCAATGTCTGTCTGCTCAGAAGAGCAAACGCAGTGACAGGCTCCTGTCTCTAAGGAGCAGAACAGAGCGGTTCAAGAAATCTTTTGTTCCTGCTTCTTTAAGACTGTTATATGTTTTATATAATGATTGTCGTCATTTAGTATTTTAATCTAGTCACATGCTATGTTCAGGATTGATGTTTGTCTATCTGGCAGATAGAATGATCTCTAATCAGACTGAGAAAGTTCAAATTGATTTTAACTTAGAATTGAAATTTGCTAATTCTTACTATTTACTTTACTTACTGTTTACTGTTGAAATGTTAAGTGACTTAGAGATTTCCGCAGCTCTGTGCAATGAAGAACGCTTGCGCTGTAGCAATGATGACCAGCTTACACATATGCATCAGATATAGGTCAGCATCTCTGCTCTCCCACAAGAGTTGCTGATAAAGTGTACTGGGTTTGGGGGGGCCCAGGTATACAATATATGATTTATGGGACTGTAACTGGAAGGGTAGACATGCGCCAATTAGGAATCCTTTCTCACTTTTTTGATTGACTTAATAAAATTAAGTCAAGAGAGGGATTGTTATATGTTTTATATAATGATTGACGTCATTTAGCATTCTGATCTAGTCACATGCTATGTTCAGGGTTGATGTATGTTTATCTGGCAGATAGAAGGATAGCTTCTGTCTCCAGCTTGTGTCTGTGAGGTCTCTTTGACCCTGTGTAAACTTTCACCCAGTCTCCTAGCTGCATGCTCTGATTCAACAGTCACACACTTTGATAGCACATCTCTCTGAAAACTGACACCAGTTGTGGGTTGAGACAGTTGTGTCAGTCATGTTTTTTGGCCAATTACTCTCAGGTGTTTAGTTTAACTCAACCTCTTGTAGGCGCAGCAATGATTGTTATAAAGCTGTATTGCTCCCGGTTATCAGGGCTCATTCTTGTGGGACCAGTGCTGTAAACCTTACCTGTGACCAGAATAAATGCTGAACTGAGAAATGGATCCTCTTCTTGTGATCTTTGGGAGCTGTTCGACTAAAGAACTGAGTAGATTTTATTACAAGACTGTTTAACAGCTCAGTCTGAACATATGCACTTTTTTATCTTTTTATTCATTTATATTTATATAGTTAGTTACTTTTTTAACCTGTTCTTGAATGTGCATGTGTGTGTATGTACAGCTGCTGGACAATTGAATTTCTCCTACGGGGGATCAATAAAGTATTTATCTATCTATCTATCTATCTATCTATCTATCTATCTATCTATCTATCTATCTATCTATCTATCTATCTATCTATCTATCTATCACTGCAGAATAACTGCTGACTGCGGGTTGGAATCAATATCATTATTTTTTTTACTATTTCAAAGGGTTCTTTTGAAAGACAGAGAGGTTTGTTTACCTGCTTGACTAGTTTCAACCCTCTTCCAGGGTCTTCGTCAGAAGCGTCACATGATGGTGAAGTGACGTGTCATATGGTGCTTTTGTGGATTTGCCAGTCAGCCGGGAGGCTTGCACCCCCTACTACTAGTCAGGTTGCTTAGGTCAATATGTAGGATGAAGGCAGAGATTTGTAAAACTATACATTTTTAGAAACCTTATAACGAAACAAATCAGAAAACCAATGTTGCCATTTTTTCTGAGATCGTTATGGCAGCCATCTTGGAGCTTTAAATATGGCCTCTTTCAAAAACTAATTTCTCTATATATGACCTAAATTCATGGTTTCAATGGTTAAATCTACATTTTTGGGGGCAAGGAATCCAATGTAGTGGAACTTCCTTCTAATTTAGGCATGTATGGTTGTGTATTTTGCATCTTTCCATGATAAAATGGTATCTTATGGTCATTTGGATATGTATGTTGTCCAATCAATGTAATATTTCACTAACACTCTTTATCACATCTTACAAAAGACAACTCTTAAAAGACAACCTGCCCATTCATCAACTTTGAGGGTCCCTTAAAGCTATGGTGTACGATTTGGAAGCTTTGTACATCTTAATAACACCGTTTATAGGGCTGTTATGGTCCTATGGTCCAATCTACACGATGTAAAGACCAAAAAGAACAAAAAAAAAATCCATTCAGTATATCCGCTGCAAAGCTGCATACCAGTTGACCAATCCGAACTGCGCATGGCATGCGCGGTTCGGATTGGTCCGTGAGTCCATCCTATCCCCTGTCTCCCTCGCTTTGTACCGTCATGCCCATGGTCCCACCTTGTCGTTCCCCACTACCCATCTCATGTCAGCTAGCTGCTCAGCTACCGAAGCGTCATGGAGCCAGAGGAGACCGAAACCAGGAAGCTGTTACTGTTACCCTCCACAGGGAAGGGAAGAAAACGAAAAAGTTTCAGGGAAAAGGCTGAAGCAAGGAAGAATTAAGAGCGATACAGGTGCCAACAGAGACTGAATATTGGAGAAATGTACGACTGGTGGAAAAAGCTGCAGAGGGATTTGAGACTGTAGACTGATGCAGAGACAGCTGAGTTTCTGTTGAACAGGTAATGACTTTGTTTATCACAGTGGGAGATGTCAGCTGAATAACTCTGGTTAGTCTGAGCCTGTACTGGCTAATGACTGAACGCTGCTGGTCGGAACGGGTCGGCTCTGTCAATAGATTTTAGCATAAGTTAGCCACACATCTTTAGCACTGTAAACTGAGCTGGTGAAGACACGCCGAGAAAGGTAAAGCCTCGCCCACAGTTGGCTCTGCTCTGGTCAGCTGGCAGTGGCAACGCCAGACCTACTTCGCCGGCTAATTCATGGTTTTGATCGAGCTGGTCCAATTGAAAAAGCTACCACTGTGTGCTACAAGGAGGACTTTGTAACAAACATCAACTAGTAATGCAACCTGGACACATCATCAGTGATGTTACCTGGGGTCATAGAGTGTTTAGGGTCATTTCAACATCATACATTCTCGCCCAGGCGACCCAGCCGGGGGTGATCAACTCCTTGACTTGTGTCCAGGTAGCACTACCCTACCCACGGATCTCCTTTCCTGATCCACAGCCAACGTGATGCAACCTCTGCTGCCTCCGTGGCCTCCTTTATGGCCCTTTGCTTACTAGCCCCCCTGGTGCCCCACATGCTTTAGACCCTGCAGAGGGATTGGCCTGCGAACCCTCTGCATCCCACCTCAATGGGTTCACATCTTGCACCCGTTGAGCCGGCACTCCTCCACCAGAGCCTGGTACTTAGCCCTCTCTCTCATTGGCCTCCTCGATGCGGTTCTCCCAAGGGGCCGTAAGTTCCAGGAGCACAACTTGCTTGGAGGTCGCTGAGGTCAGCACCACATCTGGCCTCAGCGAGGTTGCAGCCACATCCTCTGGGAACTTCAATTGTTTCCCCAGGTCAACCTTCAGTTCCCAGTCTTGTGCCATTGCTAGCAGGCCAGAGGAGGAGGACCTGGCAGTAGCTGGTGGCTCTTCCCCATCTCTGATGAAGGAGATGGTCTTCTTCTCTGGGAGGAGGCGCTTGCAGTGGGCAATTCCGCAGCAGATGGTGTTAGCTATGGCCTTCAAGACCTGGTCATGGCGCCTTAGGTAGCACCCCTCACTAAGGCCTCTTGGACAGCAGCTCAATATGTGCTAAAGGGTTCCTCTCTTCTGGCACAGCGCGCAATCTGGAGACTCCACCTCCCCCTGTAGAACAGGTTAGATGACTGTCTTGTTTGTTACATTTTCTGCCAGCCGGCTTCTTGCTCTGTCGGAGGGGGCGTGTTGTTAGGAGGCGAAGAAGAGCGATATGAGCTGGGGGGCTGGATCTTGGAACACTGAGGGGAGGGGTGAGTGAGGCTGTGTTTTTCAAATGTGTCTCATCAGCCAAACTGGGTTTCGGATCGTAGATCATAGCTTTAATCGAAAACTAAAAGGGGGGTGCTCTTATCATGGCACACCATCATGAGAGATCATCAGACACTATGACAAAATATGGAAAAATGTAGGACAGTTTTGTGATCATACACTTAAAGATAAACTAAAAGTACATAGGATCCCCTCCCCGAATACAACATATACAATATTCTCTGTACATTGAACATTCAGTTATCTACAATATAACAAACATGTCCAACAATATCTAACAAACTTGTTTAACATAACAGAAACGTTTAGAGCTCTTCTCATCAAACCTTGCAGTTGACTCAATGCAATTAATAACTAGAGTTACCTTGGCCATGCCATGTAGACCTAGCATCAACATTTTACTGATAAAGCAACATACTTGGACCTCAGACACAGCCTGGCTCACTGTAGACTTATTTATCCCTGCTAAGTACACAGCTACTCCCTATCAAATAGAATTGACAAGTAATATTGATTAAGAGATGATTTTACTCCTTCTTAAAATATAATTAACGTTGCAGTTGACTCAATGCAATTGCTAACTAGAGTTACCTTGGCCATGCCATGTAGACCTAGCATCAACATTACACTGATAAAGCAACATACCTGGATTCATCCGAGATGTATTGGCACCATTTGTTTTTTTCACAGCCAAAAATGTAGAAGCCAGTAGAATATTGAATTAGGGTAACATAAGAGCTGAGCTACAGTAAATCAACATTCAATTAGGATATAAGGTATAGTCATGATGACCTGATTGCTTCATTCTGCCAATTCTATGCAACACGGTGTGATGTTGTGAGTATGGGAAGCAAAGTACTGCTATAACAGCCTCGTGTTGATTGGTCACTTTCTTGTTCATTTTTTGTGATTAATGCTCTTGCTATTGGTGTCTAAATTAATGTTCTGTATTTATCATAAACAGTAAAGTTTAAGTAGAGAGATCACATTTTTTCTATCACACTACCACACCTCTGTTCTCTTTCCTTTACATCAATTTAAGTGTCAAAACTGTTGATGCATGTGTGGCAGAAGGGCTGTGAGCACCCTCCCACTGTGGGCACAGCACCTGTTTTTACCTGCACTGATTGATGGGCGGCACTGCGTGGCTATATAGTGGGGCTGGATCTCGGCCGCCCCCCTCTTTCTCTCCCTCTGGATCCGCGGCTCCTCGTGGCGTGGCGTGGCGTGGCGTGGCGTGGCGTGTGCTGAGGTGGATGAGCTGGTTGTGTGGTCGGGCGATAGTGCCATCGGCGTGTTTTACCAGCGAGGTGTGCGTCTTGGCAACAGGTAAAGTGCGCACCGTCTTTTTCCGTTCCTTTAGTGTGCAAAATGTATTGTCAATGACATAGTGGGCTTCTTTCCTTGTCCAGCGGGGGGACTGGTGGTGTGGGATCAGGCTTATCCCCTGGAATTTTGTGTGTGGCTGGCTGTCTGCTGGCGTGGCTGGCATTGAGGCATAAACTCCCTTCCCTGCAGCGCACAGGTAACATGCCGCGAGGCTCTCTCTCTCTTTACTCGTTAAGGTGCTAAAAATGACATAATGGTGACACGATCTCCCTCTCGATTCAGTGAGGGCTGTGGGTTCCGTGGGGTCAGGTTGCCCTGCTGGAGGCCTTCTGAGTGTGGTCGTGTTTCCCATAGGTAAGTCGGCGATGTCCGCCTTATTCTTCCTTGTTTATTTTGCTCCTGGCTGACTTTGGTGCTTTCTGCTGCAGCCTTTGTCCATTGGCTCTGTGGTGCTGCGCTGGTGGTGGCCCAAGTCACATTATCTCCACGCAACAGCTCCTGAACTGCGCTGCTGTTTTGGCTCTGCCTTCTCCTGTAAATTGGGCTTCGTCTTAATTGTTTTCTGGTTCGAGCCCACCCATTGTTATTATTTTCTTTAGCTTTAGGTCTAATTAGCTCTGATTAACGTCTTTTTTTTGTATTTTTTGTTTTGTTTATTATTCCTTTGGTGCAATACGTTTCAATTGTGTTCTGTTAATACTGTTTATTCTGTTTATTTCCTTATAATTTAGTTGTGTGCGTGCGTGTGTGGGTGTTTCCTTTTTTAGACAGCTGTACGAAGTATTGCGGCCTGTTTTAAGTGTTTTTTTCTTCTGTGGACAGGTGCTGTGGGCCCAAGGTGGCGACCCAATCCTGGTGGTGGGTTTTTTTGCTCACAGATCTGCGTGTGTGTGGTGTCACGGGTGTTTTAGTTTCTTCCTCCCTCCATGAGTTTGAGTTTGGGCCGCCACGGTAAGCCCCAGCTCTGTTGCCCTTTAGTGCCACCTTCAGGTGAAAGGAAAAGCATGATCTGCAGCTGATGTTTTTATTCATGATTGAAATAAAGATTTGTTATATTTTTCTATAACCTGTCTCTTGCCCTGTGGTAATTTCGAGCCTGTGTGTCCTGATTAAACTAAATTATTTCCTGGGGTGAAATTCCCCAGGTGGCGTTGTTGGTTCCCAGTTAAAATTAGTGTTTTCATCTCCCACTTGCCACATATTTGGCGTTGCCGGCAGGATACCACAGTTAAAAGGGCAGAGACGTGGTTGTTTTTTTTCTTTTTCTTTTCTTTCTATTAGTGTGGTTTGTCTCTTGTTTTTTTTTCTTTTTCATTGGTGATTATTTGTGCAGTCATAGAGCCAGAACAGCAGCGTTATTCCCCAGCTCAATTTTAATTATCCTGTGCATCTGTATTTCGGGTCATGATGGAGGAGGAAATGCAACAGCTCAAGGAGCTGGTTTTGCAGCTTAAGGCGGACAACGAGCGACTCCGTCGGGAGTGTGCGGCCTCTCCGGGGGCTTCTGGTGGGGCTTCTTCGGGCTCTTCTGTTCCGGCAGCGGGTGCTGTTTCAGAGAGGTTGGTCGTGATTCCGAGAGACCGTAAGTGTCCCATTTTCAATGGTAAGACAGGCATAGGGATTATTGAGTGGGTGGAGGAAGTTCAAGCATGTGCACGCGCTCGCCACCTTTCTGCTGCTGATCAAGCATTGTTTCTTTTTGATCATTTGGAGGGAGAGGCAAAAGAGGAGATCAAGTTTCGCTCCGGTGAAGAGCGCAGAGATCCAGCTCGGGTCCTGGCCATCTTAAAGGAGCTGTATGGGTGCAGTCAGTCTTATGTCACCCTGCAGCAGGCTTTCTTTTCTCGGCATCAACAGGAAGGTGAGACATTGCAAGAGTTCTCTTTAGCCCTCATGGCTCTAATGGCACAGGTTGAGCAACATGCGCCTGATAGAATGCCTAACGCAGGCGTTCTTCTTAGAGATCAGTTTACAGAGCATGTTCTTGATAGCTCCCTTCGTCGGGAACTGAAGCAGTTGGTACGTTGCAGGCCCACCATCACCTTGTTGGAGCTGCGGAGTGAGGCAATTCGATGGGAGAGGGAGGGCCTTCCAGGTGGCGCTAGAGGTCGTAGCTCTTCACTCCCAGTGGCTTATGGCCTCCAATATGGAGTGCAGGGTCATTGTCAGCCAGCTTCTCAGGCTGCTCCTCAAGGACCAGGCTTAAGTGAGGTAATGGACCTCTTAAAGCGTCAGCAGGAACAGTTAAATCACTTGGCCCAGACAGTAGCTTCTTTGCGGGCACCTCCCCTGCCAGGTCCTGTGTCTCAATCTGTAGTTTGCAGGAGGTGTTTGCAGCCCGGTCATTTTGCTCGAGAGTGTGACCGCGAGCGGGCTCACCCTCGTAGGCGTGCTAACTCCGCTGCAGATTTCAACCGAAATGCTGCACTGCCTTCTCATTCTTCTCAGCAGTCGGGAAACTGAAGCCCGCTGAGCTGTCGAGCCAAAGCTCAGTTGGGGAACCTACAGGCTCACAGCCGGATTTGGCAGCTGACCTGATTGCTCCTTGTCCACACATTACTGTTTCCATTGGAGGAGCTAGTGTGAAGTGTTTGGTGGACACTGGTTCCATGGTGTCCACCATTACAGAAAGTTTCTTCTTGGCACAGTTTGAACCCTGGGGCCACGACCGTCTTCGCTCTTGCAATTGGTTGCAGCTACGTGCGGCTAATGGTTTAGCCATCCCGTACACTGGCTATTTAGAGTTGGACGTGGAATTGTGTGGTAAAGTGATGCCCGGCTGTGGGATTCTTGTCGTGAAAGACCCCCCTGGTGCTGAATCTTCTGCTCCTGGAATCCTGGGGATGAACATCATCCGACGATGCTACAGAGAACTCTTTGGTGTGTTTGGACCTTCCTTGTTTGAGTCTCCCTCTGTGTCAGGGGCACCTGGTGTTGTTGTGGCAGCTTTACAGAAGTGCCATCAGTCTGAGACCCAGGCTGCAGCGGGACTCACTGGCACAGTGAGAGCGCGAGGCAGGAGGGTGGTGCGTATACCTGGTGGCGTCATGAAACTAGTTGCCGCAACATGCCCAGAACAGTTTGCTGGTCAGAGTGCTCTGTTCGAGCCTCCTGAGTCTGGTTTGCCAGCAGGCCTGATGGCTTCTCCATGCCTGTTAAAGGTAGTTCGGGGCACAGTGTATGTCCCAGTTGTTAATGTGGGAACAACTGAGGTGCTGCTGTACCCCAGAACTAGCCTTGGTGCTTTGAGTGTTGCCCAGGTTGTCAGCCTACCTGCAGGAGTGACCGAGGTGGGATCCTCCAATGCATCAGTGTCTTCTCAGACTGTTACTCCAGTCATTGATGGGGTAGGGTCGCTGGACCTGTCTGCATTAACTGAGCGGGAACAGACCAATGTAAGGTCATTGTTGTATAAGTACAGCTCAGTTTTTGCAGCTCAAGAGGGGGATTTGGGGTGCACAAACCTCCTCTCACATGAAATACCTCTGCTTGATGATGTACCGGTGCGACAGAGATATCGGCGTATCCCTCCCTCAGAGTATGAGGCAGTGAGGGCGCATATTAACCAGCTGCTCGAGTCACAGGTAATTCGAGAGAGCAGTAGTCCATATGCATCGCCCATTGTGTTGGTGAGAAAGAAGGATGGAAGTTTGCGGTTGTGCGTGGACTACCGCCTCCTCAATAGCAAGACCAGAAAGGATGCTTTCCCGCTGCCTCGCATTGAGGAAAGTTTGGATGCCCTTTCTGGGGCCCGCTGGTTCTCTACCATCGATCTGGCCAGCGGGTACCATCAGGTACCAGTGGCTGAGCAAGACCGCCCCAAGACCGCCTTTTGCACACCCTTTGGCCTCTTTGAATTTAATCGCATGCCTTTCGGCCTCTGTAATGCTCCCAGCACCTTCCAACGTCTGATGCAGAGGATGTTTGGCGATCAGCAGGGTCAATCCCTGCTGCTGTATCTTGATGACATCATCGTTTTCTCATCCTCTGTTGATCAGCATCTACAGCGGCTGGAGATGGTGCTGAGTCGCCTTCAGAAGGAAGGCTTAAAGGCCAAAGTGGACAAGTGTGCCTTTTTCCAACAGCAGGTGGCTTACTTGGGACATGTCATTTCAAATCAGGGGGTTTCTACAGATCCCAAGAAGGTTGAGGCTGTGGCTAACTGGCAGCGGCCACGTCATATCTCCGAGCTTCGCTCCTTTTTGGGATTCGCCAGCTATTATCGGCGGTTCGTTGAGGGCTTTGCCAAGTTGGCCAAGCCCTTGCATCAGTTAGTGGCTGACCTTACAGGCACCAAGTCAAGGAAGGGGTCCAGTCGGGGTCTGGAAGCCGCATGGACACCTCAATGTGAGGAGGGATTTACGGCATTGAAGTCCAAGCTCGTCTCAGCCCCAGTGCTGGCTTATGCTGATTTTTCGCGCCCTTTCATCCTTGAGATCGACGCGAGCCATAGTGGGCTCGGTGCTGTGCTCTCCCAGCAGACAGATGATGGTGTGAGACCAGTGGCTTATGCCAGCAGGGGCCTTCGGCCCACTGAGCGCAACATGTCTAACTACAGCTCTATGAAGCTGGAATTCCTTGCGCTCAAATGGGCTGTGACAGAGAAGTTCCGGGAGTATTTGTTAGGACACAAGTTTATTGTGTACACTGACAATAATCCATTGAGCCATCTCAAGTCAGCCAAACTCGGAGCTACAGAGCATAGGTGGGCTGCTGAGCTCTCTGCTTTTGACTTTGAAATCAAGTATCGTTCAGGCCGCAGCAATAAGAATGCAGACGCACTGTCGAGGCAATATCTACCTGTTTGTGAACTTTCTGCCCCACCCCTGCCTGGCACATTGGTCCCCAGCAGCATTCATCAGAGCCCACATCATGGTCCTGTGGTGGCCCATCAGGCTCTGGTCAGTGTTCTTCCATCCCACTCTGCATCCGACCTCTCTTTGATGCAGGAAGATGACCCCCTCTTAAAGGAGGTGTTGGTATTTTGGCGCAGGGGGTCCCTCCCCACCTCCCGTGAGAGACAGCGGCTTTCCAAACCCGCCATGGCCCTCCTACGCCAGTGGGACCGCCTGGTAGAAGAAGATGGGGTCCTTTTCCGTCGGATCTTTCGCCCAGATGGTGGAGAAGAGTTTCTCCAACTTCTCTTGCCTGCGGCGCTCCAGCAAGAGACTCTTCATCAGCTCCATCAGGAGCATGGCCATCAAGGCATAGAGAGGACTACAGAGTTGACCCGACAGCGGTGTTATTGGCCAGGGATGTCTTCAGACATTAAGAACTGGGTTCAGAAATGTGCACGTTGCCAAGTTGCTAAGGACTCAGGGCAGGTGCCACATAGTTATATGGGCCATTTACTTGCCTCGCAGCCTAATGAGATCTTGGCCATGGACTTCACGCTGCTCGAGCCATCTCGTAATGGGTTTGAAAATGTCCTGGTCTTAACCGATGTGTTCAGTAAGTTCACGGTGGCTGTTCCCACCCGTGACCAACGGGCTTCAACTGTGGCCCAGGTTTTGGTGTCCGAATGGTTTTATAAGTTTGGCGTTCCAAGTCGCATCCATTCAGACCAGGGTAGGAGTTTTGAGGGCTCATTGATTTCCCAGCTCTGTTCCTTGTATGGTGTCGCAAAGTCCCATACCACCCCTTACCACCCGGCAGGAAACGGTCAATGCGAGCGGTTTAATCGAACCCTCCACAACCTCCTGCGTACTCTTCCAACCTCCCGAAAACAGGACTGGGCCTCCTGTCTACCTCAGGTGCTCTTTTGTTATAACACCACTCCACACCAGGGCACTGGTGAGTCGCCGTTTTATTTGATGTTCGGACAAGAGCCTCGACTGCCAGTGGATTTTCTGCTGGGGCGGGTCCGGGAACCTGTGCCTGGCAAGGTACAGGACTGGGTTTCTGAACATCAGGCTAGACTCCAAGTGGCATTTGAGGGAGCTCGAGAGCGACTGATGGCTGCAGCTGACAGACGGAAGGTGAGGCATGACCAGCGAGTCAAAGTTGCACCTCTTCCTGTGGGTCAGCTGGTGTACGTAAGGGACCATGGCGCCAGAGGGCGACACAAGATTCGAGACTTTTGGAGCTCAGTAGTCCACCAGGTTGTGAGGGCCCCTGCAGGTGGTGGAGCAGTTTACACCGTGGCCCCAGCGGATGAGTTGCATAAGACTAGGAATGTGCATCGGGACATGCTTAAGGCTGTAGTCCCGTCTGAGGCTGTAGCCCTTGCTAGCCCAGCGTCACCCTCTCATCAGCCTTCCATGGCAGCCTCAGCAGATGACTCCTCTGACAGTGAGCTCTGGTTTTTGGTGTCAGAGATCCCTGCACCACCACATACTGTGGTTTCTGAGATCTTGCAGCCTTCACCTGTCCCAGTTACGTCACCTGCAAGGGCAGGACCCAGTGCAGTGATTCCTTCGGCGTATGGGGGTTCCTCATTTCCAGTTTCCTCGCTGCCCCACCACGACCAGCCGAGTACTAGTCAGCAGTCCTTGCGACGAACTGTTCGTTCAACTGCTGGCCGTCACCAAAATGTCCATCATCTTCCTCGGCCAGCTGGTCCTTTACACCATGTGCCTAACAGACCACAAGACCCTGTGTCTAGCTCCCAAATAGCAGTTTTTAGACCTTGGTGTTAGCTGCTGGTTTTCTGTTTATCGTCGGGTCGACGATACAAAGAGTGGGGGTAGATGTGGCAGAAGGGCTGTGAGCACCCTCCCACTGTGGGCACAGCACCTGTTTTTACCTGCACTGATTGATGGGCGGCACTGCGTGGCTATATAGTGGGGCTGGATCTCGGCCGCCCCCCTCTTTCTCTCCCTCTGGATCCGCGGCTCCTCGTGGCGTGGCGTGGCGTGGCGTGGCGTGGCGTGTGCTGAGGTGGATGAGCTGGTTGTGTGGTCGGGCGATAGTGCCATCGGCGTGTTTTACCAGCGAGGTGTGCGTCTTGGCAACAGGTAAAGTGCGCACCGTCTTTTTCCGTTCCTTTAGTGTGCAAAATGTATTGTCAATGACATAGTGGGCTTCTTTCCTTGTCCAGCGGGGGGACTGGTGGTGTGGGATCAGGCTTATCCCCTGGAATTTTGTGTGTGGCTGGCTGTCTGCTGGCGTGGCTGGCATTGAGGCATAAACTCCCTTCCCTGCAGCGCACAGGTAACATGCCGCGAGGCTCTCTCTCTCTTTACTCGTTAAGGTGCTAAAAATGACATAATGGTGACACGATCTCCCTCTCGATTCAGTGAGGGCTGTGGGTTCCGTGGGGTCAGGTTGCCCTGCTGGAGGCCTTCTGAGTGTGGTCGTGTTTCCCATAGGTAAGTCGGCGATGTCCGCCTTATTCTTCCTTGTTTATTTTGCTCCTGGCTGACTTTGGTGCTTTCTGCTGCAGCCTTTGTCCATTGGCTCTGTGGTGCTGCGCTGGTGGTGGCCCAAGTCACATTATCTCCACGCAACAGCTCCTGAACTGCGCTGCTGTTTTGGCTCTGCCTTCTCCTGTAAATTGGGCTTCGTCTTAATTGTTTTCTGGTTCGAGCCCACCCATTGTTATTATTTTCTTTAGCTTTAGGTCTAATTAGCTCTGATTAACGTCTTTTTTTTGTATTTTTTGTTTTGTTTATTATTCCTTTGGTGCAATACGTTTCAATTGTGTTCTGTTAATACTGTTTATTCTGTTTATTTCCTTATAATTTAGTTGTGTGCGTGCGTGTGTGGGTGTTTCCTTTTTTAGACAGCTGTACGAAGTATTGTGGCCTGTTTTAAGTGTTTTTTTCTTCTGTGGACAGGTGCTGTGGGCCCAAGGTGGCGACCCAATCCTGGTGGTGGGTTTTTTTGCTCACAGATCTGCGTGTGTGTGGTGTCACGGGTGTTTTAGTTTCTTCCTCCCTCCATGAGTTTGAGTTTGGGCCGCCACGGTAAGCCCCAGCTCTGTTGCCCTTTAGTGCCACCTTCAGGTGAAAGGAAAAGCATGATCTGCAGCTGATGTTTTTATTCATGATTGAAATAAAGATTTGTTATATTTTTCTATAACCTGTCTCTTGCCCTGTGGTAATTTCGAGCCTGTGTGTCCTGATTAAACTAAATTATTTCCTGGGGTGAAATTCCCCAGGTGGCGTTGTTGGTTCCCAGTTAAAATTAGTGTTTTCATCTCCCACTTGCCACACATGCATCAGATTATTTGTGCTCACAGTTTTTGAAGGTCTCATATCAAGTGAACTGAAAATATACGCCTCTATAGGGACCTTTTTATTTTACTGGGGGGACCATTCTACAAAATGCAAGAAAAAAAGCCAGGCATGTTTCAATCAAAACAGCCAGCTATTTTATCATGTAAAACACTCTAAGACATGATTAAAATGCAAAATACACAACCATACATGTCTTATTTACAGTGTAGTCAGCTCCATTGGATTCCTTGCCCCCAAAAATGTAGATTCAACCATTGAAATCATGAATGTAGGTCATCTAGGAGGTAAGATATAGAGAAACTTGTTTTTGAAAGAAGCCATTTTTAAAGCTCCAACATGGCTGCTATAACAACCTTGGAAAAAATGGCAACATTGGTTTTCTGATTTGTTACATCATAAGGTTTCCAAAAATGTATAGTTTTACAAATCTCTGTCTTCATCCTACAAACTCATCTGGCTGAACTTAGTGGCCCTGACTATACTAGCGCCCTCTCCAGGACCGCGTCCCAGATGTGGGATAGGGTGTACGCTCCAATGTCCCAGTTCATAGATGTTAATACGCGCTTCCTTATCTCGATGGCTTCTCTAATCCACCTATGAAATTTGCTACTTTCGGCACGGATGACCCTGGCATTGTCCCAGTCCATGATGTGGTTTTCTCTTTTGCAGTGGTCTGATATGGCTGATTTAAGATTTTCCTGGAGTGCCTGTTCTTTTTTTGTTCTTGTTTGTCTGTTGGCTGTCTCCTTCTCATCAATATTAGCACTAACACATTAACCTGTGGTTGAGTATTTAGACTTCGAGTTTTAAGCCTTATTTTAGACTTTAATTCCATTAGCTCCTGTTAGACCTTGAGCCTGTGGTTTAGCCTTTAGCTTGTGTTTTAGCGAGTGTTTTTTCCTGTGTCTAACCCTTATCCGATGTTTTAACCTGTGTTCAAGCCATTAGCTGCTCATAAACCTTTAGCCTGTATTTCGGTCATTAGCCAGTGTTTTAGCCTTAAGCTTATGTGTAAGCCTTTAGGCCATGTATTAGCTTTTAGCTTGTGTTTAAGTGTCCAGCTAATTTTTAACCCTTGGCTTGTGTTTTAGCTTTTAGCCAATGTACTAACCTTAAGCCTATGTTCTATCTTTAGCCCATGTCATAGCCTTTAGCATGTGCTTTAGCATACAGTATGTGTTTTAAACCTTTAGCCGGTGTTTGAGCCCTTAGCTCCTGTTTAATTTAACCTTTGTTTTAGCCTTTAGCTCCTGTTTAACCCTTAGTTTGTGTTTTACCTTTGTTGTTTACCCTGCATCCCTTTGACCAGATCAGGAAACTGAGAAGTAGCATTTCAAAATAAAGTACATTGGTGCTGATAATCTAATTTTAAAGTGTGGATTATAATCAGGCATATATCTAGAAGAGAGACTTTTTAAGATCACTTAGAAACTCCTCACAGAGACTTAAGAGAAATTTGTCTTGTTTTGTGATGTTTTCTACTTTTATTTTTGAACTGGAAAATAAAATATGACTTGACTTTCTATATTTAAATATAGAATTAGTTCATTGGATGATGAACTGAATGATTAACTAATGTGAAGTGAAATAGTTTCTTCATTAAACAGATTTTAAAGCACTTCTGTTTGGCCAGAGGTTAAATATCATACAGTCCTTACAGGTGTTCAGGCTATGAGGGGGTCAGACACTGCCAAAGTAAACTGGACTGAGAGGTTCAGATCCCTCTGCTGCTGTAGACCTTTAATGAAATGAATGAAAAATACTTTGTTTATTTTTTAAACAGCTGCAAACTCCCATCACTGCTCTATATTACAACTTACTGTAAATTTACCAGGAAATTTCAACAGTAAAATCCTGTTGTGTTTGATTACAGTACTGTGAAAATTTCCCTGTGAAATGACAGTAAAATACTGGTAACCCTGCTGCCAGTATTTTACTGTCATTGTACAACAAAATACTTTTCAATATGATGGTGTTGTGTTACCATGAGTGAGGAGGGAACACAGATACAAGACCCTGCTGTACATGGAGGCACTGCACGGGTGGAAGAGGCTGTCTGTGCTCCACTGTTGACCGGCTGTGTTATCTTTATTACACTTCATTTTAAAACTGACCGACATCCAGCCTATCAGATGTGTCGACTAGCCCATCACACAACAATCAACACATCTTGTTTATTAACATGTTGTTTAACATTGTGTTTATAAAAGGACATGTCACAGACCTGCTTCCTGTGCTCCACATGTACGTGGACCATGTCCTGAATGATTCTTACAGTGTGTTCGCCACTTTCAAAATAGAGAAAAGAAAATTTGAATTTTGTTTTTCAATTAACTTAAGTAGTCGTTTCATTAGAGCACTGAGAGGCTGTGCCTCCCAAGCACCATCTCCATGTACAGCAGGGTGTCATATCCACTGTGTTCCCTCCTCACTCTTGGTTACAAAATGCCATCACAACATGAATTACTTTGCTGTAAAATAACAGTAAAATTCTGGCAGCAAGGTTGTCAGTATTGTAATCGAGTATACAGTAGTAAACTGTAGAAGTGAATGACAGTCCATGCACTGTAGAATAACTGGACATTACTGGACCTTTCTGCTTCTACCGTTATTTAACTGTGAATTTTTTTACAGTCTAGTTTTGGTTTGGACTAACATTTTCAGTGACTCTTCAACAGATCTCAGCTAGTTAAAGGGGACATATCATGCTTGTTTCTCCTTTTCACTATGCCAGACTAGGATGCCTGTAAAGCATTTCTGCCCTCAGTACAAGTCATTTAGTTCCTTCATTGCCCCACAATAGCGTTATCAATATCCTCATTTTAGGCCATTCTGAAGATCTCGTTGAAACGCTCCGTTTGGAGAATGACCTCCAGTAACCTCGCAACGTCACAGCCCTTTGTGCTCTGATTGGTCAGTTCTATCAAAGGGGCGGCGGGGGTAGAGTCAGGGGCGGTTTTTGCAGCATGACAGTATTTACAAAATTGCCACATTGGATGGGGCAGACCGAGCGAGTTTGCTGTTTGCCAAAACTTCACCGTAAGGCATTAATAGCACTAATAAAATGGCAGAGTATTGGATACGTCCTTTTGTATTGGACCCCGAGTCAGACCCGGACGGTTCTGCAGCTCAGGAGGAAGAAAATCTACCTGGACACAGATCATCTCAGGACGCTTCAGTGTGGTGAGTCAAAGCGGTACTGTAACATGTATAGTTTATACGTGGAAATATAGGCAGACTTCACCAATAAACTGTTTCTATAACAGGACTCCATCCTGCTCCTTCACTTTTCTCTGTCTGTTTTATCCATCATGCTGAAAGTGTAGTCTAAAGATCGCCTCTACCGTCAGTCCGTCACTATGTTATTACCGCAGCATTATTGTGGTCCAGGTTCACAGTGCATGTCAGAACAAGCATGCAAATATCACAGTCTCACAAGTATTACCACGTCTGCTAAAACTACAGTGTTTTAACTGCTAATTCACCATGTAAAGCCGAGCTGCTCAGCAGAGCAGAGTCCCTGCATCCAGCATCTGAGGGGGATACTCGGTGGTGGGTGTATCCCTCGGTGGCGGTTGTGTGACTAACTGACATCACAGAGGAGGAGCTGTTTTATCAGATTACTCCAATAAAAAGAAAGGATCCTCGTGTCGTCACGAAGGTCGAAATCTCGCGGCCAAATGGCAATGACCTATTTTCAGAGGCATCAAATCTTGTTCTAGGATATCAGAAAAAATACAATATCTCATTTTTGAAAATTCAGGTGGTGTAAGGTCTTGTTTTCAAATTTATTATATTATATGTAAGTATTAAATCAAGGATCAGCATGATATGTCCTCTTTAAAAGAAGCATTACATCACAGATTGTTCCTGTACATAAATACGTCCTCCCCTCCAGACTCCAGTAGACCTCTTTTGTCTGAGGAGGATTGTGTATCAAACCAGTGACTTCCTGAGTCGCTGCGATCAGAGTCAGCTCTGCTCTGAACCATATCCACATTTCAGGAGTCCTTCATGCTCACACCCTACAGCACAGCTCAAACTGGAGGAGATCCTTACAGACTGTGAGTTTGTTGGTGGCCGATCCTGAGGCTCTCTTAGCAGAAACCATGAAGTTTTCTTAACCATATTCCAAATCCACTGTCCCCAGATGAATAAAGTGTTATCTTCTTCTGTACCTTTATATTTTTTTAGAGTTTTGCTCAGATTTACCCAATTCAAGTTCATTTAAAAAATATATATATAAAATAAAATAAAATAATAATAATAATAATAATAATAATAATAATAATAATAATAATAATAATAATAATAAAAGGATGAACCAGACAATTGCACAGTTGGTGCCTCTTTATTTTGCCTCCAATATTAATCAATAAGACCTGAACGGCTTGAAGCTGCAGCACCACACTCATGCTCCCAGGGTTTAAAATGTAAAACAGGAGCAGAACAAATAATAAACACACTCCAGATGTTTATACATGTGTGTGAGCACAGTTATCTGATCTTTGATGAGATGCTCCTCAGGCCTCTCCATGGATCACAGAATGTGGTACTGGATCAGTGTAAGCTGCAGGGTCCTGAAGGACAAACATGGCTGCATGGTGAACATCACTATTGATCTGATTCAGCAGGTTGTGTCTGCAGAGCAGTCAAGACAGTAATAAGAAGAGGATATGCTATTGATCAGCTGACTGTGTTCTTATTGATCCAGTCCCACATTTCAACACACATGATCACAAACACTGGAACATGCAGTGTGTATTTTTATAAAGCTGAGGTGTTCCAGCATGCCTCAGGTTTTAACAAACTAGAGGAGGATTATTTTTTTTATAGGGTGAGTCTTTCTGTATCAAACATTTAAGGGGGAAGGGTCAGTGAGTAGGCAGGTTAGAATCAAACAAGGTGAGCACAGGCCCTGCTGAATCTTCAACACCCTATAGGAACCATAATCTCTCTCTCTGATCACATGTTTATGATCTAAAGACACTAACAAGTGGACTCGAAGTGTGGTTTTAATTCATGCCCAGACTTGAAATATAGTCTTGCAGATTTCTCAGTCTGGAAAACCCCCATGGACTCTGATTCTTTACAGCCTCTTCAAGGAAACAATAAACATGAATGTGACTCTGGAGACAAGACAAGACAGTGAAATGCATAGACAAACAGGCTCCCAGTTCAATTCAGATTTTACAAAACCTGGAGAAAAAAAATGACTGGCCATAAACAAAAAAGCGTCAGCCTGAAACCCAAGAACAGATTTCAGGCGTGGGTTTGTGGTCGCATACATCCGTCAGCTATGATGAACTTAAACCAAAAAACTCTCTTGAGGTTTTCAAGGCGCTCAGGAAAAAAGAATCTAAAGAAATAAAACCCTCTGCTCCTAACAGTTTGAGGTTCATTTAAGAGTTTGAAAACAGTGTTGTTTATTATTATTGTAGTTATACCAAGGTAGGTGAGGTCAGGAGTTATACAGCATCTTTCCTTTTAATTTCCTGCACAAGGTAAAAAATTCTGTGACCGTTAGTGTTAAAAATCCAAGTATTTGAAAGGGAAACACAAAATTATCCAAACATAAAAGAGTTTATTTAAGTCGCTGTGGTACATTTCTCAAATCATCCTTGACTCTTGCAAATCAGTAAGTGCATTTCTTAAAACAGTTCATACAAATAGTAAAACACCATGAATTTCTCATGATAACCTGAAAAAGCCAGTCCCCGGCCTGAAATCCTAAGGTTATCTCTCAAAGTAAATCTCAGTGTCAGTGAAGATGTCAGAGCACCAGAATGACCAGTCCTGGTGTCAGTGTGTATGTATAGGACAGTCAAAGTGCTGAGTCATGTTGTCAGTGTAACAGTGAACCAACGTTCTGATGTAAACTATGCCTACAGTTTTGATGACAGTTATTGTGTATAAGTGTAAGTTACATCTTAGTTTCTGTGGGAGATTGATTGCAAGAGACTGGACTAAATTCACATTTTCACTTTCACTATTTGGGCTGTAATTTGTTGACTGACCCCATCATTGATACAGAACGGAGAAGAAGGTGCTGCATAGCACAAAGCGCAAAGCAAAAAGAACTAGAAATTTGAGCATAGATCTATGGAAGCGTATTGCATTCACTTGAAGAAAAAAAAACAACTCAGGTTTTTCAGAGTAATTTATTCTTCGGTTTGTTTTTTTGTAGTAATTAATTTTCCTTTTTTTTTAAATATTTTTTTTTATTGGTTTGTTTTTTTGTTATAATTATTTCTGTTTTTATGAGTAATTTTTTTTGTGGTAATTAATTGTCTTTTTTTAATATTTTTTTTTATTGGTTTGTTTTTTGTTATAATTATTTCTGTTTTTATGAGTAATTTTTTTTTGTGGTAATTAATTTTTATTCTGTTTTCAGATTACTTTTTTCCTGTTTTTCAGAGTAAGTTTTTCCCAAAGTATCGAGATGCTTAGAAATCCTGTGAGAACCTCAACCTGCTGTTTTTCATGGTAATTTTTTCCTCCTGTTTTTAGGAGTAATAATTTTTCCTGAAGTATCGAGCTTCTTCGAAATCCAGTGAGAACCTCCAACCTGCAGACGACTCCCGTGGATGTGTGGTGGCTCCTGTGTCCCACACAGATCAGAGATCCTGTTCGGCACATATATGCCTTATACTTTAATTACTCCGAAAAACAGGAAAAAGTAATCTGAAAACAGAAAAAAAATCCATAAAAACAGGAATAATTATAACAAAAAACAAACCGATAAAAAAAAAATATTAAGAAAAAGAAAATTTATTACCACAAAAAACAAACCAAAGAATAAATTCCTCTGAAAAACCTGAGTTGTTTTTTTTTTTTCTTCAAGTGAATGCAATACGCTTTCGTATAGATCAGTGCCTTTAGGGAAAACTGTTCCTGCAGTGCTGTGGGAATTACAGAGCAGTGCATCTTCCTACATCTCCTCATGTTCCTGTATGCTGGGCCTCAAATTCTCATCCACAGCACAACAAAGATCTTCTCTGTCCACAAAAAGTCTGAATGATTGAGGACACAGTTGTTCACCCGGCTTTTGGCTGCATCCTTCAACCAACCTTGGTCATTGTAGGCTTATGGTTGAGAACATGGTGTGGTACAACTACATGTTGTGGGGGGTAGGACTATCAAACAGAGACCCATGATAATTCATATTGTTCAACGTGACACAAGCAGCTGATAACGTAGGAAACAGCAGAGAATTGAACAAAATCATTTTCATGGATGCCCCAAAGCTTCTGCAACTTGTTCAAAGAAATGAGAAACTGCTTTCTTGATGTGCACAAGTGACACTTGAGCCGCGTTTCCACCAAGCAGTCTGGTTCAGTTCAGTACAGTTTGGCACGGTTTGGTACAGTTAAGCCAGATCCTGTTTGTGTTTCCACAGCAAACTGTGCCCTCTCGTGGTAGGCGGCGTGTAAGCCGGATGCCAAAAAGCCTGATAAATAATAGCATGACGCTGTAGCAGTGCAACACAGTTTACCCTGCTAACAAATCCATCAACGAAGAAAACCTGACAGTAAACAAAGAGCACAGATGAAGACATGCAGCATTTTGTTCTCTGTGATAGGCATGTAGCTCTTTGATACAAAGAACAACCTAGCTTTGTTTCAGAGAAGTCTGGTAAGTGACGATTCTTTCGACCAATCAACAGTCTGCAGTGTTGTAGCTGTGATGGTTTGTGCTAAACCAACTTTAATTTAACTGGACCCAGAAGTGAGGCGGAGGCAGAGGAAGCAGTTTGAGGGAATTTATTAAAACAGAGAGATAACTTAAGAGGCAGTGATCCAGAGAGGGAAGGTGAGTGACTAGAGGAACTGTCCGAATCCAAGAGAGTTGAGGCTGTGTGGCTGAGGTTGGGCTGCAGGAGGTTTGCTCGAGGAGGCACTGGAACAAATAGACAAAAAGGGGATTAGACAAAAGGACATAAACTTATAGCATAAACTAGAAATCTTTCAGATACTTGATACTTGAAGATGGCCTCTGTACCACTGAATGAGCAGGAATACTCTGGCGCCGGGCCCCACTCCAGCCAGAGCTTAAGAGCTGGAGCTGCTGATTGGGATGAGATGCAGGTGTGTAGGAGCAGCCCAACAGAGAGGGGAGGAGGGAGACTGGGAACAGTCCACCAAAGCAGCACACATGAATCACCACAGTAGCTCCACCTTCAGAGAGCAGATCGGTTCAGACTGGCATCCCATCCCAAAAAGTGGGACGGCTCGTCTTGGTTATTTGGTGGTCTGTCCCAGGATAAGTCAGTGGAAACGCCACAAAATGCGCGCTGTACCGAGACGAACTGAACCGGTGTTCTTGGTGGAAAAGCAGCTAATGATATGAAGATCAAACAAGTACTTTAGAGAATTTCAATTCTGATCTGGAAAATTTGCAATACATGAAACTTTACTTGACTCAGGAAGCTGCTGAGATTTCGCTCTGAGTGCACTGTTGTGTCATTTGTGAAATGACAATAAAAAGAAGTCTTAGTCTAAGAAACAGACCACAGGGACTGAGAAAAACTGTAAACAACAATGAATCAAACCCCAGCATGAAGATCATTTGAATGGGTTTATTTTAAAAAGGTGCTCAGTATAAAAATAAAAGAAGACTTATAACACAACAAAGCATCTCACTTTAACACAGTGATCCTCCTAAAGAGCATCCAGACGTCACCTCTTACTTTAAACCATGGAGGAGTCCTCCAGAAGGTCTTCTTCTACATTATGATGGGATCACCCAAAAGCTGTTTTACCTTCCTCTGTAACTCACTGGAGGAGCACCCAGAGGGAACTTTCTACATTTCAGCCACTGAGGGGCAGGAGGGAACTTTCTGCATGAGGTTCACCAACAAGGCACTCACAGGGAACTCTTTTTTTTTAATTCCTGTTATCCAGCTTTAATGTGTGTTTCCACTGAAAAAGCACGGACAATGCATTTTTAGATTCTTAATCTACCACAGCAGGACCTGAGAGGGCATTTCAGCTCAGTTATTTCCTGACCTGAGGGCTCGAAGGGGGCGGGTGGCAATCCCGAGTACACCACATGGCATCCGTCAGTCTGCACAAGGGTAAAAATACAACAACCAAGAACTATGATCTGCAAAATGGTATCAGAAACAGGATGCTGAGGGGCCCTCTGAGTTTTAGTCACAAGACAAAAATAATACACAGAAGATATTAAAGAGCCCATCACCCAGATGATGAAACTTAAAACATACATGAACTGATTAGTTTCTGGTGAAAATCTGGAATCAGACGACACATTTAAATACTGATCATGATAAAATGAGTGATCAGAAAGATTTAAACAACCATATGTCAGGCTAAATATTGTGTTTGGGAGGAGGGACGGGTAATCAATGTTCACTGTAGGGAGTTTTATCTCATGTCTAAAGTTAACCTGAAATTAACTGTTAAATTAATGTGCAACACACTTTGTGAAACAATAGACTTAAATTCTTACTTTCTCTTTTCATGCAGTCAGAGAGAAAACATCCTGAGGCCTTACATGTCCATAGATCTCAGCGATTTACACACACAGATGACCTTAAAGTCACAACATGCTGGTGAGAATGCAGCACTGTGAAAACCTCAGCGTCACACTGAGGTGACTGTGCTGTGTGGAGCTTCAGGGACTTTTTGGCCGTTACGCTTTAACTTGTTGACACTTTACAGCCTGTTGACAGCAGAGCAGCCCAACTGGTTTTTAGTCATCATCCAACGTCACATTACAGTCATACCACACTGTCAGGCTGTTATATGACCCAGACACATGGTACCCTGTGCTCGGGCTGTCAGGTCGTCAGGTGCACACCTGGCAGAGGTAAACCAGGACTGCAGGGCAGAGGTCTGATCTATCTTTCTCAGATCTAGAGTTTATCATTTACAGCTGAGCACAGACAGGGTCAACATGAAACTGAAAGAAAACAACATGATAAAAATCAGCGGTACTCAGAGATGATTTACAGGAGGAACGGTGAGTGTGAGAGGCCGCACACACACACACATGAACACACACACACTCATCATTCAGGTAGCATGGTCTCTGTACATCCAGGGTCCATCTTCAGGTTGGTGTGGTTGGAGTGAGCAGCTGCATCACTGGGCCCCTGAGAGCTATTCTTCTTCTTCAGCATCACGATCACTGTGGCCAACAACCCTACGACCACCAGCACCCCCACCAGCACCCCAACCACAGTATACGTGGTCCCGTTAGAGCCTCCTGGGGGCTCAGGTGTGGATGTGTCCCCTGGTTTCCGTGGACCCCCTGTAATGCTGGGCCTTTCGAACACCAGTCTGGTCTCCTGTTTTAAGATGCAGCTGCTTGAGTCCGGCCAGTCAGGATCCTGGATGAAATCATCTCCTTCTTCACCTCCATCTCCCTCAGTGTAGTCCAGATCATAATCCTCCATCCCCTCCTCCTCCTCCAGAAACACCTCCAAGCCCCCTAAAACAACGCACCAGTACAACCCTTTATGTTGCTCCTCCAGGTCAGTGATGCTGAGCGAGGAGCCGTTCTTAGACAGAACCACTCGGTCCCTCAGATCCTCTGGGATGGGGGTCATGATGTTGTTGGGGTCGTGGATGAGCTGGTGTTTCCCTGATGGGTCCAGGCGGTACCACTGCACCCTGTGGGGACTGTCTGTGCTGACGTTACACTCCAGCGAAATGTTTCTGCCCTCAACAAATGGCTGTTCCTGTGTTTGTTGTTTTGGGCAGAGAACCAGCAGGTACTGAAGCTCCAGAGTGGAGGAGACGCAGGAATAATCTCCACTGTGCTCATCAGAGGCCTCAGGAATCACCAGCGAGAAGTCTTTGGATTTCTCTCCAAACCTCAGGAACATGAATTTGTTCTGTGTGCTTTTTCCATCCATCTTTCCCAGCGGAGTCTCCCACAGCTGGTCGCTCCCCTCAGCGGGGCAGTCAAACACCACCCTGTCCCCGGGGGTGGAGAACAGGACCCTGCTCTCGCTGTGGTCGGGCAGGAACATGTTCTGGAATGTGAGACAGGTCTGTTTGCTCATCACCATGCAGTAGAAGTGGTGGTTACTCTCCAACACCACGCTGTCCAGCAGCAGCAGAGTACCGTGCTCTCTGACCTCCACCAGCCCCTGCAGCTCCTCCAGCAGAACCTGCAGGGACACGCTGCTGTCCAGGAACAGGGTCATCTTATAGGACGGGTACTTCTCTCTGAACCAGCGCACAGTGGTCCCCTCCACGCCGCTAGAGGTGTGGTTACACAGCAGCTCAGTCCTCTCCCCATCCTCCCTCTGGATGATCTCTGCAGAGCTCACCTCCTCGTCGCACACAGACAGCTGCTGCGTGTGATTGCTCACACGTGTGTGGTTCTGCCAGCACTCCCTCCTGTACGTCCCAGAGTCCAGGTGTGTCAGGTCGCTGATCTGCAGCCCCAGCAGTTGTTTGTCATTGTTCATGCGGACGCGGCCCTGAAGGTCTGCAGAAGGTGCGATGGGTGTGTGGTCTGCAGAGGAGTTCCCCAGCAGCTGGTCTCCCTCTGGGCCAGATTTGTAGACAACGATGTAATCCACTCCAAAGCAGTAACCCAGTTCAATGCTGCTGCCCTCAGCTCTGAACAGAGGCTCTGCCTCCTCACAGCTGAGCTGAGGGAGGAGGACCAGGAGGACCAGGAGCAAAAAGTCCAGAAACCTCACACTGCTCATGTCGTGTGTCAGTACGGGGCCATGAGGCTGTCACACTCTGAGAGCTCACAGTTTGTCTGCTTCAAGTTTGTCACTGAAGGTCCGCCTCCAGATTACCACAGCTTCCTCCTCTCCCACATTCTCAGAGCAGACCTTCACACTCACACACACACACACACACACACACACACACACACACACACACACACACACACACACACACACACACACACACACACGCACACACGCACACTCGCACTCAGACACATCATGTTGCTACATGAGTGACAGGTGAGGGTGGAGATGAGGTAAAGTCATTAAAGTCATTTATTAAATGATGACAGGTCTGAATCAACCAATCAGAGGGAACAAAGAGCAGCTCATAGAGTAATAAGTCAAATCTCAGTTAATCATTAACTGTAGCTGTGCAGCTGAACTGGTTTCACTCAGCTGTGGGTGTGTTCAGACACAGTATACGGTCCCTGTGCAGTGACAGGGAGTGTTTACACACACACACACACACACTCACATGCATGCTTTCTTGGGGAATTCAGTCCGAGCAAACACAGTTACATTTCTGCAAGTCCAAACCAAATCTGAAGTATCAGATAATGTGAGAGTGTCTTTCCTGGCACCAGATATTCACTCTGTAACACAAAAGAGTCATTTAATAGTCTTCTATTGTCAGCTGGGAGGGTCGAGTCCCGTGGCTCCACATTTTGAGCGGTTCATTAGTCAGACAAGAAGTGAAGTTGAGTCCTGTATCTGTGACGATCCAGAGCCATGCCATACCCAGGCTCTGATTGTTAATGTGTAATTAGATGAGGGCTGCAAGGACACTGATCAGGAGTCCAATGAGTTCAGGTTTCACCAACAACACAGAGATAAGTTTAACACAACATAACACAATGGTTGGATTACTGGCTGTAAAACTCCTCCTCCGTATCGACAGGCTGAGGTTACTGTAGCTCTCAGATAAACACCCCTCCCCTCTGGTTTCAGGCTTTCTTTCACAACAAGGAAATAAGAGAGGAAAAAACAGATGAGCTCTGATATCAGAAGAAAGACAAAGCTGATGAAGCTCAGGTTCACTCTCCCCGTCTGTCTCTGGGTTTGACCTCCTGGACTACACTCACTTTCACACCTTGTGTGGATGCTGGGGAATTACCATCTGTGAAATGCACCTGTCACTGCTGCTCAGTGGGGGTTCAACTGCTGATAAATGATTTAAAGTGTGCAAAGAATTCAGTAGTGACCCATGTCATGACCCGGCTCTAGGCCATGACAAACAAAAGGAGATGTACGGTTTTTGAATCATTCATTCATGTTCTGAACCTCTTATCCTGTTCAGGGTCATGGGTGGCTGGAGCCTATCCCAGCTGTCATTGGGCGAGAGGTGGGGTACACCCTGGACTGGTCGCCAGCCAATCACAGGGCTGACACAGAGACAGACAACCTTTCACGCACACACTCACACCTACGGAGTGTTCAATTAACCTGATGAGCATGATTTTGGACTGTGGGGGGAAGACAGAGGACCCGGGGGGAGTTTTCAAATCAATAAAAGAATATATTCATGCTTGATTTGTAGCTCTTTTTTCAACACTTGGGAGAACAATTTGAAGGTGAAATTTGAACCTTGATCAGATTGGATTATGTTTGGAGACAAAGCGTGCACAACAGCGCAGTGATTGTGTGTAACGGATACACTGCATGACGGCTAAAATACACCGGTGCAGTGCGTCTCCATCCCATTACAGCATACAGATCAAATTGGTTTCATTCAATTCAATGCATCAACTCACACTGGATCCATTCTGTTGCAGTCTGTCTGTGAGGCTGATTTGTGGTGTTGCAGGTAATACGCAGCCATCCTATTTTTGATGGATGCAGAGCTTTAATGCATAAATTCAGCACCGGAAAGATTGAGCGGAACAGGAAGTCGTGACCTGAAACTACCTAAAAACACCCAGTGACTTTCAAAATAAAACAAATCGTGTCAAATTCAGTTCGTATTATGCCTGACTACGACAGCGAACTGGCAGAATGAGTGGATTCAAACCAGGAGTCAACAGGTTTGAGGTTTTACAGCCCAACATGAATGAAGAGAGACTTATCAATGGAGAGGGTAGAGCAGGACCTCCTCAGTCTGTGACTCCAGGTGTCTGTCTGTCACGCTTGTCAGAGTTAACGCGCAGCTGGTGTAAGTTGACAAACGCAGTCAAGACACAGCATAATGGAGTCCCACTGCAGACCGTGTATTTCAGGCATAACTGTCAACAAATATACAGCACCTGAGAGGGTTTGTGTCTTTGTTTGTGTCTTTGTTTGTGTCTTTGTTGCGTCTTTGTTGCATCTTTGTTTGTGTCTTAGTTTGCATCTTTGTTTGCGTCTTTATTGCATCATTGTTTGCATCTTTGTTTGTGTCTTTCTTGCATCTTTCTTTGTACTTTTATTGCATCTTTGTGTCTTAGTTTGCATCTTTGTTTGCGTCTTTATTGCATCTTTGTTTGTGCTTTTATTGCATCTTTGTGTCTTAGTTTGCATCTTTGTTTGCGTCTTTATTGCATCATTGTTTGCATCTTTGTTTGTGTCTTTATTGCATCTTTGTTTGTGCTTTTATTGCATCTTTGTGCCTTAGTTTGCATCTTTGTTTGCGTCTTTATTGCATCTTTGTTTGCATTTTTATTGCATCTTTGTTTGCATCTTTGTTTGTGTCTTTGCTCCTACACCTCCCCTCCAGCTCTGTCTTCTGTTTCATGCTGTATGTTCTTTCAGCGGCTGGGCTCTAACCTGGATACTTTCTCTTCTCTTTGGAGCGTGTGTCAACTTAATCTGTGCTTCAAGTCTGGTCGCGTCACACATACCACACACGATACACACGCATCAGAGGAGCTGGACACACACCCACACCCTCTGTATTTATTATGGAGGCCATCTTGGAGGACCAGACACACATGATATCATTTTAACGCCTCTTGATTTTGTCAATGTGCCTGTTTTATCTGCTAGTGACTGTATCTCTGTGCTGTTTCAATTTTTGCATGAGTATATAAATGTCTGCCTGCATCTTCAGTCCCTCATTGGTGCAGAACCAGCAGCAGCTTTGTTGCTGAGGATGACTTCTGTTTGCGTGACTTTGCACCAGCCTCAAATCACACCATGGAGACTGTTACTGGGTTGACTGAGCGTAGAAGAGGTGTGAATGACTCTGTTTACTCTGCAGGCCCACATGTTATCTTTCACCATTCTTCCATTAAAGAGAAACTTGATTCCCATAAGACACCTAAAAACAAATCAGTGTGTGTGTGTGTGTGTGTGTGTGTGTGTGTGTGTGTGTGTGTGTGTGTGTGTGTGTGTGTGTGTGTGTGTGTGTGTGTGTGTGTGTGTGTGTGTGTGTGAACAACACAAACTGTTAATAAGAGGATCATCAGCGCTCCTGATGACAGGCTCACTTCTGTCATTTTAACGGGTATTAAGAATATAAAGAGGCAGCAACCTGCATTCCTCTGAGGCGTATCATCTGTTTACTGAGACATAAACTATAATGAACCCAGCCCTGCTCTCTGGGCTGCAGCAGGCTCGAGCTGCAGGGAGAAACAGCTTGCACAGGCTGTGATCAGGCATCATGATTAAGCACCAACTGTGAGGAAACTCTCCGTGTGTTCGCTCCAATTCAGTCCTGTGCTGATTACACTCATCAGGGCCCTGTATGCTGCAGGCTTTGGAGAAGAACCAACAGCTGATTGAGAAACAGACTTCAGCCAAAAATATTTAATTACTGGACATATGGGCTGCAATTACAAACACAGCTTTGAAAGAGGAAAGAAGGGACAACTGGTACATAAAATCAAACAAAACATCTTTGGTAGCATCATCTGTCACGTCTCAGGATCACATTTTGTTATCAAAATGTACTGATTCAAGGTTCACTATCAAAGAATCCTACAGGGTATGAAACCCTGGACAGAGTCTGGTAATGCTTCTGGAACCTGAGAGAAGAGGACCTCTGTGGATTGGATCAGATAAGTAAGAATTTAAGGAGAATGTCTTGATCTTAACAAAGATCTCAACACCACCAATACGACACTCAGCCAGAATAAACTCTCACTGTGCTGGACAGTTATGATGAAGCTTGGAGCAGAGCCAGAAGGCCATGCTTTGGTTTACCTGTCAAACCACTAATACCTCCCTATCATACACTTCGAGCACTGACCAGATGAGAATGACAGCAAGGTGCTCTGAGCTCCCTCTGCATGCTGGTTGTATGAAGCTTCAATGTGCAGAAAGCTGCTGGCCAAATAATTATACCTTACACCCAGGGGTGTATTTAGTGGTTTGGGGGCCCAAGGCAAACCCAGTCAATGGGGCCCTCCATGTCCTTGTAACTCATCTTCCTCAGAGCTACACTGGCCTTCCCTGGGTCCACTGTCTCTTTCCCAGAATCAAGGCATGAGACAGTGCTACTTAATGCATTTCCTCAAGTTCTGTACTTTAGTTTGATTTTGAAAAAGGTGAATACATCATTTAGTCCACTTTGTCCTGGATTTTAAATCTTTATGGTCGATTGACAGCTTATTTGTCCCACAGTGGGGACTTTACAGAGTAACAGTAACAAACAAGAAAGTATGAAGTGAAAAACATTACGATAGGTAAATAATGAAAAAAATAATTGTAAAGAAAAAACATGTACATATCAAGCACAACATAAAACTGGAAAAAAATCTACTTAAAGAGGTGATATTTACAGTTAGCATACTTTTTGGTACTATTATTTTAAAGTTAATGTATTTTTATTTGACCCCCTGTCCAGTGAGTTATGTTTCCAAAAAAGAGATTTTGTACAATAATGTTTATCACCAACTCAAAAAGTTTGATTTTGAGAAAATTATCCCATTTCCTGGGCTAGATAAAGTCCTTAAAATCCTAAAAGTCTTCTATGTTTATCTCTGATCTCAGAGCAACATTGTTTTTATTTCCGACTTGGTTGAAAATAAGACAAAAAATGGGGGAAAAAAGTGTTTTTCCCACTTTCTTCCTGAATCAAATTTTCAGATGTGTTGTAACATGGAATAGCCCATTGAATAAGAAGGGAGGGGGAGCACCCAAAACCATCATTAAAGATTAAGCCTTTTAATGTATTTTGAAGCATGTGAAGTAAGATTTAGAAAAAAGAAATACTTTCAATTGAAGAGAACTTCATAAATCAGTTTTTATGAGATGCTTTGGGGGCCCCTGGGAATCTTGGGGCCCCAGGCAACTGCCTGTGTTTCCCTAATTGTAGCTACGCCCCTGCTTACACCCACATATCTGGTGATAGCCTATATCACCAGATATGTGGGTGTAAGGTATAAACTGATACATGGTCCTGATTTAACCAATAAATTCATATTACCGCATAATGTGTCCTCTATTCTATTAAATTATTACCTATTTTATATGATGGCATATTCCGTTTTTAACAACGTGTTTTAAGAACTGTAAAATGAATGGAGAAACCTGCCTGACTTGCAGTCCTCACCACAACCTGCGCGGCGCTGTGGCGTACGGCACATCGCATGCTGATAGTAGAGGAAGAACTCCATTTCATAACACAACGTCACATCCTCTGACCGCTGCCAAAGGTAACAAGTTCTCTAATAATAAATATCATAACTTTCTACTTCCCAAACTAACAGAAACCCTAAACCCACCATCTGACAGTAGCTGGCAGAGCCGTCAGTTTCGAGGGTAGGTCACGTGATGCACCGAGACGTCAGAGCCGTGGCGGCTTTTACCTTCTCGTGAAGCTAACCCGTAGCAGGCTACACATGCAGCATGAAGGGATTTTTTTTCCGGACTTTTATTTTGAAACCACTGACTGAAAGCATTTTGTTATCGGAGGAGAACTCTAGAAATATGCTAACGTTAAAATGTCTCAGAGTGTGTCAGCAAAGAGCCCAGAGGTCTGTTAAACCGTGCTTTAGAGGCTGCTAACAGAGAGGCTAAAACATCATCAAATGACCCTTAAGATAAAATACTACGAAAACGGCTTATCATGAGCACAATTTAACAAATAAATAAGCCCTGTTTAGAATGTTGCCTTCCACCTTTATATACTGTTTTAAACAGCGTGTCATCCCAGAGTTAGTTACTACCACTGAAATAAATGACCCTTCAACATCATGAAGTTTTCCCATAGTGCACCACTTAAATCACCTCAAGTACTCAGCAAATCCCATTTCAGTGAATAAAGTGATGTGACCTGTTGTTTCGTGTGTTTTCTCGCGGAACACTTGTTAACAGGTTATCAACAGTTTCTCACAGAGGGTATAAGCCATGCTTATGAAACCAGCTGAAGTTAATCATCTAGCTCTAATATCGTGAAAACCAAACATCAGTAAATGAAAAAGCTGTAAAATTGCTCTCATGCCAGTCCCCAAGGTCCAGTGTGGATAAAAGATTCAATAGTCCACAGATTGAGACATGGTTTTGACCCCAGTGATAAAAAGCAAGATTCCCAGTGAGTGCTATGAAAGACATCTGGAGTAACAGCCAGACTTGTAGGAACTGAATAATCAGAGCGTGATGCCAGCAGTCCCACACCATAATTTTTCAGTCTCTGTTCGCTTTCATTTCCTTCTATTGCTGAAACAGTGAAATCAACCTGTCAGCACACTCTTAGCTAGCACAGATCTCACAGGCACATGGAGACTTGTTTGCTGGTGGTTTATCTAGTTACCCTGTTAACTGGTGACTTTCAGCCACTGTGTCTGTGGTTATCAATGTCACAACAGCTGCTAAAAAGCCAGTTAATGAGCAAACTTCTCAATCCAGAGTGCTGGAAAAGTTTCAAAGTGTACATAATTGTACTAACTCCCTGGTCTTGTATGGTGTCCTTTCTATCAACAGTTGAAAAAGCTGAAGTTCATATCACTAACTCAGCTGTGGTAAGTTTTGAAAGTCTTTCTCTCAACTGAACAGCTCAGTGAGGGGTTAACAGGAAGCTCCAGAAAGCCCTTCTGGCTGTGCATAACTATGGTAAGACATCATTGTTCTGCATGATGTTCATGTGAACAGTGGAACGAATATTAGGATGAAAATCTGACTGTTAGCATCGTATCCTGACAGAAGCACATGACCGACCACATCTGACTCAAAGCTACCAGAGCTCAACACAGCCACTGCAGTCATCAATCTGAGAACAAGGAGCGTTACAAGCTCATCTTAAATAACTCTCATGTTCAATGTTGGATCTGGACCAAAATGCACACAAATGCTCAGTATCATAGAGCATGAATGTATCATATGCTTTTTTTCAGTATAAAGAACATTTAAAGTACAGCTCCCTCCACTGTCACTGGGAGTCATATTTATCCTGTGATTAGAATACATTAGAATACATGTTTGTGTTTATTATTTCCAGTATTTTTTGTTAAAATAATCATCAAACATGACAAAGCTGTTTTAAAAACTATTGAGATAATTAATTTAGATAAAATAATTCACTTTGTGTGTCTGAAAAATCTGAATCTACTGTGTTACCCATTGAAATATCCATATGAATCAATAATGGCTCCAAAGTCACATGCCTTAAATCACTTGAGGTCCCATCCTTTTTGGTGTGAACCTTGAAGAAAGTGTGTCATGTTTCAGCTCCTTCTCATCAATATTTCATCAGAATGATTGTCTGTACATGGGGCGCATCAACTGTTCATCAACTGTGTTACCAACATTTTCTGCTCTTCTTACTATAGATGTTATAAAGAGCAAACTGTGAAGAAAAGGAGCAGAAATATGAGCTGATGGAGGTCAGGTGATGGCATGTTCAAGGTCTGCAGTTAGCACAAGGGACAAAACATGGAGGAAATGTTGTGTGTGTTAACATCACTAAATGTAGAGTTGTAGAGACAGGTTTCTCTCTTCTTGTCCTGTCAGCTGGTTACTGTGATTTTTGAGCCATGATTCTTTACATTTAGTCTAAACTGTGATATAAATGATGAAGAACATTTCTAGGGAGGGTAGCCCGACATAGAAATGTTGAATAACTCTAAATTCAGTAAAATATGGATTCATGTTGAAAACATATTTACAATTTTTGTCCATAACACAGTTGACAAAATTATGCACCATTTTTTATTACTTAAATATTCAAGAATTCATTGGAACTTAAGCTTGTTAATGAATTGAGTACATTCTAGGTTTATACTTTGCAAACAAGCAGACTCTGAAGCACCCCCCCCCCCCCCCCCCCACCTTTTTTTGTAAACCTGAAATGTTCCCCTAATGATACAATGACTCATAAGGGAAAGGATCAACTTAGCAGACTGATTCTGCTGTCATGTCTTGTGTGTAAATCCACAAGTGAGGTTTTGTAGTTTGCAGGCTGTTTAGTTAAAGAGTTACGACCATGAGAAGAAAAAAAAAATCTTTCTGAGGATAGAAAGAATTTGATTGTGTTCTTTTGGTTGAAAATGATCCCAACATTCTTCGGTTTCCTCTGCTGCTTCAGGGCGATGGTTGGTTTTTAGACTGACTGGATACTTGAAGTGTCTGTTTGTCACGCTGTGTTTTTTCCTCTCCTCCTGTCAGGTGATCAGGACTTCACCCAGATGTTGCGTCTGATCACGGCCTCCCTGTGCCTGCGGTGTCAGCGTGTCCCAGCTCTGCCTCTACACCTGCGGCCATGTGCGACTCTGAGCTCAGCGGAGAACCAGCAGACTGTGGAGGCTCTCTACGACCTCTCTGTGGACATCCAGAAGGTTAGGAAGCTAAAGGGCTGGGTCCTGCATCAGACTCCTGCCTACACTAAGGAGGTGGCCGACCTGCTGAGGGACATGGGGGCATCGGGCTCCATCGTAGCCCGGATCCTCACAGTTCACCCGGAGTCAGTCCTCTGCCATCCAGAGCAGGTGCAGGCTCAGAGGGAGCTTTGGATGTCTGTGTGCCCCAGTGAGAAGCAGCTGGTCGATATCATCGAGAAGTTCCCTGCCTCCTTCTTCACCTCCTCCAGTTACCATGACAACCAGCGGGACAACATCACCTACTTCCAGAGTTTGAACCTCAACAAGCGAATGGTCACCAAGCTCATGGCCAGCGCTCCGCAGAGCTTCAGCCGGCCGGTGGAGCAGAACCAGCTGATGGTGCAGACCCTGCAGCAGGCCTACAGAGAGCTGGGCGGAGAGGAGGCTAACATGAAGATCTGGCTCCAGAAGCTGCTGAGTCAGAACCCCTTTGTTCTCCTGAAGCCACCAGAGGCGCTGAGGCAGAACCTGCTGTTCCTCAGAGACCGGGGCTTCAGCACGGCCGAGCTGCTCCGCCTCCTCTCCAAACTCAGGGGCTTTGTCACCGAGCTAAACCCCGACAGCATGAGACGCACGCTGGCCTACTCCCAGGAGACCATGGGCTGCTCTGAGGATGGGCTGAGGGACATTATCCTCAGCTGTCCTGCTCTGCTCTATTACCCCGAGGAGATCCTGTCTGACCGCTTCCAGGGCCTCCTCAGGGCAGGGATCAGCATGTCCCAGATCACAGAGACCCCCAGTGTGCTGGAGCTGACCACGCAGATTGTAAACTACAGGATCCAGAGACTAAAGGTGCATGGCTATGACGTAAGGACAGGAAGTCTGCAGGTTTTAAACGGGACCAAAAAGGACTTCGAGGTGAGCTGTGGAAAACTGCAGATCAGGAGAGAGAGGCCACTTTTTAACCCTGTGGCCCCTTTAAGAGGCGAGGACTGACAGACTGTAAAGGTTGATGCAATGACCTAAAATTGATGTGTTCTGATTATTTATATCAACATTAAAACACTATCACACTGACGTGTCCTCACAGTAAGAACTTTGTGAAACTTAGTGTTACAGCTGGAACTTCAGGACTCAGGGAAAATGTGTTGTTTCCACAGCAACATATGCCCTCATATTCTTATTTATCATATTTATTATTATTGTTATTATTAACATTTTACACCACCATCAGGGACGTGCTGAGTGACTAAACAGAGATTTAAATAGAGCCCAGCTATTTCAGTGTCAGAAGGTAAGACTATCCTCTGTAAATTGAACACCACTGAAAGAAAGTTCCGTTTTTTAAAGTGGGCTTGTAGGAGGTATCAGCCAATCAGAAGTGTTTTTGTCACAGAGGGTCCGGTCTGCCTGGTCCCTGTAATGTGAAACCTGTCAGAGAGCAGACGCTGGGCACACACAGAGAAACAGGGGTGCCATCGTCGGACCCCACAGGAACATTTTTCACAGTGGAAGCTGTAAGGTATGAAAATGCTCCTTAAAATGACAATGTTAGACCTATGTGTGATTTTTCACAGTCAGAAAACTGATATTTACAGTTACCATACTTTTTGGTAACATTATTTTAAAGTTAATGTATTTTTATTTGACCCCCTGTCCAGTGAGTTATGTTTCCAAAAAAGAGATTTTGTACAAAAATGTTTATCACCAACTCAAAAAGTTTGATTTTGGGAAAATGATCCTGTTTCCTGGGCTAGATTAAGTCCTTAAAATCCTAAAAGTCCTATGTTTATCTCAGATCTCAGAGCAACATTGTTTTTATTTCCAACTTGGTTAAAAATAAGAAAAAAAAATGGGGGAAAAAAGTGTTTTTTACCACTTTCTTCCTGAATCAAATTTTTAGATGTGTTGTAACATGGAATAGCCCATTGAATAAGAAGGGAGGGGGAGCACCCAAAACCATCATTAAAGATTAAGCCTTTTAATGTATTTTGGAGCATGTGAAGTAAGATTTAGAAAAAAGAAATGCTTTCAATTGAAGAGAACTTCATAAATCAGTTTTTATGAGATGCTTTGGGGGCCCCTGGGAATCCTGGGGCCCCAGGCAACTGCCTGTGTTTGCCTAATTGTAGCTACGCCCCTGCTCACAGTAAAGCAAAGTAAATGAAAAAGGTCAAATTTTTTTACCAGAAGGTACTGAAACTTTATTTTACAAAGAACAAAGGAAAAGGTACAGCCCTCAAACCCTGACAAGGTACAGCTGGAGCAGCAAGGTGCATGAACCTTTTTAGATCCATTTCTAAACCTTGATCTGTTGGTGTGTTTAAGAAAAGTTAAAACAAAATAAGGCTTTCTGTTCTCCTGCTGGTTACTCCTCAACAGGGCTGAGCTGACCAGGATCCACTGTGAGTAATACACTCAGTACTGACATGTCCCCCAGACAACCACTCCTTTAAATTCAATGATACAGTTTATGTGACAGCAGGATCACAGAGACTGACAGTACATGATGTCAGACTGGATCACAGAGCCAGAGCCTTCAGTCCTCTGCAGGTTCATGTCCTCATGTCTGTGCTGGTTCCTCATTGGTCAGGTCAGTTTAACCAGACACAGCCTACTCTACAGACAGCTTTATCCAGTCTTTATGCATGATGCAGTCCAGTTTTTTTTCTATCAAAAAAGGAAAGATGTTCTGAAACTATAATTCACAAAATAGATGTTCAGACTCTCTGAGCCCACTCTGAACCAAGAGAGGGCATTCTGAAAACCTTCCTCTGTCCCTTCCTAAGTGTCTCTCTGAGTGTTTCTCTGACTGTCTCTCTCTGAGTGTCTCTCTGAGTATTTCTCTGACTGTCTTTTAATGTCTCAAAGATGAAAAAGCCCCTAAAACATGTTTTTTTTTCTCCTCTTCTAATGGGAGTGAGCGGCACTAATGAAGCCATGACTTTATGCCTCCAGGTTCCCTCGCTCTCAGACTGTGGACGACAAGGGTCAAAACAAAGAGAGAGGACGAGTGTGACCAGAGGGAGGAGGAGGAGGAGGATGAAGAAGAGTAGGGGAGGGGAGGGGTGGGCCACATTAACAGCTTTATCTCCCCAGCTGCCTCCTCAGCTGCACCCAGCGGGGATCCTGGGTGGATGATGTGGGTGTGGGTACATGTGGTCTTGAGTCTGAGCTCAGCGGCAGACTGATGCTGCTTTTCATTTCCAAGCATTTCCCACAGGAGGCCTCCAACAGGTGGAGCTGGTACCTGAGCCTTGCTGCAGACTGTGGAGATGCTTCCTGCTGCAGGGGCGTGGTGTCTATAGGTGCCGCTGCTTGGCAGTAAACACGAGGAGTTCATCAGGATTCACGGAGGCCAGCAGATGAGACTGAGCCTCAGGTGTGATCACATAGGTCACCTCTGTTTCTCATCCACAGTCCTTTGGTCCCCCTGAATCACAGAGACGAGCCACAGAGGTTAATAAGAGGAGCGTAAATTCTCCTGTTTCATTTCAAAGCAGACACCGGTTGATAACAAACTGCTTTTATGGCTCGTAGCTCTCCAGAGTCAGATGACACCTGCAATTAGGGGCCATAACTTCCAGTTAAAGCCACAGCGCTTAGGACGAGTGCAGCTGTAAATATTTCTCATTAAAGGCAGCGCGAGAAATCCTCTGAGGTCATTTATTACAATATTCATCAAAGGAGAAAAGTAGGAGAGGAACTCACTGTGTTAAGTTCCTCTCAGGAGTTAGAGGATGGTCATGAATCCAGAAAGATGGACCACACAGCTGGACCTTAGCCTATTGAACAAAATGAAGCCAAATTCGAGAGTGAGTGAAAAAGGCCTACATCAGCCAGGAGTTTTCAGCAGTCTCCCCAATGTCACCAGTCTGTTTCTGAAACGGAAACTAAAGCAAGTTGGGAATAACAGCTGTTTTGGAAGTGGCAAGGGCTTTGCGTGCAGCTCTAGGGTCCCCATCAGTCACATGACTCTGAACTGTGCCTCTGATTGTGCAAGCTAGCGATCTCAATATCCTCTGTACCGCCTAGTTAAAATTTTTTTCTCATATTCTTGGACTGGAGGTTGCCGCTTGGTGTAAATTGGTGCATCCACAAACACGTGAACTGATCCACAAATGTGTGGAAATCCATAAAGTGTAAGATGATTTACTAATAAATATTTATTCTTGAATGGCTGAAAAAAAACACACACAGATAATCAGTTACAACTGAGGTGGGTCTCCCTATTGCCAGTGTGCACCTGAGTTTTGCCACAGTCCTGCTGTGCAGTGATCTGCAAATGCGTAGAGGAAATCAACCTGTTAGAGTAGGGTTAGTTTTCCCTGAGCTCAGGCTCCCAGGCGCAGGCTCCCAGGCGCAGGCTGCCAGGCGCAGGCTGCCAGGTGGAGCTGTTACTGTAGCTCCTCTGTCCCACTTTGGCTCCATAGGATTATTGTGGCACCTTTCAGCCCTGACAGTGTGGTGCAGCCAAGAGGATGGACCGTTCATCACCTGGTGGAAGTAACAGAGTTTTTATTTTAGGTTTAATATTGCCTTTAATATTGTCTCTGTGGGGAAAAAATGATAATGATGTCTACCTCCACAAAATAATCCAAAAGAACACATATTTTTTGTGAATATTTTATACACTTGTGGATCAATTTACACATTTGCAAATTTGTTAACACAAATGTGGATCACTCCACATATTTGAAAATACATTAACATACACACAAATAATTTTGCTACAACAGTAGTTCCATACTGTCCTTTGATTAGTGTTTTTTGTATTATCTGTGTGTTTGTGTGTATGCATAAAGTAAATGGTGCAGTCCTGATGTGTGTCACAGAAGGTGCAGGTCTAGGTTTACTTACATGCTGAAAACTAGGCCCAAAAGGTGAAGGTGGAAAGGTCGCTGAGAGCTGAGGAGGATGTGGTTCTGTTTGACTACAGTAGACATGGGATCCAGCTGAAGCACGCTAAGGCCTAACATGAGAGGGACGGTGTTCTTACTCAGTGACACTCATCTCTGTTAATACCTGTTCCCTAAAGGTGAGCTGACAACTCAGCAGACGTTTCATGTCTCATATTAGGTTTGTCAGGTGGGGTGAAGTGGATGAAGTGTGAGGTGTGAACCGTGGAGTGTGAACTCTGCGTCCAGAGGAGCCACACACAAACACACTCTGTGCTCCTCTCTATCAGAGTGAACAATGTACATCTCTCTTTACAAACTCTGCTCCTCTCTCTGTCCTAATGCTCAGTCAGGACCTGTCCTGCACAGCAGACTCCCTGTTTGTCCTTCACATCAGAAACTCGGCCGAGATCAAGTTCTCATGAAGAATCACTGAAAACTGATCAAATTATGAACGGCTGAACTTTGCCGGGCCTTGGGCTCCTGGTTTGGAGCATGGCATCCTTCTTACTGATGTTGTTAGTCACATCAGCGTTCCTCTTTCAGGGGCTTTCCTGGCTCCTTCTGACTTATAAAAACACCTTCTTTGTTTCATGTCTGCAGGGATGTCTGAGAGTTTCTTATTGTTCCTCTGCTGAGTCCAAACTACACCAGCTGACTTCATGAATTTTTTTTTTTTTTGCAAGACTGAATTTGTATAACAGCCTGTGCATGTTCTTACTTGGAGGCTAGAAATGAAAAGGTATCATCATGCAGCTTTAAATCTTGGGTTTATCGTGGTTATAGTTTAGCTCATTGTTGGAACAGGTCTAGACCTTCTGGTGTTTAACTACTAGCAACGACCCAACATGAAGTCCAGATAAGGAGTCTGATCTCATCTTTACCCACCATGAGTACAGACTTTACAGAATTTAACAAGTCACACTGGTGTGACACAGGGGTTGTAGTCATAGCAGCTGGAGTCTGGCTGGTATATCTCAGCAAAGCTTACCAATGAGAGGCAAGACATGTTCTTTCTCTGCTCAAAGTATTTCATGGATTCATCATGTAGTAACAGCTCCAAGCTATGCTACAAACTGAGTTTACAAAGTTTGTTTGTTGTCACCTTTCAACCAATAGCTCTACCTAGCTACCAATATATACATTACCTTATCGCTTTGCATCCTGGGAAAAGTTGTCTTGAACAAAGAAATGAGTTATAAAGAAGATCTGCTCTCCAGAATTAGCACACCTCTTGGTAACAGTCACTTATTTGTCACAGCCACAGGTGTGAAAGAATACTGATATGGCAATATGTTATATGATAATTTGACCTGTGATAAAAGATTATTATTATTATAACTCTTAATATTGATATTTTTGTTAAAATGAAAACTAATATTATGGGTGAGTTGGAAATATTCATCTTCTACACCTCAATGTCAGTAGGTAGCGCTGAAGAGCTACTCCACTGTATGTTGCCCATTAACTGTATAATTAATATAATCTCAAAGTATATTCAAAATATTTTATTCTTAAACTTGATGACGTGGGTTTTGATGCTGAAACCATCAATGTTTTCTCTCTATTCTTGGGTGAGTTAGTTTAAAATCATTTTAAATTTAATTTTTACAGTGTTGTAAACTGTTAAAATAACAATCATGTAATCGATGATAATAATCAATAGTCATGTTTTGCGCAATGTTAGATTTTTTTATGAGTAACATTGGTTACATCGAGTGACCTGTTTCAGTTTCACCAACTGACCACGTCTTTCACCCAATATTTCTTTGCAACATTAGTTTAATGTCACAGTAGTTTATGTGACAAACTTGATGCACTTTGTGTTTTAGTGTTAAGATTAAGTGTGAAACACTGCATCTGACTTTCTTTATTTGAATCACAATAAAATAGAAAAGTTGTTTTGCATCAAAAAGTTAACTGGGTAGAATGTCACAATATATCACAATATTGTGATATCATGACGTTAACTTATCGTATTACATATTGCATTGTGAGGTTCTTGCTAATACTCACCTCTTGTAAAAACACTACTGATTTCATTATGTGTCTTACCATGCATGAGATATCATAATATAGGGAGTAGCACAGGGTGGAAGGCATCCAACATAAGTAGCACAGCAGTAATAGTATCTAACATCTCAGAGTATATCTAGGTTACAGAATACACAATTTCTTCTAAACTCAACAGGTGCATTCCCCATGGGTCAATGGCCTATTTTACAGTTTGTAACCAGAGGGAGATATGCTCTCTGAGCAAAGTGGAATTTATAAAATGATCCCACACTCACTCTGATTGAACCACTGCTGCCCTGGATTGGTAACAACAACGAAGTCCCAGCTGGTTTTAGTGATCTGGCGCCATCTAGTGACCAAACATAACCACATGAATTCAGACAAACTTTATTAAACAATTTAAGAACTAACAGTTTATTCATTTTTATCGAAGAGTACAAAAATGTGCTCGACCAGTCATTGTACCTATGTTTCTATTATTCTAACCACTCTAAAATCAGGCTTTGGTCCACAATCAGAGAGGATCATGGGAGAGATTTTATTCCCCTCCCCCCTGCAAGTCTAATGAGCAAAAGGATAACATCTGCTGTGATTCTGTTTCTGACTCACTCACAGAGTGTTCACTGAGCAGCTCCTCCATCACTGAGGAGGAGGAGGGGGAGGAGAGAGTGTGTGTGTGTGTGTGTGTGTGTGTGTGTGTGTGTGTGTGTGTGTGTGTGTGTGTGTGTGTGTGTGTGTGTGTGTGTGTGTGTGTGTGTGTGTGTGTGTGTGTGTGTGTGTAAGGGGGGGGGCTTTTTTTAGACACTTATTGTAGAAGCGTCTTCAGCTGCAGTGGTTGGAAATGGAGATGAGGATGTAGGAAAAAAAACTGAGCAGCTGTTGAAGTTTCTGTGTTCAGTTTTTACATTTACAGTGTCTGGAATGAGGCCGATGATGATGATGATGATGATGATGATGATGATGATGATGATGATGAAGATGATGATGATGATTCTGAGAGTAGGTCATCTAAACAGCATCAGCAGCCTGTCTTTTGAAGACTTGGAATCTGTACTTAATCCCGTTCTCCTCCTGGATTTTACCTGGCACTCCAGGAAATCTGCGTGGAGACAAGAATAATCTATAAGAGTTTGTTAAGAGGGATTCAAAATGTGTCATCAGATTTATTAGCAATAAAAATGTTCTCCTTGAGGGAAACCCAAACCGTTCAGAGCTCCCCATAACAGTCAAACTATGACATCAAATACACGCCACATGCTGGTTTATGTCAGCGTTCACTTGTAAATAAAGTTGACTTTGAATCAGTTATTTGATGCTGCAGAAACAGAGGATGGGTTGGGATGTTGTGATTGACAGTTGTGTCCAGAGGCTCCTGTAGCTCCTGACCAGGTGCACTTGTTCTGAGACACTTCAACCTCCATCAGGACCCGAGGAGAAAGAGGCTTTCAGGGTGGAGGCTGCTGTGGTGACGCCCTGTCAGCACAGATTATGTTGTGTTTTCATTTTTTGGTTCTTCTTTGTATCAGGGTTCAGCTCTCTGTGTGTCACTAAATAGCTCATCTGAAGGATTTCAGTGTTGGAGGTGTTTTCTGTAGTTCAGTTTGGTCCATTTGTTGAAATCTCTTCCCCTCACCTGCTTCAAACAGTTGCATTTCACGTTCACCAAAGTTAAAAACATATGCACATACGTGACCAATGGAAACACAGGAAGTGCCAGGGACATGCTGTACACAGACACAGACACAGACACAGACACAGACACACACACACACACACACACACACACACACACACACACACACACACACACACACACACACACACACACACACACACACACACACACACACACACACACACACACACACACACACACACCTCTCTTGTTCCTTGAAAACCCCTCTGTCCAGCTCAGGGAAGAAGACGTCACAGTCAAAGTCCGCCATGATGTCTGTGAGGTAAACCAGGTCACACCACGGATGATCCAGTGCCTCCTGATGTCACACACAGCCAGATACACACATTCTGCTCACAACAACAGAACCAGCATCTGATTTCATCACATTTAACCTGGATAACATGCAAAATATACCCATAGGTTCCCACATTACATGTGCCTGACCTCTCTTGCTTTTGCTCTCCAGACACTGCTGACACCTGATTGGTCAACATTGCTCAGACTACAAACAGAGACCAGAGAGAGCACCTCTCAAAGCCAGACCCTGCTTACAGTCTGACTGTGTGTTAAGTCTTTCAGAGCCAAAACAGGAGTCGTCAGCACAGAGACTAACAGCCCGTGTTTCATCTCTCTCAGAGACAGAAACATCTCTTCTCTGTGCCCCCACTGCCAACGTTCATGTTCCAAACACACATCAGCAGCTCATCTCAAACAAATCCCTGACAAAGACACAGAGCGATGAGAGTTTATGGTCACAGTGGGATTGATGCGTCACTGAAAATGAGGCTCAGATCGCTCTCTGCCTCATCTCTCACGGGGTGTTCACCTTGTAGACCTGCGTCCCCCCGACTACCCATATGGTCTCTATCAGATCAGCAAGGGGGGGGCGAGTTGCCAGAAGGATGGCGCTCTCAAAGTCCTGACACAGGAAGTGGGCATGGTCTGGGACCGTGCTGTAAGAGAAGAATGTTCGTGAGTTGTAGTTGAGCCCAAACATCCCTGTGTGTGTGTGTGTGTGTGTGTGTGTGTGTGTGTGTGTGTGTGTGTGTGTGTGTGTGTGTGTGTGTACTCACCTTAATGTCTTACTCAGCACCACATGCAGGTTGTTGGGGATTGGGAACAGAGTTTCTGGGTTGGAGAACCAGCACACTTTGCCCCAAACCATCAGGTTCATCTTTCCTGGAATGACCAACAGTGGAACAGACGCTGAGACTTTATTCCAGTTCCACAGTATTCCAGTTTTCACACAGACACAGGAATGTGTTTAAGGAGCAGGAACATCTGACTGAACCGAAGGAATCAAACTAAAACCAACCACTCTATCTCAGACACCTCAGACAACCCACATCTGTACCTCCAGGGATAAAAAAGAAAGACGCATCCGTCAGTCTACTCAACACTAGGGGTGGGAGGAAAATTTGTTGTATCGAAGTATTAGGATTTTTGTTTTGATTTTACATTTTGATATTTAGTTCAAAAATCGTTTTGTTTTTTAAATTTAAATCCTTTATTTTAGTCTTTCTTTGTAAGCAGAATTGGAAAAACGGTGAAATGTCAGATCCCCTTAGTCAATCCTAAAAACTGATTCACCTGTGATGTGCAAAGTATGGCTCCTGTTAAAGCCTGCAGGCCTTATCATCATCATTCAACTTTTCATTACTTGGTCTGGTGTTAAAAAAGCGCACTTAAAATCACAAAAATCTGAAATATCCAAGAATTGCAATGTAAATCAAATTGGCACCCCCAAAATCATAAAAGAATTGAATTGGAAGAAAAGCACCTCATCCCAGCCCTACTCAACACACACATCACTCAGGAAAAAAAGTTAAAGAAAATAAAAGCAAACCAAAACCGTTACTCAGAAAAATGTGGGGTGGTTTTCTTGAGAAGTGCATTTCACCATGTCGTTCACATAGACTGTATATAGAATGAACAGTAGGGTTGGGACGTGGGCTATTCTCGTGATTCGATTCTTTTTTGGGGGGTGCCTGTTTGATTTAAATTGCAATTCTTCAATATTTACAATTTTGGCAATTTTTGGTTCGCGTTTTTAACAACAGACCATGGGAAAAAGTAATTGATGATAATGTCTACAGACTATATCAAGAAACAGAATGAATATCTTATGAGTCAGAGAGAAACATTTCACCCTCTGCTGGAGAAAAGTGGTAACTTTTATGCAACCCAGTTTATAAACAAGACTGAAATTAATAATTTAATTTAGAAAAAAAAGTTTTTTTTGACAACCCGATTTTGATATTTTCAAACAAAAAATCCTGATATATCATATTTAGAATTTTTTCTCCCACCTCTAGTGGACAGTGTAGCTCTGTCTTTTAGCATTGCACTGTTTGGAAGCCATAATACCCCGTCACAGGCGCTGCCACTGTGCAGCCAGAGTCTGGGCAGTCGTTGAGAATCTGAGTGGAGCCAGGTGATAAATATATAAATCTTTCTTTTTCTTTGGAGAGTCTAACTCTTCTGGCTCTCCCTCCAGACGTACATTACTCTTCCTGAAAAAAATACCTATGAACGTCAGCTGATGTCAACGTCAGCACACCAACGTGACGTCAAACCTTGTAGCCATATCTAGATGACTGTCGGTCAGTCTATGGTGGTCCCCCCCGGCCTGTGGCAGCACTGGTCAGGGTGAACCCCTGATTTCAGCTGGGTATCTGGCACACTGTGTACATCATAACAGACACAGTTTACAGACACAGTTTAAGATTGACAGTTAACTACACAAATCTTTAAATATAAAGAAAGCTCTTGACGTTGAAGCAGAGACTGTGTGTATGTAACAGTGTGATAAATCTACCCAGCTTAAAGATAAATTCACGTCCTACAGCTGTTTGTATTTTTCTGTTTTTATTTTTTGTATCATCGTTGGTATTTCTGAATCATTCCCAGAACGTTAGCTCAGCTCCATAATTTGAGTTCTTCATGAAACATGTCACAGTGCTCATGTTTTAATGTGACTGCAGGGAGATACCTGGTTTGGAGACGCGTGTGACGGTGTTCAGAAAATACTGGAACTCTGATCTGAAAGAGAGACATGGCAGTGTTAGATCAACAACAAGTGAGAGTTTACTTCGAAAACGACTTAACCACAGGCTGAACGATTGATGGACACAGCCTCTGCAATGTCCCTCTTTGATTTATAAAGAGGCCTGTGTTTGGTTTATATGTTACATATCTTTTTATCCTGAGTACTACTTATGTTTTTAAAACAAACTGAAAAGGCCAACAGTAGAAAAAAAGGCCACAGTTGAAAAAGAAGTTAAAAAATAAAATTACAAGAATAACTTCATAATGTTACGAGGTAAGGTGGAAAGCTGTATTTCTGAAAGACTAATGTTGGAATATAATAGCCTGCAGCTACTCACTCTTCAACGTGAAATGTGGTGCAGCCACAATTCAAACTGTAATGTTATTAAAATACACATTTTAGCACATCAGCATCAAGGCATAAATAACATAATTCTACATCGACTGTGCCACAAGCTGAGTCTGTTGTGCAGATGGCTTTATCCTGTAACATCATGACTTTAACCAAAATCTGATTTCTTTTGATCTGATCTGTCATAGACACATACCTGTTAGCTCATGTAAAAGTTTAGTTTACTGTGAGTAAAAGTGTTTTTTCTTTGTTTTTGAGCTTTTGAAGTATACAGTTAACTTTGAGACAAGGCTCGAAACCATGGGAGTCACTTTAAACATGCAAAATGTGATAATTTCCAAATCAATTCAATATCCAATTCAAATTTTCATTTATAATTCTTTTTATTGCTTTTTTGTTAAGTAGCTGGGCAGGTGGGGTAATTTACAGCAAGGACACTTGTGTCCCCAGCTAGGCTAGCACCTCCATCTTTAAAAAGATGTAAAGAAAATCTGGGATAATTATTTCTGTTAACTTTTTTTGTAATCTTTTTTTTCAGGGACTTTTTGGGGCTATTTAAAAGACATCTAAATGTGAAACTTTTTCGAGATCACTTAAAAAGTCCTCACAGAGACTTTAAATCATGTTTTGGTAACATTATTTCTAATTAAATGCTAACATATTATACCAAAAATAGGTCTAAGGATTGTAATATTTCGACTAGCTATACAGTTAATAAATAAAACCAAAGAGTCGTTTGAAAACCGAACAGAGCTCACTGAGCCAAAAGATCTGATCCCTGAAAAAAGCCGAAACTCCCCTGGCTTTCTCTGCCAGCTGTTCCACACCGGTACCTGTGGATCGTGGTGAAGAGGCTCAGTGTGTGTGCTGTCTGCTCATTGCTCTGACACGCTAAAATGTTCGTGAAGCATCTGCTCCGATGGCTCTGTGCAGACATTGAGAACCTCTCTGCTGGATCCAGACTTACGGTAAGTTCCAGGGCAGCGTCCCGTTCTTCCCGATCCCCATGTCCCTGCAGACTGCAGCTATGACGCGGACAGGTTTCTGCTTCGTTTCCATCTCCGGCACGCGCTGGATCCGCAGCCTCACTGGACGCACGCGTTTGGGATTTCAGCCCGTGGTTCCCTTTGTCAGGGTCTGAAACCCTCCTTCACCGCCCTCCAGCTCTGATTGGACACGGAGGACTTTACCCTGCATCCTGGAACCGGTTTGAAGCCTTTCCCCGGCAGAGTGAGCTCCAACAGCGTCGAGATCACGCGGAAGCGGGATGTGTCCACGAGGGGGCGCCCTCCCGATTACACAGTCAGTGATAAGCTGATAAACTGAGGGCTTCATTGAGGTCTTTATGAGTTTCTCTGTGAAACAGAGCACCTTCATACACTCCTACCCTTAACCCTCTACCTCGTTGCCTCAAGGCAACATACCCATTCATTTTTGGCCTGTACACTCACACAGTACATCCAACTTGTCATGAAATACATTTGAAAGAGAAAGAGAAGACCTTGGGTAACCAGCAGTGTTTGAATTTGTCAGATGACTCCTGGATGTCAAACAGAATCCCTTTTTTGCAGACTTTCTTGCAAGGACCAACTCTGCCAATTTCCCTCCACAGAACTGTTAAATAACTTTTACTGGGCCTCTCTCAGTCCAGAAAAAAAAGTTAAATAATAGACAAGTAAAGTTTAATCTCTTATAGTTTGATTTACCTTGCTAATTAACCTAAAGAATTATGCAGAAATCCAAATATTGCCCTGAGGAAACACTGTATCATTACAGATTCACCACAAAACATTTTGGTAGAATGTCTTTGGGTTTGCATACTGTTCAAAAGCAAACTGGTCATAATAATAATAATAATAATAATAATAATAATAATAATAATAATAGAAAAAAATACACATTTTTCTTTTTTTCATACTTCTCTCTCCCACTCTCTCTCCTCTATCTGTCTCCTAACCCCAACACAGTCTCCTCAGATGTCTGTCTAACATGAGTCTGGTTCTGTCCGAGGTTTCTGCCCGTTAAAGGGAAGTTTTTCCTTGCCATTGTATCTTGCTGAATGCTGCAAAGTCCTGTACTCATGGTGGATTAAGATAAGATAGGACTCCTTGTCTTATCTTGATGTTGGGTTTCTGCGAATAAAATTGTATTAACATTTACTGGTCTAGACCTGTAAATGTTTTTGTAAAGTGTCTTGAAATAACATTTGTTGTGATTTGGCGCTATACATATAAAGATTGACTGATTGATTGATATCTTTATGCTTTTTTAAAATCTGTATCCAGACAACACTGGCATCACTATGCGCACCATAGAGGGTTAATGTTAACAAGTGAAGGGTGGTTCAAAAATCTCCAGGACAGACACCTTGAATGTAAAAGCTATGGACATGTTCGGAAATGGTTCATTTCCACTATGAAAACCTGAACATGCTAATGACATGTTCAGGGTTCAAACCTGACACACTGACCAACATCTCAAACCAAAGATCCTCTGATTAAAAGAGCACACCACCTCCTTCCTCTTCCATCATCAAAGGATTCTTGAACTCAAATTTGGTGCAAGTGGGAATAAAAGCATCTCACACTGATGGTGTTTCCATTTTAATGCAGATAGTTTGGTCATTGTACAAAAATAACAGATCACATGAGGGACATACACAGCCAGTCTTTAAATTTTGGTAAATACATTCTGTACAAAAAGCAGCCATGAAACCCTGGAATCACTGATACAAAAGCTGGGAATCAAAAACAACAAATATGTACAAATATTTATCATCTGTGAGGTTTATCTAGGACAAACTGGACAGCCATGTGTGCTTTTATCTTTCTGTACATACATGTTTATCCTTTTTCTCGCATTATGTACATCATGACAGAGTAACACTATGTTTGCACATGGACCATATGGGGGTGTGTTCACGGAGAAAGACGCCAAATACGTCTGAACTGGGGCTTTCTACCCATGTCGGCGTGCCAACAGAGGGCGAGGGGTTAAAACTCCATCACTAGTCTCATATTTCCATGAGAGGGTGCAGAGCTGTCACAATGCAGCACGTGTAGATCCCTCCCAGGAGAAGGGTGTTAGCAAATCTACCAGAACTTTCACAACTTGTTTTTGTTTTACAGTGGAAGACAAGACTCCATACGGGAGATAGTTCTGCTTTTTGTTTAGATGAGTTTGACTTTAGAGTTGTACCATAAACTGACTACACATAACCTAAAACTCCACTTAGAGCTTGATTTGATGCTCCTGCTGAGCAAAGACAAAGACAACTTCCATTCTCTAAGCTGCTAATAAACACATATAAAGGATCCACCCACAGAGACCTTCAGCTGAATAGATCAGCTGTTCAAACACAGAAGAAGTTCTCAAGAATGTATCATAGCTTAGCTTCAACACGTGTCATCATCTCCTCACCAGATTAGTATGATAATCTAAGGACAGTTGAGAGGGACACATCCAGCTAAGGACAAAAACAAAGGAGCAATGAGAGGAGCACCCTGTTTGGATCCTGATGTATAACCACCTGCTTGGTAAGGAAGACATCATCCCTCACAGAATCTCTAACCCAACTACAGCTGCTAAACTGACAGATTCAATTAGTCTGGAAGGTTCTGTGGATGTGCTGCAGACAGACTCTTGGTGAACTTCATAAGCTCAGTGCAGGAATACACACAAATAAACATGAGGTTTTACTGGAGCAGTCACATGGTCTGCGCTCTCTGCTGCGTGTCCTTCCAGAGCTCTGTAAATACAGCTGTGTTGATTTTAGTCTGAGGTGTGGGCTACTTTGGGTTTTTTATAGTTTATTGTTGGCAGAAACGTAAATTTGTCTGATTGGTTACCTGCTGCTGACACTGTTCCCTGTTGTGTGAGCATGATCAGAGAGACTGAGGGATTCATGGTGTTTCTAATCAGCATTCTGTGTCTGTTTGGCAGATCCTGCTTTGTCAGGGTCAGTGAACAGAGATAACCAGCAGATAACCTGGGAATGCTGACCTCACACTGTGTGGGGTCAGAGCCAGCATGAAGACCAGGTTTACAGAGAGCCCGGCTCCTGACGCTGTAGACCCTGACTGTAGGTAGTTGTTGTTTGACCATGTGTGTGGATTGTTCTACTTCAGGTTCTGTGTTTTTGCTGTTCCTGAGATGTTCCACGAGTCTAATGTGGAGACAGAGACATGTTAACAGCTGACCATGCTCCCTGAGCTCTGCTCCTCTTATCAGTTCATCTCCTTTATGCAGTCACTGGTTGGTGTAGTCTGTAGTCACTGCTGGGTGTTTACTGAGGGTCCAGCAGAGAAAGCAATCTGAAGGACCCTATGTTTGAGTCTTGTTCCAGTCATTTGCTCTGCCTCAAGGTTTTACAGCTGGTCCCAGGAGGAGTCTCTTTGTGGCGCCGCTTCAGTGCTGACAGCCCTCTCTCTGCATTAACACGACAGAAAAGAAGTCATGGATTAGAGTTAGAGGTCATTTTGTGGCCAGAGGAGCTGGCATCAGACAACACACCCTGACCTCATGACTGTTTGTTTCAGCTGAGTATGGAGACTGAACATCTCTGTTCTTTCCTTCATGTCTGACTGAGTTCTCCAGCAGAGAGCTGGAGGTAGATCATCAGACAGTTCCTACCTGCTCCAGATGTTCCCTCCTGTGTGGGGGCGTTTTCTGCAGACCTTCTTGGACCCTGGCTGCTCCCCGCACCGGCTCCTCTGATGTTACCACTGTTTGCACTACTGCTGGAATAAACAGGTACTGTGGCCAGGAGGCCTTCAGGAGGAAACAGAGAGGAAACAGACTGAGTCCTAACATCCAGAATGGGGCACTTCGAGGCCTGTGTTTGGCTCTGATATCACAGGTTGGTGAGGACAACTGCATACATACTTACATACAAACATACTTTTCATCTCCTAAAGCAGGTGAAAACATGTGATCAGTGTGTGATCAGCGTGTGATCAGTGTGTGATCAGTGTGTGATCAGCATGTGATCACACACTGATCAGCATGTGTGTTATGTGTTACCCAGTCCTCTGTAGCTGGACAGCTGCTGGTAAATCTGCTTCATCCTCTCGATGTTGATGCGGCTGGCCTCGGCGTGGTTCACCATGGGTTTGGGGTAATGGACTCCGATGATACACTTGGCCGCCTTCTGCACTTCCTCTGGGGCATTCCACGGATCATAGATGTATTTGTCTGGAAAGCCTCGTAATACAGGCAAATAGCGGCTGGAGGCAGAGAGAAAGGAGGAAGAATTTGAGATCATGCATTTCTCACCACCCATCAATAACTGCACAGGACTGCATTACACCATGGTTTCAGGAAGTCTCTTTGTGTGAAAACAGAAACACTCTTTGACTTGTTTGGAAGTCACATTACAAATAAAGTTTCCACAGCTGAGGCCAGAAGAGCGCAGGAAAACTCTGAGCTTTGGTTTCTTTATTTTAAGACAACTACAGGGGACTTAATGTAAAACACTGCTCATGAAAAGGCCTGTGCCTCATTCTTCAATGCAGATCAAACTCAGACTGACCGTATGTAGTCCCCCTTTGGGTCTGTGCGTCGTCCAAAGCCCACAGGGCAGCAGCACTGAAAGAACTGCTGGAAGAAGGCGCTGCAGGAGAGCCACATCCAGCTGCCGGCGTTTCCACTCCAGTCAGCATCAATGAGCAGCTCCTCAAACACCTGGAGAAGCCACAGGGACCACACATGGTGGGGATTTAAGCAGCCAGGTACCTCTAACTCTGGATGTGATCATACAGCTCAAGTGCAAACCCCCAAAATACATAAATCCTTTCTCTATGTTCACATAAAGGAAGAAATGAAATGTCTGAACAAGAAACGTCTTCCCCTCTGTGACCCTACCTTCACACCCTCCTCCCAGCTGATCCACAGGTCCCCTCTGGTGAGGAAGCAGGCCACAGCGCGCCTGGCCAAGTGATGGATCCATCCCTCCTGCCTTAGCTGGGTCATGATGGCGTCAATCCAAGGGAAGCCTGTTCGTCCCTCTGCCCACTTGGCCAGCGCCTCGGGGTTCCTTTCCCAGGGGATCTGGACGCACACAGGGTTCCCCTCCATCTTGTCAAAGCAGGGGTTGTTGGTGGCCGTTGTGAAGAAGAACTCCCTACACAGTAGTTGACCATATGGTGAGTACGGAACAGAGTTGTTCTGCTTCACCTGAGAGGAAAACAAAAAGAAGAGTTATTAACATGGATCGGAACATGTTACAATCATTTGCTCTCCACTTTGCTACGCTGCCTCCTGTCTCCTCAGTGGCTCTACTCACCTTGTGGTACAGGTCGGTAAGTTTGAAGTAGAGGAGTCGACAGGAGAGACATCCAAAGCGAAGGTAGGCGCTGAGCTCGGTGGGACTGGCCAGCAGAGAGTTTGGATTCATACGAGGACGCTCACAGTGGGCCCCCCAGGCCTGTAAAGACACCATCAGTCTGTTGTGACCTGTGCAGAGTGTGCTTTATCACTGTCCTACTGGAACATGTGAGGTCTCCACTGAGTGAGTCAGTGTCTCAGGTGGCAGAGCAGCAGGTTTCAAACGAGCTCATTTTTCATTAAAAACTTCCCATCAATATTCCACATACGGAAGCGTATTGCATTCACTTGAAGAAAAAAAAAACAACTCAGGTTTCTCAGAGCAATTTATTCTGCGGTTTGTTTTTTGTGGTAATTAATTTTGTTTTTCCGATTAATATTTTTAAAATTGGTTTGTTTTTTGTTATAATTATTTCTGTTTTTATGAATAATTATCTTTTCTGTTTTCAGATTACTTTTTACATGTTTTTTGGAGAATTTTTTTCCTGAAGTATCAAGATTCTTAGAAATCCCGCAGGGACCTCAACCTGCTGTTTTTCATGGTAATTTTTTCCTCCTGTTTTTAGGAGTAATTTTTTTTCCTGAAGTATCGAGCTACCTCAAAATCCCGTGAGAACCTCCAACCTGCAGAGGACTCCCCTGGATGTGTGGTGGCTCCTGTGTCCCGCACGGATCAGAGATCCTGTTCGGCACATTTATGCCTTATCCTTAACTTTCTACCAGCTTTCCAATGTAGACGCAATGCATTTTTTAATGCCACATCTTTGTCTATTCCTTAAGTATTACATTGAACAATAGGCTTATATAAAATATAAGGATAAAGTCGAAAACATAACAAGGGTCTCATACCCTGTGTGTGGCTAATACCTTAGCTTTATTGACCCGGTACAGACTGGTAGAAAGTTACAAAAAACAAACCAATAAAAAAATATTAATCAGAAAAGCAAAATTAATTACCATAAAAAAAATTACTCATAAAAACATAAATAATTATAACAAAAAACAAACCAATAAAAAAAATCTTATTTAGAAAAACAAAATTAATTACCACAAAAAAACAAACCGAAGAATTAATTACTCTGAAAAACCTGAGTTGTTTTTTTTCCCTTCAAGTGAATGCAATACGCTTCCTTACCTGCATGCTGTTTTTGCATTATTTTTTATTTAATGAACTGGGGATAAAAAATGTGAAAAGCATCAAATGTGTTTTCATTATCATTTAACACAGTGCCAACTTTGATCATCTGTTTTACACCGTGCTAAAATAGAGTTTTCTTGGTACCTTCTTCTCCAGGTGTTGCTCCAGCCTTTTGAGAGCCTCTGTTTCTCCACCAGGCCACACAGCTGGGCTCAGACCCTCCGTCTCAAAACCTGAAACCCACAACATGGAAACATAAACCCAGTTTCCACCGAGCGTTTTCAGGTCGCTTTGTCTTAGTACAGCATGCATTTTCAATTTCTTTGACTAAAACCAGCGCAGGTCTCCAAATTACCGACCCGTACCATCCCACTTTTTGGTACCCCTCTGTTGGGGTGTCAGACTAAACTGATCCAACCCCAGAAGGTGGCACTACAGCACTGCAATCTGTTGATTGGTGGAAAAAATGCTCACTTCCTGTGTGACAGTGGCTGCTGTATTTCTCCTGGCGACTCGCAGACTTCTCTGAAACAAAGCTTGATAGTTCTTTGTAACAAAGAGACACATGCCAATCACAAAGAAGATAAATTGCTGGATGTCTTCCATCCTTGCTCTTCGTTTACTGTGTCACATTTTTCTTCTTCGTTGGATTTATTAGCGGAGTTCACTGTGTTGCTGCTATGGCGTTACGCTAGCTGCTGTCAACATCCGGCTTACACGCCGCCTACCAAGAAGGGCAGGGTTGGCTGTGGAAACGCAAACAGGATCAGGCTTTACTGATCCAACCCGTACCAAACTGTGCTGATCCAAGCTGGACCGCTTGGTAGAAACAAGGCTTTAGAGATAAAGGACAGACTCACCGAGCTCTTCCAGGGTTGGCACCCCAAATTTATCATCATGGTCAGGGCTGATGGGTGTGGTACAGCTGTTGATGATGTCCAGTGTGACGGTCTCTGCTGGAGGCTCCACAGGGTCCATTTGGCTAATGAGAGCCTGGAAGCGCTTGTAGGTGACAGGAGGCTGACCATCGTTCAGTTCAATGATCCTTTGAAGACAAAAAAAATCAATGTAAGATGTAAGAGCTGATGAGTTGATCTGATATTTTTTTTTTGTTCGATTGATCCCTGTGCCATCACTTACTTGACGAGATCATAAAGTGTGTGTGAGATCCGCACGACGACGTCCACCCCTGCCTCGCTGGCTAGTTTTTGGATGGCTGCATCACGCTCCTTCCCAAAGGGCTCAGGGTCAAACTCATAGGATAAACGTGTGATCTTCCACTCCTGAGGGACAGGTTAGAGGCAGGTTTTATGATCCGTGACAGAGGGCATGTTAACGGTGGAAGTATGAGGGAACACACCCCTAAAAGTTGGCGTGAAATCAACACTTTTATTAACATGAGAAAAACACAAACTCATTTTCTGCCACACCTTAAACAGCCGAGGGAAGACGTCTGTGGGCTGGCCTCTGATAACGAACAGGCGGGCATTCAGCTTGCGCAAGCTGGCATCCAAGTCCTCCAAACAGTGCAGCAAAAACCTGAAACCAAGGACAGAGAGCACAGAGCTCAGTCATTAAGAGCTGGAGGAGAATCTGACCAGAAACCAGGGATTGAGGATGAGCTCTAACACTTATCTCATCCTATGGTGACAGCATTACCTCTGTGTTTTACAAATTGAAAACATGATCCCTCTCTGCCCTATGTTATGTTTGACATAAGTGCTCTATTATCTTAGTGACGTGTTCTGGAACAACCTGTAATGCCACACAAATCATGAGAAAATGGGGTGCGACCCTGCTGATTGGACTCATGGTTTAAGCTGATCAGAAGTTTCACTTTTCTGTTTACTAGGAGTCAGAGCTTTAAGCTGTTTTACACATGTACAGTGTTAAGTTTAAAGAAAAAAACTGTTTATGCACAAGAAAAACAACAGTTTGATTACAGACACCCTAACAGCACTTTACAGCTGTGTAGAGGCAGTTAGACAACTTTACCCAGCACTACAGCAGCTAATAAAAGAGTTATTTATTTTAAAAGCTATTTATTTATTCATCATGACGCCAACCACAGAAGGAATCATGTGTTTAGTTTTCCTTACAGTAAGATCAAACTGCTTCACCTGATTCAGACAAAATCATCCAACAAAGAGGAAACTTGAGATCATGCTGCCCCCTCCTGGTGAACTCTTTTCATGCATCCATATCACTGCACCTCCTGCTGTCAAAGACTGAGGCCCCATTTATGTTTCATCTATGTTTCAAGCATGCCAGGCCTGTAGTTGGCGCGATATCTGTCTTGTCCAGCCGCTTGTGATAGATCTCCACTGAAGTAGAGTTGAGCCGATCATCTGGTGTATTGGGGAATACCAAGTTAAGAAGTGGAGCAACAGATGCTCTTTTTGTTTAAAGACAGTCAGTAGATACAGCGGATTGAACAGCATAAGCACAACATGGTAGTTCATGACAATCGTAACAATGGTACTGTTAGACTGTTGTATGCGCTCGCTTGAAGCGGAGTGTGATGTCAGTGTTTCCACTGACACAGGCTTACTGTTTACACAGCAACTGTGTCGTTAGCGTTTCAGAAAAATCACACCCTGGAGGCCGTTTTCAAAAGTTTGTGTTTTAGGTCGGCTGAAACGCAACAAAACTTTTGCGTTCCACCTTAAAACCGTTGTCATGTAAACCCCTGAGAACTTCAGTTAGTACAGTAGAAAGAGTGCCCCCTGCTGGTTAAGTGAGGCCCCAACATTCATCACAACAAGAGGTTTAGGTCTAATCATTTTAACATCACTGAATCTATTCCCACCCATCTTTATATCCAGAAACAAACCCAGAGCTCTGATTTCGTAGACCAGGCACAAGCACAGGCGCACCTGCCCTGCGCCGGCCTTCGCCGTGCGGACAGGGCGTGACCGGCGCACTTTGCAAGTTTCCTGCAGTGCCAAGAGAGGCACAGTCAAGGCGCAGAGGAGCGTGTCCACGCCTCCCTCTGTGCAAATGGCAGAGAGGGAGGAAAAAAGCTGTGAGTGGGTTTAACACAGCCGATCGCTGTTTTCACCAATCAAATGAGCGCCTCTCTTCGCCTTTAAATGCCCCACGGCCGAGGCGCAGCGTCTGATTGGTCTGAGTGATCCCCAGCACTGTGGAAACAGTGTGCTGGAAAGAGCCAGTAGCGGAGACGGTCAGAGCCGCTGTCCCTTCAGCAGGAGAATGGACAGCGGGGCACATCGGAGGACACGAAGCACGTCACCGTGTGGGCCAGCTCCCGGGACAGATTTAATCTGTTCCTTTGTCATTAATAGGAGTACAAAATGAAGAGACAGTTACACAGCTGGCTTATCCATTCAGAATACTTTTGATCCACCTGCACTCCTGGTTTGTCATCACCAAATAGCAGAGCCTTTGGTGATATACTGTATACTCTCCCAGTGTCTCATTGTCCTTACAATAATGTACTCCATCTTTTTAGATCACGTTAAAAATAAAGACTAAAACAGAGAAATATGGGAAATCACGGGTAAATCCTGAGTGACATAAAAACATTTATTTTGTCTCTTTTTTCTTCGTCTTTTCTCTCCCTCTTTTCTTTGAATTAAATGAAATGAGAGAACCAGATATATACTCAGTATCAGATGTTAAGGCTGTTTATTGTTTGACTGTAAGATGTGCATCAAACTTCCAGCTGCCGTCAGGTTAACTTTCCATTATGACAAACAGCCTTAATCTGACATCAGATGTGACGGGACAGTTAATATAAATATAAATGTATATGCTGGTTCAGACGGTTACATTAAATAGTGATTGCTGTGATTGTTTATTGCATTAAAATGTGCCTGACACTCTGGAAACCTGCCTCTGAGGCTTTGATGACATGTGCGCACATGTGCGCCTGTCACCAAATTACAGCTACGGAGGGTGCGCTCCGCTTTGCGCCGAGAATAGACCAGGTTGGAGCTGGCGAGCTTTCAGCGCTCTTTTTTGGCACGAAATTGTCACTGCGCCAACATGAATCTGCTGACACCTTCCCCTGGCGCGCTGTCCCACCCATCTCTGCACAGACGGTCTACCAAATTGTCAAATTGGCAGCGCACGGCGGTGTGCTGCACAAAATTAACACTGCGCAGGCTGCGCCAGGCTTGCGCCCCCTGTGATGCGTTACGAAATTAGAGCCCCCAGACAAAAAAGTCTTCAACATGACCAGTGAGGCCAACAGAATACCTGTTAGAGCCCACCCTCCAGCCTCTAAACCAGCCCTGTGATCACAAACCCAGCTGTGTGTTTTTTAAGTGTCTGAACTGGCAAAGTGTTCCTGAAGCTCTAAGGGGCCCAAACTTCACTGACTGCAGCTCTGGTGACCGAACTACAGGGGTCAGTCTCCACCAAAATAGGTCAAAGGAAGGAAAAGCAGTGGATGTGGAACAGGGTTGTGGTTGGTTAGGGCTCAGTGATCTGTGTGGGGAGTGAAGGCTGGCCTGCTCTGCTGGTCAAACAGAAGAGCTACTGGGGTTCAGTGAGCTTTGGCGGTAATTCAGTAACAATGTATCCAACAGTATGAGGGCAGCAAAGTTACCCGTTTGAATCATAGAGCTGCTGGTGTGAGGAATGAAGAAATAAAAACAATTCAGCACTTAGCAGCATTCTGAGTTCTGACATAACAAAGTGAGCCTGAAAATCTGAGCCCAGTTGGCAACAGTGAGATAGGAACACCTAAAGAGGCAGTGTCCAGGTTCAGTCACCTGCAGACTGCTGTGAGGATGAGATCACACTTAAACATAAGAGCTGTAATAAAATTTAATTTAATGCATCATTTTTTTGTTTTTTTTTTTCAGTGTCAGATTTTTAATTTACTACCCTTTCAGGTAAACAGAAGACAAAACTGTCCTTTACAAAACACAACAGATTAATGTCTCTGCCTCTTTTGTCTTCAGATCAGTCAACTTCAGTCCTAATCAAAAACACCAGATATTTAATTATTTTCATCATTTTAACCCTTTCCAGCCCTTTTATTTGAAGTTGTTTGTACTGTTCAGTAATGTGAGTGTGTTTGTGTTTAGATGCACAATGGGAAATTGTCTCATCTCATGGTGAGGACTATAAAATCCTGAAATTAGAGAACCAAGTATTACATTGTGTAATGACTGTGCAATCAGTTGAAATAGATGGGACATTTTTGTCCTCTAATGTCCTTTAAAGGGTTGAAAATTGAAAATCAGATGCTGCAAGGAAACAAAATGAAAAATAATGGATCAAAAGCACTTTTATTACTACTCTTGTGTATGTTTGAGCTTGTTATCTAGAAAAATCCCCAGCCCTTAACTATTTATTCAATGAAAATAACTCATATTATGTATGTTTGAAGGGTTAAAAGGATTAGCAGATCAGTATGGGCCCATGCTGACCTCTGTCAAACACTGAAAATGTTGGAACTATTTATAGTTAATATTCTTTAGCAGAGGGTCAAACCCTTTTCTTAGCCGTGTTAGGACATGAGCAGCAGGTTGCGTTGAAGCCACCAGCTGATCAGGGACTCTCTCAGAAACTGGGGGTTTTGTTTTTAAAGAGACCTCATTCACATTTAGGTCCAGCTAATGTTCTGTCCTACTGGTGTCTGTTTGTGTATCTAAAGTCAGTGTTTTATAGAGAAGGCTTTGATGGCACGGGTTTATGTGGGAGACTTCACACACGTTGAAGACCTTTCCATAAAGTTCAGAAGCAGCAGTGATCTCAGGCTGTTTTATGGAGCTGAGGTAAATGAAGCGCTCAGAGTAACCTTATGAATATAGTTGCATGTGAAGCATATGACGTGCACATAGTTGATGAGGTGTGGTGGCTGTTGAGGGCGGGGTGCAGGGATGGGAGGTCTGGTGAGCGTGTGTGTAATGTGGGTCAGCTCTGAGGGGTGATGCTGTAAGGACCTGAATGACACACTGACCCACTTTCAGAGCCCTCCATTCAGGAAGCTGGAGAGTTTCTCAGTCATGGTGGTTACACAAGTTGCTGACTAATTGCAGATGTGTCTTTACAAACATTACACTCCTGTCTTTTCACTTTGTTCCAGATACAGCACCATCCCAAAATGAAGAAACGACCAACTACAATCACCAAACCTAGAGAAAACACTCTTTCCCCCGTTTAGCCAAATGTTTCATGTGTGTCACAGAGTGAGTGAGCTCAATGACCTGTAAACAGCTCTGCCCATCTAAACACACATTTCAACTACAGGCAATGATGATCCAACAAAAGGGACAACTCCAGACAGACTCAGTCCTCCATAAACAACAAGAGACGCCCATAATGCTTCATTTGGCTCGCAATAAATCAAAGGTTACTAAAACAGAGCACACTCTATGTATGACCTAATAACCTGCATACTATCCTGATACCTAAACACATCACATAGTGCACTTATGATTACTTACATGGTGATTATCTACAACAAGCTTAAAATTACAGTGCATGGTTGAAAAACAATAAGGAGGTCAATACTAGCACACGACGTGCATTGTTTCACTCTCAGTGGTGTTAAATATATTTGAAATTGTTACTGTAGCATTGCATCAGCAGAAGACTTAATCAACTTCAGATTTTCTGGAGTGTTAAAGTTATTTTTCAGCAATTTTACATTCTTAGGAGAGCTAAAGAGAGACGGGAAGAGTGGGGGTGGAAAGCAGGGGAAGACATGCAGCAAAGGGTCGAGACCAGAAACTCCAAGGAATACCCACAGCTCCCACAGCTTCACGATTACAGTCGAGTGGTTCATTTCAAAGCACGAAATCAAATCACATGATTGTTCTTCAGAAAATGTAACTCACTATTTATCATCAATTCCCTTTGAGATAGAAAGAACACTTACCATCCAAAACAGAAACAGTAGGTGGAGAAAAATCAAATGTTCTCAACCTTTTGAATCCTATAAACGGTTCAAAGATATCTGGACATAGTCTCAGTGACTTCACCTACTGGCTTCTGAGAGGGGTGTCATATCAGAAATGTTAACTTATGCTCACTTTTGACCAAGAGAAATATAGTAATAGTAATAATAATAATAATAATAATAATAATAATAATAATAATAATAATAATAATGGAACTGAGGTGGGCTTAAAGGCTCCTAGAAAACAGCAACAATGCACCTGACAGTCAGCCCGGCTGAGTCCTTATTTATGCAAATTGATGTGTCAGACTCTTTGAATCAAACAGGTGTGCTACAGGGCAGAGGAAAAGATCAGGCTAAATACAAAACAGGTTTTCAGAATGGGCTGTTAGCTGCTTTACTTTTCTGCACAAACTGGCACAGGGCTAGAATATCACTGATTTGCTTTTGCAGCCAGCCACACGTGGCACTGCAGTCTTTTGTTAAAGTGAACCATTTTGCACATGAGATGGCTTTGTTTTCAACACTGTAGGCTATCCTTCAACTTTGAAGCATAAAATATTGGTTTGGATGGCCTGTGTGACTGCGCCCCAATACATCTGTAGTCAAATCTTTGGCTTGTTTTTGGGGGGAGTATGGGTCACAGCACAGGGTCACAGGATTCTGTATCAGTGTGTTATTGAACTGCAAGAACGGAGTAATCTCAAGGGACCTGTGGCTCTACTTTCCTGAAGCTGTTGAGTAGAAGGCAGGGTACCAAATATGTCTACCAAACAACAAATTAATCTACCTTTGTCACTTTCATTTGAATCTACCCTAATTTCACCCACACATTTAACAACAAGGTATGTCAATCAGGACTTGATTATATTAGAGAGTCTGCATCATCAAAATCAATATGGCACTGTTCTTATTTAAATGTGAGTTACACTAATTATAAGGTAATGATAATATTAGGGTACAAAACTTCAGGGAGAATTGATGTGATGCAAAAAAGTTAAATAATTACTCCTAAATATATCTCTTTCGTGCCAGGCTAAATAGTTTAAATCAAAATTTGAAGCCAACAATAGTATGAAAAAATGATTCAAGTTAAGCCTGGTTTTTGAACACCGTGCAGATAAAGTTGTTCAAAAAAAGGAGGACAAAAACACATCAACCAGTGGTAATAAGAGTGTCTCAGTTTAACAGCTAAGACTCGATCTGTTTTGACCTTCTCCATCACACACAGCAAGCTCTGACCCCCCACCTCACCTCCACCTGCTGATGCCCACGTTGGAGGAGCCCGCAAACCAGGGGTCCAGAATGTAGATGCAGCGCAGGCTGTCCGCTCCCCGGATGGAGTCCCTCAGAGACGGGTTGTCGTGTAGCCGCAGACCCTTCCTGAACCAATGGATGGTGTTGACCACCATGTCACCCGCCTACGTGTGTCCCAGGTGAGGTTAGAAAGAAAGGGAAGAACGTCACCACGGACGACAGTCAGGTATCCTTTCAGTGTCTTTTTAGTGGATCCGAAGGGTAAGGTCTGTGGGTCTTCCCTCTCTAACCCTGCTCCATGAAGTCATCCACAGAGTGAGGCTGCGTCCTGAGCGGCGGGGGAAGCATGTGGAGCACCAGGTGACCTCAGGGAACACAAACAACCAGCACGGAGCTCTCCCTATCCGCCAGACCATACAAATATCACACGAATGTCCAAAACTGATTAAAACAAAAACAAAACAAACAGAAAGAATGAGAAAACAGGAAAAACACACAAGTTATTTCTGTTGTGTATAGCTCATTCCCGCTGAACACTTACTGTAACTCTGATGTTGCAGAAGCGCAAAAATCCCTCTCTCGTTTCCGTTCCTGGAGTTAGTCCTCTCAAAGTAAATATACTAACCCGCCAATGCAATAGGTAAAAACAGTAAATTAACTCCGGCACACTGTTGAACTGAGAAACTCAGTCTATCAACTCATTCTGAGTACCAACATCTCCACCCACAGCAGCACGCAGTAACAAAACGGCGCACCCTGATTGGTCAGAATCAACCATTATACAACACTGCATCGGTCACGTTTTCGCAGTGTGCTTCGTTTCCCCTTCATAAAAGCGGTGCCGTGCAGTTCAAACTCAACAATAGCATCATGTTCGGTCGTATTTTCTCCGTAAGATCAGTCTCAGTTCATCGATAAAGAACAGAAACGACAAGAACGGTTCAAATGAGTCCTAGCAAACCAACTAATCGGAGAGCCGGGCTGCTGTTATGTGACACTACGATAAGTACCCGGATGAGCACATGAAACGCGGCGAGGCCGGGCTCCAAATAGGTGTGCTCGATTTATCACAGCCTGCCTCGCTCACAGTTAAACTGTGCGGTTACTTAGCCACACGCTGAAGACACACCGCCAACACCGCCCGCTTCAGGTATATAGAATCTGTTAGCGACGTGATCCATGGTAAATTACATAAACACGTCAATTAATTTATAACTGTTAATATGTGTTTTCTTGTTGTAAATGTGTATATTTTGCAGGTATAAAAACTGTAGAAAATTATGCACATCACAATTTCAACATTGAGCTAGTTAATACGTTAAAATGTCACCCTGGAACACTTTTTGTTAAAAAAAAAAAAAAAAAACAAAAAAAAAAAACGGTCCCGTTTGACCCAATCGGCAGGACTAGCTGAGAGACGAGAAAAAAAAAACATTTCGTAGTAACATATTTTGGTGCTTATAATCCCATTATAGATTGTGGGTTACCATAGGGCATGATCCTTGGAAAGGAGACGCAAGCTGATTTAGGATGTTTCCAGAGACTAAGGTCTTTTGGAAAAGTGTTTATGGGCCAGGATTGATGACGTACTTTCTGGTTCTTACTCTGAACCTACTAGAGCATGAAAAAATAAATCTCACAAAAGGCCTGATAGGCCTCTGTGAAATGAAGACGAATATACCGTGATTAAACAGATTCATTCTGTTAAAAATGTTATTAACTCAAGTTGTGGAGCTTCATAGCACATCTACCATTATAAGAAATACAGTTATCTATTTGTACAGACTTTCAACTAACCTGATAGCCTACCTCATCATGTCTGATCAGTTGTTTGATTGTCATTCACAACATACTGATGGAGGAACTGGTGGACTTCAGACGTCCACAGCCAGTAAAACAGGAATGTATGTATTGTAGAAAATCTGCCCTTTTACCTACATGATATTAGTGTCTCCTTCACTGCCAGTCTGCTGTCCTGACACATACCTCTCCTTCAATGACTCAATGATCGCAGATCTATGAGCACACAGTCCTCTGTTTCTTGGTCACGCTAACTCTAAACTCAAAAAGGAAAGAAAAAGGCTGTGTCATGTTAACTTTGCTGCATCATTCTAGTAAGTTTTTGTGACCTGAGCTTACAGCAGCTTTCATCAGAGTGTGGAGATGATTCAATCATGAAATCAAATTAGATGCAACCTCTCCAGTGGACACTAGATGGCAGTCCTAGCCCAGAGTTTTTATCTAAAGGCCTTGGCCAACCTCTGCACAATGTTTGAGTTTACTCCATTTCCATTTCTTTAAAGTTAATGTCAGTTTTCCTCTCTTTCATGTGCATTACAGTTGTTTTATGCATTTGTATGCTTGCATATCTGTTTTAATTTACACTTTATAAACCCAGTTCAGGGCTGTGTGACATGGTTGGGATGAGGGTCGGCACCTCTAAGTCTGAGGCTAGGACAAACATACAAACAAAAAATTCACAAGACAACATTTTACCAGACAGACAGATGAATATGTGGCAGGCTACATGTTTGACAGCCATTTCATTCTAGTGTCTGTTGAATTTCAACACAGGCACAACTCATTGTACTTAATGAGGTGTTGGTCAGGTGATCAGCTGAACCAAATCATGTTTAGCAAGGAAAAGAATGAAAACCACTGCTGTGGTCATCACTATCCTCTTGCAGTATCACCAGCTGTATGGTAAAAACAGTCCTTGTAGAACCTCAAAAGTAATTGGAATCCCAAAAATAACTACCTAACATGTCAAAACAGTTGAAAAGACAAGCTTTGAGTGATGAAAAGAAGGGTTCGATTCTGGCTTTACTGGCAGAGGGATACGGTGAACGTCAGGTTGCTTCCATTCTCAAAATTTCTAAGACGGCAGTTCATAAAATCAAAGTCAAGCAGCAGACATTGGGGACTACAAAGCTACAGGCTGGCAGAGTGCGAAAACGATTCTCCACTGACCGGGATGGCCGTTAACTCATTCGAATGTCACTCAGAAACTGTAGGATGACATCACACGACTTACAAAAAGAATGGCAAATGGGAGCTGGGGTGAAGTGCACAGCAAGAACAGTTGGAAACAGGCTCCTGGAGGCAGGGCTCAAGTCATGTAAAGCAAGAAAGAAGCCCCTCATCAACGAGAAGCAAAGAAGAGCCCGGCTGAGGTTTGTAAAGGACCATAAGGATTGGACCGTAGAGGACTGGAGTAAGGTCATCTTCTCTGATGAGTCCAATTTTCAACTTTTCCCAACACCAGGTGGTCTAATGGTTAGACGAAGACCTGGAGAGGCCTACAAGCCCCAGTGTCTCGCACCCACTGTGAAATTTGGTGGAGGATCTGTGATGATCTTGGGGTGCTTCAGCAAGGCTGGAATCAGGCAGATTCGACGCATGAGTCAAGCCACGTACAAGGTCATCCTTGAATAAAATTTGCTTCCTTCTGATATGATGATGTTCCCCAACTCTGAGGACTGTTTTTTCCAGCAGGACAATGCTCCAGGCTACACAGCTAGGTCCATCAAGATGTGAACAAAGGACAACCAGTTCAAGATCCTGTCATGGCCAGCACAATCTCCAGACCTGAATTCTAATGCGAATGTGATCAAGAGGAAGATGGATGGTCACAAGCCATCAAACAGAGCTGAGCTGCTTGAATTTTTTGCGACAGGAGTGGCATAAGTTCATCCAACAGCAATGTGACAGACTGGTGGAGAGCATGTCAAGACGCATGAAAGCTGTGATTAAAAATCATGGTTATTCCACCAAATATTGATTTCCAAACTCTTCCTAGGTTTAAACATTAGTATTTGGGTGTTTCAAAGTAAGTATGAACTTGGTTTCTTTACCTTATTTGAGGTCTGAAACACACAGCATCCTTTTTGTTGTTTGACCATTTGTCATTTTTTATTTATAAATGCTAAAAAATGACAATACTCTTATTTGGGATTTGGGAGAAATGCTGTCTGTAGTGTAAAGGATGAATCAAAAATGTTTTTTTTTTTACTCAAACACATGCCTATAAATAGTAAAATCAGAAAAACTGGTAATTTTGCAGTGGTCTCTTCATTTTTTCCAGAGCTGTATGTGTGTCCCACCTTGATTAAATTTAATCTTTTTAAATGTGGCGCTGTAGCTTTAATACCATCCATTTGGGTCATGTTCACACTCCTGATAAGCTTCATGTAGAAAAAAGGACCTCTCTCATTTACCTTTTTTCAGAGCTCTTATCCCCCTGGCAGGCTGTTTGTTGTAAAGTAAGTCCATCACAAATGTATGACATGTGATATTAAATTGTCTGCTGTGAATATAAAAACCTTCAAAGTCAGACAATGATCCAGTTTTGATAGTTTTGTCCACACAAATTGATTCTGGGGAAGATTTTAGTTCCGTATGCGGTAGCTTTATTTCTTCCTCAGAGGTCAGTGCTGGTGACGATCAGTCGGTGGAGTTACTGTGATGAATGACTATGCTTAAAGTCTTCAAACGTCTAACTGAAGCTGGAGGAGGAGTAGGTACGTGTTGTAAACACATCATTTGACAGAAGGTACTTGTGCTTAGCCCTCATCTCAATTTTTTTACCCCCATGAGACAAACAGCGTTTCCACCTTCAAGGCACCCAGACAGTTTCCTGCTTACCCCTCTGAATAACAGGACAGGAAAGAGACAGGACAACATATGCGCTTTGAAATAGATGGGCGATATTATCCATGTCTGAGTCAGAATTTACCAACCATTTAGACACCTCCAGTTTTTCATTAACACCCTCATTCCACTCTTCTGAAATAAAATCTGTCACCACTTATGACTGCCCACTGTGTTTGCACTAAAGTCATATAGTTTATATATTTGACATCATGAATTTATATATCTTCTATATACTTTTTGAAATCTTTATATGACCACACATCCTCCAACCTTATCTGCGTGTTCTTCATCACAACAATAACTGGACTCCTGGGTTACATCATCAGTAAATGAATCAACAGTTTACTCTGACTCCAGTTTAGATGCAGCTTCAAAGATGTCTCATCAGTTGGAGGTTTTCTGAAGCACTTGCTATTATTTCCTTGGTGTCTTTCTGCCTCTGCATCTGTCTGGAACATTCAGGAAGCCAATCAGCTGCAGGGCTTCATCATCATACCATCCCTGCTCACACAGATCTCTGCATGGAGACAGAGGTTAGGAACTGGGAGCCTGCAGATCCTCCAGTGATGCTGAGTCAGTGAGGTTTTTGAAACTGGATTGAAAACCCTACTTCAAACCAGTACATATTAACTGTCACAGTCCCTGCTCTCTGACCCCTGTGTGTCTGCAAGTGTGTGTTTTTGTTTACTTTCTGAACTGTTGTGTGAGTGAGGGGTGCCTGGTGTGTTTTTGTTTCCCCTTCCTGCTCTGTCTCCTTCACTCTCTGAGCACCTGAGCTAGATCTGCAACCAACACTCCTGCCAGTTATCATCCAATCACCACTGCCTACAAAACCCTTTGCTGACATCCAGTCCCTGTGGATTGCTGTGCCAAGGCGGTCTGTCTGTTTTAGTGGCCAAGTCCAGCTATTATTTGAGAACTTTTTGATCAGATGTTTGCAAGTTTTATCCGTCTGGTTTAAACCCCCCTGACACCTCTTTTCCCTGTCTGCAGGACTCACCTGCATCCAGCTCAGCCACCTGCCTGACCTCATCACCAGCTATCCTGCCACCCTAGACTTAACCAAGTCTGCTTTGGTGTGCAACAAAGCTGAAGTGAGAAGAAAAGAAAAACATTTTCACACATTTTCGGATTATTATTATTTCTTCTTCTTCTTCTTCTTCTTCTTCTTCCCTTAAAGGGGCTGTGAGGAGTTTGAAAGTGAACTTGAAAAAGTCTCCTTTGTAGATATATGCCTGACCATAATCCACACTTTAAAATGAGATTATCGGCTCAAATATTGCTGGTTTAAGTTCTACAGTTTTACAGTGTCAGTTAGTAGTGTTCAAAGCGACGTACAACACAATGATTTCTGTGATTAATTTTGTAGTGATGGTGGACACTGGAGCCTAACTTTCAGACAGAAAAAGGACAGAAGAGCAGAAGAAAGATAAACAGGAGAGTGATACAGCCCAAGTTAAAGGCTAATAAGCCTTTAGCTCGGGCTGTATCACTCTGTTAGTCTGTCTGTAATCTATATAAATAATTTACAACAGTGCGTGTGAGACTCCGGGCCAGAAGGTGGCGAGGGAGTGCATTAAAACAGATCCTCCACTTTACATCTTTAATAACTTCATCTACTTGGCGTTAAACACCAGCTCTGATCCTTACCACAGACTCTCTGTCCTCTTCAGATTTGTCAAGCCATCTCACACCACACCTGGATGCTCACCCTGAGGCAGTTAGAGAAGTTGTTTGATGTTCAGTCAGCAGAAATGGTTTCTACCTTGCAGTCATCTCACATTATTAACAGACATTCTCGTTAAGCTTTCATCTAATTTGGACAGCGCTCAAACAGCATCATGTAATGTGAAGTCTGCAAAGTCTTAACTGCACCCTGCATCCAGCACTGTCATTCTCTTCTCCTTAGATCTTATTCTAATGTTTGATATATTCAGTTCGATTTCTTTCAACAGACACCCGTGCAGTTGTATTTTAGTAACCCATTGTGACTCTGTGCGTTGGAATAATTCCAGCCATGTCTGGAGTTGTTGGATGAAGTGAAGTTTGAGTGCAGAGCAGCAGGGTTCACTGTTGCTCCAGAGATACAGTCCTTCTGTTTGTATCAGTGTCCACTGCAGGAGCCTCAGCCTGTCTGCAGCTCAGACAGAAAGCTGCATCAGTCACACAGATCTCTGACCAGTCTGCTCTTCATGCTGTCTTTCATCTTTCCCTACAATGTCTTAGATTTTTCCCACATTCTTCACTCTGCAGTGAAAAGCTGTGTAGCGTATTTACACTTAACTGAACGACTCAGGCTCAGTGCAGTCATGAGAATTAAAAAACATCTCCCGTCTTTGAAATGACTCTTTCACTTGTATCTACCAAGGCCGGTCTTTCAGAGTGCTTTCCTGCAGACTCCACAGAGGCGAGGCTTCAGGGGGAAACATGTCTAGGTGAGACCCTGTAAGTGATCCATTAAATGACCTTGAGCAATTCAGACCTTTTCAATGAGTTCTACTGCAGGACAGAAGGATACATTATGCATGTCATCTATTATTAATGCTAGTGAATCGTGTTACCCTCAGAAAATATCTGAATGCCTGTTCCTCTGGGAAGCGTGTCCTCTAAACATGGTTATGAACACACACTCTTCTGTAGGAGGTGATTTGTCCCTCATCTTTAACATGTAACATCATGTAACATGTGACTGGATGTCTGTGAACATGTGTCTCCATTTGTACCACAATGCAGCAGCTGCGAGTCTCTGAAAAGTCATTTGGACCTGAGAGTTGGTCTGATAAAGATCAAATGATGAATGACTTCAGGTAACATCTGTAAAGGACAGGACACTTCGTCTGTGTGATGCTGTTAGTCCATGAGCTGCTACATTATACTGTATATTGATCCTCTGGGGCGATCCAATTAAAGCTTGTTGTTGCTTCATTCTGAGAGTTCATTGGCTGACAGCTGTTCTCAGTGCAGAGGCCCCGCCCCCTCCGTCGGGCTCTGCGCTGCTCCAGCTCTGTGACTGCTGATGCGCTAACAGATACTACTCTTTAACTTTATACGGCAGCCCGGATGGACTTTCCCTTGAAAGCTGAATAATATCTGTCAGCTGAGCTCGTGCAAAGCGCGTGCGCATCAAAGTCGCTGCGTGCTGAACCTTTCCCTGCACTTTTCAGAGCCCTCTCTTTGCAGCATGAAGTGCAATTATGGCAAGGAGTAGCAAGTCAGCCGCGAGGACCCTGGAGGATTTGACGCTAGACTCGGGTTATGGTGGAGCCGCAGACTCCTTCAGGTCTTCCAGTGCGTCGCTGTGCTGCTCGGAGGCACATGGGGGGACTCACTGGCATCTAACCGACTCGATGCACAGTCGACACAACAGTCTGGACACTGTTAACACGGTCCTGGTCGAAGACGCCGAGATCCTGGAGAGCACCGGGCAGTGCGCGAAACTACCCGAGCTTGAGGATGTGCCGTGGAGCCTCGGGGAAGTGGCGAGCGCGCTGAGCAGGGATGAGGAGATGAGCCTGCCGACCCCCCCGCAGGACGTCCTGCTCCGGCTGTCGGTGCTGGTCAGCAGGGCCCTGGTCCGGGTTGCCAAGGAGGCGCAGCGCCTGAGCCTGCGCTACGCCAAATGCACCAAATATGAGATCCAAAGTGCCATAAAGATGGTCCTGTCGTGGAGCGTGTCGACGAGCTGCATAAGCGCGGCCCTCAGTGCCTTGTCCCTGTACAACATGAGCACGGAGGAGGACAAGTTCAGCCGCGGGAAGTCGTTGCGCTGCGGACTCGTCTTCAACGTGGGGAAGTTCTTCAGGTGGATGGTGGACAGCAGAGTCGCGGTCAGGATCCACGAGCACGCGGCGATCTACCTGGCTGCAAGCATGGAGAGCCTGTTCAGGGAGGTGTACGCGCGGGTTCTGCGCAGTGCGCTGCTGGAGCGCGATAACGGGATCCCCAAGTTCACCGTGGAGACCCTGGAGCAGGCCGTCAGCGGGGACGCGGAAATATGGGGGTCTCTGCTGCCCTGGCAACACCTGATCTGCGGGAAGAACGCGAGCGGTGAGTGGCGAACCACGCAATGCAACAGGATCTGTTTGCTAATGATGTGATCACCTGTAGAGCGTCACAGAATCTCTGAGCAGTCAGCTCTGTAAGGGGATCAGCTTTAGTTTACACCAGGGTTTGTGATGAGAGAGCAGTCTGCCACTTTCACCACACATGAGCAGATTAAAACCTCTGAAAATCACCGACATATCTGACCCATCATCCCCGGGCTCAGTCTTCCTCTGGTGAGTGTCTGTGAACTTTGACTCATCAGCAGAGATGATTTCTGCAGCTTTGTGCTGCTTCCTGTGCTCTCATGGAGCTGCAGAGGCTGCAGGCAGCTGATGACTGACAGAGCAGATGAAGACAGAGGAGGAGGAGAAGGAGGGATAGTGCTCTTCCTAAGGCAAGCTTTCCCTGTTTTGTCTCCTGTGTGCTGTCACATGACACATGCTCTTCTACTGTATGTGCTTGTTTTGTTAATGCACAAAATGCTGATGCAGGCCTGATCTCCTGCGGCGCGGTGCCTCACTCAGAGCTCTCAGTAAAAAGGTCTTTTCCTGTTGTTTTCATAAGATGATGCCCTGCAGTTCAGCTTTATTCCTTGACTCTGTCATTCATGAGGACATCTGCTGCTGATCCTGGAGCGCTCACTGCCTCTCTGTCAGATTTCCACCTGCCAATAAATAGAATGTGACACGTGCCTTAAAAAGAAGAATGATTGTGTTCAGACTTCACTCCTGTTTATCCAGTAATACATCACAGAGCACTCTGAAACACACTCAGCTCTGTTTTGATGGATGTTGTAAAAATGCTGCTGTGGCTCTTCTTGCAACAGGTTTACGTAATGACGGGCCCCAGGGGACATATGTGCTATCATGCATTATGCAGAGTGATGTGAATAAAGCTGAGTTATAGAGTGAGGCAGAGAAAAAGAGGCAGACATGCACACAGAGAGAAACTTAGAGAGAGTGTGTATTGATGCATCACCCACAGAAGCCCGGCACCATGAGGAGAGCACTTTATTTTCACTGTACCTCTTTGTTTATAAAGGTACAGTAAAACCTTCTGCTGCAGCACACAGGTCATTTTGTGCTCATTTTAATGCAAGACCGTACGGCTCCAGCTGCAGAGTCAGGATCACTCATTAATGTGCATTTGTCTGCAGCGGTCAGCACATGCAGCACCATCTCAACAAAAAGCTGCAACAGGACATCACGGTTTACAGAATGAGCACATCTGTTTGGTCGCTCTGCACACTCAGGCCACTCTGCATGCAGGGAGGCTCTGGCTGTCAGGAGGACTCTGCTGCAGGGATCTGATGAGTCTGATGGGATAAAAGAGAAAAGTCTGGATTAAGAAGACTATTGATTTTATGTCAACGTCCGGGCTCAGAGTACTGGAATCTCAGGATGGTTTTTACCAAATCCACCTTTCCTGACAGTGTAAGGAAGACCTGGTGCAGGCCCTCGATTAGTCCAGTGATTCACCACAAGTTTGCTCAAAAGACCTGCAGCCCTGAAGATTTCACACATTTTGATAATTATTACCTACAGTTCCCTGAGTGTCCACTAGAGTCTGTCTCCAGCAGTGAGTCAGTCTTCATAGAGCTTAATGTTAAAACTTTTGAGCAGGAATCAACATGTGTCCAGCCTGGTGCTGAAACAGGCAGATCTCTTTAGCTCATGTGTCTTTTCCTGATAACTGCACAGCTGGATTCATGCATACACAGCTCACCTGCAGTCATGCACGCTTTTAGGGGTGTGGCCTATTTGAGTGACAGGTGTGAGCTTTTTGCTGTCTGCTGAGCAACATCGCGGTGTTGTTGGAACCTTTTTCATACAAAAACTGGATTAATTGCCAAAATGTAGGTTACCAATTAGCAGGGGTGTCACTAGGTTTCATGGACAGGGGAGGCTTGGTCCCCAGCAGATGCCCAGGATGTGAGCAAATGTAGCACACATGCACAAATTTTCCCAAACAGCTAACACAGACTGAGAAATTGCTTGTCTCCTGGTCTGTTAGCTCTTTTTCTTGTGCATGATGATTATTACGGGCTGCACGGTGGCGCAACGGTTAGCGCTGCAGCCTCACAGCAAGAAGGTCACCGGTTCAAATCCCCACCTCGGCTGGTGGGCCTTTCTGTGTGGAGTTTGCATGTTCTCCCCATGCATGCGTGGGTTCTCTCCGGGTACTCCGGCTTCCTCCCACAGTCCAAAAACATGCTCATCAGGTAAATTGGTCACACCAAATTGTCCCTAGGTGTGAGTGTGTGCATGCATGGTTGTCTGTCTATATGTCAGCCCTGCGATTGGCTGGCGACCAGTCCAGGGTGTACCCCGCCTCTCGCCCAATGATTGCTGGGATAGGCTCCAGCGACCCGCGACCCTTAACAGGAGAAGCGGTATAGAAAATGGATGGATGGATGATGATTATTTCCCTATTTCATTCTTCTAAAGGAGACTGTGAGACACAGCTGGTGCTTGGTTTGCTTACAGAGAAGTAACAGGTATGTGTGTCACCCCTTCAGTTTCCTCTGAGGAACAAACCACCTGTGTAAAAGCTGCTCCTCAAATGTCTTCTCATCCAGCCTCATTCATCTCTGGAGAGCGTCCCCGCTTCACATTAGAGTAACTCTGCTTGTTTACTCCTGCTTCACTGCCAGATCACACAAGATGTTGTAAGGTGGTACACTGCAATCTCTGGCACGCTCCATAATGTAAATAACATCCTGCAGTGAGTGGTGAGTCATTATCTTCAGACCGTGGAGTGTTAGTGCTTGTTGTTGAAGAGAAGGACATCAGTGAGGATTCAGACCTCTTAGCATCAGAGTGGGACCTGAAGAGTGGAAGGGATGCTGAGCTGATCTTTTTATGCAGTTTGTCATGATGACATGAGTGTGAAAATAAAGCTGAAAAGTGTAAACTGATGTTTTATGATTAGGACCACTCCAAACTTCCCCCCTATGTGTCCTCATCAACTTGGTTTGTGCTGCCCAGGTGTATTAGATACTGATTGGTTCACGGTCTATTGAGGAATCTGTATGTCGTCAAAGAACGAGCGGTTTAGGAAATTTAAGGTTTTCATCTTAGATTACGTCCACATGTCTTATGAATGCTCTGCAGGACCTCAGTAGACCTCCCATCTGCAGAGACAGATAAGGTTGAGACACACATAAACATGCACACCCACACACACACACACACACACACACACACACACACACACACACACAAACACACACACACAAACACACACACTCACACACACACACACACACACACACACACACACACACACACACACACACACACACACACACACACACACACACACACTATCTGTTGTCTCCACAGCCTGCCAGTCAATCTCAGGGAGGCTTGACCTTAACAGAGCCGTCGCCTGCCAAATTGAAGCTTGGTATCGCTCCATCCATTCTCTGCCTCTCTTTCTGCCAAGTGGGAGTGATTGAACTGATTTTTCCACATTATGCTAACACTAACTCAGCTCTGTCAGAAGGGCTTTATGAAAATCTTTTATTGCATCTCTTTCTCCAGAGCTGATTTCTTCCTCTTTTTTTTTTGCACTGTCACAGCTTCAGTGAGGCGGGGCCAGTTTGCTTCTTCCTCTCCCACAGAGGGTTTCAGAACCAGAGTGACATTTTAAAAAGTTGTTACCACTTAAAATGTGATGAGAAGTTACCACTCATATATTATAACCCCACAGTCAGCAGCCGCTGAGCTCAGACCAGCATAAAACCTGGGAACAGTTAGAGAGGCAGCGTTGATTTTGTTAATCTAGTCAAGTGGGTCGTAGATAAAAATTCCTGCCTCCATGCCTCCCTCTCACTCTCATTCAGGTGTTTTACTCACAGCCTCTGAGGTTATGTCTCATAAATATCCCCACCACTGCCACACAGTCCAGCTGCAGACCTCCACTCTCAGCTGACTCTCTTTGAGACACCGCTCCTCCACCATCAGGAGACTGTAACGTTATGTCAGTATATGAAGTAATGAATTTCAAAATAAAACTTGCCTCTAAATTTACGTTGAGTAGACAGAGTAATATTGGTATAATTAAAAAAAGGAAAGGGATAAAAGCCACGTCATTAATAACAACATGAATTAGTGTCACCTCTGTTTGGTGTAACAATCTCCAGTGTTTTCATTTCCTCAGTAGTTTCAATATTAAATTGATGATATACAGCAGTGAATAGATTCACTGAGGTCTACTTTTACGAGTACTGAGGTAAATGTAGGGATGGGTATGGAGAACAGGCTCCTGTTAAGAATTGCTAGAAATGGTTTAATCCATGGACATCATTCACCTTAATGCTTGATGATTTCATGGCTAATTATTTACATAACACTGGAGCGGCCTGACCTTATCTTAGCAGATGATGATAGTTTCCAAAGAAAACTCTGATTCAGGATTTTCAGCTTCAAGTTTGACTGAAGAACTAAACACACAAAGAACTGAACATCCCTCTCTCATAAGAGATTCTTATTCAATACATTCAACATGTAGGACATGTCCTAATGGACCAAAAACCATAGAGAAAACATAGCGATAGTTTGATGCTAACCTATACAGGAAATTGAATTAATATGCTAGTGTAATGTTTCTCAACCCTGGTCCTGGAGGACCCCCTGTCCTGCATGTTTTAGATGTTACCCAGCTCCAACACACCTGATTCAAATGATCAGCTCATCATCAAGCTCTGCTCGGGCCTGATAACGAGCCATTCATTTGAATCAGGTGTGCTGGCTTGGCGTAACATCTAAAACATGCAGGACAGGGGGTCCTCCAGGACCAGGGTTGGGTAACACTGTGCTAGTGGTTAGCATACATGGATATAACTTGGGTTTTCAACCAGAGTTTCAACTTTCATCGCAGAAACATATCACATCTACTCTCTGTGAATAATACTAAAAACTCTTAATGTTACAATACAAACAGGTAAATCTTTTCAAACAGGAAGAGAAAATAAAAAGTACAGAATGACAACTCAAAGCATTGTTTTAACCACTTAGAGACACTAGATGACCTACTAACATATAACATAACAAAACAGCACAGTGTCTCATGTGCTGTTTTTACTTATTTTTATGTAATTATGTCCTCATATATATATATATATATATATATATATATATATATATATATATATATATATATATATATATATATATATATATATATATATATATACATATACATGTATATATATATATATATATATATATATATATATATATATATATATATATATATATATATATATATATATATATATATATATATATATATATATATACATATACATGTATATATACACACACACACTCCTTTTATGACTTGGAAAGTGGTCTCTATGGAAAACTGCGCTGGTTCAATCCCAATACAGTTTTCTAGTACAATTAGTTTAAACATTGTGATGAAAAGCAGATTGACATATTTAAGGGTGCTGCTAGGACTTTGTGTTTGCTGTTGACTACAGTGACACCTGTGGCTGGAATTGGTAGTGCTATTGAAGAGACCTTAGGTTTATGTGCATAGATAGGTTCATGTTCTCAGCATATCTGACCAGACCACAAGTTTTGGGAATGATGGCGTTAAAGCTATAAATAATAATAATGATAATAATAATAATGATAATAAAAATAATACTCTTTATTTGTGGGCGCCTTTCATGAGACTCAAGATCACCTTACATAAAGTATAAAAACAAGAACACAATAATTACATGAAAACAACAAACAACTGAAGTGAGGATGGCGAGGTAACAGCGTTACTAATGTTGTTACTTTTTTTTCCACTAATGGGTGATCTAATTAACTACTATTTAGAACATTATAACGCTGTTACTGTTACCAACAGTGAAATGAGGCGTGTAACTTTGTGTCTGACCTGGCTCATTCAGTCAGACACAAGAGAGAAGCTGCAAATCAAATGTAGGGAAAAGCGTCAGACACATAAGTAATGATGAGAACAACCATGTTGACACGGCTTTAACAGAGAGTTGATGCTAAAGTCAACTTTACCATAACAAATATCACAAAGCTACCTGTGTGTGTCTGTGTGAGCTGCTGCCAGAGAGGAGCTCCTGCAGCATCTTTGGATCAAACCAACTCCAGGGAGAGGGGTGGATGCTTTTTGAGGTTTGAATGTAAGGCACTAGTAGACAACTTGATTTGACTTGAAAAAAAAGAGATGACAAGAGGAGACTTAAAAAAAGGGGTTAATCAGGAGAAATTACAATTCGGGAGTGAAGCTAGAGACATGGTTAAAAAGCAGGAGAATCCCTTTTAAATCAGGAGAGTTGTCAGGTCTATCTGACCTGGCTCACTCAGCCAGACACAGGACAGGAGCTGCAGATTTAATATGAGCCAGTGCTGAGCGCTCTGTGGGTTAAAACTGGAGTTTTCAGGATGGAAGTCGGCCTACAGGCTCTACATTAACCTCATTTTCAGGATGGGGGATGTCACTGTCTGTATTCTTATTTGTCTTGGAAGGAATGTAACAGAAATGAAATTTCCTCTTGGGGATCAGTAAAGTATTCTTATTCCGATTCTGATACATGTGAACATCATGCCCCAGAGCAAAACCTGATCAAAAAACGGAATTTTCATCAAAGGTTTTCAAAATAGGAGCACAAGAATTACTTACCCTGGTAACTAATTACATTTATGAAGGAGTAATTCAGTTACTAACTCAGTTATTTTTTTAGGAAAGAAATGAGTAACTGTAACTACTTAATTAGTAATCAGCCCAACACTGTGGACCACAGATACTGTGAACTATCATTTAGAAATAACATATTTATGTGCTGATAATCTTCATTTAAATTGAGGATTATGAAGAGCCAAATATGTAAAAGTGAGACGATTTCAGGATGACTTAGAAAGTCCTCACAGGGCCTTGAACTACAACTTGACTGAAACCTGCAGTTTCCAACCCCTTGAACGGCTGAAATGGCTAACATAAGAGTAGAGAACATTCCTTCAGATAAAGAGCAGCCAGCCTGTGAGTCCTGACGTTGTCCCAGATCAGGTCAAACAGGAAGTCTGGAGCAGCTCCTTCACCCTGGGATCATGAAGAAACACAGCAGGTTTGAAGTCATTTGATGCTTTAATGTCTCCTCTCACCTCTCACCTGCATCAGGCATATGGCAACCCCCCCCCCCAACACACACAGAGTCTATACATGGAGGTGTCACCGGTTCTTCTCACTGTCTGACTCAGTAATTTGGAGGAAGGTGTTGGGTTTCCTGTCTCTTGTCAGAACAAGAGCCTGCACTGCATGCTGGGAGATTTCTTAGAGCTTCACGCGATCTGTGAAGGGAAAGATTCTCTGATTTACACCTACATGTCAGAGAAACGGTGCAGAGGAAGATGATCTCCGAGCTCAGGGAAAGAAAGATTGAGGATGAGTTTCTGATTCTCACTCAGGTCTGAGGGGACCCACCGCTCCAAGCAGAGCTGGATTGTTGGGTGTGTCTTCAGGCCTTTCTTGGTGCAGGACGAAGTGATCTGAGAGAGGGGATCAGATGGAGTCCAGCACACTGGGACTTTCCAGGCTGTTATGGTGTATGGTGAGCAGGTTGATACAGCAGGTTGATGTGTTCCTGCTCACCCAGTCATATAATCAGATGCTTGATTTTACCCAACAAAAGAACTTGTATATGTGTTTCTTCTTGGTGCAGCTGTCTGTTATCTGAAGATGTGGTCTGTTTACTGCTGCTGCTGCTGTTTTTCACCCCTTCTTGCAGCTCTCCTGGAGAAATTGACAGGGCCCCTGTGCAGATGATGTCAGTAGCATGAGATCTCTAACTTCGTTGGGGTGTATTTTAGGTGATTTGAAGACTAGGCTGGCTGGTTGTAGCATTTTCCTCTTTTCACTCGACCTGTTACTTGCTCTGTCATCACTGTTACAGCTCAAAGTGTGCTTCTCTGAGTCTGAATGAAGGGGGAAGAGTGTAATGGGAAAAGTGGGACGAGTGAGGACACACCAATAGTAAAGTGCAGCACTTCAGCCCCTCACCTGAAACCTGTGCACCACTGTGAAAATGCTCTGGTTGGCTCTGGGGTTTTCACTGGGACGGGGTGTGTGGAAACCAGAATCAGACCCTCTGAAGGGAGTGGCCTGGGAAAGTTTCCTCCAGCTTTTTTGCTGGGGTGAAGGAGTGCAGGTCTCATTCCTTTCACAGCTCTTTTGTTCCTTATCCAAGCGGCGGTGTTGCAGTGTGAGGTCAGTGCCTGGTGCACACATGCTGAGGCGGGAACAGGCAGACAGGAATGACTCTGGTCTGCAGCCGTACCACGCTGTACCACAGAGACCAGTCCCCAACCTGTCTGAGAGGGAGATAAAGCATATCTGTGGTGGGGAAACCCTCACACTGCTGCAGACCCCTGGGCATGTCAGGCAGCACCACACACAAACACACACACACACACACACACACACACACACACACACACACACACACACACACACACACACACACACACACACACACACACACACACAAACACATAGAGGTTCAGGATTCACAGAGTCACTCACAGAACAGGGCTGGTGTTAATTGTGGGTTCAGGAGGGGAAGGAGGAGTGATGACGTGACATGGAGTCTGGTACGGAGCAGGAGAGCACATGAGGAGGAGACAGCTGATAGAGTACAGGGAGCGGTGCACCATGATGGTCACACCTGCATAGGGATGGGTACTGAATTAGGTATTTTTATAGGTACGAACCGAAATCTGTCAAAAGCACCGGGTACTGATTCACGAATGAACAAAAGGTACCATGTTTAGGTACCTAAGTACATCCTTGTGACTGTGAGGGAGTGGAAGAGTAGGCGATTTTCCATGCTGGACATGAACATAGCATTACAAGGTTTTATATTAAAAAAATAATATGTCAAATTGAAAAACAAAAAAATATATATAATCAAACAAATTGATATTTTTTTACCGAATAAACACAAAAAAGTACCGAAAATTGGTACCGTTGAGCACCAGTACCGATTACCAGGTACCGGGCATTGGTACCGTATCGTTTCGTATGTGGAAGGTACCCATCCCTACACCTGCAGGAGAAGAAGAGTGTTATTCCTTCGCTTTAAAATCACTTTCTTCCATGCAGCTTGGACTGGATCAGAATCAAGGGGCAGACCGACTGTGGGGCAGAGCCTCTGCACATGAAAATACATGAAAAGCATCAGCTACAAATGTGCATTAAAGCCATGGCATTAGTGGTCTTTCATATCTAAATGCCCAGTACCTGGCAATCAGTATCGGCACTCAACAATATCATTTTTTTTGTAATTTTGTGTGTTAATGTGGTAAAAATGTATTTTTGTGTAATAATAAAATATTAAAGGTTTTCAATTTAACATATTTATTTCTAATTATATATATAACTTTGCAATGCTGTGTTCATGTCCAGCATGGAAAATTGCCTACTCTTCTACTTCCTCAAAGTCACAAGTGAGGCTGAGCGATTTTGGACGATAATCGAATTGCGTTTTTTTTTTTTTTTTTTTTTTTTGCAACCAGTATTGTGATTGCAGTTAAGCATGCAATTTTTGGGGGTGAAGATGTTTATCTTCTGCATTATTTACTAACACAAGCAATAAATCATCCTCTGGTATTACCAGGATACTGTAAACATATCAACAATTGTTTGCTAGCAGGCCAGGCCTACATGATATGATAAAATGAGATGAATTGATGCATGAATTGATGGAAATAACATATCTTTATTTAACTACAGTTACATCGGAATAGTGACTGACTTATTTAACTTCAAGCCTTGTAGACGTGTAATACTTTTGCCAGAAAAACCGTTGATTTTTTTGACTCTTGACATTTGCTGGTTTTACTATATTCCCTTCAGGTCTGTGAACATGAAACTTTTTTTTTTAATTGCAGCCTTTGCGAATGGAACATTGCATTCCAGCACATCATTTTCAATTTGACTAATTGTTCAGCTCGAGTCACTAGGATGCCTTTAGGTGCTGAAAGATGGAACTGTTGTGATCTTATTTCTCCTTCTTTCATTTTTGATGGTGTGAGAACTTTGTGGACCATAAACACTGATTCCTCTCATACCAGAGGTAAATGTGGGTCATAGAGTGCCTCTGACAGCGGAGGAACACACCATCCCTGCACCCAGCACAGCATGAATTACTTGTATGCTTAAAGGGATATTTCAGTGTTCTGAGGTGGGCAGGTCTTGTGTGATTGTTTTAGCCACAGTGGATGTTAGATAGCTCGGCCCCTTGATGAGAAACTGGTCGACTTCTTCTAGGGGTGGATATCAAAAAACTGGTTCCTGTTGGGAATCAGTAAGAAATGTTTCAATCCATTGACATTGGTAGTCTTTAGTCTTTTTCCTGAATTTCCCTTTGGGATAAATAAAGTATTTTTCATTTCATTCATTATGCTTAATGACTCCCTTTTGATTCTTTACACCGTAGCCACGTTTCCACCAAGCAGACAGGTTTGGTTCATCTCGGTACGGCGCGCTTTTTGCGGCGTTTCCACTGACTCATCCTGGGATAGATCCCTTAAAATCGAGACAAGCCGTCCCACTTTTTTGGGACCCTTTCGTATGGGTGCCAGACTGAACCGATCCGCTCTCAGAAGGTGGAGCTACAACACTGCAGACCGCCGATTGGTCAAAAGAATTGTCCCTTACCCCGACTGCTGCTGCATTTCTCCTGGTGGCACACAGACTTCTCTGAAACAAAGCTTGATTGTTCTTTGTATCAAAGAGCTACATGACAATCACAGAGAGGATGAAATGCTGCATGTCTTCCATCTTTGCTCTTTGTTTACTGTGCCGTGTTTTTCTTCTTTGTTGGATTTAATAGCGGGGTAAACTGTGTTGCGCTGCTACGGCGTCGCGCTATTGTTTAACAGCTGCGGCTTCCAGCATCCGGCTTACATGCCGCCTACCATGAGAGGGCACAGTTTGCTGTGGAAACACAAACAGGATCAGGCTTAACTGTACCAAACCGTCCCAAACCGTACTGAACCGAACCAGGCTTGATGGAAACGCAGCTTATGCCTGAGCTGCCCGACCTTACAATCAACTAGCATGCTGCAGCTATCTTATTTTAGCAGATGGAAATTGTTTCCAAAGAAAACTCGGATTTAGGATTTTCAGCTTGAAGTTTGACTGAAGAACTAAACACACAAAAGAATGAATGAATGAATGAAATACATCCAACTCTTTAGACATTTCCTAATGGACCAAAAGCTACAGAAAACTTAGTGCTAGCTTGATGCTGATATGTATCGAAAATTGCATTGATATGCTAGCGGTCAGCATACAGTGGTATAAATTCGGCTTCAGAATAGAATTTCAACTTTCATCACAAATACATATCACAGTTACTCTTTGAAAATATACTGAGTCCAAATACATGCAGGCAGATGAGAGAGAAGTTACATACAGGCTCATGGCTGACTTCATTATGACAGAAGGTTCCAAACTGCTACAACCACTTCAAGACTCTAACAAACCAGTACACTGTCAAGTGACGTGCGAGTTTATGTATTTCTATGTATTTATGTCCATAGATATCCAGATCCAGTGATTTATTTCATATTTATTCATCTATAAACTCAAGAAAATGTTGTTGACAGAAAAACCTGGAAAGCTACTTTTTGTTCAGGGAAAACTTACAGGAGAAAATGATAAGAGAATCAATAAAGAATCTGATCGATAAGCAGAATCAATAAGGGCATTGATATCAATAAAAGCTGATCAATACCTATCCCTACTTGTTTCCATTGTTGAGTTTCCTGACTGAGGGGTGTCTGAAGTGGTCTCTCCTTGTCAGCTGATTCTTTTCTTCAACACTCAAAAACAAAAATAGTACTTCTGGCTCTAGTGAGCCTGAAACAGTCTCCAATTCAGCGGCTTTTCAGGTCCTTCTATATTCAGCAGAATGATATTTTGTCAGTGCATTCTCACGGTTTTGTGGAAAGTCTCACAGGTTAGGCAGCAGTTAGTGGATAAATAAATAAAATCCTCATAACTTGATCAAACAGAGCTCCAGCGTTATGAGAGAGGGGCAAAATGCCATAATTAATATCCATAAATCAGCTTTTCTGCATCTATATACCTTTTTACATATGGTGTTCAAAGCACAAGTCTGAAGCTTCAATAATTTGTCGGAGTATTTCTTCACTGTGGTGATACTCAGAGATCTGGATGTCTACTTTCAGTTCAAACTCAGATCCCCATTCATCATCATGAAATTTGTAGATGTTCCAAAGAGCCAGCAGTCCTGATCCTGATCCTGTTTGTTTCCTGTGTCATGTGCCAGCACCTCCTCAAATCAGATTCACTCTGTGATAGGCCGGACTGTAACAAACAGGAGAGAGGAGCTCTTCTCTGCTTTATGTGTTTAGCTTCCTGTTCATTCGCTGTTTTCCCTCCCCACAGTGACTTTATCAAACAGCTTCAGCTGCTCTACGCCTGTCTCTGGGAGCTGTTTTTTCCCCTGCCTCTCCATCCTCCAGAAGGACTGCAGAGTTTCAGAAAGCACGGGGATGTAATTCACTGTGACTTGATTCTGCTCAGGCTAACGTTGAAAACAGGAATATCTGAAGGAGCAGATCAGCTGAGTAACTGGGCTGAGAGCTGGAGGAATTGTTCATGGAGTCGACTTTGGAAGTGAGGCGGAGGCAGAGGGAGAGGCACAGATGGCGAGGATCAAAACAGGAAAATCCATAAGAGAAGCTGCGGGTGACAGATGACACCAAGACAAGTAATGCCTCTTTCTTTTTATAGCAGGAAAAAAGACTCCAACAAACAAGTAGCAGCACGTGGATTAGCGAGGTGAAGCATCAGTATCTGACGTATCGTCTGAACTCCTATTGTTGCTCAGAGAGGAGTAATCCACAGTCAATAGGAGCTGGTCTGGAGGACAGGAAGTGGGAAGATGATACTGATGAACAGTTTGTCTCACAGTTACATGAGCTGTGCAGATACCAGATCAGAAACCATCACCTGGTCTCATCATCAGAGAACTTACAACCTGAGGTGATGGAGACAACATGTCAGGACATGTCAGGACACCTGTGGATTCACCTGGTGTGAACATGGCTCTGTGCAGCCCCTGGAACAATTATTCACCCTGCACATGTGATGGTCCTCCAGTGAAAAAGGAGCTTCATCATAATGCACCAACACAACAGAGCACGTTGCTTTAAAGGGTGCCAAGGTTCACATGAAAAACTAACTGGATCACTTTGAAAGCCCAAATCTGGTCCAACAGACCAGAGTACAGTTTGTGGACTCTGCTCACACAGATGAACAGGAGCTCCTCTCAGTTGTATCCATGTAGAGAAATCTGAGGGTGTGAAAACACACATCTGCTCCTCCTGAGGCCAGGCACACACCAGCACTGCAAAAAACTGAAACCTTATCGAGTGTTTTTGTCTTATTTCCAGGAAAAAATGTCTTATTATTCTTGGTCAGAGCCACAATCAACCTATCAGTCCAGAAAAAGGTCTTGTTTCAAGTTATTTACAGACAAAAATGAGGTCTGAATTGCTTGTAACATGTAAAAAAAATGCAAATGAAACAAGAAAAAAACGTTGAAAAATTTGCTTGAAAATAGTTTTCTACTACTTTCTCTTGTTCCATTGGCAGATTATGTTACAAACAATTCAGACCTCATTTTGTCTATAAATAATTGGGAACAAGACATTTTTTGGACTGGTCAGGTGAATTTGGCCCATGTTCGGTCTAAAAAGACGTTTTCTTCTGAAAATAAGACAAAATAACCTGATAAGATTTCAGTTTTTGGCAGTGCAAAAACTCTGAGATCTTGAAACCTTTGAGACCACACATGAGGACAGTCCAGACTGATCCTCTGATCACACAATAAACCACTCAGTCAGACCACTTCACCACACACTTCATGTCGGGGTAAAGATTTCATGGAGAGGAGGTCTCAGGTTCTGGTGAAATGTGGCTTTCAAAAGATAAACAGATGGCCCATCAGTGACATTAGCCCACTGTCTCTGTGTTCTATCAAACAGCGACAAAAAGGAGGAGAGAGTGATGCAGTGATTGTGAGCTGAAAAATCCAGATGACCTTACCTCCCACCCTGCTCTTCTCATTGGTTACTGCAGACTGCAGAAATATGAAACATCCTTAATGTTCATGATTCCAGGGAGGCTCTGACGGGGTCAGGAGCTGTAGAGCAGTCGTACTGACTCCACACACTAAGGATTCATTGGACAAACAATGGGTTACAATACGCTCTGTTGTGACCGCCACAGACTGTATGAAATAGACAGTCTCTGCAACGCCTGATGTAGAGTGATGAAGCCAATCGTTGGCTGGGGCCATGCTGGATATGATGTGGGCTTTGAGCTTCCTTTCTTACAGCTACAGGGCTCCCGTCAGGCACGTGATCTGAGCTGTGCCTCTGATTGAATGAACGTGATCATAAACTGGAGAGAGACTTTTAGCACTTCGGCATAGGCTTCGTTTCTCTAAACCAGATGTTTCCCCTGGTTGGGACTCATCAGACTGTAAACGCTGCTGCACATTTTAAAGAAAGTTAGATTTGGTTCACAACTCAGTGCTGGCCACACAGGAGTACCTGGATGTTTGACCTCGGAGTTAAAGAGCTTTGTACTGCGGCTGATGGGACTGAGACCAGGCCCAGTCAGCTGCCTTCATGTTTTGACATCTGAACTCTGCTAGAGTTGCAGAGTTTAATGGATGAAGACTTGATCTGAGCACTAACATTAGTCACCAGGCTGGCTCCTTTAATCCAGTTATTCCTGCTTCGCCTCACCTGTTGTTCACAGTCAGACCTGCAGCAGCGTTCCTGCTCAATCAGAATTCGATATCTCACCACTGAAGCCCACACTGAGTGGATTCTGTTGGACACACTCCTAACACCTCTCTCATGTCTGCTCTGTGAAGCAGATAGTTTCATTTTGTGGTGATTCTGGTGCATGTGTGTATCACCATCAGCATATCTTTCTCCTAAGCTTATCCTGTTCTCTATGTTGATGAAAGAAATCTCCCCCTGCTTCCTCTAACCGGCTTAGATACTACGCTCTGAACACTCCCCTGAAACAAACAGGATTTTTAAGCTGTGCTGCCAATCACTTTGTCAGAGTATCACCTCAGGCTGAGCGATAAAGTCATCTTGTTCAACTCATGTTTGTGGTTTTTAACGATTAACAGGACTGAAACTTCTTCCTCCCTTTGGGCTCTCATAGCTTACACCTTACATCTTCTTTACTTCCTGAGTAAGTTTTGCAGCATCAAACCTAAAACAGTTTAAAAACATTATCAAACAAAGAAGCAAACATACCCACCCAAATCAATCAACCAATCAATCACTATATAAACTCTGCTGCAAACTTTGTGATCATTTGTAACAGAGGTGCAGCTAAAGGCAGCAGAAAGCAGCTGGAGGAAATAGAGGTACCTAGAGGCAGCAGAATGCAGAGAGAGGCATCCATGGCAAGGTAAAGCAAGCTAAAAAAAGGAAGCTTGAGGCAGCTTGAGGCACCTTAAAGTGATACTCCGGGATGGAACAAGTTGGGTCCTATCACAAGGTTTAGGGCAGAAATTACCCCTACAGCAGTGATTTTGTGCAGCAGAAGCCCAGGGCGCTCACACCACATACCCCCCCCCCCCCCCCCCCCCCCGCTCCTCTGCTGGTTTCCTCTGCACTCAGACGGGGCCATATTTTACTTGACCAAAAACACAAATAAACAGACTCCCACCGAAAAAATCTGATATCGGTTTGCATTCACACTTTATTTAGAGAATTTTCAGTGCGTTACTTTCACACAAAAACACCGCTACATAAGGCTCTAGTTCTCATCGTGTCTCTTCGTCCTGGCAGACTACCTGCGTTTGTTTATATCTGGCACGCCGTGCGCAGACTGATACACTAAGCGGCAAGCGCCTCGTAGCCAGCTGTGGCTCTGCAGTAGAGGTAGCGCCGTTTTACGACACGATGAGAACTAGAGCCTTATTTAGCGGTGTTTTTTTCTAATTTGTTAATTTCTGCCCTAAACCTTGTGATAGGACCCAATTTGTTCCATCCCGGAGTATCACTTTAAGGGGGGTAAGGAGGTAACAAGAGGCAGCAATAAAAAGCTAAATGCAGTAAAGGCTGCTTGAGGCACCTAAAGGCAGCTAAAGGCAGCTAAAGGCAACGAGTAGAGGCTAAATGCAGCAGAGGGCAGCTCAAGGCACCTTATGTCAGCTAGAGGCCACTATTTGTAGCTAGAGGCAGCTTAAAGCAGCCAGAGGCAGCTAGTGGCTACTAGGGGCTGCTAGAGGCAGCCAGTGGCTACTGGAGGCAGGGAGGGGCAGCTAGAGGCAGTTGGGGCAGTTAGATGCAGCAAAAGGCAGCTTGAGGCACCATAAGGCAGCTAGAGGCAGCCATAGCAAGCTAAACAAGCTAAATGCAGCAAATTGCATCTTGAGGTGCCTTTAGGCAGCCTTTAGGCAGCCTTTAGGCAGCCGGAGGCATCTATTTGCAGCTAGAGGAAACCAAAGCAAGCAAAATGCAACTAGAGGCAGCTCAAGGTTGCTGGAGGCAGCTAGTAGTTACTAACAGCTACTAGTGGCTGCTAGAGGCAACTAGTGGCTACTAGGGGCAGCTAGAGGCAGTTGGGGCAGTTAGGTGTAGCAAAAGGCAGCTTGAGGCACCATAAAGCAGCTTGAGGCAGCCAAAGCCAGCTTAATGCAGCTAAAGGCAGCTTGAGGTTTCTAGAGGCATCTGGTGGCTACTAGTGGCTACTAGAGGCAGCTTGGGCAGTTAGATGCAGCCAAAGGCAGCTTGAGGCTTTAATGGAAAAATACACTCAAAAATGTTTAAGAAAAAAAAGTAGATTCACTGATACCTGATATGCAAAAGAGATGTTTAGCTCAGCTTAGCTTAGGGACTTAGAACAAAGGTCAACGTGAGCTAATTGCTAATTTGGTGCTTTGTTTGTTGTGTTTTCCTCTCACTGTTCTTCCTCTACTCTGACAGTCTAATGCACACAGCCGTGTAGGAGCCTCATTGGTCGACACAGCTGTCAGTCACATCCCCTTTCTCTAACATCCTATGACTAATTTAAAAGTTAAAATGTGAAATCAAATCTTGATGCTATTGTGCAGAAGCCCTTCTTTCACTGGACCACCCGCTCACCCTGGACACGGCCCTGACATGAGCTTAGTGTTGACCCCGTGGACTCATTGGTGGACAGGTTTATACAAAGACACATTTCTGTTTGAGACCTTAAACTGATGATCCTGCTTCAAGCTGGATTTATCTGTGTCATCATTGTTTGTAAAGGATGGCTCAGGCCTATGAGCCACATAAGAAAAAAAGCTTTGCACAGAGCTCAGCGGCACCCAAGGAGCCGTTGAATCTGCTGATGCAGTGCTGATTCTGATCCAGCAAACCTGGATCTCATTTCCTCCCCTGAGAGCTCCCAGCTCTGACCTTCTGACTCTCTGTGTCATTGCTTTTCCTCCTTTATGCCTGTTTACAATGAGTGAACATGACGTTCATCTTAAACCCAAGCTGACCCTAAGCTGAGTGAGTCTAGAGGACTTATTTAGACGTGAAGTGTCCATCCTCAGTGTCTCTGCCTTCCTTTCCTTTCTGCTCTCTCAATCTTGCGTCTTCATCTGCTCCGTCGGTTTCAGCCCAGCTGTCTGATTGGTCACAGATACTGTATAATGAGTGGGCTGTCGGTGTATGCGTTGGCAGAGAGCGAGCCCTGAGTCCAGGTAACCTTGTCCTGTCTTACATGTCAGTCAGCGCTGTAATAGCTCTGTCAATCTGCACATATTGGGCCCCGTGGGGGAGCCGGGGGCCGGGCTGCAGATGGACACATGTCTGAACAGTGACGGGATCAGACTGTAGAGCAGAGTGGGCGTGGCAGTGGGTGGGTGAGGTGAGAAAAGATAATGAGACAGGGTGCTTCTAGACAACCAATCATCTGTCTTGCCTTCAGTCTCTGTGAGGGATGTCAAACAGCCTCAGACTCTGGACGTCTCCTGAGTGCGTTTGCTCGGCTGAACCAGCAGCATGTGGGACACTTAACCACAGGAGAAGGTCCGCGACTAGTTTCTTCATGAGGGTATTCATGGTGAACACATGCTCATTCCTGTTTACTCCTGTTCCTCTCTGAAAGTGGCTGAACTGGCAGAAAAACCAGCGCTCTGTGAGGAGACAGATACACCCAGTGAGTGAACTCCTGCTCTCCATGTGTTTTATTCCTGCAGAGAAACACGCAGCCGTGTGCTTTGTGTTGGCTTCTGTATGCCGTATCCTGGAGGAGGAGGAGGAGTAATGTATTCAGATCTCAGCATATTGTATTCATGTCTCCTCTAAATGTCCTTTGGGGAATCATCTTCATTTGGCACTCGCTCTGCTAAACCCACTCTGTCCCATATATTAGTCTTCAGAGGAGATCATTAACTAATGGCACACTTATAATGATTACAGATGAGTGAGTGTTGTTTTTTTTTTACAAAGTATTTATTATAATGCATTAAAGGATCCAGAAAACGGTGTCCAGAGAAAAACCTGCTCCAGATTGATCACAATAATAATCATTTAGTATTAATAACTATCATTGTTCATAGTTTGACAATAAACTATAGTTGTACAGTGAACATGAAATCTGATTCTGTTGATCATGACTCACAGTGATATTCTGGGATGGAACAAGTTGGGTCCTATCACAAGGTTTAGAGCAGAAATTACCCCTACAGCAGTGTTTTTGTGCAGCAGAAGCCCAGAGCGCACACACCACACACCCCCTCCCTGCTCCTCTGCCGGTTTCCTCTGCACTCACGTTGCATACCCACCGAAAGCATTGAGAGCGAATGTATTCACACGTCAAGTGAAATCGCGCCGCACTCGACACTCGACTTTTGACGCTGGTACAAATATGTAAAATACGCTCACAGCTCGCTGCAGCTTCGTTGCACGAAAAGTCCGCCATCATCATTTCATCGTTGAACGCAGCTCAGATCACCACCATCGCTGCTCTGTACCTGCTGTGGAGAAGTCAGCTGAGGGCCAGGCGCCGACATCAGTACTGGATGTATGCTACCCTACGCAGATGGTGTGAGCTCGGTGAGTTCCACCGTCTCTTGCAGGAGCTGCGCCTGGACAACGGCCGGTTCCAGTGGTACTTCAGGCTGACTGTTGCCCAGTTAGAAGACCTGTTATCCAGGGTTGGTGCCAGGATCTCCCGCCTGGATACCAACTACAGGCGCTCCATTCCAGCTGCAGAGTTCCTGTCCATCGGTGATGATCTCCACGCTGATAGGCTGTCCCGGCGCTTCAAGATGCTCGCTCGCTCGAAAAGTTCAATTATTTCAACTCGAGCGTCAAGTGTTGAGTGGTGAGCAGCGAGCGCTTGTCGCTGGAAACGCTCGCTGCTCACCGCTAACCGCTCAACGCTAAACGCTTGAAGGCTTGACACCGCTCTATGCTCGCCCCGACGCAACGTCAATTCGCAGTTTTAAATTGACTTTGGATGTAATATCAACGTGCGAAAAATTTGCAACACTTTCGGTGGGTACACACTGTCAGACGGGGCCATATTTTACTTGACCAAAAACACAAATAAACGGACTCCCACCGAAGAAATCTGATATGGGTCTGCATTCACGCTTTATTTAGAGAATTCAGTGCGTTACTGTCACACAAAAACACCACTAAATAAGGCTCTAGTTCTCATTGTGTCTCTGGTAGACTTCCTGCATTTGTTTATATCTGGCACGCCGTGCGCGCGGACTGATACACTAAGCGGTGAGTGCTTCGTGGCCAGCTGTGGCTCTGCAGCGGAGGTAGTGCCGTTTTACGACACGATGAGAACTAGAGCCTTATTTAGTGGTGTTTTTGTGTGAAAGTAACGCGCTGAAAATTCTCTAAATAAAGCGTGAATGCAGACCAATATCAGATTTTTTTGGTGGGAGTCAGTTTATTGGTGTTTTTGGTCAAGTAAAAAATCGCCCCGTCTGAGTGCAGAGTAGTGCTGCACGATTTGGGGAAAAGGTGCGATTTGCGATTAGGTGGACAATATTGCAATTGCGATTGTGCTTGTGATTTAATAAAAACAGTTGTGTCATGATGAGTCTACAGACTTGCTTGGTTATCATGGAGAAAAATCTGAATTGCATGTGCTGACATTGCGATTGCGATAACCTCTTTTGTGATTACGTACTTGCATGTGCTGACATTGCGATTGCGATAATCGTGCAGCCCTAGTGCAGAGGAAACCAGCAGAGGAGCAGGGAGGGGGTGTTTGGTGCGAGCGCTCTGGGCTTCTGCTGCAAAAAACACTACTGTAGGGGTAATTTCTGCCCCAAACCTTGTGATAGTAAAAACTGGGTTCAGAGTTCCATCAGTGAATATGACTTGTGTATACATTTTCAGCAGAAAACAACACATTTACAGCCTGGTACAGAAAACATTTGTCTGAAGCTCAGCTCCATTCTCTGCTCCTGATATATATGAAGTTTTTCTCTTACATTCTTAAACTTTTTTTTTTTTCTAAACGTATTAAAAGCTTAGGGTTATGTATGGCTGGGTGCATTGTAGCTCTTGGCCCAGTGGCTTTGGCCTCTGCCCCACCTGTTTGTTTCTCGATTAGCCTTAAGTTTAGATGGAGCCAGACTTTCTAATATGGTGACCCCCATCTGTAGGCTTCATAAAGCCTCTATAGAAACCACTGACTGCCATCATTCAGACTCTTACAGGAAATGACTTCCACAGATTAGAGTCGTAGAGGTTGAGGCACAGAGCTCCAGGTTCACCTTTAGGCTAACTGAATGGTCTGATAATCCAGGGATTGTGGAGACATTTAACTCTCCTGCCAGGAGGAATATCTGTGCACCTAGAATACTGAACAGAGCTTGATGTAAATCACTGCAACAGTAGAGCGGCTAGGCGTGGTGGACCAGCAGACAGACTGTAAGGGACTGACTGTGAGGGACTGACTGAGAGGGACTGACTGTGAGGGACTGACTGTGAGGGACTGACTGTGAGGGACTGACTGTGAGGGACTGACTGTGAGGGACTGACTGTAAGGGACTGACTGTAAGGGACTGACTGTGAGGGACTGACTGTGAGGGACTGACTGAGAGGGACTGACTGTAAGGGACTGACTGTGAGGGACTGACTGTGAGGGACTGACTGTGAGGGACTGACTGTGAGGGACTGACTGTGAGGGACTGACTGTAAGGGACTGACTGTAAGGGACTGACTGTGAGGGACTGACTGTGAGGGACTGACTGAGAGGGACTGACTGTGAGGGACTGACTGTGCCGACCTCTGAGTCACAGAGTAACTGTGTGTGCAGACTCAATCACTTCAGAGACAAACACTGAGAGCTATGAGATGTGTTTGTTTGTTTGCAGAATTATTTAATTAGCAAAGCTAAATTCTGGGAAACACCCACACCACTGGCACAGAAGAACAGAAATGATGAGAGGCCACCATCACTGATTCAGCCTGCAAACACACACTCTGCTGCTGATGGAACAGGTGTGTATGCATGTGTGTGAGTTTTATACCTGGGCTCTTTCCCAAAGCCCAGGTACCTTGCCTTACCTTCAAAGCCACTTCCTTCCAATCCAAGCCAAGTGTCCTGCCTCTGCTCAAAAGGAGATGCTAATGGAACAGCCTACCAAGGCTTTTTACTTTTTTTACTTTTTACTTTTTTTTACCATCTGTTTCCTTTCTCTAATTTTTGTGTAATTGGAGTTACATTGTCTTACATAACGTGTTGCACTGTGGACAGTTCTTGGAAAGTGAAATAGAAACGTGGGAGTAGACCATGTGTTCAAGCGGCTACAAATATTATATATGTTGGACATGGTATAAGTTGTTATTTTCAGAGGTGTATTTTGTTGCTTACATTAGAATTGGAATTTACTGCGCGCCTCCACTGGAGCGTCTCTCTGGTGCGTCTCTCTGGTGCGTCTCTCTGGTGCGTCTCTCTGGTGCGTCTTTTCCTTCCATTTTTTCCTTTTTCGTAGATTCACTCGTTGCATGTTGGGTATTTATAGCTGTGGCAAGCCTACGAAGGATACACCTGTGTATCCTTGGTCAATTAGCCACATGCTAACCAAACGGAGGACATATGCCTCCAGAGGACATGGACATTGGAACAGCACTTAGGCAGCATCTGATGATGTGGATGCCTGCCCACACCCACCCCACGCCCACATCAGACCAAGGCAAGGCAAGGTACCTGGGCTTTGGGAAACAGCCCTGGTGTCAGGTTGCATCAGCTCTGCCTCACACTGATCCTCACACTGATTCTCACACTGATCCTCTCACTGATCCTCACTCTCTCATATCTTGGAGTCTGCTGTGTGAGGGATTGAGGAGCAGGAGGATGAGCATCAGTGTGCACCCCTTAAGATTATCTCTAAACCTGCTGAAAAATACATGAAGCAGCTTATTCAGTCATCTGATGAGGGGCTGCTGTTTCCACAGTAAACCTCAGTGCTGTTCTATATTACCTTCAGGGACCAGTTTCATTCTCTGAGTCTCATTTAAAGCTGATTTAATGTCATTTTCTGAGCTTCTTCATAAAAATGTTAAATAGGGGCTCAGGTTTGACCAATCAGGTGTCAGCAGGCCAGAATTTTTAATGTGGACTGGCCCAGCTTGGAGGGCTTCAAATAACAGCACTACAAAACAAACTGAGCTATACCGAGATGCAAAGAAAACTTTAAACAGGCAAAATGTATCGTTTGTGAAAAAATCGTTCAAAATGAATGAATCACTTCTGTGAAAAAAGCAAACTGACTCACTTACAGTAAGAGTTATCCATTTCTCGACTTCAGTCGTCTGTCTCGCTAGACTAAAAAGGTCGCCCACGCCCCCTTCTCTCCCTTTCATGTCAGATGTCAGTGATCCGTTCTGACTGAACCAAACTGACTGAGTCAGTCAGGAGCCCTGTTTTCCTCAAGCAGCTCCTACATCTCTCATGACTCCAAAATCAAGAAAGTAGCAAATATTTAAAACAACTTACTTTCACTCAGTTGACCGTTTTCACATCCACTAATGTCGGTCCGATTCGACCATGTCTCAGTGTGTGTGTCTATGTGTGTGTGTGTGTGTGTGTGTGTGTGTGTGTGTGTGTGTGTGTGTGTGTGTGTGTGTGTGTGTGAGTGTGTGAGTCTGGTGACTCATAGGCTGTGTAAGCGGAATCACTCCCTGTCCACTATACAGTGCACTGTATAGTGATAGCAATGCTCACTATGCAAGCAATATGTACCACCATGCTCTGCAGTTGAAACAGAAACAAGGCTGATTACATTATTACTGATTACTGAAACAGCATCACATACTGTAGTTCCACATTATCTATTATATTGCAGCATCTATAAAAGAGACCCCCAAGACCTGATCCAGGTTTGGTGTCAGCACCACTTAAGACTGGTTACTGTTGGATGCTTAGCTCTCTGCTAAACTCTCGGACAACAGCATCCCACAACTCCAAGCAGAGAAACCCAGGCGTTGTTGTCCACTGAAGCACCCATCACAGGAGATGCATTCACTAGACCTTGTAATTCTCAAACACAAATGTGGATATATGGTTGGAATTTATTTATTGAAAACTACAAGTGATTGTGTGAGTGAATGGTTGTCTGTCTATGTCTCAGCCCTGTGATTGGCTGGTGACCAGTCCAGGGTGTACCTGGCCTCTCACCCAATGACAGCTTGGATAGACTCCAGCGACCTGCGACCCTGAACAGGATAAGAGGTTCAGAAAATGAATGAATGAAAATGACCAGTAATACATTCATTTATCACATCCGATTACTGTGGAAAATTTACACAGTAATTACTACTTAGGGACGTTTTCATTGTGTCACTGTCAGCAGCTGGGGGAGAGTGAAAGAGTAGTGTCTGAAATGTTGTTTTGGTTTTACTGACTAAGTGGACTATAAAGTGAACTATCTATAATTCACTGCACACATGTGGGGGGTAGGTTTTGTAAAATAAAAAAGTAAAAAGAACCCAAAATGACCTACTGTTCCAGGCCCCAAATCAACAGCTAAACTAAGTCAACAGCTTATAACACTGATTTGTTAAAACACACACAACCCAAAACACCAAACCAAATGAAACAAACCTAAAGGAAAGTGATCACAAAAGGACGTGAACGTTGTTTACTGAGTCACCCTTCTCCTCTCAGTCAGACAGTCAGTGAGTGATCAGTGTACTGAACGTAGGAAACAGACCAGTCAGGGAAAATATACGTAAAATATGTGCATATGACCGGCAAACTTTGCAAGTTTCCTGCAGTGCCAAGAGAGGCGCAGTCAAGGTGCAGTCAAGGCGCAGAGGAGCGTAGAGGAGCGCAGAGGAGCGCAGAGGAGCGCAGAGGAGCGCAGAGGAGCGCAGAGGAGCGCAGAGGAGCGCAGAAGAGCACCTCCACGCCTCCCTCTGCGCAATTGGCAGAGAGGGAGGAGAAAAGCCGTGAGTGGGTTTAACACAGCAGAGCGCTGTTTTCACCAATCAAATGAGCACCTCTCCTCGCCTTTAAATGCCCTGCGGCCGAAGCGCAGCATCCGATTGGTCTCAGTGAGCCCCAGCACCGCGGAAACAGTGTGCTGGAAAGACCAGGTAGTGGAGACGGTCAGAGCCGCTGTCCCTGCAGCAGGAGAATGGACAGCTGGGCGCATCGGAGTACACAAAGCGCGTCACCGTGTGGGCCAGCTCCCGGGACAGATGTAATCTGTTCCTTTGTCATTAATAGGAGTACAAAATGAAGAGACAGTTACACAGCTGGCTTATCCATTCAGAATACTTTTGATCCATCTGCACTCCTGGTTTGTCATCACCAAATAGCAGAACCTTTGGTGATATACTGTATACTCTCCTAGTGTCTCCACCTCATCCTCCTTACAATAATGTACTCCATCTTTTTAGATCACGTTAAAAATAAAGACTAAAACAGAGAAATATGGGAAATCACTGGTAAATCCTGAGTGACATACATTTATTTTGTCTCTCTTTTCTTCGTCTTTTCTTTCCCTCTTTTCTTTGAATTAAATGAAATGAGAGAACCAGATATATACTCAGTATCAGATGTTAAGGCTGTTTATTGTTTAATTGTAAGATGTGCATCAAACTTCCAGCTGCCGTCAGGTTAACTTTCCATTATGACAAACGGCTTTAATCTGACATCAGATGTGACGGGACAGTTAATATAGATATAAATCTATATGCTGCTTCAGACAGTTACATTAAATAGTGATTGCTGTGATTGTTTATTGCATTAAAATGTGGCTGACACTCTGGAAACCTGCCTCTGAGGCTTTGTTGACATGTGCGCACATGTGCTCCTGTCACCAAATTACAGCTGTGGAGGGTGCGCTCCGCTTTGTGCTGAGAATAGACCAGGTTGGAGCTGGTGAGCTTTCAGCGCACTTTCTGCACTGTTTTAGGCACGAAATTGTCGCTGCGCAACATGAACTGCGTCACACCTCCCCATGGTGCGCCGTCAACTCCCCCTGGCACGCAGTCACACTCATCTCTGCACAGACAGTCTACCAAATTGTCAGATTGGCAGTGCGCAGGGTGCTAGGCTTGCAACCCTTGCACTGTGCTACGAAATTAGAGCCCTGAGACTCTAATCTGTTGATGCAGAGTCAATCAAGACAATCAGTGCTTAGATTTCCTGACGTCCCTAAATGCATTGATCGCTACCTGCTAGCTTCACTGTAAACACCTTTAATCTGCACCCTCACCCTTAGAGGTGAAATGGCCAATGATGAATAACGTTTTTTTTTTCATTCCATGATTGGACTTGAAATGGTGAGTCATTGTTGGATAGAAAAAAACCAACATCGATATCAGTGCAGGAAGTCATTCATTCATTCATTGCACCTTTTGTTTATTCCAGGTCTCATTAAAACCATGAACCCTCCTCACTGATTATACCTAAGAGTAGGAAAGGCCACTAACTTCTCCATCACACACACAGTCCTGCTGATTTGGCCAAGATGATTGTCTGCAGGCGACGATAACTGATTGCAAAACGATTGCTCCAATTATAACCTTTTCACACCTGCAGAACTAACGCTGTGATGACACGCTAATGAGCCCTGTGTGCTGCAATCACACAGGTGGAGTTACAATAAGACAGAGATGAAGAGGGAGGCAAACAGATGGATGCTGGGAAATAAAAAAAGCAAAGATACTGTGGTACTGGAGGCTAGACAAGAGAGGGCAGTGTGTGTGTGTGTGTGTGTGTGTGTGTGTGTGTGTGTGTGTGTGTGTGTGTGTGTGTGTGTGTATGTGTGTGTGTGTGTGTGTGTGTGTGTGTTGTGTGTGTGGGGGGGGGGGGGGTGGGGGGGGGGGGGGGGGGGGGGGGGGGGGGGGGGGGGGGGGGGGGGGGGGGGGGGGGGGGGGGGGGGGGGGGGGGGGGGGGGCTTGTTTTTCTGTCACATTCACTTCACTGAATCAGTTTGTAAAATAAGAAATGTTGTAATTTCAGATCTCTAATTTCCCACACACTCTTACAGGAGGACAGTGACACAGAGACGTTACCTCAGGAGTGCTTTAGTGAATCTTCTAAAGACCAAAGAGAAAAGCAGACCGGAGAAGAGGCTGTGCTTTATTTTGCACATCATTTGTCCGTGCAGTGCACAGCTGAATTTCTGTCACGTTTGGGCTTTTGGCAAACTAACAGCAAACTGTCTGACAGTGACAGTAGAGCCATTAGCCATTCCACAACTTTTACCTTTTTTCTTTTACCCTCCGGGGAAATTGTCTGAAAGAAACTTCAGGATGCACTAAAGCAACAACCACTGCAGCGAGAAATGAAACACGTTGAACAGCAGTTCCAAGCAGGGCTGGGTGAATCGAAAAATATTCCAAACCACAATTTAGAGCTTCAAACCAACATAAAATTATTCAGATTTTTTCTCCCTCTTGCTATCTTCTCTGCTATTACACCATCTCTTTAAAGTGATACTCCGCGATGGAACAAGTTGGGTCCTATCACAAGGTTTAGGGCAGAAATTACCCCTACAGCAGTGTTTTGTGCAGCAGAAGCCCAGAGCGCTCGCACAAAACACCCCCTCCCTGCTCCTCTGCCGGTTTCCTCTGCACTCAGACGGGGCCATATTTCACTTGACCAAAAACACAAATAAACGGACTCCCACCGAAAAAATCTGATATCAGTCTGCATTCACGCTTTATTTAGAGAATTTTCAGCGTGTTACTTGTACACAAAAACACCACTAAATAAGGCTCTAGTTCTCATGTCGTAAAATGGTGTACCTCCGCTGCAGAGCCACAGCTGGCTATGAGGCGCTCGCCGCTTAATGTATCAGTCCGCGCGCAGCGTGCCAGATATAAACAAGGTTCTAGTTCTCATCGTGTCTCTTCGTCCTGGCAGACTACCTGCGTTTGTTTATATCTGTCACGCCGTGCGCGGACTGATACACTAAGCGGTGAGTGCTTCGTAGCCAGCTGTGGCTCTGCAGCGGAGGTAGCGCCGTTTTCCGACAGGAGAACTAGAGCCTTATTTAGCTGTGTTTTTGTGTGAAAGTAACGCGCTGAAAATTCTCTAAATAAAGCGTGAATGCAGACCAATATCAGATTTTTTCGGTGGGAGTCTGTTTATTTGTGTTTTTGGTCAAAGAATGAAGGCTGCCAGAAAACCAGCAGGAGAAAGTTATTTTCTACAGTAATACCACAGAATTAAAAAACAAGTGTTTTTTATTTTTTCCTTTTTTAGGAAAATGTGATTTTTTGTTCCACAACACATTTGAATCCTAGCTGATGTGTGTTTTCAATTCCATTGTTTGAATAAATAATACCTAATTCATCATTACAGTGGCTTGTTTCAAAAATAAGCAAATATTTACTGAATAATCTGATTAGAGAGTGGGATGCATTGATCGAAAGTAGAAGGTTCAGATAATCCTGAATTTGATTTTTTTCATAAATGTCCAACCCTAGTTCCAGGAGTTTCCACCTGAGGCTGGCTGCAAAAACACCAGAAACTACATACACTCATTCAAAAAAAAACAGATCTTTTCAGGAGGAATAAACATGTTTACAGTCTGGTTAGAGCCCAGCCCCAGTGAGCCTAAATGAGACTCTCAGCGTGAGACACTCCCTGATCACCATACATGTCCAGCCTCTGTGCTGCCGATGATTTTACTTTGGATCTTTGCAGCGTGGTTTTACCTCCTTGCAAATTCAAACTGTACTGTCAGGCTAAGATTGCTGCAGCTTGTTTCTCCAAACACAAATCTTTCCACCAGCTTGTTTGAAGAGGAAACTGCTTAAATAAATAGAACAAATAAGTTCAATAAAAATATGACAGCCAGGAGCGACTGCATCAGGCTGCATGCAGGTTGGGGCATGCGCACTGTGTCAAGATGTCAAAGATTTTTGTGCCTTTTCAGCCACCATACTTTCATCCTCACTGCACAGAGAGAGATACACTTTGTGGCCTCTTTAAACTTTCCAGACTTTTGTTATCTGATGGATAATTCTTTCTGACGGCTCCCTGCTCGCTGGTGTTTAAAGCAGATTCTCTGAGAACATGTTGGAGGGCTGTTGGAGGAAAAGTACAGAGGGAGGTGGGGGGCAACCAGCTAAGTTGACCTGTGTGTGACCCCTGCTGTAGGCCAAATGGATTATCATGAGCACCTCACAGAGTCTTTTCTCAAGTGGAGGGGGTCTCTAAGTTACTGTGTGTGTGTGTGTGTGTGTGTGTGTGTGTGTGTGTGTGTGTGTGTGTGTGTGTGTGTGTGTGTGTGTGTGTGTGTGTGTGTGTGTGTGTGTGTGTGTGTTTAAAGAAAGATTTTCAGACTGATTTCAGTTTTCAAGCTTCCATTTCACGTTATTTTAATCTGTTTACATCGTTCCATGGGTGTTGTCTAATGTTCAAGCCGGCATGTGAACACCTGCATCTTCTTTTCAGACAGACAGACCTTTTCTGACAGACCAGGATCAACCGTCTGCTTTGTCCTCTGGAGCTGGGACAGAACACAGACACGTGCCGGTTTCTGTAACCAATATCTGGTGGTTTTAGCCCTTGTCGCTTGAACACTTGAACCTGCTCAGGGTTACATGGCTGGAGGATGATACAGGCCGTCTGGAGACAGGGACAGCAGATAAAAACTGAATTGTCTTTCCATTTTGAAAAACTTTATAGGGGAAGCTGCTTGTGCATCCTTATTTCTTCTTCTTCTTTGGTGCTTTATTTATAAAACTCACGTGAACAGCACACAGCTCATACAGTGCAGCATAGAAGCCCATTTTCTGCTATTCCAAAATAAACAAAAGAACAGTTGGAATTATGAGATAATAAAGCCATAATTATAAGATACAAATTTAAAATGATGAGATTAAAAAGTCATAATTATGACAGAGTAGTGAGGAAGAAACTATAGCAAAGACAGATCAGTAGCTGTTCTCTGAAGTTTGCTCTAGCTGTTGTCTAATATAGAGAAATGGATTTGACTTTTTATCTCAAAATTTCAATTAAAAAAAAAAAATATATATATTTTCATTTTTTAACTGGCTGAAATGGGTCTCCATAGTGCAGGGTTCATTAGGTTGACTTCAGAGTAAAAATGAAACACATTGGAGCTAGTCTTCACTCTGATGGGGTGTAACTGAGGATGTAGCCGTGTGAGGATGGTTGCAATGAGGACTCAGGACTGGTCTGACCCTGTTTCAACCTTAGATCAACAGTCAAAGCTGTGGTTGATGCTGCAGGGTGCTGCAGTGTGAGCAGAGCTTCCTTCATAAAATCAGTTTAACATGAAACAGGGAAGGAACTGGATCAAACCTCTGGGTCATTGGGTCATGAATGGAGAGCAGTGCCCAATGCAGACTCGTCTACATGTTTTAAAACATCTGCGACCTCTGCTGGGATCTGAACCCCCCCCGTGGTCATGATGTCTGCTGTGCTGAGGCTGCTTAATCCAGCTCCACTTTGACTGATGTGTCTGATAACACAGCATGTCCTCCTGAACACACACACACACACACACACACACACACACACACACACACACACACACACACACACACACACACACACACACACACACACACACACACACTGACAACTTCTGCAGAGTTGCAGAATAAGGGAGCAGAGATCTGCTGCTGGATCTGACTGTCCTGGTGGACTGGGATTACTCCTCCAGACTCTGAAGTGATAGACGTCATTTGCATATTCATGCTGACGGAGCGAGAGTCAACCTGCTCCATCAATCTGTCCCCATCAAACAGCCATATTGGATTTGTGATTGGAGGGATAAGAGAAGTGCTTGTATTCAGATTCTCCTCCTGAGGAAGGTGAGGAGTGAACGTGGGGAGATTGATGTTCGACACAGAGGGTCACTTCATGTGTAATCACAGCTGGGGGGCCATGAGTTGTGTATGTGTCAGTGTGTGTGTATTTTTCATGACTCCTCTTTGTGATGCAGACTTGAGGAAATAAATCATTTCCGACTTATCACAGAAGGTGTCCTCTCAAGGCCTTAATGTCAGCAGGAGAAAAATGAGAACATGGCGAAGATGATCTTGATCTGCTCAGGGACCCACAGCAGATAAATTCTCCCGTCACCTCCAAGTCATATTTTTAACATCCTGTTTCCTCCCGAGCAGCTGGAGTTGTGGGATGTGATGAGGTTCAAAGAGGAGCTGATGGGTAGAAGGATGAGGTAACTTTACAGCCGTCTCTTCTGCATGGAGTCAAAGGGTTGTCAGGCTGGGATGAAGAATTTCACATGAGCACATTTTAGCTTTGAAAGGTGACTGAACCACTGAACCATGGACCGTATGGCTCTGTTTAATAATAACAATAATGATAATAATAAATTTTATTTGTGAAGCACTTTTCATCAAAGTGATCTCAAAGTGCGTTTCCAGCTTCTGGGACAAAGAGGCGGGCCTTCTGCCTCTTTTACAGGGTGTAACGGAACAGTCAACTCACGATACAAACTTCACACGATACAATTACAAGAAATGGAAAAAAAAATGCTTTTTTATGTTGATGAAAATCAATTTGACTGCAGAAATTGGAGATAGTGAGTGGAAGTGTCTTACTTCACTATGAAAGGATGAAAACAAGTGTACCATTTTTTTCTTTTTTATCATTTTTTAAACATAAATGATGTCTTAGAGCTGTTACACTTTCAGCTCAAACCAAAATCAGATCTCTTAGCTTAAAAGTGTTGTAATAGTTCTGTTTTTAACAAGTAGATCGCCTTTGCTGAGGCCCAAACTTCAGAAAATAGACATAAATCAAAGAAACAAACAAAAGCACCTGAGCCAGACAGCCCACCACACCTGGTCTGCCTGTTTTTCAGTCTTTCCCGAATGATTTGCACAAAACAAGCCTCCTGTGCAGACTTTCAGAAGAAAATGTTATTTTGAGTTAACGCAAGACTAGTGCAACATACAAACATCAAGTTCTGTCTCTCCAGAGGTAAACGCAAGAATCATTTTACATTTTAGTTTCTCCGTTATCAAATCTCATCTCACAGGCCGTGAAAGAGCCTATACTTACTATTAACTCTTTTGCTCGCTGACTTGAAGCTGAAAGTGGTTCAGCAAATGACTCCTGAAGAGTTCTTTGGTCTTTTGATAACTGTTCTTTAGGCAGGAAACGTTAGCTTGTCTTTGTGATAGCGCTGTGAATGGTAGGTCATGTTCGTGGTGCTGGCTGTAGTGAAAGCTACACTGGAACAACAGTTTACAGATAGTCTTACGGCCAATCCCAGTGGTCACTCTTTCCCCTCCCCTTTTGTCTTACAGTTCTGCTCCCCCTTTCCTATGGCCCCCTCTTTTTTTGGGGTCAAAGGGAAGGGTTGCAAACACATCTCTCAGAAACGACTCCTCTCAATCCCCACATAAGTCATCACCTCTAGTTTCTCTTTGGCCGTTGTAGGTGGTTGTCCCGTTGTTATGACCTTCCAGAGCAAACACATTTTTACAAAGTGATGATGAACTGATGTCAGATTAGGGCGACACGTTCACAGCAAACAGACTTCACTAGCATGTACTGCATTACATGAGTGATGAAACAGCCAAGCCAGGGGAAGCGAACGTTACAGTGTTCAGAAGCTATATTATGTAGCTGTAGAATACTGTAATGTTAGCTTATCATAGCTTATGTAGCTAATGCAGCTCCTGGATGCAGCTTATCTGTCTAATCTCTCATGAAATGCTGCCCACCACAGTGAAGTCCGTCTGCTGCGAACCTGTCACCCTGGTCCGACATTGGCATAGCTATTATTAGCTGTAGCTGTTGACATAGCCGCGTTAGCTAGAGCATAATGAGTGATTTCAAAATAAAACCAACAATTCAAAACATGGCTCATATTTCCGTGGAGTAACAAAGGATTGGATATTTGAAAAACATGAGCATCATGGGAAATCTGTCATACCCCTTAGGTTCAAGGGAGGTTCTGGTTTGTCTATGTTTGGTAAATGGACTTGAGCTTATATAGCGCTTTTCTAGTCATGGACCACTCAAAGCTGCTGTACACCACAGGTCACACTTACCCATCCACACCCATTCACTCTCACATTCACTCAGTGATGGACCACAGTGTTACTATCAGTATGTCCATCAGTATATCTAATACATGCACGCTCTTTCATACCCATTCACACACCACTGACGCAGCAGTGGGAGCAACCTGGGGTTAAGTGTCTTGCCCAAGGACACATCGCCATGTGTCGCCCAGAGCTGTGCTTGAACCTACAACGTTCCGATCACCGACCAGCACTCTCCAACTGCGCCACCGACGCAGACGCAGACGTACCGACGTATGTTTGAAGGTCTGTGTAGACCTTCACCTTACAGAGAATTAGGACACCTCTTTACTAGATGTGCAAGCAAAAAACCAAGGGCTAGGAGTAGAAGTGGGATGGGCTCTTAGGGGCTGTTTACATGACAACAGTTTTAGGGTAAAATGCCAAAGTTTTGTCGCATTTTGGCCTCGCGTTAACATGGAAATGGCGTTTTAGTTGACCTTAAACGCAAACTTTTGAAAACGGCCTCCAGAGTGGGATTTTTCTGAAAAGCTGCTGACACTGTTGCCGTGTAAACAGTAAGCCGGTGTTTTCAGTGGAAACACTGATCACGCTCCGCGCAAGCGCATACAACAGGACAACAGTTTGTTGTTATGGCCGTCACGGACTACCGTGTTGTGCTTGTGTTGCTCAATCTGCTGAATCTGCTGACTGTATTTGTACGAATTGTGCATCTGTTGCTCCACTTCTGCTCTTAGTATTTAACATTCATTGGCTCAACTCTACTTCAGTGGAGATCTACCAAAGATCTCCACTGAAGTAGACAAGACAGTTATAGCACCACCTACAGGCCTGGCATGCTTACTACAGGGTTTTCAGCCCCTCAGCGTTCCCGGGTAAATGCAGATTTTTTTCACTGCATGTTAGCGTTTTTGGATGAAACGTTGTGTAAACAGGGCCTTAGTTTGGTTGCACTGCAGTGTGTAAGCTGCTATGGCAAGCGAGGAAGTCAAATCTCATCATGCATCTTTGCATTCTGGGAACTTTTTTCCACTTGATTTTATTTTATGCATCTTTAAACTTTATTTTGCCTGGTACCCATGTGTCAGCCCAGTCAGCCATGGCCCATGCCCTGCCTGAAGCACTCACAGTAACAGCAGGGTTTTGGTTTGACTTTGTTGGAATGATCATAACTACGTGGAGCAGACACATCTGGGACCCTCTGTACATCTACCAGACCAAGGAAATGCCCCTGTTTCAGACCATGTCTTCCAAATGATCCAGGTGGAAAAGCTCAGGTAGTGTCCTGTTTCCTTTGAGCATATGATGGTTTATATTTCAGTCTTCGATTCTACATGTTGGAGGATGATCTTCTGTTTCCTCAGATGCTTTAAAAGAATCTCAAACTGAGGATCTCAGAACACAAAGCTGACTTCTCTGAGTAATGACTGAATACACACACAGTGCTTTGGATCCATCAGGCTCTTTATAGTAGTTTGTGTTGAGCTCCTTTGTCCTGCTGGCAGAGCATCAGCTGGTATCGTTAAGGAGTCTCTGAGACAGCTCAGATTTTTTCTCCATGCATGGAAACTTGCTGTGGCTGGGTGTTGTGCTTGTAACTCTGGAGCACATGTGTATCTGAGGTGGCGTATTTGAGCAAACTGTGAGTTAAGAGTTGGAAATCATGTTGATAAATCCCGTGTGAATGTTGTCTGAGCTCTCAGCTGGAGTGAAAGTTTACTAACTCTCTGAATGGACACCTGATCTGCAGGAGAGGCTCTGCAGCAGCTGATGACGCCTCTCTAACGGAGGGTAACAGCTCGTCTCTAGGGGCTCAAAGCACCGCTGTGATATCATTGAGGATCTTTAGAGCACCCTGATTTTTTCAGCAGTGTCACATCACATCATGTGACGGCTGTTTGTGGGAGAACTCCTCTTAATGAATCATCTCTGTGCTCGCAGACGCAGCACACCCTCAGCTGCTCCTTCACGGGCTGTGTGCTGCTGCAGGGGACAGTCTTCATCTATGATCCTTAATTGCTTGCCTCTCCCTCTCTCTGAACTTGCATTGATTTCTCATGTTCACATGAGCTCTCTGAAAATGGCGCCATGACATCACAGAACAGAGCGGCTGCATGGTCCTCTTAGAATGAGAGAAAGCACTGCACAGAGGGGACCCACATGTTGAGCTGTGGTTGTGTTGGTTTTGGGGTTTTTAGGCTCATGGTGTAATGAAGGAAAGATGGCAGGGAGCCACATGAACAGGGTCTATGATGAGAACAACATTCCCCGATCCAGAAGCAGCAGAAAGCCTCTGAGCACGCTCTGTGATGACAACACTCTGTGTAATGGAGGGCTAATGCAGATTTAGACAAGAGCTGAAGGAAGAAACATCATGCTGTGGTCTTTTAGCTCTCTAATTCAGCCGCACACTAAGACATGTAAACAATCAGACTCAAAACAAAAACAGATTTCCTCTTAAAGGGACAGAGCACAGATCAATAACAGACAGTACAGGCCCTTTTTGCACGGCTGGAGAAGAACCATCAGCTGAGACACTAAGGCCCAGTTTCCTGTACACAGATTAAGCCCTAGTTCTAAACTAAATCACATTTTAAATCAGGATTTATTTGAATAGCTTTCTGAGATACAGATTAAAATAGTCTCAGACTTGTTTTGAGTTAGGGGTAAAGTCTCAGGATTTTCCTAAAAAATGTCAACTTTTACAGGAATGATCCTGCTTAATCATCCCTAACGGGCTCTTTTACATGTGTGTTTGTGTCTGCCTCAACCCCGTCCTCTGCCTGGATGTTGATGTTTTGGTTGTGTCGGGACATTTCTAAGTGGAGAGTAAGCTTGGTTACATTAGCCAATCACAGTGTGTCCAGTGCACAAGTAACTTGACGCACTGATTAGCGAGTGTAAGAAGCTAACCAGAGCAACTACGATAGTGGACTTAGCACAAGGGAAGAAAAACATGAATCTCCTGCGCTCTCCAGAGAGTGCAGCAGCGATGGTCTGAGAGCCATGGCAGAGGGCACGCTCCACATTGGACCCAGCTCTCACCTCCTGTGCAGCAGTCTGTGACCCATACATCTGATTTCCCCACCTCTGTGGCTTCAACTTAAGTTTTTCCTTTACGGACACTCTACTCTCCAAACCCCCCATGGTGACAGCAGGTAGCACGTGCTAAATCCTCATTTAAAGAGGGCAGTTTGCTCCTGTTATCAGCTGAGCATGCAGTCTGAGTAGATCACCTCTAACACACCCACTGATAACAAAGTAAAGTAGATGTTCCTGTTTTCTTTCTCTAAAGTAGTTTTATAATGTTCTACAGTACATCTGACATGTTCAACCTCTGACAAAAAAATATTAGCCAAGTCAAAAACAACGTTCTGATGTCTTCTCAACTCAGGTATGAGTAGCGGAGCATCTGAGCTTGACAAAATACAATAGTTACTTGATTTATATCCTGATAAATATCCATATCAACTGATATAAGAAAAAAATACCCTGGTAGGATTTTTTTCTGGTATCCCCCAGCCCCTATCGACCAGTTTTTACATTTCAGGCCCTATTTCTTTTTTTTTAAATTTCATTTTGGGTTGTTGTTTATTTCAGGCTTCAGTGCGTCTCATATGGGCAAACACACATTTCATAGTGAATGTGTTAGTTCGACCAGGCCACCATTCAGGGATGGGTACCGAATTATGTACTTTTATAGGCACCGACCAAATTTTGTTAAGAAGTTTTGTCAAATGGTACCATGTTGAGGTACCTGAATGCATCATTGTGACTGTGAGGGAGTGGAAAAGGTGATTTTCCATGCTGGGCATGAACAGCATTACAAGGTTAGATATCAAAAAAAAAAATGTTAAATTGAAAAGATTTTACATTTTTTTATTTAACAAATTGATATTTATTACCAGATGAACACAAAAATGTTCAGAAACCGCTGAGCAGTGATTGCCAGGTCACAGGACTCGGTACCGAATCTTTTCAAATGTGAAAGTTGTTGGAGGGTCCTGTTGGTAACCTTGTTTCTCTGATGATTTCTGTGTAAATGATGAATAATAAATAAATCATTAATGAAATTTAAATCAGAAATTTTCCAGCCCAGGTTTTGGGAGCACCCTCACCTTGCACCATGTGCACCTTGTTCATGTGATCCGGCCTCCTACACCTGATCTGACTGGTCCCTGATTACCTCAGTCAGAGACTCTGGAACTAGTTAATCTGAATGTACTTAACAACTCAGAAAGCAATTTGGTTTGTGTGGATTAAGTTTAACCAGATTAGTTTAACCCCCGCACACCATCATACCTCACCGTCAGGTTTCTGCGGACCAGAGAATGAGTTCACTGTCGGTGTAGTTTTTCCACCTGCTGAAGGTGAAGCTGGATGGATGGAGGAAGGGTGATGGAGGTCTGGAGCCAGAGGTCAGGGCTGTAGCTGCAGACTGGATTTCCTCTCTCACCTGGTGAACTGTGTGGTGTCAGATTCCCCGAGGAGAGGGAGATGAGTATGTCATGCTGTGCCTGTGATCCCTCCTCCTGTGTGCACTCATTACACTCTCCGCTGTGTCGCCCACTCCTCCACTCCTCACTGAGCTCAGCTGGCACAAAACAGCTCTGAATTAAGAAGAAGAAGAAAAAAGCTGCATCACTTTTTCCACATGTGGAGAAGAATCCTCGCTCCCAGCTCTTTCTTCAAATGCAGACGCTTTGGTTTGTTTCTCATGAGGGAGTCATTTAGAGAAAAACACCAGAGAGCACTTGGGGATGAAAGGAGAGAAAAACAAAAGTTTGTATGTTTGCTAAGAAATAGCAAAAAGAGTAAAATAGAGGAGGAGAGGAGCTGTGTCTCCAGAGTTAATGGAAATGTATGTTCTCTGAGGCCGCAGCACGCCATCCAGATGGCTAATGGCTGCATGCGCCTCTCCTGCAATCATCAACTGTCATCATACACAGCAGGAGGCCAGAAAACTCACACACACACAAACACACACACACGCATACACATACACAGGTCATTGTGGAGAGATTTTATGATCCGATGTTTGACCCCATTGATTGAAGATTGATCCCCTCTTCTGTCTTCGGATCTGTGTGTGTGTGTGTGTGTGTGTGTGTGTGTGTGTGTATGTGTGTGTGTGTGTGTGTGTGTGTGTGTGTGTGTGTGTGTGTGTGTGTGTGTGTGTGTGTGTGTGTGTTTGGGTGGGTGAGTGTTTGATCTGCCTGCTTATGAAAACATGCAAACTGACTCCTACAACACACAAAAACACAACAACTGCAATGTTACACAATCCCGCAGCAGCATAGTGTAATATTTATGTGTAACTTTCTTTATGTCTGGGCTTCTTCTCTCCTCCCACTGATCACTCTGTGTCCATGCAGACAGTACTGTGTTTACCAGCTGAAAAAGTCATTCCAGATTCATGATGAGAGTAACTTGGTGACACAGAATGTGCTTTGACCAAAGAATATCAAGATAAACTCATTTACTGTCAGAAGTATCTCTAAACCTGAATAAGATGTGGATCAGTGTTGCTAAAATTAAAAAAAGTTTAACAATCTGCATTAGTTTAAAATATTAAAGACTTCTGAGTCACCCTCTCTTTTTGTGTCCCTTTCATTCTCATGTTGTGAAAATTTGAATATGATAAATTATCCTATATTAAGAGCTGTCTGCTTTAAAAGCAATGCAATTTAAGTCTGAAATTACAGGGTACTTTTATTTTAATCACATAGCTTAGGCCCTGTTTTCATGATTTTTGACCCAAAAACACAAAAATTGCTGGAAGAGAAATCTGTGTTTACACGGAAACGCTGAGGGACTGAAAATGCTAGTATCATGCCAGGCCTGTAGTTGGCGCTATAGCTGTAGAGTCTTTTAATAGCCCTCTGCTAGAGGTGGCTGATCATCTAGTGTAGATTTGTAGATTTTATATTGAAATGTGGCTTGGCTGATTGTAGAAGTGGTGCAACAGATGCACATTTAGTTGAGGGGCAGTCAGCAGAACAAGCACAACATGACAGTCGGCCATTGTTTCTGATGTTGTCCAGTTCTGAAATGCAATGACACCTTTGAGTTTCATCAAACAAGAACAATGGTCCCGAATGCCTCAAATACACCAGATATGTCTGCAGTCTGACCCAGTTCCTTTGCGTCTTGACTGCATCTGTCAACTCACACTGAGTGTGTGTTCAGTCCAACATGCTGTAAGACTGAGAGACAGCTGGAGTCACAGACTGAGGAGTTCCTGCTCTTCCCATTACATCAAAAGGTCTCTCTTCTTTTGCTGGGCTGTAAAACCTCCAGCCTGTTGACCCCTGGTCTGGCTCCACTCATTTTATCTGTTTGTCGTTTAAGTCTGCAGAGATGCGCTTCAGACACACCAGCTGTATTTCAGTCGCGTTAGCCCACCTCAGTGTCTTCCTGTCTGGGTACGACACCTCTGTGCTTCCAAACGTTACATTTTACTCAGATGAACCCCAGATAGCTCAGCTGACAGGCCAACATAACCTGTGAGTCAAACTAAATGAAATTCTACTGAGGTGTTTTGAGCTAAGCATACAGGTGCAGCCCCATCACAGACTCTCAGGCCCCGTTTACACGGAGACTCCCGCAAAGATTCTTCCTTTGCGTTTCCAAAAGCCATCCGCGTTTACATGAGGACGGGGTGAAAACGATCCGCATTCATACGACTCCAGGAGGACAAGTCACTTCATCTGTTCTTTCTTTTTCTGCCGTTTTGTTGTGTGAGACGTTCGGCAATCCAACCATGATGCGCAGTAGCGCCACCTACTGGACCGGAATGGCTCAACTGGAAATGTGGCTGAGCGTGCAGCCTTCACCTGAAAATGCGAGTGCGCATGCGGTGACGTCAGCGTTTCACCCTGAGACGCTCCGCTCTGTGTTTACACAAAGCTGGATGGAGGAGCGGATTCAGATCTTTCCACTCTGGGGAGCGTTTTCAAAAGATTGCGTTTTCACTGAAAACGCAACAAAATGTTTGCGGAATTGAACGTTTTCGGCGTCATGTAAACGGGACCTCAGTTATTTTAAAGTGTGTTTGCTCTGCTTCAGGCACAGAGAGTTAATCATGATGCATTTAAATGCATCCTCAAGAAAATGACGTCTAGGAGAGGAACCTGGATGACTCCATGGTTTAGAGGAGAAATAAGTTTCTGTCTTAAAAAAACAAAACAAAACAAAAAACTGATCATTGCAAAAGAAGTAATGATTGGTCTAACTTCCTAACATGAGCTCCACGCAGCTTTCAGGAGCAGTTATTGGTCAACCAATAAAAGAAACAGCAGCTCTGTTCAAACTTGGTTCATCTCAAGTTTCCAATGTGACATCAGTTGTTGAGGAGTCTTGATAATCTGTCAGTGACACTCTGACCAGACAAACTCATGAGTTTCAGAGTTGAACATTTTTGCCAACTTCTGTCTGTGGTGAGAAAACTCTTTCTGTGACTGAACCAGACACAGCCTTCCTGATTTAACCATAGAAAGCTGCAGAAGATGGAGGTTTGGGAGGTTTTTGGAACGGCCCGTCTGTTCCAGGCTGAAGGCCGAAAGATTTGTGTTTTACCCCAAATGCAGCTACGGTTGACCACAGCAGCAGCCTGTCCGCACAGGTAGCCAACACAGAGTGGGTCAGGGATCCACCCTGTTGGATCTAGTAGATGAACGCCCCCTTTACAAAACTTGATTTCTGTTGGAATAAGAAAATATGTTGTCTGTTCACTCTGAGTGATCTGTCAGCTCCAGAATAAATGATCACAGCTCTTCTTCTCCAGATGAATATTCCAAGATCACTGTTGTGTCTGGTGTTTCCTGCTTGCCACATCTCTGCGGCAACGAGTGGCTGCCGGTGGGCGAACGCGACAAACGCAACAATAACAGAAACAAAAATCAGTACGCCCATTGTGCTGTAGTGATGTCACACTGACGTTTTCTGTGATGATGTCACCATGATTGCAACTGCTTTAAACATTCATCAATTCAGCGGCTGGCAGGCAAACAGTTGTGGCCACAGAGCATTAAAGATGACATCTACTGCTGATTTGAGCAAATCCTTGATTTTACTGAACTATGATTGGCTTAGCCACTCAGTCATTAAACCATTGATTTTCTGAAGAAAGAAAGAAAGAAAGAAAGAAAGAAAGAAAGAAAGAAAGAAAGAAAGAAAGAACTGTAAAAAAAAAAAAAGAAGAGGACTGGACAAGTTTAAAAGGAAGAAGCCAGAAAAAGCCCCTGGTAGCTCCTGCTCAGGGGGCTTCGTTTTTACTGATGCTGAACATCATCACTGAGGAAATGAAGATGTGCTATAAATCTGAACATACCAGGTAAAAGCTCTCACCTGATTCCCTTACCTGCAGCGTCACTCCTGCCCACAGAACTTTCGCTGTGTGTCATGTTTGATTCATGTCTCCAGCTGCTTTTAACAGCCTGGGACACCTGCAGGTCAGAAACCAGACCCAGCTTCAGAGAGAGCCAGAGCGTGACCCTCTGAACTCATCCTTCTCTCACACTGCTGGTACTTTGTGTCTCCCCCTCTCTGCGCTGGCTGGACGCAGCCTGCAGGTGTAATGATCAGTATCAGGTATCATTCTCTCTGCAGGGCAGCTGGGGGAGGAGCACTCTTACTCTCACAGATGAGATGTGGACGGCCTGACAGAGGTCGTCTCTGCTTATTAGCAGCAGTGATATGAGCACAATGCTGTGTATTTATTCTAACAGGGACATTAACATGGTGGCTTCAGGAAAGGTCGCAGTTATCTGGAAACAGAGCATGCTGAATTACTGTTGGTTACAGAAACGCTGTCCTCTGTGGAGGATGAGCCAAGGTTTTTCCCAAGGTCTGTGCAAGGGGGGGCGTGCAGTCCGCATGCTGGAGTCATTATTTGTGTGGTGGCGAGTTTTATTGCTTCCCACTCGTGTTAAGTCAATCCAACGATTGACTCTCCTGCCATCCTTTGACAGTTTCATGTTGGGCTGTTATGTCTCTGTGTGTTTCTGGTCCATCAGCGCCATGTTCTGGACGGCTGAGCCAGCGGTCTGTCAGCTCCCGGTCCAGGCCGAGCAGCTCCTCCAGGCAACATGAGGGTGGGTGGAGCTCTCCATCCTGGAGCCCTGAGCTGGATGGCTGCGGGCCAGTGGCTAGGACAGCCTCCAGCTCCTGATGTCATGGTGGTTTCTCTGGTATCAACACCCTCAGGATGTGTGCTCAGCCGTGGCTGTTTGTTTCTGTAGGACAAGAGAAAGTCACAACACCACCAGAGCTCTTTTTCTTTCAGCTGCGCTGTGTTCCTGCAGCCTTCATTCAGCTCCGTGTAGCTGAACACAAGAGAAGCTGAATGAAGGAGGAACAGTGGATGAACCGTGCTGTGGCCGTGCTCCCTCTGTCTGATTACAGGGGGACACTACAAAGTCCTATTTCTGACTCTGAAAGTTGCTGAGCTGGAGCTGACGGACGGGGAATGATTGTGTTTCACATGCTTCTGCAGGCTGCAGGCACACACACACACACACACACACACACACACACACACACACACACACACACACACACACACACACACACACACACACACACACACACAAACACACACAAAACCATCTTTTTCTTCCAAAGGAATCAGCATGCACAGAACTTAAGGTACTCATGTTGAGAATTGAAGCCAATTCAAAGACTTCAAAAAGCTGCAGTTCCCTGGTCGTCCACTTGAGGCTCTTTTCCCTCACCAGGGTATCTGATGAATCCTGAAGGTAATTTCACTACCTTTTTAAGACATTTTAAAATACCTTTCTGAAAACTTTGAGAACACATCGCAACTTTTAGCTGTTGTTAGCAACCCATCTCTAACAGTTGTAGTTTGTATTTTAGCAGAAATGAGGTAAGCTGAGAAGGAATAAAGCTGGAAAGAACAAATGAAACCAATGCCCGCAGTAGGCAGTATGAAAAAAAACCCTGAGGGGCTGAAAGCGCTGTAGTAGACATGCCAGGCCTGCAGTGGGCACAATAACTGTTTTGTCCATGAAGCAGCTTTTGGTAGATCTCCAATGAAGTAGAGTTGGGGTGAATTGGTGAATTGGTGAATGCTAAGAGCAAAAGTGAAGCAACAGTCTTTTTGTTAAAGACAGTCAGCAGATTGAGCAGCACAAGTTTAACATGGTAGTCCACAACAATCCTAACAATGGTATCACTGTACTGTTGGATGTGCGAGGCAGAGTGAATCAATTAACAATGCTCTTGAATTAAGACAGGAAATTAATTCCATAGTTCAGCCCCTTACAACAGTTTTGAGCGGCCCTTACCCAGATGGACTATTTCTGTGGCTGATACATGGAACCATCTGTCTGCCATGTCAGGTAAGTTTGCGATAGTTGTGAGGAGGGAAATAAATATTCATAGATATTCTTAGAAACAAAGCTTGAATAACAATAAAATTTAATACCTCCAAAAAATCACGATCAAGACTTTTTAAAATACTTTTTGGGGCCTTAATTTTCTTAAATTTTGGGCCCCGTGGACACCCTGCTTACTGATGGGGTTTGGAGGAAAAGTCAGTTGATTTTTAGGATTTACTCCAAAAATAAGATACATGTTAAAATCTGCTGTTTCTCCAGTGTCCACTTGAGGCTGGCCCCAGAAGTACAGGAAGTCACATACACACCAAGCCAAAAAGCACTTTCACAGCAGAAACAAACCTATTTCCAGCCTGGTTCAAAAAACGTCTCCTGTCTGAGTCAATAAATTTACTATCAGTACACACTGTACGGGGGGGAATTTTTTGTGACCGACATGGCCGTGATAGCTGATGTGCTTCATTTTCAGTTTCAGACACAGACGGGTCACGTCGGGGCAGTCTATGGTGGAGCTCTGTTAGCTTCTTCAGCCCACATTCAGAGTCTCTTTCTGAGGGGACACACTGCTTTCTTATCTTTCAGCTCTTGAACCATCTCTGGCTGTCCCACTCCTCCTCTGAACATGGTCCCTCCTGGTCCCAGAAAACAAGCTCAGTGCTGAACCTGAGGCTTGACAGAGGCCGTGGAGAGTCCTGTGTTTGTGGTGTTGAGAAAGCCTCTGGGTCCAGTCTCCTGGTTGTTAAGCCTTGAGCTGTGCGTCACACAGTCACCATCAGAGACAGCTGACGCTCTCTGCAGCTGGCTGACGCTCAGGTCTGTGCATGTTGTATCTCTGAGACATCAGACAAAGAGGAAGTGTCCATCACTGCTCTCCCAATCCTCTCACGTCTATCGACCGTTCATCTCCGCCTCCTGCTTTTTATCGATTTTCTCTTTTGATTTCCACTCTACGCTCCCCCCTTCACTGAGCTCATCACTGCTCACTGTCTTTCCCCTAACTGTACGTCTGTGTTTGGCTGGTCCAGGTCCCTCTCTGTGTCTCTGAAGGTAAACAAGAGACTGCCCAGGTGGAGCAGAGTGAATGCTGTCCTCATATTGATCTTCTCCCACTGATAGGAACCAATGTCAAACTTCTCCTGACACTTCTGACCTTGTAGAGCCTGAAGCATCACATCTGTCACACTGTTGAACACTTTTCTGCACAGGGTTTCAGGTGATTGCTGCTTTAAACCCTTTTGGAGTCAGTGTGGATATCAGGGAGCTGTAGGGTGAGCCCTGGCTGCTCTGAGGGAGCAGAGCCAAGAGAGGAACCCAGAGCATGAATTTTCTATGGACACGGTCACACTGGAAAACCGTACCTTGCTAAAGCACACTGCAACCCTTAAGTCCAGATTGTTTGGTCAGTGTGACCAGGCCGTCCCACTTTTTGGCACCCGTCCGTATGGGTGCTAGACTAAACCAATCTAATATCGGAAGGTGGAGCAACACACTGCAGACCATTGACCATTTTAACCATAAAAGAATGGTCACTTACCGTGTGACCGTGGCTGTATTTCTCCTGGTGGCACACAGACTTCTCTGAAACAAAGCTTGATTGTTCTTTGTATCAAAGAGCTACATGCCAGTCACAGAGAGGACGAAATGCTGGATGTCTTCCATTGTTGCACTTTGTTTACTGTGTCACGTTTTTCTTCTTTGTTGGACTTTTTAGTGGGATACACTGTGTCGCACTGCTTTGGCATCACGCTATTGTTTAACAGATGCCGATGTCCGACTTACACACCGCCTACCAGGAGAGGGCACAGTTTGCTGTGGAAACACGAATGGGATCAGGCTTAACTGTACCAAACCGTGCCAAACCGTACTGCTTGGTGGAAACAGCTTTAGACAGGACTTGTGGTCAGTGTTGCCACAGTTAGCTTGAAAAAGTAATCTGATTATTGATTACTCCTTTCAGGTAACTGAGTTACTGTACTTTGAGTACTTGATTTTAAAGTAACTAAGTGAGATTATAGGTTGATTTTTTAGCGACATGTAGCAGCTGCCTACAACACCCCCCACCGCCTCATATATTTCACTGAGCAGACATTTTTGTCCAAAGCATCGTATAACACTGAGCATTTGGGGGGTATGGTACCCTGCTCAGTGGCACCTCGACAATGCTCAGGAAATGATGCTGACACCTCAACAGCTATCAGCCAAATTCCCAATCCTAGTCTATGCTGGGAGTTGAACCAGTTACAAAGCCAAGTCCCCATGGACTGAGCTACTGCCGCCCCTGATATGTCAAACTGTGTGATCATAATGAATAATAACCTGAGTCTACATGGTTTGTTATTGAGGGGCATGCAGAGTCTGCTGGTAGTTGGGAAACATGTGCTTCACAATTAATAACTAAAAATATTGATTTTAAAATTTAAAAATTGATTTTAAATTTTGAAATACAACCGAAGGCCCATTTCCCCTCTCTTTATGTACGAAAATGTAACTGTCCTTTCCAAACAATGTTACCTTCGCTGCTCACATACTTCCATATGTCCTTTGCGCCATCAAGACAAAAATGGACGCAGCGTTTTAGGAGGTGTTGGTTGGTGAAGCTGTAAACTACATCGTCAGAGTTCCTCTGGTGGTACTGCTGCTTTAGGGTTGTTTTCGTAAGCCTTGTGGAAACGTGCAGAAATACAGAAAAAATGAATGGAACGCATGGACAAAAGGCTTCGTCCATATCTGTATATAAAGTGGAGCATAAAGTGGTGCCCTGGTTGGAGCACCCTGGTCTAAAAAGTCTGGACATGCCCGTTCTTGTCACCGCGCCTCGTTGCAGGTAGCCTATGTGTGTGGCTCTGCTCATCAGCAGATGGATTTATGCCAAACGGATGGTTCAGCTCATGGAATAGAGGGAGTTACAGAGAAAGACAGGACTCAGCTTCCCCTCAGATAAAAGTCAAAGAACTTCTCAGACATTAATGGACAGATTTATTAGTGAGCTGTCCTCGTGCTGAAAATGTGACCTGTTGCAGACTTCGCTACTGAGAAATTGCACTGCTTCACGTTGTGACACACTGAGTTATCTCCCTCTGACCCTGCTGAGACTTAAGGCCTTCTTGCACACTGCTTTTGTTTTTTCGTCCGAAAGGTACGCACATTAAAAAATAAATCCCATGTCATGTCAATCAACTTGCACACTCGATCCGAAACTTTCTTCCGTTTTTCAGAACAGGTTCGAGTTTTTTGCATTTTTTCGCATCTGCCCAGCTCATTTCCTGGGTAGTTTGACTACTCAGAGACCCTGTAGGCCACTTTCAACATGTCATTCTCACATTTTCTGACATATTTTCTCTACACATATTGAGCAATGTTTGGATGATGAATGAAGACTCGTGTATGTGTGTTTGTGTGAGTGTGTGTGTGTGTGTGTGCGACAGTGTGTCTGTGTGCTTGTGCATGTGCACATACTGACACAGCCGCTGCTCAGGATCAATGGCTTGATGAATCCATTGTTGTCGATGTTTAAATGATGAAGACTTGTGAACATGTGTGTGAAGGTGTGTCTGCGTGCCTGCGCCCGCATGGCATAGGACATGCTGACAGCCGCTGCTCAGGTCAATTGTTTAATCACCGCGTGATGATTCCATTTTTCTCGTACTGTGAATTTTTGCAAATAATGCAAAATAAACGCACCAGAGACAGTGTACAAGGTGTCTGTTTGTCGGATTATGGATCCAAAAAACACATCTGAATAAAACGAACTCAGTGTGCAAAGACCTTTAACGCCATGCTTTGACCAAAGAAGACAGCACCATTATTGGCCTAATACGAGCAGAGTGTGTGAGTGTAACAGTGGCTGTATGTTACACAGCAGTGGAGATTATAAAGTCCCTGGGAACCGTACAGTGGGTATCAACGCGTCAGGCTGAATTATTCACAGCTTCAGCGTCACCAGGGTGACAGTGGGGGGGAAAGTAAACACACACTTTCTTTTTGTCTGTGTGTGTGTGTGTGTGTGTGTGTGTGTGTGTGTGTGTGTGTGTGTGTGTGCGTGTGCTCTCATACATGACACCATGGTGGAGTGTATCTGCCGTCTGCTGCTGGCTCAGATTACCTGTCAGTCACTCAGGTGGTTGCCATGTCTGAGGAGAAGCTGTGACACAAACACGACCTTTGAGGAGGTTTTATTTCCTGCGACGGACAAATCAAATCAAACGTTCAGTCTGACATTGTTCGAGCTGCTCCGTCACACGGTCTGTTTTCACCCAGAGTTAATAAAAGCTTTGCCAGCACTGCCTCCTCAGGGAGGAAATGAACGGCTTGCCAGTCCTTCATTGGCAAATAAAACCTCTCTGGCAAACAGGAGCTCTCTGCAGGGACCAAGCTGCACCGAGGAGACACAAGCTGCTCTGAGGTCCACCACACTCCCTTCCATTCACAAGCTGATGGAGCAGCCGCACTTCACTCTGTAATCACCCCACGTTATCCCCGACTCTCTGAATACAGCAGCTTGTCTCAGCAGCATGTTGTTCCCTGTTCCAGCAGCGGTCTCTCTTTAATGAACTTTTTTCATCATTTAAGCTGAGCATCGTCCACAGAGACTTCAGTCACACCTCCGGACCATCAGCACATCTCTAAAGCTGGGCATACACTGTGCGGTTATTGGCTCGTTTTGGGACGATTTGCCACTTGTGTCTATTTTTGGGATCGGGATGAATTTTGTCTCAATCATGTGTTGTGCCTCGTGCAGTATATGTGGAGTAATGAGAGAGATTAATACCTCACAACATGCTCCCAATCACAAATTCATTGATCCCAAGAAAATCAAATGTTAGAAATCCTGGTTGCTCCTCGTAAAGGTATCATAGAGTAGGAGCAGTACCACGAGCAGACTTGCCTCAACCTACCACACAGAGCATGAGCCATCTCTGAAGTGATGTTTAGAAGTTGGTCCAAAGTTCAATTTAGCTGTCACTACTTACCTCCTGTTCTCACCGAAGAATTGAGAAACCTTATTTCCTACATCTGCCCAGACAGTTCCTTGTCCATACACGTCTTCTTCTTTTTTTGTTTGTTGTCCCTTCACATAGGACAGCACAAATTGCCAAGGCAGTGTGCTTATTTGTTGTTGAGCATCTTCAGTGTGTCTCCTACTTTCGAGTTTTTTATTCTCCTCCTTTTCACGTTGCAGAGCTGGATACCAGAGTCTTGCTCCCTAACGCCATAGAAGAAGAAGGAAACAGAGTCCGATGCGTTGATGTATAGCGTGAGCAGTGGCATCAGAGCATCGGGTCGTGTAGTGTGAGAACATGATTCATGGTCTGTGAACATCTGAACTCAGCGATCAAATCGTGCAGTTTGAGATGGCGCTGAGTCAAACGATTTAAAATATCGCACAGTGTACGCCTGGCTTAGACATGTATGACAATCAGACTCAGCTGTGTTTGCTACTTGACTTCATGTGTTTGTGTGTACAGCTGTTCTTATTTCTCTGGGAACTTTAAAACAAACGGCTTCAGAGTTTTTAAACTTCGAAACTGAAGAATCCTTCAGTTCAGATGAAAAATCTCCTTAATCTTCCAACGGTTCACTTTTCATTTGTACATACCTGACTTCTTCTGCTCTTTGTTAAAGCGTGACTGGTTGGATGTGAAGCCTGGTTTAATGTGTAGAAACGCTGATCTTATTGTGAACCTGTTTAAATTTGAACCTTTATTTCTGGTATTTTTGCCTGGGTTTGATTGGACAGCTGTAAAGAGACAGGAAACGTGAGAAAAGAGAGAGTAGGAAGACATGGCTGGGAGTTATTTTTGGTTCATTATTGAAGATCAGTTGAACTCATGGTACATGGATTTTCATGCTTTAACTATCTGTAAGTTTGTGACAGTTATAAAAACTGTAAGAACAGAAATGGAGCTGAGATGAACCAGTGACTAACCAGAACTGGTCAGGTCTGTGATGTGTGTACAATGATAGAAAGCAGCACAGGCACTTTGTCCTCTATACATGGGCTGTTCACTCTAAACTGCTCAGTCAAGGCTGAGCTTTCTTTAAAAGGTACTTCTACCTGTCCTGAGTACAGACATGGTTCCTGTCTCAGCTAATTTGAGTTTCAGTTCAGATAAATCTTCAGTCTGTTTCATAACCAGTTTAAACTCCTCACACTCTCCTCACACTGGAGCTTGAAGTGCAAAGTGTACCCAAACTGTGGTCTGTATCACGGCACAGCAACACTTTGGGCTCTAATTTCATGGCGCAGCGCAGGGGGCGCAAGCCTGGTGCACCCCGCACAGTGTTCATTTTGTGCGGCGCACCGCCATGCGCTGCCAATTTGACAATTTGGTGACCGTCCGCACAGAGATGGGTGTGACTGCGCACCAGGGGGAGTTGACTGCGCACCAGGGGGAGGTATCAGCAGATTCATGTTGGCACAGGGACAATTTCTTGCCAAAAACAGTGCAGAAAGTGCGCTGAAAGCTCACCAGCTCCAACCTGGTCTATTCTCTGCACAAAGCGGAGCGCACCCTCCACAGCTGTAATTTAGTGACAGGCGCACACGTCAACAAAGCCTCAGAGGCAGGTTTCCAGAGTGTCAGGCACATTTTAATGCAATAAACAATCACAGCAATCACTATTTTCTAGTTGTTAGTTGTTAGTTGCTAGTTTCTACTACTTTCCGTTGCTAGGCGCTACCCAAGTAGCTGCTTGTTGCAGCAGCTCTCTCTTCTTTGTCCGTTTCTTGTAATTTTTTCGTCTCTTTTTCGTCATCTTTGTATTTGGAGTGGATCATCACTTTGTATGGTTCATTGTTGGTCACGGACACCAAACTTTTTGTGGCTTCTGCGATATTTTTGACTACTTTTCTCCTGTGTTTGTCTGGAGATCCTACATGTAACCATGGCTGCATTGTTTACATGCAAAATTAGCTGTTAGCAGCCTGTAGCATGTCAATGCTAACTAGTGTAGGGCTAGATGATTTCCCTCAAGCTGAGGAGGAGGAGGTGAGGACGACGTGCTGGTTCTCGGATGTGAGCTGGGAGGTGACGACGTGGACCTGTCCTTCCATCCATTGTTGTTGGGAACGTGGGATCCAGCTCCAGGGGATGGACGAGCTAGCTGTGCTAACCCAGCAGCTCGTGCTGTTCACAGACGTGGCTGACGGAGCTGACATCGGACGCCGCAACACATCGGAGGAGCTTCGCCTGCTGTGAGCAGACAGGATCCAGGAGACAGAGACTGAACAGACTGCTGGGGAGGCTCAGTCCTGGACCCTGTGGAGGTGGAGACTGGCTGGGCTGGAAAGTGGTGGACGAGTGGTGGACGGGATGTCGTCATCTAATTTCTTATGGACATTTTTTGCACTTTCTATACTCTGTCTTACTTTTGTTTTCTTAAATGCTGCGGTGACTCCTGAATTTCCCCTCGGGGATAAATAAAGTATTTTCTATTCTATTCTATTCTATTATATTATATTTAATGTAACCGTCTGAACCAGCATATACATTTATATCTATATTAACTGTCCCGTCACATCTGATGTCAGATTAAAGCCGTTTGTCATAATGGAAAGTTAACCTGACAGCAGCTGGAAGTTTGATGCACATTTTACGATTAAACAATAAACAGCCTTAACATCTGATACTGAGTATATATCTGGCTTCTTCTATTTGGCGATGACAAACCAGGAGTGCAGGTGGATCAAAAGTATTCTGAATGGATAAGCCAGCTGTGTAACTGTCTCTTCATTTTGTACTCCTATTAATGACAAAGGAACAGATTACATCTGTCCCAGGAGCTGGCCCACACGGTGACGTGCTTCGTGTCCTCTGATACGCCCCGCTGTCCATTCTCCTGCTGCAGGGACAGCGGCTCTGACCGTCTCCACTACCGGGTCTTTCCAGCACACTGTTTCCGCGGTGCTGGGGATGACACAGACCAATCAGACGCTGCACCTCGGCAGCAGGGCATTTAAAGGCAAGGAGAGGCGCTCATTTGATTGGTGAAAACAGCGCTCGGCTGTGTTAAACCCACTCATGGCTTTTTTCCTCCCTCTCTGCCATTTGTGCGGAGGGAGGCGTGGACTTTGCACTCCACTGCGCCTCTCTGCGCCTTCAGTGCACCTCTCTTGGCACTGCAGGAAACTTGCAAAGTGCGCTGGTCACGCCCTGTCTGTGCAGCAAAGGCCGGCGCAGGGCAGGTGCGCCTGCGCTTGTGCCTGGTCTACGAAATTAGAGCCCTTTGACTCAAAGGCTGTGTATGTGGAGTCAGCTGATCAAAACATCAACAGCACCAGAACAAAAGTTGACATGTTACTCACACTCCGATTGCTGTTTAACTCTGTTGTTGTTGTTGCTGCTGCTGCTGTTGTTTTATCTAAGCTGTAGTTCAGCCTGCACTACTTGGAGCTGGAGCTCTAATTAATGTCTGCTGCCACGATGTTCTAAAGCTCTACTACCTGGATGTAAGCAGTCACAGGTATCGTGCTGTGGTGTGTCGTAGTTTGTCGGCATGTTGATCTACGTATGTTAAACAACCGTCTGGGGGAGCAGAGTCTGTGACATAAAAAAAAGTAAAATACCTGACACGATCTACTTCTCCAGTCTTCAAACCAACAACAAAACTAGTTTTTGATTTTGAACATTTATTTATTTATTTATTTATTTATTTATTTATTTATTTATTTATTTATTTATTTATTTATTTATTTATTTATTTATTCACACCACATTCAGTCATCTCACAAAGAAAGGACAAACTCTAAACCAAGCTTGAACACAACCAAAACAGACTGAAAAAAGGTGAGCACATGTTTCTCAAACAAAAGGCTTTATCAACAAAAAGAAACACAAATTTCAAAACAAACAAAAGCTTTGAACACAGTTTAACAAAGTTTGGAGCGATGAGACAGTACATGTTCTGCTGCTGTCAGAACAATACTCACCACCACAGCTGCAGATCCCAGTCTGCCTTGAAGTGACCCCGATACAATGATGGCAAGGTCTGGATCCCAGACGAGCCAATCAGCTTCTCCAGCCAATCCCTGATCTCCTCTGCAGCAGCAGCAACAAACACACACACACACACACACACACACACACACACACACACACACACACACACACACACACACACACACACACACACACACAGCCTTGTTTTTGTGCTATTGTGAGGTTACCTGTACAGATCATCCATTCTGGGAACCACCCTTTCTGAAGGTTGTACAGCCTTGAAAAAAATCAGGCAACATCCTGGGATGCACATTAGCACAGTTATCACTTCAAATTTTCAATCAGACAAAGTAAAGGTCCCTGACCAGACCAGAAGCAGTCATCTGGGGACCTGTCAGGTATTCAGTTACATTTGGGGTCTAAATATACACACTAAGGTTTTTCTCACTTTCTGGGTACCACTTTACACAAAGTTAGGTCAAACTCACTTTGTGGAGCCACTCAAAAACTCTGCCATGTTAAGTCACATTTCTTTCAGTCCAGCTGCTGGTACTAGGTAGCTGTTAACCCTTCTGAGCCACAACAGCCTGATGGAGAGGGAGAACCAGCACGCAATAAGTGAATCCTCAACACCTGGACCTTCAGACACTGAGGCAGGAGGTGAAGGATTCTGCTCTGGATTCACTGAGAGATGCTACTGGTAGGATTTCTGTTGTTTAAAGGACTTGTGTTCAAACTGAAAGCAATTAATTTACAGTTTAGTCTCTTTCCTTTTTACACTAATGATTATGATAACGCAGTGAGTAATTCAAACATACAACAATTCAACATATCACATCAACATTTAAGGTCAGAACTGAGACCAAAAGTTCCTATAAGAAATGACATTAATCATGATACCACATGATATTATCATCATTCATATAATATAAGATAAAGTCAAATAAAGTCTCTCTTATAGAAGCCTCTTTCGCTGAAATGTCAGCACAAGATGCTTTAGATTATCTACAACTACGGAAAAAATGATTAGACCACTCTTGTTGCGGTATCATGGTAACTGCTGAGTTTAATGCAACATGAAGAATCTCGGGTAACAGATAACTGACCACACATGGTCAACCTTATCCGAAAAAAAAAGCCGACTTGAATAACTTGAAAACTAGAAAAAGATGGACTTATTCTCAAAAAAAACAAAAAAAAAACACCTTGCAACAATTGTCAAAATCAAAAATTCTGAAGAGGTCCTTGAGATCATAATTCTAACAAAGAGTCATTTGCAAATGGAACACTTTAGATCTCAAAAAAAGGGTCACTACATATTTTTTTTAAGAGATGTAATTCTATTCTTAATATAGAACTTAACAGCCAGCCAATTTCTGTTCCTGAGGGCAACTTTTTCCTGTTGGAGGCACTTTTCACATTCGCTTTTACCGGGAACACGGCAAGATGTAATGAAAGACATCATGTGTCTCTCAACAGCAAGGACCTCCTCCTTCTTCCAGGTCCTTTTCAGGTGAGGCTGGCGAGCTGCAAAATGATTGAAAACAATGATAAACATGTTTTGTTTCTAGAATAGTTCTCGAAATTATATTTAAGGAGCACAAGTCTATGAACGATCAACAACACAGAAAAACATGTTGACTCTATTACTGTTACAAAGGTTGAGCTCTGTGCCTACCATCTCAACTAAAGCAAATAGCTACAAAATAGCAGGGATGGGGATTGTTGTCATCAATGATCCCATTATCCTCAGCGATCCGATTCCTTAACAATACCACTACTTTTGAAGTGTATTATACTTTGGACATACATATATATTATACATGGTTAACAGACAGTACAACTGACGTTTTCTGCTCCGCTGTGGTGGAGTTAGTGGACCTGAGGAATCGCTCAGGTCCCCATCTGACTCCTCATCTTCTCTCCTCTGGCGAGTTGTTGCCTGACTCACTAAAAACAAATAGAAAAGAAAAAATGATCCACTACATCATCAACAAATATCCTTCACACATTTTAATATTAGTGTAAAACACTAGTTGTGGAAAAACTGTATAGTATTTCTAAATGGGGATGTTAAGATGTCAAAATCTCAGGCCAAAGTAATGGTATTACTGGGGTATTGTCAAAAAAATCATGACTTTGAAAAAAATGTCAGAGTGGAAAATGAATAGCCAGGAATATCATGGATAAATACACTTAATGTAATTGAACACAACACTGTATAACCAAGATATGTCTATTTCTCTCCCCCCCTTGTTAGCCTTCTTTATTTTCTCTCAATTTTTTTTTCAATATAGCTGTTTAAAACGCCCCTTTTTTTCCAATATCGTGTCAGCAAAGGGGCCTCACATTCCCTCCCTCCGCCTTTAAGCAATGTGAATAATAGGTGGTAGTGAGTGAGATCGGTTTATGTGTATTGTGTTTCTTCCAAAGTATCATTTAATTTAACCATGTATTAAGGTGATTAAGGTGCATTTTAAAAGATGGATGAATAAATACTGCTTAAAAGGCATATTGCAGGTTAAAGAGAACTGTTAAGAAGTTTATAGTAAAATAACTAAGAACTCTATCCTGAAAGAAATTCCGAAAATAATAAACCCCAGAGTCTCCTGGAGACATTTTAGTTCAGATTTTCTTACTTCTTAAAAACCAGGATTTGAAAGTGACGTCACGATATGGTCCTCAGGCTTATTATTATGACCCTTTTAGCCAAGTAAAGATCAAGAAAAAAGCGCAGAATTAGGAGGAATAACGGCCATAGGAGAGCAGAGGAGTTGTGTTGTGAGGAGAAGCAAAGGAGAACAGAGCAGGTGTCTCGGTGAGTGAGCGCTGTTTGCTAGTGATATGAAGACTAAAGCTGTGTTCACATCAGCAGGTTTAACGTTTGAAGTCAGATCTGTTAACTTAAAATAAGTAGTAACTGATCACAAAGCAGCGTTGGGCTCTTTTAACAGAGCCATAGAGAGACAGACAGAGAGGTCTATTAGAGGTCTGTCCACTGATCCAGTGTCGGAAAACAAATCCAGACTTATCTACGGTGCTTACGTTAGCTCACATTTCTGTCGGGTTGAATCTCAGGCTGAATCTCTGACAAATCCGTGTTTACGTTGTCTGCCACCGGAGAGCCGGGCTCGCGGTCAGGCAGTTGCTGCAGCTGCAGGTTGGCCGTAACACCGGCGAACCTGCAGCTGTGACGGGACAGCACTGTGTCAGTCTCATCCAAACCTGGCTCTGATATCTCATCCTGAACTCCATCATATCATCAGGCTCATAATCTTTCTCTCTAAAATAATCACCACAGACGACCGCGTTGTTTTAGTGACCAATGCAGAGTCCTGTCTTTTTACCTGTACAAAATGAATCTGAGCACAAAGCTAACTCCATTCATCTTCCTATTTTGGAAAAAGTGGACTTCATGTCCTGTTAAGATAGTTTTTCTGCATCCAACACAAATGTAGTATTTAATTATCTTAATGAATGGTCAAATTAATTAATAAATTACAATAAAACAGACTTCAAAATTCCGCTCTCACTTACTACCACCTGTTATCCACATCAGCCTAAAGCAGAGTGAAGGGACACGAGTCCTGCAATATGCTCTTTAACAGGATATCAAATCCACCTTTTTTCAGACTCGATGGAGTCAGCTTTTGTGGTCGTATTCATTTTGTGCAGGGGACAAGACGGAACTTTGTTTCAGCATCAATTACAAAAAAACAACAGGAAGATTTTTTGCCAGGCAATATAATGGAGTCCGTTTTATACAGTCTGTGGATGGAGTTCAGGATGGGATACCAGAGCCAGGTCCAGGTGAGACTGAAGCGGCAGCTGCTCTGTCAATACAGACAACTGACAGTTACCCGGCGGCAGCAGCCTCTCGCCCAGCTCTCCATGACTGACGTAAACAAGGATTTGTCAGTGATTCAGCCTGAGTTTCAATCCGCTGGAAATGTGATCTGGGCACCATCTTGGTTTCTAACTCTGGATTAGTGGATAGACCTCTGAAATAGATTTATCTGTCTTTCTTTCTATGGGCTTTATCATGAAAATTCAAGCTCGTTGCTTTATGATTAGCATATACATGTACTACTTGTTAACTTTATTTGAAGTCAGTGTATTTGATCTCAAACTTTACATACGCTGATGAGAACACAGCACTAGCTAACAGCGCTCACTCACCAGGACACCTGCTCCATTCTCCTCTGGTTCGCCTCACACCACAACTCCACAGCTCTCCTTTGGATGTTATTCCTCCTCATCCTGCCCTGTTCCTGCTCTCCATCTTTCCTAACAGGCTCATAAATATAACCCTGAGGAACATCATATGTATCAGAATACCAATTTTCTTCTTCTTAATTGACAGGAGTGACAGTCGGATTCACGTTTATTTAATATTGGACAGAGGCAGAATAAGAGGGACTCCCCTCTGTGACGTCACATTCAAATTATAGTTTTTAATGCAGAAGTAAAAAAAAAAAAAAAAAAAAAGGACAAAGATGTCTCCAGGAAATCCTGTGTTGTATTAAAGTGATACTCCGGGATGGAACAAGTTGGGTCCTATCACAAGGTTTAGGGCAGAAATTACCCCTACAGCAGTGATTTTGTGCAGTAGAAGACCAGAGCGCTCGCACCAAACACCCCCTCCCTACTTGTCTGCCGGTTTCCTCTGCCCTCAGACGGGGCCAAATTTTACTTGACCAAAAACACTAATAAACGGACTGCCACCAAAAAAATCTGATATCGGTCTGCATTCACGCTTTATTTAGAGAATTTTCAGCGTGTTACAGCTCATCGTGTAGTAAAACAGTGCTTCCTCCGCTGCAAAGCCACAGCTGGCTACGAGGCTCTCGCTGCTTAGTGTATCAGTCCGCGCGCGGTGTGCCAGATATAAACAAACGCAGGTAGTCTGCCAGGACGAAGAGACATGATGAGAACTAGAGCCTTATTTAGCGGAGTTTTTGTGTGAAAGTAATGCGCTGAAAATTCTCTAAATAAAGCGTGAATGCAGACCCATATCAGATTTTTTCGGTGGGAGTCTGTTTATTTGTGTTTTTGGTCAAGTAAAATATGGCCCCGTCTGAGTGCAGAAGAAACCGGCAGAGGAGCAGGGAGGGGGTGCGAGCGCTCTGGGCTTCTGCTGCACAAAAACACTGCTGTAGGGGTAATTTCTGCCCTAAACCTTGTGATAGGACCCAACTTGTTCCATCCCGGAGAATCACTTTAAATCAAGGATTTCTTTCCAAATATTACTTTTAGGTTATTTCTCTATTTCTTAAAAGTTGTCTTTAACCTGCAATATGCCCTTTAAAATATATACAGTTCATTTAGCTTCAAGTCACAGCTACAGTTATTAATCCTACATGGTGCTGACTTCAGAAAACCTTGCTTTAGCACACTTTGAAGCAGGTAGAGCTGCAGAAACACATGAAGATCTACACCACGAGTTACCGTTACAGCTGCTTCTGTTTGGTTAGCGTGGCTCTACTCTCAGAGGAGGGTACAGCTTCTAAAGCTGCCTCCTTGTGTCAATGTTGTTCTCTGTCACATTTCACTCTTGTAGTGAGAATTTTGATACTACCATATTTACAATACTGTTGCATCCCTAATCCTAAAATATTCATTTGCTATTCACAACATTTATGATATATCAGTACATTTCTTTAACCTAAAATTTGTGACCCAAATAGCTCTTGAAACTATAAGATGGGTCGAAACAATGAAATCAATATATAGCTTAACATAAACAGGCCTACTGTCAAACCAAACCCAAATTCCAAGTGAATAAGTGAAGGACAACAGCACAGCCCCAAAGAAATACAAAAAGCCCTCTCTTTCCCCGACTGTCACAAGTACAGCTTCTAAAGCTGCCACCTTGTGTTAACAGACAGGACATGGGTCAAAGTGTAAAGTCAAATGTATGTTTGTCATTATAGTCAGTTATTTCATGCTGATTTATGTCACAGTGTTCATTTTCTGACAAGTTTAGTTTAAATAAGTAAATGAATCTTTAATGGATATGTAACCCCTGTAAGCACATGAAGTGGGGTTAAGCCATATGCTCCGAGTTCTTTTGGGTTCTCGCGAGGTTTTCGGCGCTGTCTCGCGGTAGTTTGGGGAGCTCACGTGACATAGTCTGTCGGGGAAGCTTGGGGTAAGCGCTGGAGTGAGCTGCAGCAGGTCAGTAGTTAACTAAAACTTTCAAACAGATATTCTGTGTTGCCACTGCCTTATGTTGTAAAATATCTGCAGCAGATGGAACGCGGAAGTCGCGAGGTCGGTCACGGAGTTTCTCTAACTGGTTGAACGTTAGGTCGGGTTTTTTCTCTCCCTTCTTTTACCTTTGATTTTGATCCTGGATCTTCAGTTGGATGGCGAGCTACCCAGAATCTCTATGAAAGACACTCATCATCATCAGTTCCACCTGTGTGGTAGGAGGCGTTAAGCCCAAGCCCCATGCACTCATTTCACACTCATAATCAGCAGACTCTCCTCATGGATTTTAATCATATCACACACTCAACTGATTTCTGCAGCGATAGACTGTCCACTCAAACTGATTCTTAAACCAAAAGGCTCATGAATTTACACTGATTCCCTTTTCTCATGGATCCATAACGTGAACATTTTGATTTGGTTGATGCATTGTGTTTGTTTTCCTGTCATTCATGATTGATGATGTCAATTTGGTCATGGTCAAACTTGTGTATATTTGTAAATAATCACCCACCTTTTCCACTGTATAAAATTTTCTCAAGTGCATTCAACCCTGGGGTTTTTGTGTTTATTAAACTGGTCCTCAGCCTCCATCAGCGAACTCTAAGTTTTCTGATACTAGCCCAATACAACTATTATTCACTCAAGTCCAACTACTAATTAACTATAATCTGAGTGCTACATTTTTGGCAAGCTAGCCAGGAGGTTGTTGAACAGTATTTAATGAACAAAGTCAACATGAAGGTTTTTGAAAAGCTTCAGATTGTCATTTCACATGCTGTGTTGGTTGATAAAGCCACTGGTACTGAAGCAGATGAAGAGGTGGTAGATTTTTTGGGCCTATTAGCCGAATACTTAAAGTAGATAATAAAGACTGATTTTTTCGGCTATCTTATTGTCGAGTTTGATACCACTGCTGCCGTTGCTGCGTTACCTTTACCATATACGTTCAGTACTGCGAGCGGTGCGCTTAAATACACAATCTCTGCGTTGTCTGACCTTTACGCAAGTTAAGTGGGCACCACAAAGACTCAGACTTACCTTTCAGACGTGCAACTACTGGCTAAAGCAACTGGTCAAGACTATGCTCATGTTCTGAAGGATATGATGGCTCAGATTGGTGACACAGTAGCTGACCTTCAACCTGATGTCTCAAGAATTAAAACCTCACCTGCACCCATGTCTCTGACAGAAGCAGTCTCTGCACTACAAACAGGCCAAACTCCTCCCAGCACAAGTAAAGTGGCTCAGTCTCCCTCACAACCCTCTCGACCCTCTCTCTCGACTCTCTCTGCTAATGAACTGAATCCCCCGGATGTTCAAGGGTATGTTGTTGAGCATATTGTTAAAAGTAAGGCTCACACAAGTCATTCCTTCTCCTCTCAAAAGCTGCGTGTTTTCTTTGGCAAAACCCCTCGACCTACACATTCAGCAGATTTTGATACCTGGCGTTCCAGTGTGGATTTATTGATGAAGGATCCTGCTGTGTCTGATATGCAACGTTTAAGGAAGATCTTGGAGAGTCTTTTGCCACCACCAGCAGATATGATCAAACATTAAAGTCCAGATACTCTCCCTAACATCTATCTACAGCAGCTTGACTCTGCGTATGGCACGGTACAGGACGGGGAGGAATTGTAGGCTAAATTCATGGATACTTTTCAGGATTCTGGAGAGCTGCCATCTGCTTACTTACACCGCTTACAAGTCACTTTGAACCTGGCAGTCGAAGGACCTCGGAGCACACGGCTTAACCCCACTTCATCTGCTTACAGGGGTTACAGATATCCTAAAATAAATATAAATGATCATGTCTGAAATCTTATCACAGTACACACCTGGAGAGTCTGACTCGCATGCTTCCTCTGCGTCACTGTCTGGGTGCACATTCTCTGTGGGGAATTGAGGGGAAAGGAATGACCATTATTGAACATCAAATGATTATAAATTGTTGCATTAATGCCCTTTAACATGTACAAAATACTTTAGGAAAAGTGTTCTTTTATGTACAGGCATTAAAGAGAGGGATATAGTACCCTGAGGGTCAATGTTGATCTCATCAAGGGTCTTGCCCTTGAATTCTGCCAGTCGTCCTTTCTCCAGGGCCATAAGTACTTTGCTAACCTTAGCGAGCTGCAGTGTGCCCTCAGGAAGTCTGTAGAACTGCCGGTGGACCCTGATGTCATGCCCAAGGAAATCTGCCAATTGATCCAGCTCAGTATTGCTGAGGTTCAGGACTTGCGATAGAGTTCCAGTTTGTTTGCGGAGCTTTGTTGATGTCAGGCTTTCTGGACTTTTTGCTCCGCAGATCTTGGCAAAATGCCGGAGACAGTCAGACCCACGGTAGCAGGTTAAGGCATGTGGTCGTCCAAACAGATATTTGTTCTCCTTAGGAACCCCACAACCCTGTCGTTTTCTGACAAGTAGATCCAAAGCTTGCTGCATAGATGGGGTCAACAACACAGGCACCTTTCTACCTCTTTTTCCTCTGATCTCCACCCTCCTAAAGTGTTGGCACAGCTTCTTCTCCACAGCAGACAAAGCTTCATTAACATCATCCTCAGGATTTGACTGACTGTTCGACAAAAACGCAGACAGGGGCATTTTGGAAACTTCACCTGCTCTTCGTCGGTTAAACAGGATGACTTGGGTTAAAGTGATCTTTGCCAGATGTGACCATAACTCTGGAGATGTCTCAGTGGACAGTTTTGCGTGAGTCTGCTGATGTTGCTCGTCTAAATATGAGTGGAGAGTCTGGACATCTTTAGTAAATGGAAGCAGCAGAGGGGTGTTCCACCTGGACTCCTGCAGAGTTCTCAGTGATGCTGCAGATATCATTTCATTCCAGCGGGTATTGTATACCATGCGGAATGATCGTGCTTCTTTCGCAGCACCGTGGTCGTTCTGAACATTCGCCCTGCTTTCAACAAGTAGCGAAACCTTTGTTAAGCTATGTCCGATTTTGAGAGCAAGGCTTGGGGTCTTGTAGGTACTGGTTTCACTGTCATAACCGGCCACCTGCTTCACTGCTTCAACAACTTGCATGAAGTTGGCAGGTCTGATGTGGTCCCGTATGGTCTTCATGGATGTGGTTTTTCTTGAGCATATCAGAAGCCTTCCGAGCTCTCTCAACTTCTGCCTAATGTACTCATGTTTGCCTGGGTCATGTCCAAGTCGGTTATACAGATGGTCTCCATATTCTAAAATACAGCGGTCAGAGTTGACTGCTGTATAAACTTCATCTTGTGTCATCTTGTTCAAAAGTTTCCACAAGTCATGTTTGACACCAGGAGGTGGAGGTACAGTAAATGCACATAGAGCCTGGACACGAGTTTTCCCGGGCTGTGGTTTGTGTGGAACTTGAGGCTTAAACTTGCAGGCCTTTACGTGACGCCAGAGGAGTTTCCTTGCAAAAAAGCCTTGGCAGTATGCACAATGAAGAAAATCCCCAGCTTTGGAATCCTGTCTTGGTTGTTTACGAGGAACAAGACTTCCAACACCTGAATTCATCACCTCCACATTGTGTGCGAAGTTGCCTCTATTTCGTATGTGTTCCAGATGCATTTTTCTTTCTTTCGAGCATTTAGGGAAGGACATAGCCTGCACAACCTCTGGCTCAAGTGGATGGGCTCGCTCCAAATGTCTTGCAAGCTTTAAAACACCCAACTTACAGTACAAACAATACTGTTTTTTGTTGTAGAGTCTGGACCCATTCCCCTTCTTACAGGTAGCTGGGATGGAAAGTAAACCATCAGAAACTCCATCAGTAAGAGGTGAGGAGGTACTGTCAGGAAGACATTGATCTGGGGCGAGCGTTGAGCTTTTTGACAGGTCATCAGTGTCTGCCACGTCCCTCTGTTGTGATGAGTGGGCATGACTGGAGGATGTTATATGGCAGGAAGCATTAAATACACGTTGCCGTTTACGCATCGAAGCGGAGCTACTTCTTCTTCTTCTTCTTGGTGAGCGCCCTCTGTCCTGCTGTGAGGAGACACTTTCTTCTGGTGGAGAGGGACATGAATCTCCAATATCATCCACATTTAAAATGTTCCGGCTATCCAGCATCTTCTCTCTGGGGTCAACTAGATCAAGGACTTCACTGGTTTCTGTACCATCAGAGTCCTCACTAGTCCCAGGTACATATTCCTCTCCACTGTCATTGGACGAGGGGTCAAAAAGCTCATCCGAGTCAAAACTGGTTTGGTCTTTCATCTACAGAAAACAAAAAAGGAAAGAAAGAAAAGTCCAAATAAAGCTGAAAAACTGATGATACGTTTCATATAAACTTCTTTTCCCTACAATGTCAGTGTGTTGCATACCAATATGCTTTTGGTCCTCCTGAGCCTCGGGATAGGAATGTCATCCTGCTCAGAGTCATCAGAAGTTGTGTAGGCAACCAGCCTGTCTCCTTTAACTATGGGGAGGGGACCAGTTGCAACTAAGCCCTAAAAAAAGACCATAACAACAATTAGAAGCAGAAATGAATAAAAACATTTTGATGACATTAAAACAGAGTCATATGAAATTCAGGGATGAAGTAATGTATCAAACCAGAGTACAATGGTCATCAACTTAAAATATAATTTATTTGACTCTGATTTCAGCCGTAAACTTGTCTCCTGTGCTATCAATCAACTCCAATGCCAAGCTAAAGTAGTGCTAGCAGAGCTAAAGGTCCTGTTTCCACAGCTTATACAACTGGTAAGGAGAAAAGAGTAACCTTGTTTTAAAGGACTGTGATATTTGCAATGTAATTTGAGTTTAAAGCACAAAAAAAATCAGGCTTCTTAGCATTAAATGTGTAGCATGTTGCTCTCTTAACGGGGTCCCCACAAACACTGTGGACCTGACAAGTGTGTGTGAGAAAGGGGGAGGGGGACTAGAAATACAACATCCTGACTGGACCCCAGAACTTCATGAAAACCTGGATGTGGCTCACATCAGACCTCTGACCTTAAGGGGTCCCCACAAACACTGTGGACCTGACAAGTGTGTGTGAGATAGGGGGAGGGGAACTAAAAATACAATATCCTGACTGGACCCCAGAACATCACCAAAACCTGAATGTGGCTCACAACGGACCTTTGACTTCACAACATTTATCTTAATGTTACTGAAACATAATAAACAGAGTCAATCAAACAGGAGCAGTTTAAACTTATGTATGATCACCTTAAAAATCAGAGAAAATGATCAGCACAATTCTGTACCTCTATCTGAGAGGCTGCAGGTCGCTGAGGACTCTGCTCTGAAGTTCCCAAGGTCTCGTTCTCTGCGGGGTCTGTCTCAGTTAGCTGGGCTCCATCCTGTAGAACAAGTTCAACATGAGAGTGCAGATTTTTGAGAAAAACGATAAGCACTTACAATAAAAAACAAAGCAGTATTTGAGGAATTTTGCGACTAACTTTATACTTTGTTTGCAGAAACAATTTTACTTTAGGAATAATTTATTTGACTCTGATTTCAGACGTAAACTTGTCTCCTGTGCTATCAATCAACTCCAATGCCAAGCTAAAGTAGTGCTAGCAGAGCTTAAGGTCCTGTTTCCACAGCTTATACAACTGGTAAAGAGAAAAGAGTAACCTTGTGATATTGGACTGTGATATTTGCAATGTAATTTGAGTTTAAAGCACAAAAAAAATCAGGCTTCTTAGCATTAAATGTGTAGCATGTTGCTCACTTAACGGGGTCCCCACAAACACTGTGGACCTGACAAGTGTGTGTGGGAAAGGGGGAGGGGGACTAGAAATACAACATCCTGACTGGACCCCAGAACATCATGAAAACCTGAATGTGGCTCACATCAGACCTCTGACCTTAAGGGGTCCCCACAAACACTGTGGACCTGACAAGTGTGTGTGAGAAAGGGGGAGGGGGACTAGAAAAACAACATCCTGACTGGACCCCAGAACTTCATGAAAACCTGGATGTGGCTCACATCAGACCTCTGACCTTAAGGGGTCCCCACAAACACTGTGGACCTGACAAGTGTGTGTGAGATAGGGGGAGGGGAACTAAAAATACAATATCCTGACTGGACCCCAGAACATCACCAAAACCTGAATGTGGCTCACAACGGACCTTTGACTTCACAACATTTATCTTAATGTTACTGAAACATAATAAACAGAGTCAATCAAACAGGAGCAGTTTAAACTTATGTATGATCACCTTAAAAATCAGAGAAAATGATCAGCACAATTCTGTACCTCTATCTGAGAGGCTGCAGGTCGCTGAGGACTCTGCTCTGAAGTTCCCAAGGTCTCGTTCTCTGCGGGGTCTGTCTCAGTTAGCTGGGCTCCATCCTGTAGAACAAGTTCAACATGAGAGTGCAGATTTTTGAGAAAAACGATAAGCACTTACAATAAAAAACAAAGCAGTATTTGAGGAATTTTGCGACTAACTTTATACTTTGTTTGCAGAAACAATTTTACTTTAGGAATAATTTATTTGACTCTGATTTCAGACGTAAACTTGTCTCCTGTGCTATCAATCAACTCCAATGCCAAGCTAAAGTAGTGCTAGCAGAGCTTAAGGTCCTGTTTCCACAGCTTATACAACTGGTAAAGAGAAAAGAGTAACCTTGTGATATTGGACTGTGATATTTGCAATGTAATTTGAGTTTAAAGCACAAAAAAAATCAGGCTTCTTAGCATTAAATGTGTAGCATGTTGCTCACTTAACGGGGTCCCCACAAACACTGTGGACCTGACAAGTGTGTGTGGGAAAGGGGGAGGGGGACTAGAAATACAACATCCTGACTGGACCCCAGAACATCATGAAAACCTGAATGTGGCTCAAATCAGACCTCTGACCTTAAGGGGTCCCCACAAACACTGTGGACCTGACAAGTGTGTGTGAGAAAGGGGGAGGGGGACTAGAAATACAACATCCTGACTGGACCCCAGAACTTCATGAAAACCTGGATGTGGCTCACATCAGACCTCTGACCTTAAGGGGTCCCCACAAACACTGTGGACCTGACAAGTGTGTGTGAGATAGGGGGAGGGGAACTAAAAATACAATATCCTGACTGGACCCCAGAACATCACCAAAACCTGAATGTGGCTCACAACGGACCTTTGACTTCACAACATTTATCTTAATGTTACTGAAACATAATAAACAGAGTCAATCAAACAGGAGCAGTTTAAACTTATGTATGATCACCTTAAAAATCAGAGAAAATGATCAGCACAATTCTGTACCTCTATCTGAGAGGCTGCAGGTCGCTGAGGACTCTGCTCTGAAGTTCCCAAGGTCTCGTTCTCTGCGGGGTCTGTCTCAGTTAGCTGGGCTCCATCCTGTAGAACAAGTTCAACATGAGAGTGCAGATTTTTGAGAAAAACGATAAGCGCTTACAATAAAAAACAAAGCAGTATTTGAGGAATTTTGCGACTAACTTTATACTTTGTTTGCAGAAACAATTTTACTTTAGGAATAATTTATTTGACTCTGATTTCAGACGTAAACTTGTCTCCTGTGCTATCAATCAACTCCAATGCCAAGCTAAAGTAGTGCTAGCAGAGCTTAAGGTCCTGTTTCCACAGCTTATACAACTGGTAAAGAGAAAAGAGTAACCTTGTGATATTGGACTGTGATATTTGCAATGTAATTTGAGTTTAAAGCACAAAAAAAATCAGGCTTCTTAGCATTAAATGTGTAGCATGTTGCTCACTTAACGGGGTCCCCACAAACACTGTGGACCTGACAAGTGTGTGTGGGAAAGGGGGAGGGGGACTAGAAAAACAACATCCTGACTGGACCCCAGAACTTCATGAAAACCTGGATGTGGCTCACATCAGACCTCTGACCTTAAGGGGTCCCCACAAACACTGTGGACCTGACAAGTGTGTGTGAGATAGGGGGAGGGGAACTAAAAATACAATATCCTGACTGGACCCCAGAACATCACCAAAACCTGAATGTGGCTCACAACGGACCTTTGACTTCACAACATTTATCTTAATGTTACTGAAACATAATAAACAGAGTCAATCAAACAGGAGCAGTTTAAACTTATGTATGATCACCTTAAAAATCAGAGAAAATGATCAGCACAATTCTGTACCTCTATCTGAGAGGCTGCAGGTCGCTGAGGACTCTGCTCTGAAGTTCCCAAGGTCTCGTTCTCTGCGGGGTCTGTCTCAGTTAGCTGGGCTCCATCCTGTAGAACAAGTTCAACATGAGAGTGCAGATTTTTGAGAAAAACGATAAGCACTTACAATAAAAAACAAAGCAGTATTTGAGGAATTTTGCGACTAACTTTATACTTTGTTTGCAGAAACAATTTTACTTTAGGAATAATTTATTTGACTCTGATTTCAGACGTAAACTTGTCTCCTGTGCTATCAATCAACTCCAATGCCAAGCTAAAGTAGTGCTAGCAGAGCTTAAGGTCCTGTTTCCACAGCTTATACAACTGGTAAAGAGAAAAGAGTAACCTTGTGATATTGGACTGTGATATTTGCAATGTAATTTGAGTTTAAAGCACAAAAAAAATCAGGCTTCTTAGCATTAAATGTGTAGCATGTTGCTCACTTAACGGGGTCCCCACAAACACTGTGGACCTGACAAGTGTGTGTGGGAAAGGGGGAGGGGGACTAGAAATACAACATCCTGACTGGACCCCAGAACATCATGAAAACCTGAATGTGGCTCACATCAGACCTCTGACCTTAAGGGGTCCCCACAAACACTGTGGACCTGACAAGTGTGTGTGAGAAAGGGGGAGGGGGACTAGAAATACAACATCCTGACTGGACCCCAGAACTTCATGAAAACCTGGATGTGGCTCACATCAGACCTCTGACCTTAAGGGGTCCCCACAAACACTGTGGACCTGACAAGTGTGTGTGAGATAGGGGGAGGGGAACTAAAAATACAATATCCTGACTGGACCCCAGAACATCACCAAAACCTGAATGTGGCTCACAACGGACCTTTGACTTCACAACATTTATCTTAATGTTACTGAAACATAATAAACAGAGTCAATCAAACAGGAGCAGTTTAAACTTATGTATGATCACCTTAAAAATCAGAGAAAATGATCAGCACAATTCTGTACCTCTATCTGAGAGGCTGCAGGTCGCTGAGGACTCTGCTCTGAAGTTCCCAAGGTCTCGTTCTCTGCGGGGTCTGTCTCAGTTAGCTGGGCTCCATCCTGTAGAACAAGTTCAACATGAGAGTGCAGATTTTTGAGAAAAACGATAAGCACTTACAATAAAAAACAAAGCAGTATTTGAGGAATTTTGCGACTAACTTTATACTTTGTTTGCAGAAACAATTTTACTTTAGGAATAATTTATTTGACTCTGATTTCAGACGTAAACTTGTCTCCTGTGCTATCAATCAACTCCAATGCCAAGCTAAAGTAGTGCTAGCAGAGCTTAAGGTCCTGTTTCCACAGCTTATACAACTGGTAAAGAGAAAAGAGTAACCTTGTGATATTGGACTGTGATATTTGCAATGTAATTTGAGTTTAAAGCACAAAAAAAATCAGGCTTCTTAGCATTAAATGTGTAGCATGTTGCTCACTTAACGGGGTCCCCACAAACACTGTGGACCTGACAAGTGTGTGTGGGAAAGGGGGAGGGGGACTAGAAATACAACATCCTGACTGGACCCCAGAACATCATGAAAACCTGAATGTGGCTCAAATCAGACCTCTGACCTTAAGGGGTCCCCACAAACACTGTGGACCTGACAAGTGTGTGTGAGAAAGGGGGAGGGGGACTAGAAAAACAACATCCTGACTGGACCCCAGAACTTCATGAAAACCTGGATGTGGCTCACATCAGACCTCTGACCTTAAGGGGTCCCCACAAACACTGTGGACCTGACAAGTGTGTGTGAGATAGGGGGAGGGGAACTAAAAATACAATATCCTGACTGGACCCCAGAACATCACCAAAACCTGAATGTGGCTCACAACGGACCTTTGACTTCACAACATTTATCTTAATGTTACTGAAACATAATAAACAGAGTCAATCAAACAGGAGCAGTTTAAACTTATGTATGATCACCTTAAAAATCAGAGAAAATGATCAGCACAATTCTGTACCTCTATCTGAGAGGCTGCAGGTCGCTGAGGACTCTGCTCTGAAGTTCCCAAGGTCTCGTTCTCTGCGGGGTCTGTCTCAGTTAGCTGGGCTCCATCCTGTAGAACAAGTTCAACATGAGAGTGCAGATTTTTGAGAAAAACGATAAGCGCTTACAATAAAAAACAAAGCAGTATTTGAGGAATTTTGCGACTAACTTTATACTTTGTTTGCAGAAACAATTTTACTTTAGGAATAATTTATTTGACTCTGATTTCAGACGTAAACTTGTCTCCTGTGCTATCAATCAACTCCAATGCCAAGCTAAAGTAGTGCTAGCAGAGCTTAAGGTCCTGTTTCCACAGCTTATACAACTGGTAAAGAGAAAAGAGTTACCTTGTGATATTGGACTGTGATATTTGCAATGTAATTTGAGTTTAAAGCACAAAAAAAATCAGGCTTCTTAGCATTAAATGTGTAGCATGTTGCTCACTTAACGGGGTCCCCACAAACACTGTGGACCTGACAAGTGTGTGTGGGAAAGGGGGAGGGGGACTAGAAATACAACATCCTGACTGGACCCCAGAACATCATGAAAACCTGAATGTGGCTCACATCAGACCTCTGACCTTAAGGGGTCCCCACAAACACTGTGGACCTGACAAGTGTGTGTGAGAAAGGGGGAGGGGGACTAGAAAAACAACATCCTGACTGGACCCCAGAACTTCATGAAAACCTGGATGTGGCTCACATCAGACCTCTGACCTTAAGGGGTCCCCACAAACACTGTGGACCTGACAAGTGTGTGTGAGATAGGGGGAGGGGAACTAAAAATACAATATCCTGACTGGACCCCAGAACATCACCAAAACCTGAATGTGGCTCACAACGGACCTTTGACTTCACAACATTTATCTTAATGTTACTGAAACATAATAAACAGAGTCAATCAAACAGGAGCAGTTTAAACTTATGTATGATCACCTTAAAAATCAGAGAAAATGATCAGCACAATTCTGTACCTCTATCTGAGAGGCTGCAGGTCGCTGAGGACTCTGCTCTGAAGTTCCCAAGGTCTCGTTCTCTGCGGGGTCTGTCTCAGTTAGCTGGGCTCCATCCTGTAGAACAAGTTCAACATGAGAGTGCAGATTTTTGAGAAAAACGATAAGCACTTACAATAAAAAACAAAGCAGTATTTGAGGAATTTTGCGACTAACTTTATACTTTGTTTGCAGAAACAATTTTACTTTAGGAATAATTTATTTGACTCTGATTTCAGCCGTAAACTTGTCTCCTGTGCTATCAATCAACTCCAATGCCAAGCTAAAGTAGTGCTAGCAGAGCTAAAGGTCCTGTTTCCACAGCTTATACAACTGGTAAGGAGATAAGAGTAACCTTGTGATATTGGACTGTGATATTTGCAATGTAATTTGAGTTTAAAGCACAAAAAAAATCAGGCTTCTTAGCATTAAATGTGAAGCATGTTGCTCACTTAACGGGGTCCCCACAAACACTGTGGACCTGACAAGTGTGTGTGAGAAAGGGGGAGGGGGACTAGAAAAACAACATCCTGACTGGACCCCAGAACTTCATGAAAACCTGGATGTGGCTCACATCAGACCTCTGACCTTAAGGGGTCCCCACAAACACTGTGGACCTGACAAGTGTGTGTGAGATAGGGGGAGGGGAACTAAAAATACAATATCCTGACTGGACCCCAGAACATCACCAAAACCTGAATGTGGCTCACAACGGACCTTTGACTTCACAACATTTATCTTAATGTTACTGAAACATAATAAACAGAGTCAATCAAACAGGAGCAGTTTAAACTTATGTATGATCACCTTAAAAATCAGAGAAAATGATCAGCACAATTCTGTACCTCTATCTGAGAGGCTGCAGGTCGCTGAGGACTCTGCTCTGAAGTTCCCAAGGTCTCGTTCTCTGCGGGGTCTGTCTCAGTTAGCTGGGCTCCATCCTGTAGAACAAGTTCAACATGAGAGTGCAGATTTTTGAGAAAAACGATAAGCACTTACAATAAAAAACAAAGCAGTATTTGAGGAATTTTGCGACTAAATTTATACTTTGTTTGCAGAAACAATTTTACTTTAGGAATAATTTATTTGACTCTGATTTCAGACGTAAACTTGTCTCCTGTGCTATCAATCAACTCCAATGCCAAGCTAAAGTAGTGCTAGCAGAGCTCAAGGTCCTGTTTCCACAGCTTATACAACTGGTAAGGAGAAAAGAGTAACCTTGTGATATTGGACTGTGATATTTGCAATGTAATTTGAGTTTAAAGCACAAAAAAAATCAGGCTTCTTAGCATTAAATGTGTAGCATGTTGCTCACTAAACGGGGTCCCCACAAACACCGTGGACCTGACAAGTGTGTGTGGGAAAGGGGGAGGGGGACTAGAAAAACAACATCCTGACTGGACCCCAGAACTTCATGAAAACCTGGATGTGGCTCACATCAGACCTCTGACCTTAAGGGGTCCCCACAAACACTGTGGACCTGACAAGTGTGTGTGAGAAAGGGGGAGGGGGACTAGAAAAACAACATACTGACTGGACCCCAGAACTTCATGAAAACCTGGATGTGGCTCACATCAGACCTCTGACCTTAAGGGGTCCCCACAAACACTGTGGACCTGACAAGTGTGTGTGAGATAGGGGGAGGGGAACTAAAAATACAATATCCTGACTGGACCCCAGAACATCACCAAAACCTGAATGTGGCTCACAACGGACCTTTGACTTCACAACATTTATCTTAATGTTACTGAAACATAATAAACAGAGTCAATCAAACAGGAGCAGTTTAAACTTATGTATGATCACCTTAAAAATCAGAGAAAATGATCAGCACAATTCTGTACCTCTATCTGAGAGGCTGCAGGTCGCTGAGGACTCTGCTCTGAAGTTCCCAAGGTCTTGTTCTCTGCGGGGTCTGTCTCATTTAGCTGGGCTCCATCCTGTAGAACAAGTTCAACATGAGAGTGCAGATTTTTGAGAAAAACGATAAGCACTTACAATAAAAAACAAAGCAGTATTTGAGGAATTTTGCGACTAACTTTATACTTTGTGTGCTGAAACAATGCTTTTTGATTCAGTCTTAAAATGTCCCCTGCTCTATCATCCCCAGCACATCATTAAAATCTGAAGGACCTCTGATTTATGTACATTGACCTTAATGATATTAAATCATATTTAAAGTGCTTACAACTTTTCAAAATTAACTAACCTGTTTTCTCCAAGGCCAATCAGCTCCACCATAATCGTATGTTATTTCTTCCCCAACATCAATGTCCCTCAGAGCGAAGAGACACAGGTGTGGTTGCCTCTCTGTCAGGATCTTCTTCATCTTACAGTTGGGTTGCTTGTGGTCATCATTGACCAGCCTTCCTAGACTGCTGTCTTCTTGAGCTGCATCAATACTAATAAAAAGAATATCAACCATTTAAGAGTTCCCTTAACATAATCTTCTATTGGATCCTGACACAATGGCCCACTGAGTCTTAGAACGAGAACTTAAGGCAAGATCATTTAATGTTTTTTCGACTAACACATCTCCTAAGTACACATCTTTACAGTCAAACAAAGTAATTAATTCCTTTAATCATAACCCTCTGTGCAACATAAAAAGTCTTTCAAATGGAGTGTGAAGAGGTGTGAAGTTCACACATAGCCTTACCACCAAGTTCTCCCATGCCATTGAAAGTCAAACATGAAGACAGCACATTTGCCATGGTATATAGATCTTCTCCTTAGGGCTTCATCAGCATCAATCAACTCCCCTCTGTACTCCACTACAAAGTCTCCTTTACTGAAATGGGCCTTGGTAAAGACCCCTCGACCTGGTGTGAGCACACGGGTTTGATGTTTAAAGAGTTACAGTTGTTCATACTCCCATCCTTGGAACTGAAAGTTCTTTAAGTAAACCTAGCATCATTAAGAGGTAGGCTATGAAATTAAAATAACAAAATGAAATAGTAGTGAAATCTTAATCATCATACCTTTGAAAGAGTTAATATATTTCACCTCCAGCTTTGCTGTCTTGTCGAGACCCTTGACAGCATGTTCTAAGGCATCCTTATTTGGGGAAATCCTTCGCCTCAATGAAGCCATTCAAGATCCTTTAATCAAATGCAGTGCAATTTTAATGAAACCATAATCAAATCAAATCAAAAATAACAATCATAACCACAACATGTGATCACATGTCTGAACAGCACCCTGCTGCAGTTGCCACCACTGTTTCTTCATTAGATGATTCCCACAGCTGATCTGTCATTTCATTTTAACATTAATTTTTATTGCTGAGAAAGACTTTATGAAACAGATAAAGAAACCGTTGATTTGAACAAAACGTTATCTGTGACGTATTCTTTATGTAAGCTGGAACAAAAGACATTTAAAGAGACACATTTTAAATGGAAAACACTGTATCTCATTATTATGACTAACTGTCTTATAATCATGACTTAGTATATCATAATTATGATTTAAATTTATTTACATTTTTACCTTTCCTAATTTTTTTCTCAATTGGCGGAAACGGGCTTCCATTTCATTCACACTGGGCTCTCAAGTCTGCACCGAGCGTGAGACACGTATTTTAACCTGTTCACGCTCACACCTCTATTTCTCACGCAGAGTAATTACTGAGGCCATGCCAACATAGACCTGCAACCCCTTTATAAATGGACACCCTGCAGCCAATCAGAAAATAGCATCACTGTCTCCGGGGGAAAACAATGCAAGGTGGTTTAAAGGAAAAGAACGCACATTAGCAATGCATACTGAACGCAGATTAGCGGGTGCGTAGCTTCATGACCGGAGCACTCCTTAGCTAAAATACTGCAGTTAAACATGTTTAACCTGACATTAAGGCAAATAAACAATAAGGCGTGTCACATGATTATTTTCTTGTCAAATAAAAAAAGCCAGACACAATAATGACTAATCAGTGTACAATCATGTCACATTAATGTTAGCCACATAACTTTTACTAGCAGCTAGCTTCGTTGGTCATATAATATCCAATTATACATCAATCAATATAGTAAAATATGTGAGGATTAAACCCGTTGATTTAATTTATGAAATGTTCAAGTATCGCAACCGTTCACATCTATTTTGATTTCAATCACATCGTTGGTCATTTATCCATGCTAACGGAGAGGCACGCACTTTGCATTATCTCTCTGGTTTGACCAAAAACATCACTTTAACAGTGTCATAGAAATGTCCTAAAATAAATCACAGTTAAGAGGATTAAAGTTAAACTTACCTGGGTTTTAAAACAACTTTTATTGCCTTGCTTCTCTGCTGCCAAGTACGTCTCTCACGTGTCTTCTCTCCGTGCATGAGTTAAGGAACGCTTGCATCTTAAAACGAGCACATCCTGGACGGGTGGTGCTGCTTATAAGTTAGTGATTCTTGTATCCGCCCGCCTGGCATGTCAATATGTAACACCAAGGCCCCGATTCACACTACAGCTGCCACAGCCATAGGGTTTTTTTTTCTTTCTTTTTTCATGTTAACTTTATTGTAAAAAGCGTTACATGTTACAAACAAACGAACACACCGCTGTATGGTGCAGGACCCTCTGAATTCCATTAATCACAAACAGGAAAATAAAAACATATTTTTTTATGGAGCCCCGAATAAAATCTTGAATATGTCCAACTTTCAGTTTAATGAGAGCACCGTAGCGCCAAAAAAGTCAAAAAGAACATGAAGAATATTTTGACTTTTCTTTTTCTTGTGTTGTTGTGTGTATATTTTTGTGCATCTTTGTTGGATGATTGCTGTATCTTAGCCCCTGGCTGCAACTATGTGTATATTGTTAATTGTACTTTGGTAATACTAGAAGAAAAAAAAAAATACTCCAAAACAAAAAAAGAAAAAAGAATCTGCAGTACTGTAATAACTTTAATTGCACATTCTTGCATAAAATAAAAAAATAAAAAAATAAAATAAGAATAAAAAAAACGAAGAAAACTAACTTCCAGTTTGCCTTTTCAGGTAGGCTTTTGTGTTGACAATATGGCAATGCTCAGTCCCTGCAGATGGGTGCTCTTGGCTGCCTATGGGTGCTAACAAGTTGTAGGGCGGCCATGTTGGTCCGGTCGGCCGCTACATTCAGTGTCATCTGTTTGACCGGAGCAATGAAGTGTCATCGCATTAAATCAACCATAAGTCAATGAATACTAAACTGATTTTCACACATTTTTTTCTCTGTAAACCTCATACTTATAGGTCTGATACAGGACATATGGTTTGGTGTATTTTGATATCTACAATAGCCTTAACTGTAATAGAATAATCTGATATATGATATTCGTGATGTTTGTAGGTATTTTTCAAAGTATATGATGTGTATTAATTCAGATAGGCAGATTTCATGAGATTTCTCAGCTTATACTCATCTTATAAAACTAATCAAATGTGAGTGCAACAAAATCCATACTTAGCCTGGTTTTATTTAAATATTTATTCTATCTAAAGGGACAGTGCATATTAATAAGTATTTCACATAACATCAATGTAAATATTTCAATTTATTTCTATTGTAGCCACTAACAAACCAGAGCAGAGTTCATAACTGTAACTACTGTAACCTGTATCCAACTTCTTAATTAGGTCAGGTTTGTCATCCACTGAGCACAGCCACCTGTAAATTTATTGAGAAGTAGCTATTTAATGCAATAACAACAGTAGTTTATTGTCTGTTTTTAGATAAGTTTGATGGGTATGAGTGGGTAAAAGGATTACAATAATACAGCTTGTGACCTCTGTGTAAAATTTGCTTGTTAAAGTAATACCAGCAATATATTTTTATTTCTACCATAGCATTCTTTTCACTGTGATCTAAGTCTGTGTTGTGGAATATATGATTTGTAAAGTCTCAGCTAGCCTAACAGCAGGGTGAACACCGGCTGTAAGCGTAGCATACCTAACGTGAGCTGGCTACGGTTTTGCTGGTGGGCATAAATACAGCACAATAACATTCTTTTCTGTGAATCCAAACAATAATAATGTTCAATCTTACCTGTGAAAAGTAATCCCCTGAGCCTTGACCCCAAAAGTCTGCCGATTTTCATGGGAATACACTGCACAGTGCTCTGGCATCTTGATTTCTCTGCTGCTTCAGCATATATTTACAGGTAGGTTGACTGGACCAAGAAGGCGGCTGTATTTCTAGTGCCCGAGCAGCCATAGGGCGTCTACTCTTAATTATGTCCATGGCCACAGCTCCATCAAGGCTACTCAGAAGTCGCTACAGTCACACAGACTGCCGTTTACTAAGAACAAATCATGTTTCTTCATGAATATTCAGGTTCCCTTAAATACATTTTAAAAGTTAATGAATAAAAAGGGTTATCCAATCTGTTTTCCCATTAATAATATAACATTTGACTAGTGTGACGGCCACAGGTCTTGGGATCAGGGTGTTCTGTCTGGCCTTCCTGCCTCTGTTGTCTTTTTTCCAGGTCTTCCTGGTTTGCCTGATCCTCCCCTCTCGTTTGGGGATTGGATCCACTTGGTGGTGACGTATCTTGTCTTGAAGGAGGATCAAATCCCCCTGACTGACTGTGTACTTTGTGGGCTAATGTCCTAATGCTGGCTTGAAGGAGACTAGGAGTTCAAGATAGAGATGAGATCAGGCAGCTTCAGTCCAACACTTAATTCAAAGCAGGCAGATGAAGTTGACACTAAGGTGGCACACGGTCAAAACCCCAAAAAACTAGTGTTCAGTCCCTTCCTTTTATCCCCCTGGGGGTGTATGCATGCAGTTTGTCTATGGACAACAGACTTTCTGTCTCTGGGTTTCTGTATATTTCTGGATCTCTGAGTGAGCAGAAGTTGGTCAAGCACAGCTGAGAGCACTAAATCTATCAGTCCTGATAAAATGAAGTATTCGTCTCAAGTTCACAGTCAGGCTAAAGTTTTCCAAGGATCAAAGATTAGCTCCTACTCTTACTCTTGCACACGCTGCAGGCTTCTGCAGGCTTCTCCTTTCCACTAAATGAATCCACAACATTTCACCTGTTTCGTAATGTGACATCACAACAACCTAAAATTAAGACCAGGGGCACATGCTAAATCTATAACATTATTTTACTTGTGCATGGATATATGTGGTACATTTATGAGTCAGTAATACTGATACTATACGGTGATAAAATAAAGGCAGCATTAAGGGACATTACCATTAACAATGTCAAAATTTAGCTTTAGTTTATAATCACTGCACATCTTTTTATTAAATAAACTTTCTGTATAACACAAGAACCATTTAATGGTAAATGAAGTAAATCACACAAGCAATAAGTAGATCGGGCAGTCCCACTCTCTCACTGTTTTCAAAACTTCTGCTGGGGCAGTCCCAGACAGAGGCACATTTCTTGGTTTACAAGCTTTCAAAAACTGTCTGAGTCCAACATGGGCTCTCTCTCTGCCTTCCTGGAAGGCTCGTACCTGCCAGGCACCAGCCTTTGGTTTGGTTTGGTTTGGTTATGCTGAGTTTAGCCTTTGTTTCCTTTACACATAGTCTTAGTAATCTGCCAACATTTCACAGCACCCAACACCCTCACTTCACTACTGATAATGACTTAAACACTAGTTAGGTTTTCTTGAGTTGTTCAATAAATTAATTTCTTTACTTAAAGTTATCACTGTGTTAACCTCCCTTATTTGTTATGCTCTACATGAGCTGAGCATAACACTAGAAAATTCTACATTTTTTATTCTTTTTTTATGTAGTTTCAATGTTTATTGTACCTTTTTTTATTTTTATGAGTGACAATATTGTGTTCATGTGAAACTCGACTCTTGGCTTTTTAGCATGAATGTTTTCTATGTATTCAGAACTGATAGGTAAAAAGGTTGTTCAATTTGACATGACATATCACATACGGTTAATAATATGACAACATATAGTCTTAAAAGTAATTTATTTTGATATGTGAATAAATGAATAAATCAATAAATAAATTTGATTTAAATTTGCTTGACTTAAAATAAGCCTGCATTATTACTCAGTGTTGATACTTACTCCACTGTGTTTGAAATCCATTTTTTTCAGTTATGTTAGAAATAACTGTCAGCTGCTCTTACAGGCCTACATTAGACTGAAGCCCACATAGGCTGTGTGTTCTGAGTTTTGGTCCAATCAGCTTATTCGTACCTCATCTATCCAGTCCTGAGGGCTGTACTACAAAGCCGGATTTGCGCCGGATAGAGCTCCTCCCACAGTGAAGTGTTCAAGCTGCAAACATCTCACCCTCAGTCTCTGATCATCATCCCTGGAGCCCTTAATCATGTATCGCTCTCCTCCACTCTCCCTACCTTCACCCAGTACTGGGTGAACTGGACTGCCCAACCAGACACAATCAAATTTTGGAAAAAAGCGTGAGTTGACAGTCACCTGGCTGCATGGACCGTGATTTACCTCACTGACAGACCACAGTGTGTGAGGCTCCAGGACTGTGTCTGACATGGTGATCTGCAGCACAGGAGCACCACAGGGGGCAGTGCTCTCCCCCTTCCTCTTCACCCTGTACACCACGGACTTTTGCTACAACACTTGGGGCTGTCCACTCCAGAAGTTCTCTGACGACACAGCCATTGCTGGATGCGTAACGCAGGGGAACGAGCGGGAATACAGGACTGTCATCACTGACTTTGTTGACAGGTGTGACGTGAACCACCTCCAGCTCAACGCCAGTAATTTCTGTGGCCTCATTTTCACTGGGCATCTGGATGAGCTCTTTGATTGGTCCTTTTAACATGCCCTTATAAAACATGAATCTAAACTTTTTCAGGTGCTTTTGTGAAGTCAGTATTGGTTAGAGATGAAGCGGTACTCTGCAAAACTTCTAAGTCCTTACAGAACAATTGCGACGCACATAATACATGGAATGGGTGCTCTGACGGTGACCTCATCTGGAGCTGTAAATCCACCCACTAGTTCACACAACTTTGTGAATGATGAGCACGTCACCTGAAAGTTTTGCTTCCATTCAGTGTCAAAAAACTCCAGAAGCAAAACTCACTCCCTCCAGTCTCTGTTGCGGACCTTCATCCACAGCTTTCTGGTCTTCAGAGGAGGCATTGGCAGAACAGGCAAACATCTGAAAGCACTCACCAAAGGCCCTCTTCTCTATGCCTTCCATTTTTTCAGTAATTTGAGTTTGAGCACGCTACTATAAAGCTGTTGCTTGAGTAAAAGAGTTATACCAGTCACAACTTCAGTGTCGCAGCATGTTGCATCTTGCATGCATCACATCGGGCCTGCTGTAAACATACAATACAGTTTACTTGCTTTATCTTTGTCGCATTATTAAGATAATTCTGAATACATTTCTGTGGTTCAACCAATTCAAAATTGTAGCTGAGAACATCAGTTATAACAGTTAAACATTAGTTACAAAATGCTGAGTTTAAATCAGGCTCATAATTGCAGTTTATATGTCGGCTGGCAGGGCTTGGACACAATTTGCATGTGCTTGGATTGGGTAGGGGTTGATATTTTGGGCCTGATCTAACCTCTAATATCTAATACCCCCTTGCTATTTTATCTTAAACTTGGTTAGTCATGCCATAAGAGCAAAAAAACACAGAGAAAAAAACCCTGCAAATCCTGGTTGTCATAATTAATGCATGACAGGTTAAAAAAGCACATTTAACGATGTACAATTACAGGAACTGTCACTTAAGTGTAATTTAATGAAGAAATATCCCTTTTAAGGCAGTATCACTCCCCTGATTTTATATTTTTAATTTATATTTTCATATTTATGTATTTCTGATTTTGGATGTTTTTAATGTTTTACCTATGTTATTTTTATTCTTACAACATCCGCTTGTATTGTCTTTTAGTTTCTTTATCATTTGCAAAACATTCTGTAACCCCATATAAAAAGTGTGATATAAATAATACTGATAATAATAATAATAATAATAATAATAATAATAATAATAATAAAAATGAACAGCAGACAGAGCCTGCATCAAAAATGGCTGCATGCCCCTCCATATTGTAACCAAATGTGTGTAAAGTGTGTATAGGGGTAGTACCACTCTCTACCACTAGAGGTCGATACTGAGTTACTTCCCTGATACACACCTAAGCACACTTTTTCGGGTATATGTGCAAAATGGGGAAAACCCTGAAAACTTCACAGGAGACTATTTTGAGCTTTCTTTAACTGAATTTAAGCTAAAATTTGTGGGGTCCAGCATTTTGGTCCCCACTTTACTTTCGGTCCCCACACTGTGAGTGGGCTAACATGTTTCGGGCCCCACATTGTAACAAAAACACACACACACACACACACACACACACACACACACACACACACACACAGAGGTCTCACTATCACACACCACACAAAGAAAGAAAGCTGAGCGTTTTTTGTAGGCTGTGTCTGGACAATGAGGGACCAGCACAGACAGGAGGACATTAACCTGTGAGGAGGTGCTGGCTCTCTAACCACTCTGCTCTGCTGTTTCTCTGTGCTCTCTCACCTTTCCACTCATCCTGGAGATAAAAACTTGATGTTAAAAGTAAAAAGTCAGTCAGATCATGAAACTACAATCCCGTGGCTCAGCTGAGCCCAGACTGCTCTCCTCAGGCTGGTTTGTTGCTGGGCCTGTGAGACAGTCTCAGATATTTCTCTGCCTGTCCAAGTGATTGAGACTAGCAGGGATATTCAGCCTTGATACATTATTAATTAATTGATCAATTTATCTTCAGCATCTGGTGTGCAGATGGTTTAACCTTTGGATCCTGACCAAAGTAAGTCCACGTGAGCACCAGATGCAGCTGTTTTATTGTTTCTAACAGCACTGCATTCATCAGGAGCTCCTCTGTGTCTGAGGAGTCCAAATAAATCAATACCTCTTCATTTCCTCCTTTGTAAGGTGCCCGGCTGCTGGTCAGGCTGGGTGGCAGGAGGAGGAGGAGGGGGAGGATGGAAAGAACTGATGAATTATCCCATTTCCCCCACCAACAGGTCTTTATCTCTGCACAAAGGAGCTCCTTCCTCTGAATGAACGGAGGGATCTCTGTTATGGATTTGAAAATGACAGGATTTAATCAGGGAATGAGGAGAAACTCAGGCAGAGATTGATTTCAAATCTTCTTTCTTCTCCTCGTCTCTGTTGGTGTTGGTGAAAAGAGGATGCTCTAATCGTAGCTCCTCTTTATCAAACACGACGTTTCATACCAGCTGCTTTATTTAAGAATGTGAGGTAACTTGTGAACAGATCCTCCATCAGAGAGCTCAGGCAGAGATGAGAGCATGTGTGGAAAAAGCTTTATTAGACAGAGGAAGGAAAATGACTCTGACTCCTAATTTGTAATTGGACTTTATTTATACCCTCAGCACAAACAGGTCATCAGTAGTGGCCCTGTGACAGCGGCAGAGCAGCAACAAGTCAAACCCAAACCCACCATCTCAAGAAATATTTTCAAGTTTTAAAACATGGATTGAAAAATGAATGATGCTGAATAGTTTTCCAATGATTGTTGTAAGGACTGGATTTAGTGTTTTTTTTCTTTTCACACTGTATTTATTCCCAAAGGGAAGCTGATGGCTGAAATCTTATTAGCTGTGATATCTCCCTCGGAGGACTTCAGGATTCAGGAAAAGAAGGAGCTGTGGCGGGTATAAGAGAGGACATTTCACACTGAATCATATTTCATTTGATCCATCAAACAAGCTGAACCTTCCTTTAAGCTACAGTTTAGCTCAGCGTGCTTTGACACTGTGGATTTGAACTCATGTTTTACACTCATCGTGTTCAGAAACAGGACCGGTCTCACTGTCCCTGACAGAGGAACACCTGAGGAGTTCCTCTTACTTTGTTGAACAGGGCAGACTTCTTCAGGATCCTGATTACTCTAACATGTTAGTCTGAATCCCTAACACTCTGGGCCTGATTCACTGAAGCTCTGCAAAGCTTTTCTTTGTGCTTTGATTTTATTTTGATGTGATGATCAGCACTCACTGATCAGTCAGCAGGCATCTGTCTCTCTCACAGCCTGTGCTGCTTCCTTTCCTTTGTCTTTGCTGTTTGCAGCTCACTTCACTCCTGGAAGTGAGCTTGTGTAAACGGTAAAACATGCATCACATCTGTCCTGACTCAGCTCCACAGAAACACTAAAAGTATGGCTAGGACAATATGCTAGTCTCTTCTTTAAGAGCTCAAACACATTTTGAAAAATGATCTGTCCCCATATCCCGCTCAGGTCCAGACCTGAACTGGAAAAAATCAGTTACATTGTGGCTACGAAGAGACAGATACCAGGGATTAATTAATCAAGGTATAAACGAAGGCTGTGTATATCAAATGTTTAAACTCTGTTGTTTTTCATTTAGTCTCATCCACGCTGCTGACGGCTGCAGTGATTTGCTTGCAGACAAGTTTTTTCTTGACAGCCTCTGACGCCACTTTTCTGGCCTGTGCCAAACAACATGGCGTCATTTCTCTCTACCTGTGTTGCTACGGTGCTCTCCATCTCCAGCACAGAGAAGTTTCCTTTTATTTCCATAATGTGTCCCTCAATGTTGTAAATTCTGTGGGTCCAGCCAGCTGAGCCTTGGAGTTTTGGGGGGCGTGTGTGTTTTAAAAATTATGATTGTTGTCAGCCGCCACATTTATCAACAGTTGATCAGGCGTACGTCATGATTGACCCTGGTGCGCATGTTTCATAAATCACACGTAAACATTGACATAAGCCTGGTTTTAAACCCAGCTCTGTGTCAATTCCCACTCAAGATTGATAAATGAGGGCCTGTGTCTGTGCTTCAGTATCACTGGGACAGGATGCTTCATGAATCAGAGCAGACCGTGGAGACACATGCTGCTTGATTCTTAGTGCTGTTAGCAGATGCTAACCCCTTTTTTAAGGACTTCTTGTCTTTTTTAAACAATCAGCTGTATTTGACCACTTTTGATTTTGCCTTCTCATCGTGTTGTATAACGGTGCTACCTCCGCTGCAGAACCACAGCTGGCTACAAGGCGCTCACCGCTTAGTGTATCAGTCCGCGTGCGCAGCGTGCCAGATATAAACAAACGCAGGTAGTCTGCCAGGAGGAAGAGTCACGATGAGAACTAGAGCCTTATTTAGCGGTGTTTTTGTGTGAAAGTAACACGCTGAAAATTCTCTAAATAAAGCGTGAATGCAGACCCATATCAGATTTTTTTTGGTGGGAGTCCGTCTATTTGTATTTTTGGTCAAATAAAATATGGCTCCGTCTGAGTGCAGAGGAAACCAGCAGAGGAGCAGGGAGGGGGTGTTTGGTGTGTGCGCTCTGGGCTTCTGCTGCACAAAAACACTGCTGTAGGGGTAATTTCTGCCCTAAACCTTGTGATAAGACCCAACTTGTTCCATCCCGGAGTATCACTTTAAAAACCTTGCCATGCTTGGTATCCTTTTCTCCCTTAGTTCCATGAATCCATCCATTTTCTGAACCTCTTATCCTGTTCAGGGTCGTGGGTGGCTGCAGCCTATCCCAGCTGTCATTGGGCGAGAGGCACCCTAGACCCTGGACTGGCTGTCGGTCAATCGCATTAAATCAATATTGAGTTATTTTGATGTAATGTGTGAACATGCTTGAACTACAGCTGAAACAAATATAAAATGTAACTAAAGCTGCAAGCAACGATACACTGGCCTTCTCCCATCGTGCGCATGTCGGGGCATGTCACAGCTGCTGCATTTGCAGGAAGATCTGCCTCTGTGAAAAGCCATGTATGTTGCTGGGGTCTGGCACCTGGAGCAAGCATGCATGGGTAATTTAAACAGAGTGTACTGCTGTTGTGCTTTTGACCACTAGGTATGAATATGACTTTGACATTAACCTTCTTTAGGAATGTGGGTGAGTGATCATCAGATCAGAAAATGAAAATCATTTAAAGAATGTTTAAAGGTGTTTATTGCCATAAATATGACTTGTGTCCGAAAGGCGGCGCTATTCTTATCACCTGAATGCATCTGAATATGAGTCAAGAATGAGACTCTTATACAGATGCCTGAAAGATAATTTAAAGCTCATTTTAAAAGAATGTGTAGAAAAAGGTGGAGTTTTGAATTACAGAGTAGGAATTCTGAATGACAGAGTAAAACACACGACTTCCTGCTGACAGAAGGGGGCGCTGCACTTTAAGCAGAAAAAAAAGAAACATACAGATGAATTCAGGCTGAGACACTGAACATGTGTAATGTGTCTAGTATACAAAAGGCCAGTCTGAGAGTTAATGGATAAAACTCTCCATACAAATAGAGGAAGAGTTTGGAATAACTGTCAGGTGAACTATACAGACTGTTTTACCTCAGCTGATCATTGATGGAGTGATTTGTTTTTCTCTTGGACTAACACTCAGAGGCTCTCTCTGGCTCCGCGCTGCCTTCGTCCTTCTCTGTGAAGTTTCAAAGTCATGGACTTGTCTCTTCCAGACGACTTTGAAACAAGCTCTTCCGTTCAGCCTCCACTTAACCTCTGAGGTCTCTGCTGCTTCATCTCTGCTGCCAGCCCGGCGTACCTGAACATTTCCCTCTCCTGACGCCTCACCTGCTGCTGCCCCCTCCCATCACACCCCATCACACCCCATCACACCCCATCACACCCCCTCACACCCCCTCACACCCCATCACACCCCATCACACCCCATCACACCGTGAGTCTCTCTGAATGCACTACCTGCTGTGAGTCTGAGCTCTCCTCACTGACTCCCACATTTTCTGCGTGACCGGCAGCTTCGCTCTCTCTGAGTCCCCTGACCACATGAAAACATGCACCGCCTCCTCTCAGCTTTATGAGAAAAGTAATATCTGTCTTGCAGTGAGCTAACAAATCATGTTTTACACACCTGCAGAGACTGGAGGGGGTCAGAATGAAACCAGCAAGAAGGTGGAAAGCCCTGTTCAACCTACTCTGTTATCACTGACCTGTTGTTTATATGCTACAGGAAAACCTGATCCCACATGTCAGATCAATACGAATCAACCAGTCCCACATGTTCTCAGCACTGCCTGTTGACACTGTGGCAAAAACATGCCGGACATTTCCAGCACAAGATTTAACCCTTTAACTCTGGATGTGTCAGTGCTCTTTGAATGAGCGTCATTCCTAAACGGTTTGCACAATCTGAAAAATACCAAAGCTTTGTGTAAGCTGGGACACTGCTCTTTCAGTAGATATGTGGTTTATACAGTTACTTCACTCAGACATTTAATAAAGTCCATGAAAACACACAGAGTGAGGAGCAGATGTATGACCTCCACTGAGTAGTCTGCATGATATAAAGACACATACATGTTCATGTTCATATGATTAATATTGTTCAAATGTTACATTTATCCTTTAAAATACGTTATGTTTGATTTTTCTGTTTTAACCTTCACTTAACCTCTAAAATCCAATTCTTTTCTGTGTTTTTCTTCAGTTGAAACGGTTTCACTCTCATATAACATGCCGTGAATTGGAAATAACTCCCGATACTGAAAGCTCCAAGTGTTTGAGAAAATGGGCCAAAGCATTTACTCCCAGGACATTTTCTGACCTTTTTATAGGCTAAAAAGGAAATAATAAAGGGTTCAGGCAGACCTTTAGAGGCTCAGATGTTAAAGGGTTAATTTATAAGAAGAGAGCTGAACTTCAGGTTAGTGGTTTATGGCTGAGCAGTCAGCAGCAGAGATAAAGAGAGGAGGAAAACAGTGCTGGAGCAGAGAGAAATGGAAAGAGACACAAACTTCAGCACGTTGTAGGCCTCAACACATGGGCTGGTCAGGGAAGAGGAAAAAACATCCCAAGGCTTTAAAGTTGAACTTGATCAGGTGCTGAGGTAGAATCAGCTGACATTTAAACTTTAACATGAGCTAGAGGGGGATCCACATTTCCCAAACAAATGCTGGGTGATGAAATGCTTAGCCCTTCAACCCTCTAAAGCACCAGTCTTATTTATAACCTCTGGATGTGTTCTGAAATCAGAGAGTTGATAGCATAAGGAAGAAAGAAAAGTAAGATGACAGTGCCTTAGATTTAATATTGTTTTTTTTTTTGTTTTTTTTTTACATTTTTATTTCATACACTTTCCCTGGACACAAGGAGAAGGCCAGGCATCAGAAGAAGCAGAACAGTCTCATGTACCACTTCTTCTTCTTCTTCTTCTTCTTCTTCTTCTTCTTCTTTCCTGCCAGCTGGCTCTTCAGGTCTGGGCCTCCTCCACCTCCATCTCTTTTCCCTGCAGAGTCTATTGAGCTTTCTCTGCGGCCTGAACGAGGGATGATTTGTCCTTCTGCTGTTGTATCTGAAGGCTCCTCCGTTGCTCCACGGCCTCCTTCGGAGCGACTGTGATTTTGCTGGTCTCACTCTTCTGCTCTCCTAGCTGAGCGGGGAAGGAGGCTCTGGGTTTCTCTTCAGCATTGAGAGCAGCACTTTTTGAGAACTGCTCTCTCTGAAGCTCCATCTTGATCCTGTCAAGCTCCATGTTCAGGTTTTTCTTCTCTGAGACGGCCTGGTCTAGCTGGACTTGGAGAACAGAGTTCTGGATGGACTGCTGCTCCAAATTGGCTTGGGCTTTCTGCAGCTTCTGGTCCATGCTCAGCAGCTCTGAGTCCCTCTCATAGAATAGAATAGAATAGAATAGAATAGAATAGAATAGAATAGAATAGAATAGAAAATACTTTATTTATCCCCGAGGGGAAATTCAGGAGTCACCGCAGCATTTAAGAAAACAAAAGTAAGAAAGAGTATAGAAAGTGCAAAAATGTCCATAAGAAATTAGATGACGACATCCCGTCCACCACTCGTCCACCACTCTCCAGCCCAGCCAGTCTCCACATCCACAGGGTCCAGGACTGAGCCTCCCCAGCAGTCTGTTCAGTCTCTGTCTCCTGGATCCTGTCTGCTCACAGCAGGCGAAGCTCCTCCAATGTGTCGCGGTGTCCGATGTCAGCTCCGTCAGCCACGCTGAACAGCACGATGCCGCTGGGTTAGCACAGCTAGCTCGTCCATCCCCTGGAGCGAGATCCTACGTTCCCAACAACGATGGATGGAAGGACAGGTCCACGTCGTCACCTCCCAGCTCACATCCGAGAACCAGCACGTCGTCCTCACCTCCTCCTCCTCAGCTCGAGGGAAATCATCAAGCCCTACACTAGTTAGCATTGACATGCTACAGGCTGCTAACAGCTAATTTTGCATGTAAACAATGCAGCCATGGTTACATGTAGGATCTCCAGACAAACACAGGAGAAAAGTAGTAAGAAATACCGCCGAAGCCACAAAAAGTTTGGTGTCCGTGACCGACAATGAACCATACAAAGTAATGATCCACTCCAAATACAAAGATTACGTAAAAGAGACGAAGAAATTACAAGAAACGGACAAAGACGAGAGAGCTGCTGCAACAGGCAGCTACTTGGGCAGCGCCTAGCAACCGAATCATAGATGCCCTCTTGGTATTCTTGGAGCCCATAGAGGAGATCGGGACTCCTCTTTGATTTCTGGGAGGACTTTTTCTTGGGGTTGTGCTCTCTGTGAGCCTGGCCTCACCCTCGTGCAGCAAGGTGGCCAGCTCAGAGATATCAGCCCTGCCACCACTAATTATCATTGGATCGTCTAAATGTGGAAAACTTGTGGTGGGCTCCTCTTGGGGTGGATTATCAAACACAGCAGTTGGTACAGTGAGGGTTGGGGGCTGACCCTCTGTAGCTGGGATGACATCACTTAGGTTGTTCACATCACATCACTTGACTGGCTTTGACCATAGTCTGTATAAAACATGGACGAAGCATCCACAACGTCACTCGTCTGTTTCTGAAACCGTGAAATGAAGCAGATCTGCAGATGCAGCCACAGCCGCTATGACCCCAGCTGTGAGTTTTTCTTCAAGCAGCTACAGGGCGCCTGGCGGTCACATGACCTGGGCTCTGCCTCTGATTGGAAAATCAAACAATCCTAATAGCTTTTGAACCGCAGAGGTAGAAAAAAATTCACTCACCGTACAGTGTGTGCTGATAGTGAAATCAGCGTTTTAGACCAAAGCTGTTTTTAAACCAGGCTGTAAATACTCTTTTTAATGCTGTAAAATCTGTTTTTATGGCTGGGTGTGTACATGACTTTCAGTCTTTCTGCACCAGCCTCAAGCAGATTCTCTACGAACAGCGACTTTTAGCACTTCTTCTTGGGCTTCATTTTTACTTACCAGACGTTGCCTCTTGGCTTTAACTCATAGTAACATCCTGATGCTGTGCCCAACACCTTGTGACACTTGGTGAACCTGTCTGTCATGTCACTGAGATGTGTGAATGTCACCATGACAGCAGTACTAAGGGTGGTTGTACAGTGGAGCAGAGGCTGTGACTGTCCGGGCATGTGGATCAAAGAAACCGTATCGGCCTGATCTGGTTCTGAAGACTGTAATGCATAACAAGCTCATCAACAGGAGTGCGTACTGTACATCTGATAACAAACAGCTGAGTTCTGACTCAAGGTCCAGATAGGTTTCTGCTGCTTCAGGGGGTGGTTCTCCAAATGTGCCGTATCTGGAAAGCTGCGACATGTCTACAGTGTGTGTGTAGCTGTGAGCAGGAACAACGCCAGGGAGTTCATCAGTTGGTAAACAGGTGTAGCTTTGAAGCCTTTTTGTCAGCTGTTTGTACATCACATCACCTTTATCCAAAACAGGGTCCAGGTCTGCTCCAGTCAAGTTTTCATTCTCACACAGAAATGCAAGGAAGGTGAGGGAGTTATAGGTGCACTGCTTGTTCCTGGATTGGCTTTATCTAAAAGACACCTGGCTGCAAGATGCATGGATGTTTACCTCATCAAGCTGGTCTGCAGCATGATCTCAGCTCTGTTGTTTAAGATATCAGCTGGCCCTGCTGCAAACTGATCGTTACTGAGACATTTACTCTTTACACATGACTCATCCCTTTGTTCTCCTTGGTTAAGAAACATTTTAGTAGTATTTCTCTTTACCTCCTCTACATGAGACACCTGTGATGCACACAGTGTCTCTTCTTCTTTATTACTGTGAGCACCAGACACTGCAGACTCCTTTTTCTTAGTGTTAACTCGAGCATTCATCAGCTCAAGTGAATGTGACTGGTGCAGTCCTCTCTGAACTAACTAACAGCTGGGGCTTCCCACTCCATATCAAGACCAGTTCTTTTCATTATGACATGAAGTCTGGAGCTGAAAAACACTGAACTGATACAAAAAAGAAAATCACAGGCAATTAATTTTCAATCCAAAGATAGTTTTAATTCAGCTCTCTATTTTATTAATTTTTTAAAACAAATTATTGATTTACAGCTTTTACTCTTATAAAAAAGAATCTGAAAAAATTAACACCCTTCACCTAAAATATATTTAAGAACTGAAAATTAGTAATTTGTTTAAAAATAATTCAAGAGCTGAATTAGAACTATTTTTTCGGTTGAAAATTATTACTTATGCTTATTTTTTTTCTCTTTTTTGTTTTGGCGTAGTGCTTTTTTTTGTTTTGTTTTGTTTTTTTAATTCAGCATCAAACCGTAATACAGGAACATTCTGTACTGTGATACAACAGTATTTTAAACTGATTTAAGTGTTTGGTTTAATGTTCATTTAACCTGCAGTAGGCTGAAAAATGTGTCTTGCCGTCACAAGAGTGTGGCCAACCATAAATTTGAAGGAACTTTTTTTTCATTAAATCAGTCATCTCCAGCTCCAGTCAAGCAGGCGAGTAATAAGCTTCAAGTCCTGCTCACCCTGTCAGAATTCCAGTCCCCAGAATCTGATCAGGCTTCATAGAGGGCTTTGTTGAAAACCGTTATGTTTTGGTAAACTAGTGAACTAAACAGCTCATGGTGTTACTCATGAACAAAAATACTAGTGACTTACAGCACCCAGTTAGTGCTGCTCTCAGTTCAGATTAATGGTACAGCCTGAGTTTATGAACATCCATCCATTTTCTTAACCTTGTATCCTGTTCAGGGTCGTGGATGGCTGGAGCCTATCCCAGCTGTCATTGGGCGAGAGGCAGGGTAAAGCAAAGCAAAGCAAAGCAAAGCAAAGTAAAGCAAGTTTATTTGTAGCGCACAATTCATACACAAGGCAATTCAAAGTGCTTTACAGCTAAAATAAAATAAATTGCAGTAGGCAAAATAAAATCATTGCATAAAATCACATCATAAAACACTAAAAAATGATTGATTAAATTAGAAGAGGAGAGTGCAGATAAAATACTTTCAGTTGTTGTATGCAATGCTGAACAGAACTGTTTTCAGCCGGGCTTTGAACATTGTCAGAGTTGAGGCCTGTCTCACATCTTCTGGAAGACTGTTCCAGATTTTGGGGGCATAAAACTGAAATGAAGCCTCACCGTGTTTAGTCCTGACTCTGGGCACCAGCAGGAGACCTCTCCCTGAGGTTCTCAGAGACCGAGTTGGTTCATATGGTTCTAGCATGTCCAAGATGTACTTTGGTGCTAGACCATGAAGGGACTTGTAAACAAGCAGAGCTGTTTTAAAGTCTATTCTCTGAGCCACAGGAAGCCAGTGCAGAGACCTGAGCACTGGACTTATATGGTCGTATTTCCTGGTTCTGGTCAGGACCCGAGCAGCAGCGTTCTGGATGTACTGCAGCTGTCTTACAGCTCGTTTTGAGAGTACACCCTGGGTTCACCCTGGACTGGTCGCCAGCCAATCACAGGGTTGACACAGAGACAGAAACCTTTCACACACACACTCACAGCTACAGACAATTTAGAGCGTTTAACCTGGTGATTTTGGACTGTGGGAGGAAGCTGGAGTACCCAGAGAGAACCCATGCATCCACAGGGAGAACATGCAAACTCCACACAGGAAGACCCACCAGCCGAGCTGAGAATCAAACCAGTGACCTTCTTGCTGTGAGGCTGCAGCGCTACCTGTCGTGCCACCGTGCAGTCCAGCCAATGAACATTCGGATTTAAAGAGTAATAAAAACATGAGACAGTGAGGAAATGCTTCAACCTACAGTACATGGAGTGTCCTCTAGAGGCTCCAGAAGTACCAAACACAGACAAACACACTAAGCCAAAAAAAAAAAAGCCATTATCAAACAAAAACAGGATTACAGCCTGGTAGGTCATTCCTCTATCAGCACACTGTACGGGGGCATTTTTTTCTCACTCAGCCATTTAGAGGATATTAAGATCACCAGTTCGCCTAATCAGAGGCAGAGCTCAGCTCATTGACAGACAGGCGCCCTATAGCTGTTAGTGAGGAGGCTCAAAGCCTCATGTCCAATATGGCCTCTGTCGCGTCTACTTCTATTTTTTACACAGTCTGTGCTCGCTTCATATAGTGGACACACGTGCTTATTCACACAGAGGAGCAGCTTTACGAGGAGCTGGATAATTACCGCCTTTCTGTGTTTATTCAGTGATTTATTTGCTCTTTATATCTGGAGACATTAAACCCTCCCTCATTAATCTTCAGAGTTTTTCTCTTTGTCTGGGCGTCCTGCAGTCAGAGCCCTGAGCCAGCCTCTTCTTTATCTGTTTCTACATCCTCAGAGCTTCAGTTCTCCTCTGAGCAGCTCCCAGGTGAGGGAGACAGAGAGTCGAGGTGCAGGGATCAGAAACTGGAATATACCTATTCATCATGTTTACTTTGATTCATGAATAACCAGGTTTGTCTGTGTGCATGTAAACAGGATATGTGAGAAGGCTCAGACGCAGGAGGCTCACGTTCCCTGTGTGAGAACTTCACACGTATCTGAGCATTTCACCCTCTACATAAGAGCAGTGTTACTCTTTTACATCAATGTCTGTGGTGAGATGAACATCCATGTGCTGCACAAACACCTGGAGGACTGTAAACCATAGCAGGTGTTGGTTGATGTTTGGTTTCTTTGATCAGGAGGCAGGGATCAGTGTGTCACTTCACTGCTGGGAGTCAGCACGTTAGCTGTCAGGGGCCTTTTAGAGCCTGAAACATAACGAGCAACAAGTGGTTACTTTTTGTGTTTTATACCATTTTTTAAGTCAAATTTGGGGCTTTTGTTCCATTTGGAGTCAGTTATTACATTTCGGGTTGTTGTTATATTTTGGGCTCTAACAAGGCCAGGCTGGCTGTTTCCCTCTGAAGGAAAGGCAGACTGGTTTTCATACTTTGTTTAAAGTTTCAGCAGCTAAACAAAGAGAGATCTGTCCTCTTGAAACTCCAGTCATCAAATCAACATGGCTGCCTGCCTCACAGCACACCCTGACGTCCCCGCGGAGCAGGGGCCTCTCAGAACTCTGGAGAAACTTCAGAGTGACGTCTGATTGTGGGGCTGTCAGCGTGCAGCACTCTGCTCTCCGTCTCTGAGACGGCTCCATCACTGCATCCAGACACTGTGCTGCTGCTGAGGACACATTTTTCAGTCTGTCTGCTTTATTTTGTTTTCACATCAATCAGTTCAGAGCGGCTGGGTCCCCGCTGAGGAGTGGGATGAACCTCGGATGATGAAAAAGGAGAATGAAGAAGACGAAGATGTAGGAGAGCAGCCTGGACTCACAGCTCTGAAGAAATAATCAGAATCTCTGATCACAAAGATTTTGTCCTGTTTTTGGAGAGCACGATATGTCTCGTGATTTAGGAGGGGATGATTTCTCCAATGCTGAAGATGAGCTGTCAGTGATGAAGAATGTACAGACCAGGATGAAAAAAAGAAGAAAGGAAGCTGGCATATGTGGACCTGTGAGACCGCTCCACTCGTAGACCACACCACTCATGGTTTCTTCATCCTGGTCTTTGTGACTGAAACACGTCTGATGTCCTCTGACATGTTTCAGAGCCGTGTCACCGTCATTCATCCATCACACTGACATGTCTCAGGGAAGCAGAGGACCCCGCGTGCTGAACATAAAGGTAGCTAATGTGACATGGCATGGAATGATTCACACAGACCACCACCGCACTGTGAATCCAGCTCAAGTGAAAGAAGTCAAAGGACGATTAGCGACCTTGTGTGCAGACATGCGGGGGGAAACACGCTTATAGAGGGGACACACATGCTCCCAGGCTCTTCATCACCGCAGCACGCTGACTGTCATGTGCACAAACATGCTCGGAAACAAAACGCTCGCTGGGTTCGGGGCTCGGTCCTGGAAGGAGGCATAACGGGAGGAAATAAGGAAGAAAGCAGTGTAATGGCTGGGAAAGGCTGAGGTGTGAACTTTAAACTCAGACCCAAAACTTACACCAGGACTGTGGCTGTGCCCCCCTGGGAACTAAGTCCTTTAGAGTTACATAATGAACATGAGGGAGTCCACTGCGACATCAGAGCAGACTGCTGTTACTGTCTTTAAGGTTGAAATGACGCAAACAGAGAATGGATGAGGGACCTCTCCAACACTGAGGCCTGAACGGCCAACGCATGAGTCCAGAATCACAGTCCTAATAACACCAGTGTGAGACCCTCCACCACAGGACTGTTAGCAACATGATATTAAAGTGTGGCAGGCCTCCGGGTGTTCCTGCTCTCATTCTACTCAACATGACACAGAAGTCATAAAACAGGCAGCGGGCTCATAAGTGGATGAATCCTCATGACATTCAGCCATTCACTTCCTCTAATAACCAGTGAAATAAAAGTTTGTGTGCAACAGCAGCCAGTCAGGCATAGAAGCAATAATAAAATTTAACCCATCCTTATACGAGAAGCAGGAGGTCTGGGTTTGAGACATGTCTTTGCCCTGAGATTGTAATCCACCAAGAGAAACAGTCTGTATGGAGAGCAAAAGCAGGAGGACCAGGATCCAGAGTAAAGTGAGAAGGATTTCTTTCTCTCTCTGTCTGAACAGATATCTGCATGAAGAGCAGCTAACAGTCTGTTCAGGATCAAACATTCACACTGACACACTGTTCTGTTGATGCTGAGTCACACTAAAGACGATCAGCACTTAGATTTTCTGATGTCCCTGAATGCATCAGGACCGCCAATCATTTAGAGTAGTTTTCTTCCCCTCTTGTGGACAGACCTGACAAAGCCTATGTTTTGACCGATCTGCATTATGATGTGTTCATGGCACAGGCACATGGCACGTGGTATGCAGCCATCCTATTTTGTCGGACGCCAGAAGCTGTGACATGTCAATTCAGCATGGAGAAGATTGAGCAGGACAGGAAGTTGTGCTGCCTAAAAACACCCAGAGACATTCAAAATAAAACAAAGTGTGTCCAAAACATCTTGGCTGTGACGACAAATGAGCAGAGCCAGACCAGGAATCAACAGGTTTGAGGTTTTACAGGCCAACATGAATGAAGAGAGACTTATCAATGGAGAGGGGAGCACAGGAACTCCTCAGTCTGTGACTCCAGCTGTCTGTCAGTCATACAGTTTGTCTGACTCAACACACAGTTGATGTAAATAGACAAACACAGTCAACACACAACAAAGCAGAGCTGGACTAGAGATGTATCCTGTATTTGAGGCGTAATTTTTGCTTTAAAAACATTCACGGTTAACAGGAAATACATGCTAAATTGTCCTTTATTGGTTATGCTTTAGTAACTTTTTCCATTTTTCTTTCTGCTGTTCCTCATTGTGTGAAGAATCTCTGAAGAAGGAATGACACTACTGAATGTGAGCACTCTGTGGCCATACTGTGGACACATGTCACAGGAGCTCCAGCATAATAATGCACCATAATGATCACAGTAACGTGTGCATCTCCAAAGAGCTGTTTCTCTCTGAACTCAGCCGCTCCCGTAGAGGAACTCCCATTCAGACAGAAGTCGACTTCTCAAAGGTCTTATTTTAATCCAAGCTCTCTGGCTTTGGACGCTCTCCAGCCCTTGTGATGCATCCAAGAGCATAAAGCAGCACAGATGAAGTGCTGCAGCCGGCTGAGTGAAAAAAACAACTTGTTGTGTACGTCACTGAGCAGGGCGGGGCCAGGCGGCCCTGAGTTTGGTCTCTGAAGTTCCTGGGGGGTCTTGGGACTGGGCCACCATTAATTAACGCTAATGAGCAAAGCATGAGTGACATGATGGGGAAGGACTGCACATGGCGTCATAGCCTGGTAGGACTGTGGGACTGTGGGATGCAGCTCTGTGATGGGACGTGAGGGGAGATGCGGCGGTGCTGATTAGAGGGGGGAAGCTGCTGAGGTGGGGTTTGATGGTGAGGAGGAGAGAGGAGTGAAAGCTTGATGAAGAGAGGATTCCTGATTTACTGTGTCCAGCACCACAACCCAAATGATCCTCTTTGCCTCGCCCAGTTTCTCAAAATGAAAGCGTGTGTGATCCGGCTCAGCCTGCTTATGGTTAGCCGACCTGCCACTTCATGAAACTTTTCTGAGTTACTTTCAACAAGTTAAGTTTTGACTTACTGTTCAGAATAATCCCCCCCCCCCCCCCCCCCCCCCCCACACACACACACACACACTTAAAAAAAAAAATATATATATATATATATATATATATATATATATATATATATATATATATATTGACACGTTTGTGACTCTGTGATTCTGTTTGTACTATGTTTGTGGAATGTTTAAAGAAAAGACAATATGAGATTTTTATTCTTTTACCATGAACCAAGGCTAGCTCTGTTTGTGGTGTTGAAAGACTTCAGTATCTGGGCTGTGCTGTGTGAAACGTTCAGGAAGACTCCACCTTTAGGAGCTCAGTGAAGGCCTGAGAACTAACTGAACTTGGCTGTTTTAACAATAACTCTCTTTTTGCATTTATACTCCTGGCATGAATGAATCTTATGACGCTGCAGGGTGAGGCAGGAACAGAGGAAAAGGGGAATACTGTGTGTGAGTGTGTACATCTGAGGGCATGTGTACATCTGAGGGCATGTGTGTGTGTGTGTGTGTGTGTATGTGTGTGTGTGTGTGTGTGTGTGTGTGTGTGTGTGTGTGTGTGTGTTTGTGTGTGTGTGTGTGTGTGTGTGTGTGTTTAGGGAATGACTCCGCTGATGTACGCCTGTGTTCGTGGAGACGAGGCCATGGTACAGATGCTGCTGGATGCAGGAGCAGATATTAACAGTGAGGTCAGTAAGGAGGAGGAGGAGGAGTTTTTTCTGTGGTTGTTTTTGGTCAAATCAAGTCAAAGAAGAGGATTTCTACACACACAGAGTGTAAAGTGGAACATATTTCTTTATTTCTCTGAAACCAAAAAGGAGTGTGTGTTTGTGTTAGCTCCATGATAGTGTTTTTTGGATTTAGAGATTCTGCTCCCTGCCAGCCAGCCTCCTCCACCCTCTGAGCGTCTCACAGTGGAGGAGGCCAAGTGCCTCAGGGGGGGAGGCCAGGAGGGGGAAGAGCCAGGGGAGACCCTGCCTTTACATGCTGTCTGGTGCAGGCTGGACTTAAAAAATACCATACCCCTAATGTTGGTTTGGCTTCCGCCTGTAAGTGTCCCTAAACTACACTATGAAGGCAACAACTCTAGAATCTTAAACCTTTGTGGACACCCTTAGTTTATGATAACTGTTTAGTAAAAAAAATGACATGACTCTGTAGTGGAGATCACTGCATTAATAAAAACAGACATGACTCTGTAGTGGAGATCACTGCATTAATAAAAACAGACATGACTCTGTAGTGGAGATCACTGCATTAATAAAAACAGACATGACTCTGTAGTGGAGATCACTGCATTAATAAAAACAGACATGACTCTGTAGTGGAGATCACTGCATTAAAAAAAACAGACATGACTCTGTAGAGGAGATCACTGCATTAATAAAAACAGACATGACTCTGTAGTGGAGATCACTGCATGAATAAAAACAGACATGACTCTGTAGTGGAGATCACTGCTTTAATAAAAAACAGACATGACTCTGTAGTGGAGATCACTGCATTAATAAAAACAGACATGACTCTGTAGTAGAGATCACTGCATTAATAAAAACAGACATGACTCTGTAGTGGAGATCACTGCATTAATAAAAACAGACATGACTCTGTAGAGGAGATCACTGCATTAATAAAAACAGACATGACTCTGTAGTGGAGATCACTGCATGAATAAAAACAGACATGACTCTGTAGTGGAGATCACTGCTTTAATAAAAAACAGACATGACTCTGTAGTGGAGATCACTGTATTAATAAAAACAGACATGACTCTGTAGTGGAGATCACTGCATTAATAAAAACAGACATGACTCTGTAGTGGAGATCACTGCTTTAATAAAAAACAGACATGACTCTGTAGTGGAGATCACTGCTTTAATAAAAAAACAGACATGACTCTGTAGTGGAGATCACTGCATTAATAAAAACAGACATGACTCTGTAGTGGAGATCACTGCATTAATAAAAAACAGACATGACTCTGTAGTGGAGATCACTGCATTAATAAAAACAGACATGACACTGTAGTGGAGATCACTGCATTAATAAAAACAGACATGACTCTGTAGTGGAGATCACTGCATTAATAAAAACAGACATGACTCTGAAGTGGAGATTACTGCATTAATAAAAACAGACATGACTCTGTAGTGGAGATCACTGCATTAATAAAAACAGACATGACTCTGTAGTGGAGATCACTGCATGAATACAAACAGACATGACTCTGTAGTTGAGATCACAGCTTCTAAAAAAAAACAGACATGACTCTGTAGTGGAGATCACTGCATTAATGAAAAAACGACATGACTCTGTAGTGGAGATCACTGCAATAATCAAAACAGTGTATCATCCTATTGTTAGATTTAGATTCAAACTGAACCATTGAAAGAGAAAATCAGATAAAAACCAGATCCAGAACCAGCTGGGACTCCTGTGGACCTGTTCTTTCTTGGGCTCTTTAGATGCCCTTCAGAAAGCACCCTGTGATGTCACTGTAACTGCAGCCATGTTTTATTCAGCCTACAGTTCCCATCTGGATGTGGACCAACATGACCTGTCTGTGCACATTAACGCCCCTGCACCTCGTTTCTCCTCTAATTCAGCTCTTTTCATAGCACAGTGCTGGCATTTTGTAGCATTGTTTGTGTCTCATGTTGTGGTAAGAAGTGCATGAGGGTGCATTTTTAAAGTGAGTATGCATGACTGATGTAGAGAGTGATATGACAAATTGCTCCATTACAGCTTGGCAAATCTTCTCCCCTAAGTATGTGAGCAATCGTTCAGTCCCAGACTCAACAAAGGGGGCATTGTTTTCCTGTCAGACGCTCCACTTTCTCCATAATAAGCATTCAGCTTTAGGGCACCAGGGCTCCCCCCCTCGGGTGAGAGCTTTGTTTAAAGTCCAATGATCACATAACTGATACAAATGCCCTCACATTATGAAACTGACAGGGATATTTGCCAACGTAGGCCCTTAACAGCGAGGGTCATCTCCCAGGAGGAGGTTCTGGGTTAGTGGGGAGCAACAGGGAGCGTTTGAGAGCCCCCAGCCTCATCACTCTCTGTCAGGCGTGGCCCACTTCCAGCCAGCCTCTGAGCTGCACTGAAACACTTTCCACAGTCTGAGTGAAATATGGGGCTGGCTGAGATGAACATTAACACTGAAATTTGTCGCTTTACGCCTCAGAAGGGGCTGGTTTCCTGTCCCCACACACATCAGGAGAGAGTAATGAATCAAGAGGAAGTGGGAGGAAAAGCTCAAGTAATTCTTCGTCATGAACGACAAAATTAGGAGGAAAGTGTTTTGGAAATGTCAAAGAATCATTTCTGTGCTGTTTTCTGCTTTAGATGCTGGCGCTGGATTCAAGAGTAAGGCTTTAAAACACATGTACAAGAGAAATACTCAATCACTCACTCAGTCACCCACAGTGACGTGTTGTATCCTCACATGAACTGAAGCATGATAACAGGAGCTTCAGGTGTTATCAGTCAGGTATCTGACTCATCTGCTGAATAACAGATATCTGTCAGAGAATCAGGGACAAGAGGGCAGCTTTAACTCTGTGGCTGCACCACGAGCAGGGATCCTGCATGTGAGACAAGATTCAGATTACAGGGCTCAGAGTACTTCCCCTCTTTCTTCACGTATTCCTCTTCTTTCTCAAATGTCTATTTGAGTGATTATTGTGAGCTGACAGCCCCTGAATGTAACCATCCCTAACCCTGTAAAGCCTGACCTACACAATTTTTTTTATTATTTTTTAAAGGCAGAAAAATCTTAATTTTTGTAACTAAGAGGTTTATCAACCCTTTAAATAAAATCCTCTCAAATATTATGTTTTTTTTTTTGTTTTTTTTTTGAGTAATATTCAATATTTTCAACAGTTTAAGCAACTCATTCCTAAAGTTTTAAATAAGTATGTTACCTTTTACTGCAGAAAAAGCTTGTTGTATTAAAAAAAAAGAGGAAACAATGATGTTTTTCTCACTACAACTTCTCGGGATTTCCCATTGATTTTCGTGACAAAAAGTGTGGATGATTTCATGGAAGCAGCCATTTTAAAAAGGGGCAAAATATAACTTCGGCTTCCTGCAGTGGAATGATAATCCTTAAAGTGATACTCCGAGATGGAACAAGTTGGGTCCTATCACAAGGTTTAGGGCAGAAATGACCCCTACAGCAGTGTTTTTGTGCAGCAGAAGCCCAGAGCGCTCACACCAAACACCCCCTCCCTGCTCCTCTGCTGGTTTCCTCTGCACTCAGACGGGGCCATATATTATTTGACCAAAAACACAAATATATGGACTCCCACCAAAAAAATCTGATATTGGTCTGCATTCACGCTTTATTTAGAGAATTTTCAGCACGTTACTTTCACACAAAAACACAGCTAAATAAGGCTCTAGTTCTCATGTCATAAAACGGCGCTACCTCTACTGCAGAGCCACAGCTGGCTAAATAGGTGCTCGCCGCTTAATGTATCAGTCCGCGCACGCGGCGTGCCAGATATAAACAAACGCAGGTAGTCTGCCAGGACGAAGAGACACGATGAGAACTAGAGCCTTATTTAGCGGTGTTTTTGTGTGAAAGTAACACGCTGAAAATTCTCTAAATAAAGCGTGAATGCAGACAGATATCAGATTTTTCGGTGGGAGTCCGTTTATTTGTGTTTTTGGTCAGGTAAAATATGGCCCCGTCTGAGTGCAGAGGAAACCAGCAGAGGAGCAGGGAGGGGGTGTTTGGTGCGTGTGCTCTGGGCTTCTGCTGCACAAAAACACTGCTGTAGGGGTAATTTCTGCCCTAAACCTTGTGATAGGACCCAACTTGTTCCATCCCGGAGTATCACTTTAACGAGGTGGAAGACTTTTTGACAGGTTTTTAAGGAAACTTTGCATCTTGTTAATGAGACAAAGATCTTTGAAACTCATAAATTAGTTTTGAATATTCTGAATAAACATAAAAATGTCCAGAAAGACCCCAATAGCAATTCTTCATTAAAATTCATAAATTATTTCAGGATCAACTGATTCAAAATCTTCAGTTTGGAATAGATCTTCTTATATTAATTATTGTCTGTTAGCCACTTTATTCATAAATGGTGGGCTCACATTTTGAAGCCTGGTCACCAAGTATACTGAAAAATAAAACACAAGAAGTCCAAGACAAGGGTAGAGCCTCACCAAGAAAAACCAACCAACCAATCAATCAATCAATCAATAGATCAATTAGTAGATGCTTCATTTGGGGCTGCACAGTGGCACACTGTGTAGCAGCTTCACAGGAAAAATGTCACTAGTTTGATTCCCAGTTGGCCCAGTGGGCCTTTCTGAGTAGAGTTAGCATTTTCTTTAACTGCATGCGTGAGTTCTCTCCAGGTCCTCCGGCCTCCCTTCCACAGTCCAAAAACAAGCTCATCTGGTTAATCGGTCACTTTTAAACAGTTTGTAGGTGTGAGTGTGTGTTTGAAAGGTTCACAGCTTTTTAAACTGCCTTCTACACTTGCAGTGCCTGCTATTTGGCTGGAATTCAGTCTGTAGTAGGTAGTATGGGAAAAATGTGCAAAATCTCAGTATGCTAAAAATCCCAGATGTCCTACTGATCCAGGAAAATTTCTCAGTGTGCAACAGACTAGTCTACCTGGCATACTGTTTCCCACAATGCACGGCGCTGACAATGTTTGTCTATGAGGGTGGCAGGTTTTGGTGAATTACCGCCATCAACTGGAATGAGTCTGCACTACAACTACAATACAACAACACTAATGTTAGATGGTCTGTGAGGTAGAAGTGAAGTGATGCAGAAGATTCACATGTTAATCTAGTTAGTTATAAAAAAAAGGTGTTTACTTCTACAAGTTCATTAAAGCCCATATAAACCACTAATTCACTTTTTAAACCATACGTGGATTATAAAGAAGAGGTTTAGCCATCAGCTGCAAAAATAAAAATCCCTTCCAGATTCATTTTCTGTAAACGATATAACTTTTGGTGTAAGATTAAAAATCAAATGTGATGATTCTGCTGTTATATGATCAACAAAATAACTGAAATGCCAAGATCTACCCAAAGTTTGTGAGGTACATTTATATTAAAGGCAAAATGAACTCTATCAGCTGCAGCTCCATTTTCAGAAACTGAAAATGTATACTACAAAACAGACCTGACAGAACAGTCAGATTACATACTACAAGCAAAAGTAGTAGGTAGTATGCAGCGCCTACATACTACATTCACATGTAGTGTTTAGTAGGCGGTTTGGGAAACAGCCCTTGTCTGTCTCTAAAGGCCTGTTTCCACCATGTGGTTCGATTCATTTCAGTTGGTCTCTGCACAGCACACATTTTGTGATGTTTTCACTGACTAATCCCAAGACAGGTCCCCTTGTTTTTAACATGGAGCTCTATGAGGCCTGACTCACTGCTGGAGACAGACTCGAGTGGAAACTCAGGGAACTGCAGTTTTGGACAAATCCACATTGTCTGCACCATCATGGTGCATGATATCAGTGGCAGGATTTATTTTCATAAACCAGTCATGTGTCCTCAGAAATCAGTACATTGTTCGTTAAAACAGAAATAAATGAGGCAGTTCTGAAGAAAAACCAGAGCTGACTCTAACAGTTACATGAGGCCACCCCTTCTCTGTACAGGGTGACATTACATCATTGCTTTTCATGGTTAAAAGGAGATGTTTCCTGATTCCTTCACCCTGCTCCTTCTCCTCTCAGCAGACTGCTCTGCCTGGTGTCATCCTTCATCATTGGGCCTCTCATCCTGCACTTTGTGTGATGTTTTGCCTGGAATCCCTTGACTCATCCTCTCTTACCCCTCTTTGCAAATGTCTCGCTCTCTTGCTTGTTCTTCTTCTTTTTTTTTTTTTAAACGGTGGAATATTCAGCTTTTAAAAGTGACATTTAAACAAGTGAGACAGAGAGAGACAGCAGTGAAGTGACAGCAGCAGGAGGCTGAAACAATGCAGAGTGTGCTGGGTGTACTTTTAAAGGTTGGAGCAGAGACGTTCATTAAACAGAGGCCACAGTTAAAATGTGGGTAAACAGCATTAATAGATCATGAGAGCTGTGATTTGTTTCTGCTCTGACCAGCAGTCTGTGAACACGCCACACTAGCACTGGGAATTACTTCATCACACACACACACACACACACACACACACACACACACACACTGGTGCGCACACAGCAGTGAGTCTTCCTCTCCTGGCTCAGAGTTTTATCATCTTATCTCCTCTCCAACTTACATTACTGAGATTACACTCACTGTGTTTACAAGGAGCTTGCTGTGATGTCACTGCTTCAAAACGACCTGCAGGAAAATATCCCCCTGCAGCAAATCTGATTTTACGACATTAGTCATATCCTTTAATTACTGGGCTGCCCTCGGTGCTAAGTGAGCAATTATTTCACCACACTGGATTGCTGCGTCTGGCTGCCAACATTTCTACAGCTCCTCATATTTTTCAGAGTCACATTTCACAGCGGCTCCTCCCTTTATTTGATGGTTCTGCAGTAGACCACACACACACTTCACTCCGCTCACCTCGTCTTTGTGTCTCTCATGCAATGCCAAATAGGGAGCTGATGGACACCTGTTAACAGAGATCTTTGGAGCTGCAAACAAAACACTTTGCCAAAAACTCACCCTGGAACCAGCATCAACTGGTCTGTAGCTCTGAGAGATCTGGATTACAGGTGTGGATTTTGCGCCATGTGAAACAGACCATAAACACCTCTTCAGAAACCACGTGGTGATGTCAGATGTGTCTCTGCACAGCCTCCTGGTACCTTCCATTGAGCTTATTTCTGAGCGTACGCAGCAAAGTGTCTGTCTCATTTTGAGGTGAGGCGGGTGATTTCCTCTGAAAGTGAAGTCAAACAAGGAGAGCAGAGAAGAATAAATCAGAGCAGCACCTGACTGAGTTTGTCTGCCCGTCTCCGTCAGTCTGTAACATTTTCTTTAACAGTAACCGTCTAACAGCAGAGCTGTATCACATCCTCTGCTTTGTTCAGTCTTCACTTCAAGTTCCATATCACAGGACCTAAACGTATAGAAATATATGTAGTTTTCCAAATATCCAGCTATGTGCAGACATGGCCAATATCTCTGTGCTGGCCTCGGGCCTTGGTATACTCTCAGAGGAGCTGGTGGAAGTGGCCGGGGACAGGGCCACTGGTCTATGCTGATGGCACTGCTGGCACTGCTGCCCCTGCGACCCGGACCCGGATAAGCAGTGGGAGATGATGAGTCTCAGGACAGGTTCAGGGGGCACACATCCATGTTGGGTTGTTGCAGCCTCTATTGAGCCTTACCTTCAGAAAATAAAGGACCTAAATGCTAATGTCTTTGAGGCAATCTAGCAGCGTCTCTAGGAGGTAAACACTCTGTGATGTGTTGTACGAGGCCGTTCACAGAGATCACGGCTCACTGGCTTCAGATGTTTCCCTGCTCGTGCTGATTGCCAGCATTGTCTGGGAAGCATCCTGCAGGAAGTGTTGGACTCATGGATATTACACAGACTCATAACCCCCACAGAAGAAACGGGATGAAAAAGGGAGATAATGGTGAAAGAGCTGTGGTGTCCTCGGGCTGGAATAACACTCGGCCCGCAGGCCGGCCTGCCTTGCTCTGATTGGAGGAGATTGCGTAATTCTAGCTGTGCCCTTGTTGTGCGTCGGTCACCCATCACGGGCTGTGTGTGTGTGTGTGTGTGTGTGTGTGTGTGTGTGTGTGTGTGTGTGTGTGTGTGTGTGTGTGTGTGTGTGTGTGTGTGCGCGCGTGCCTTGTCTTTTGTCTGTTGATATATGTGCTTGTTTGTGTGCTTTCCGCCTGACTTGTTGGTGTCTGTCTCCCTTTTTTAGCTCACTTCCTGTGATGCTATTTCCAAACTGCCTGTGATGATTTGCTCTCTTCCAAACTGACCTCTTTTCCTCTTTATTACATTTCTCTTTTATTTTCCTCCCTTTTGCTTCAGCTGAATGTTATCTAAAGATTTGACACAGGATGAATACGAGCTCATTTTTGTTGCTCTGAAGAGCTGTTCAACAACACCTTTTGTCAGTTGCAGAATGTTTAAATACATGTTGAAGGTTGTATTTTGTATTGCAACAGCTTTTAGATGAATATTAACAATAATTCTGATCAGTATCTTGATTCATAACACAACTAAATCTTCTTTATGATCTTATTTGTAGGTTAATTATCAAATTAACTGCTGCTCTGCTGCAGTCTGTGTTGGTCTGTGTGATGAGGATTGATTGGTTGTGAATGTTTTACATGTTTTAAATGTAATTTAGAGCTGGGCACACACTCCCTAACCCTAAAACGAATATACCTTTAAGATATTAGTAATTTATGGTCCTACCGGCCTCTCCTGAACACACATCTGGCTTTTTTTAATAATCCCAACACATGGTTGTATTTATGTCTTCCTCCTGGGTACTTCACATTTCTCAGGCCATTTTTGTTCCTTTAAAGGGCAACTCCGTTTTTTGACACCTGGACCTTATTTATAGGTGTGTGCATGCTCATATACTCACTCAGACAAACATCGTGCAGCTCGGAGTCCTTCAGAAGTTATTTAGATCCAGCTGATTTTAGCCGCACTTAGTGGGGGCCACGGCAAGGGAGCTTCAGCGCGGGACATAATCTCAGCAAAATCGCTCATTTCGGCTATATTTTTTCATCTATCGCCAGTGTTATCATAAAGTCAGCTTGACTACCGTTTTCTGTTGGTTCAGCTGACCCAGAGCTGACCTGGTAAAAAATCTTTAGATGACATCATAGCCGCGCGACACAAAGGTCAGCTGATTTACTTTTTGCTGACATTGCTGAGCAACATGGCAGAATATTTTTCTGATGTCTAAGAGTCAGACTACGACTTTGAGTTTGACGCTTGTCCTTACCGGTTTGAGCCTGAGTACACGGACGAGGAGCTCCATGAAAGAGGGATGCAGAGGGAGAGAGACGAAGAGCTGGCTCGAGAACAACAAACAGGAGCACGTCCACGACTCAATGCAAACTGGTGGTGCGCTTGTGGACAGTGTTGACCTATGGCAACAGAAGAGGAGTGTATTTATGATAACACTGACGATAGATAAAAAAATATAGCTGAAATGAGCTATTTTGCTGAGATTATGTCCCGCGCTGTGGCTCCCTTGCCGTGGCCTCCGCTAAGTGCGGCTAAAATCAGCTGGATCTAAATAACTTCTGAAGGACTCCGAGCTGCACGATGTTTGTCTGAGTGAGTATATGAGCATGCACACACCTATAAATAAGGTCCAGGTGTCAAAAAAACGGAGTTGCCCTTTAACCTGTTCTCTAATAAAATAAACCAAGTTTTTTTCACATCAGACTTCAAACGCTTTGAACTCTAAACTGGTCCCTTCCTTTTTACCGTTGTCTTCTTTTGATTGTCTTTTTATTTTTAGATATATATTTTTTTTTTTGTGTGTGTGTGTGTGTGTGTGTGTGTGTGTGTGTGTGTGTGTGTGTGTGTGTGTGTGTGTGTGTGTGTGTGCATTTTCTCGGGGGCTAGTTTTAAGAAAAGACTTCTGAGTCTGATTTAGTGTGTACATAAGACACAAATTAAAAAAATAATTAATGAGTCAAAAAAAAGACAAATAGTGGGTGTCATGTTTATCCCCTGGTGGAAGTGATCTGGGCTTCAGTTAAAGGTCTTCTTATTGAAAATAACATTCTTGTATGTTTTAGAGATGTGCGACAGAAAAAATCCTTCCTCCTCCTACTCTCAACTCTATCCAAGAAACACTTTAGGAAGGTGAACAGGTCTCACCAGTAACTCCTTACTCTCACCCTGTTCAGTTCATGATAAAGATGTGTTCATTTCAAACTGTCTCCATTTGGACCTATTGGCATGATTGACTCACTAAAACAGTTTCACTCACATCTGAACATACAATGACTGAGGTCCACTGACACTCATGGTGAACAGTTGGATTCTGGGTGAACTAGTCTCATGCAGTCTGGGTGTCAACAGATTTAATCCAGTCCTCATCTTGAGGCTGGCTGCACAGATTGGGCTTTGTTTCTGTTAAAGCCCCAGGATTCACTTTGAACAGTAAAGCAGCTATCTCTTTATAATAGTGAACACAACAGGAGGAGTGGAGCTCTGTAACACAAGCACGACTAGCAGAGAGCAGGAGACACATTAAACACAGACACAATAAGAGCATGTGTTTGGTTCCTGCCTGCAGACAGGAACTATCACAGAGACTTCAGTTTTTTTCATTGATTCATTGATTGATTGATATCTTAGTTTCAACCTCAGAGGGAAAAGAGCCAGCAGGTGGCAGCACTTCATGTTTTCTGTCCGGGTTAATCTGAAGCTTTCCTCTCCAGTGAGAAAACTAGAAAAACTAAACCTGATTGAAAAATATAGAAACTTAAAAAACAGTAGAAAGGTGGTGAAAACTCGCCAAAGTTGGAAACATAGAGTCAAGACTAAACAAAAGTAACAGCTGAGCAGTGTTTACACACACACACACACACACACACACACACACACACACACACACACACACACACACACACACACACACACACACACACACACACACACACACACAAACACAAAAACCTTCTGAAAGTCAACAAAAATGCGTTGCATGAACGTGGACAGACAACATTTTCTTTTACCTACCATCTCCCATGTGAAACTGGGAAAAGCAGCAAAAGAATATAATAATTAAATATTATATTTGCTCTTCCTGAGAGTGAACAAACAGGGATGTCTGTGCTTTTCTTTCCTGTTTGCAGCTTCTAACTGTGTGCATGTTTGTGGTGGATCCAGTGTTTACACGTCTCCTCCCTGTTTCCCAAATTTATCAGACTATAGCTTGAGTATTTCCTCCCAGTCCTCCTTTCCAGCCGTGCAGTTTGCTCAGGTTTAACCCATCACAGACTTGTGGCTTCCTTAGACCAAACTGTGGTTACCTGAGAGCCCAGACTCAGACTGAACCTCCGTCACTTAGGGTACAGGGTTTTATAATCACAGCTTTTTTCTCCTTCAGAGATGGTTCGGGTTGAATCGAGCAGCAGTTAGAGGAGAAGCACATTTTAACACACGTCACTGCTCTGTTTTCCGCTCTCACCTCGCCGTGTCTCGCTGTATGTTCACTCAGTGTACATATGGTCGCCATCTGGCCTGGCAGAGCTGAGCAGGAGCCCAGAGAGGGGCCACACTACACTACAGTACAGTAACAGTGTGATTAACCCTTTGAAGACTGACTGCAGCTCTATGTATGCGCACTGCCTCACAGATTCGGCCTCTTTCAGCCATGAGCAGGTTTCCTTCCAGCACTGAAGGAGAAGCTGAGTTTGAAGAAGGAGGTTTGAATCTCTAAGAGCTGATCATTAAATTCTGGTGTCTAATAAAAAGGAAAACATTCAGTTAACAAATAAGGAAATGAAAATATCAAGGCCCAGATTAAAATTGTGGAAGACAGGAGCTAAAGAGCACAGCACAGTGTGAGTTAAGGAGCGTCAGACTACATTTCACCTGCTAAGCAGCGCTCCATCTAAACTCAAAGTGAGGTACAAAAAGGCTGGATGCAGTCCCAGCGTTGATCAAAGGTGTGTTTCACATTTATCATACATGAACCCAGTGGTTGTGTCAGCTCTCGCTGACTTACATACGTGTCACTTTCAGACTTTCTACCTAGATACAGAGGCTCCAGCTGGCCTGTCACCTGGACCTCTCCCATGAGCCTCCTGTCAGGTCACAGATCACTCCTCCTGGTCCTTGTTGTCCATCTTTAGCCGTACACTCATGTTTTCCTGATTCAAAGCACACTCTGCTCTTTCTGTGTCTTATCTGTGTGGGCCGTGTCCCCTACAGCTGCTCCCCTCTCTGACTCTCCAAAATAGATTTAAGTGCTGGGTGAGAGCCACATCCAGGTCAGCGTCCCTGCCCCACTGCTCCAGTCAACCCGGGACGAGTCGGACGCTTCTCTGCTCAGCGTCTGTCTGATACTCCCACAGCTGAGCAGAAAGGAGGAGAAACAACCTATGTTTTCATGTTTGTAGTCTTTTTCTCCTGACATTCATTTATTCATTTAGTGAGACAGCTGGTCAGCTTAGCATAGCAACAGCTCTGAGAAAAGGGTCAACTGATGAAAGAAAAAAAGAACACCAGAGGATGATGTGGAAGCCCATTTCCACCAGTTAAAAATATATATTAAAAAAGGTGAAAATAAGTGGATGATATTCATTATTACAAGATTAGAAATTGACATTATGAGATAAAAAGGTCATAAAATTATGATATAAAAGGTGAAAATTATATATTGAAAGTCCAAATTATGTGATTAATTGGAAATGAAATAAAGTCAAAGTTATGAGATAAAAAGCTGAAATGATCATAAAGTTATTGTGATGAATAGGCTTCAATAAGATGATGATCCTTCATCTCCCCACACTGAACAGCCCTGACTCCACAGACAGGCCATGTGTGCTGACATACTGCGCTGGTGACACATTTTGGAGCTAAGATGTGAGATGGGATACGGCTGCCGGGGCTGCAGGATAATTGCCATGCTTCCTCTTCTAAACGCATTTGACTCGTAGATAAAAGGACAGCGCTTCCTCGGGTGGGTGCAGACCACAGTGGATCAGATTCTTATGTGGGTTTGCAGCAGAGCTTCAAAATTCCCCAAACTGTAAAGTTTTTATGTAAAGAACCCCTGGAGGGAGAGCCTCAGACCCCGGCTCATTATGACACTGGTGTTTCTGTGTAGTTTAAATGTGGTGTGTGCCCTGCTCTGGGCTCACATGTAATAAAACACGTCTCCCCCCTTACCTGAGCCACACAGACAAGGAAGGAGAGGTGCTCATTTCTGGACCTGTCCTGAAATTGTCGTTGCTCATGTGTGAAAGAAGCTTTGATGGAAACCTTCTCCAGTGTCAATGCTGTGCCTGCAGCATCAATCCTCCACCTCCTCCTGCTCCTGCTCCTCTCTGACGCTGAGTGACTGAAGGTCCACCTCACGAGTCTCAGCTCTCCTATGATATCTCCTCTTCACAACTGGAAGCACCTTACCACTGTAATGTTCTCATTTTCCAGTCAGAAACATCCTGTGCACTTATGTTGTAGTCTGAATCTGTGGGTTATTCACTTTCAGACATTTGTGCTGCAGCGGCAGAGCTCCTGTTGAGTTAGTGCAGAGACAGAGGGAGGGTGACTGCAGTGGGTGGCATGTAAGAGCTCCATCAGTTCCTCCCTGAGGGCAGACACAGCCGTGCATTAGGACACACACAGAGCCTGTGAGTCACCTTGCCCGGGTCCATCCTGAGAGCGTTCAGCCTTCACTGTCAGCTGCTCCTGTTAGTCCCTCTAACAAGGTTAAGGAGCTGCAGAGTCAGAGCCAGAGTGGACCAGGAAGGTGCTTTATTCAGAGCAGGAGGAAAGTCCAAGCTCTGCCCATGCAGGCCTGGATTCATCCTGACACAGAGCCTGGATGGGACTCAAGTCCACACAGGAATACATATCTGATGTCAGGGGAGTGGAGGCTCTGAGCCTGTGGTGTGTAAGTGCTCTATTCAGATGGATGATAATCGTCAGCTTTTCATCGTGCACGTCATGAAAGGTGCATCTTAAGTCTGGAGTCACTCTCAGCAGGCTCCCCACTTTGTGTAATTGTTTCAGTTAAAGTAGGAGTGTGCACGGTCACCCTCCTGCGGCTTTAAACACTAAAAATGGATTTCCTGGAGTTTTTAGCACAGCTCTACAAAGAGGGCACAGTGTGAGCCGTAAAAGCAATAAAGGAGGTGTTTGAGAGCCATCCCTGCAGACCAGCTCCTGCAGAAACACCACCAGAGTCCTCCTCTTCATAACCCAGCTTGTTAGCTGGCCTTCAGCTTGGGCTGAAACTGTTTGTGTGGGACACGCGTCATCACGGCTGCAGCAGATGGCCGTGTCCCCACCACCCTCCGCTCTTTGTTCAGAGTCATGCAGGTTGTCAGGACTGTAGATCTCTGCCTGACCTGAGCGGAGCTGTGGATGAAGCAGAGGCTCGGCTGCAGCTGTTCTGAATAACTCTGACTTATTATCAAGAGATGCATTTCCAGATGTTCCTGCCACAGCGTCTTTATAACGCTTTTATGAGGCGTGGTGAATAGCAAACACTGAGCAGGGTGAAATCAAAGGCAGGTTTATAAAAATCAGCCTCAGCTGAGTTGAGAGACCTTTAGAAGCTGTTTACAGTTATTCAGTGATTTAGTAAAAACATGAGGCGATATTTATTGCATGGGTTGGATCATAAAAACTCTGACTTATTACCAAGAGAAACCTTTCCATATGTTTATCTGTGTTTTTGTCAAGACGGAATACTGTCAAAACTGAACTCTTATCAAGTGTTTTTGTCTTAATTAAAAAAAAAAACTGTTGTGTTACATGCAATATGAGCTGAATTCACCAGAACCATCCAGAGATATGTCTTGTTTTTGTATTTAAAGACAAAAATGAGCTCTGAATTGCTTGTAACGAGAAAAAACTGCCAGTTGAATAAGAAAAAGTTTCTTGAAATTAGAAAAGTTTCTTAGAAGAAGAAACGTTTTTCTCACCCCATTGGGGATTTTTTTACGTGTTGGAGGCAAGTCAGACCTCATAGCTTCAGCAGGTAGTGTGTGTGAGCATTAAAGTGAGCAGCACATTATGAAATGAATGAAATGAGCTTTTAAAGCCACGCAGCCTCTCTTACAGTCATTTCAGAGCCCAGCACAGAGCTACTGCTGCGAACAGACGAGAGGGTGCAGCACGAAGCTGCAGAGGAAAAAGGACGTGTGACAGAGAGCGGTCTGCCTCGTCACCTTCACACCGAGGAAGAGTTGCTTAGAGAGAGGTGTGAGGAGTGAAAGCCGTCTGATGTATGACACATCGTCACCTTTAGGAGGAGTCTGCCAGCTGAGTGCTTGATCACTGCCCTGCTCATTTCAGGATTTATTAACCTTTAACCAGACTGATGAGCTGAGGGAAGTCTGAGGAAACTCTTTGGACTGTTGGAGTTTGTAGGGACTGAAACAGGAACAAGCACTTTTTGGAAAAACTGAGTGTGTATGCACAAAGTGTTTAAACAGTCACACTGTTCATCCTATAATGTGCAATGCTGTGGGTGTAATGCCCCTCTTTCTCTCTCCCTCAGGTGTGCTCAGCCTACCTGAAGGTCTGACTCTTCACAGAGAGCAGCAGCAGCAGCAGCAGCAGCAGCAGCGAGCGGGGAAGAGCGCAGAGGGAAACGCCTACAGTCAGTCTGAGCTGCGTTCAGTGGAGCAGTGTTTACTGGCTGCAAGAGTGGGCAGCATTTCTGAACTCAGTAAGTCCTCACTGTGTGTGAGTGTGTGTGTGTGTGTGTGTGTGTGTGTGTGTGTGTGTGTGTGTGTGTGTGTGTGTGTGTGTGTGTGTGTGTGTAAACATTTAGCTCCATCACTGGCTCTCGAACAACATGATCCATCCCAAGTTTGAGGAACAATTAAAATGTATTTTAACCCAATCAGGGGCGTATTTAGTGGTTTGGGGGCCCAAGGCAAACCCAGTCAATGGGGCCCTCCATGTCCTTGTAACTCATCTTCCTCAGAGCTAGACTGGCCTTCCCTGGGTCCACTGTCTCTTTCCCAGAATCAAGGCATGAGACAGTGCTAATCTTGTACATGGTAACTTAACACAACTAAATGCATTTCCTCAAGTTCTGTACTTTAGTTTGATTTAGAAAAAAGTGAATACATCATTTAGTCCACTTTGTCCTGGATTTGAAATCTTTTATGGTCAATTGACAGCTAATTTGTCCCACAGTGGGGAATTTACAGAGTAACAGTAACAAACAAGAAAGTATGAAGTGAAAAACATTACAAAAGGTAAATATTGAAAAAAATAATTTAGTAAAGAAGAAATATGTAAATATCAAGCACAACATAAAACTGGAAAAAAAAATCTATTGAAAGAGGTGATATTTACAGTTAGCATACTTTTTGGAACTATTATTTTAAAGTTAATGTATTTTTATTTGACCCCCTGTCCAGTGAGTTATGCATCCAAAAAAGAGATTTTGTACAATAATGTTTATCACCAACTCAAAAAGTTTGATTTTGAGAAAATGATCCTGTTTCCTGGGCTAGATAAAGTCCTTAAAATCCTAAAAGCCTTATATGTTTATCTCAGATCTCTGAGCAACATTGTTTTTATTTCTGACTTGGTTGAAAATAAGAAAAAAATGGGAAAAAGTGTTTTTTACCACTTTCTTCCTGAATCAAATGTTCAGATGTGTTGTAACATGGAATAGCCCATTGAATAAGAAGGGAGGGGGAGCACCCAAAACCATTATTAAAGATTAAGCCTTTTAATGTATTTTGAAGCATGTGAAGTAAGATTTAGAAAAAATAAATGCTTTCAATTGAAGACAACTTCATAAATCAGTTTTAAAAGATGCTTTGGGGGCCCCTGGGAATCTTGGGGCCCCAGGCAACTGCCTGTGTTTGCCTAATTGTAGCTACGCCCCTGAACCCAACACTGAGTGTGAAGGAGCCATGAAATGTGTGGGGTTATAAATTAAAGCCTCCTCTCACCACATGGCATGACTTGTTGCCCTTCAGGTGTGACACGGAAAAGTCAGGAAACCACAGCACAGAGGAGGTGAAGGAGGTTAGGAGGAAGCCATGAAACTCCACCAGTGACAGTTGAACACACCTTTATTACCCAGATGCCACCACCTGCCCCTGTTATATTCTTGGTTCTGATTGGTACAAACAATGGACTAAAAATCAAAATGGATGAAGTCTTCCTAGGCTTTATGTGAGATCTCCACTGCTCCCCCTGGTGGCTGGCTGCAGTATGGGTTAAAACTCTGTCTCCCCAGTCATTCCAGATGGGCTGTGGTCAAACTGTAAAAAATAAAAACACCTGGTAGAAATGTTGAGTCACAGTAACTACACTGAGATTAAAAAAAAAAAAAAAAAAAAGTTGGCTCTGGTCAGAACAGAAACAGGAAGAGTCTGACCCAGGAGCTGAATGTCAGCAAGGAAGGCAGCACTGACATTAACACTGACCAGCAGGTAGAGCATCCAGGAGCCTCTGGGGGACAGACAGGAGACCAGAACCAAAAATCACAGATGGGACTTCATCGTGTGTTTGGTGGAGGGAGAGAGCTTGTGCATGATGTGATTAATGTAGATGATAGGAGAGTAAACCACAGACTGATTCTCAGGGCCTCTCTGTTTTTTCTGTGAGCAGCCAAGATTAAAACGTCTGACCAGCAGCAGGCACAGGTTTAACTGTAGAAAAAAACAGGTATTCTGGCTACCTGTAAGTCCAACTGCCTGGCCAGACATGACCACAGAGATGTCAGACCTGTCAGTAAACGTAAGGTGTCTGCGTACATGCATATCTAGAGATAAAGACACTAAACCTCACACCCTCCCAGCCTGGATTCACCCAGCAGCACACTGTGCACGCTCTGCAGGTGTCAGAGCTCAGAGCAGATCATCTGCAGCATGTCCATCCTGTGAGCACCCCATACATGCAGCTGCACACCAACCAGCCCTTCTGATAACAGGAACCCTACACTTAACATTCAGCTCACACTATAGCCTGCCTACACCATAAGGTTGTTATTTTGTATGGCTACCTGTGATCAATACTTCATTAGCCTCAATGATGGTCATGTAGCTGTATCAATCAGAGGTAGCCCCACCCTCAGCGCGCCTGTTTCATCATCCATCTGACTATCTGTGGGACTGGAATGTAGGGCTGAACAATTTATAGTTTTCAGATTGAAATCGCAATTTTAGACAATGCAATTTTGAGATCGCCAAAGCAGCAATTTTTTGCAGCGCTCCTGACTGACTCAGGATCTGTTGTGTCAAGTATTATACACATTCTGTTTTACAAATTTGTAGACAATCTATTTGTTAAAAGTGCTGGTAAGCAGGTCAACAACACAAAGCCTCTGTTTAGGAGTAGAAGTTGATGAAAACAGATTATTTATCATCACTATTGATGACTAAAAAATCGTGAATTGCAATATTTGCCAGAAAAATTAGATCTTTTCCTAAAATCGTTGAGCCCTACATGTGAATATCCCAAAGCTTGATTTGAAGAAAATTGTGAATCGAATTGAAATCACAATATCTGCCAGAAAAATCGCAATTCAATCTTTTCTTAAAATCGTTCAGCCCTACTGGAATGTCAACCTCGACATCCTGCTGGACTAAAGGAGACCTCTGCCTGAAATCTGGAGATGCTTTGAGTTAAAGTGATGTTTGATTTTCTTTCTTTGTTCTGGTGTTTTCAGTTTGAATTCCTGAGTGTTTGTCCTGCTCTGAGGGAACATAGAGGAAGGACAGAAACTAGCTGCTTTACAGGGACACCTGTCCTTTTTGGGCCTGTACTCAAGACTTTCTAATATATCAGTTTTTTGCCAAGTGGTGCTCCGTCTTTATTTCTTGGTGTTTCCCCCAGATTTTAATTCTTGGACTGAAAATCCCATAAAGCAGATTTTAGACCATCTGATATCGAAGCTGCTTCATTTCTTCTGATGGAGCCTTTCTCCATGGTGAGTGACTCCAAACACATGATGTGAGACATGCCTGAGTCAGGTCACATCTGGGTCACATGGTGGTGCAGTGCTTAGAGATGTTACCTCATAGGAAAAGAGATCCTGGTTTGATTCCCAGGCTGGACAGGAGCCTGCCTGTGTTTGAATGGCCCTATTTGTGTGTGTGTGACTGCAAGTTTGAAAGGGTAAATTTAACTCCCTCAGAGTTCAATTTAATACTGCTCTGGTTTTTATATGGGAACCACTGAAAAGAGGTTATATAAACACAGTTTTTTAAAGTGTTTAAAGTTTAACACTATGACAGTCACCCAGTCAGTTTACAGTTTCATTTAGCAGCACTTTTGTCCAAAGTTACATACAACACAAGCAAGAATTAAGACAGAAGAACAACCTAGTTAGTGCGACAACAGAGCTACAAGTTATTTGGCTGTATTATTATTGTTATTATTATTATTATTATTATTATTATTATTATTATTATTATTATTATTTTATTTATTTATTTATTTATTTATTTATTTATTTATTTATTTATTTATTTATTTATTTTATTTTATTTTGATTTTTTTTTTTTTTTGGGGGGGGGGGGGGGGGGGTAATCAAGCCAACAAACCACAACTAATTGCTGCAACAGTATACTTCAATCTTCAACAACATTCAGTAGCAGGGCTCAAAAATCAGTAAGAGCTGAGTCTCAGACCTACTGACTCATTTAACCCCTGTGGACAAAGAGGAGAAGGGTCAGATTAAGTGCACAAGTGTTCCCTGAACAGATAAGTTTTCAGACATCTCTTAAACGTAGAAAGGGACTCTGGGGATCATATAGAGTTTGGTAATTTATTCCACCATTTGGGCACAACAGAGGAGAAGAGTCTGGCTAGTGATTTGGAGCCACGCTGGGCTGGGAGCACCACACACACACACACACACACACACACACAGAGAGAGAGAGAGAGAGTCACAGCTCACCCTCCTCTGCAGCTTTCTCTGAATGTGATGTTGTCAATACCTGAACGTCTCCTCTATTAGAGCTCAGAGAGCTTGGTCCAGAGTCAGATCAGAGGGTGAGCCATGTGTGCAGAGCTCAGAGGGTTAAGAGCCACAAAGCTGAGGTCACACATAGACTGTAGAATGGAGATGTCTGAGTGAGAATACATTCTATTTCTCCGTGGTGTGGGAAACTGTGTGAAGCTTTCACAGAGAGAGCAGACGATGAGCTGAATATCAAACAGAGCCAATGTTTGAGTCTTTGGCATCATATACTTAATTCATGAACAAAGAGTTTAGTTGATTCAAACAACAGAGCATGAGGTGGCTGACCTCAACTGGCCATTAAGGGGCCGTTTACACGACAATGGTTTTAGGGTAAAACGCAAAAGTTTTGTTGCGTTTGAGCCCCGTGTTTACACGTAAACGGCGTTTCAGCCGACCCAAAACGCAAACTTTTAAAAACGGCCTCCAGAGTGGGATTTTCTGAAACGCTACCGACATCGTTGCCGTGGAAACAGTAAGCCGGTGATTTCAGTGGAAACGCTGACGTCACGCTCTGCCTCGTGCGCGCATATAACAGGACAACAGACAACTACCGTTGTTACAATCCTCGTCAACTACCGTGTTGTGCTTGTGCTGTTCAATCTGCTGTATCTGTGACTGTCTTTATACAAAATGAGCATCTGTTGCTCCACTTTTGAACTTAGTATTCCCCAATACACCAGATGATCGGCTCAACTCTACTTCGGTGGAGATCTCCCAAAAGCGGCTTCTGGACAAGACGGTTATAGCACCAGCTACAGGCCTGGCATGCTTACTACAGCGTTTCCGTTCAAACGCAAATTTTTTTCACAGCATTTTGGCGTTTTCAGATGAAATGTCGTGTAAACGGGGCCTAAGTTCACACAGCACATTGGATATGTCAGGGTCTTTCTCTGACCTCAGTGTCTGTATTAATCCCCCTTGATAGATAACTTCCACACAGTGCGGCCATGATGAGGATCCAAACAAGAATGCAAGTCATTGTTAAATCCTTGTATTCACCGAATGAGTACTGTATAAAACCACAGAGCCTCTGCCCTCAGTGAGGAAAGCCTACCCCGCCCCCCAGCACCACCTCATTATACCTGCCAGCTTCAGAAGTCTGCAGATCATTGGCACATCAACAGAGCGTTGAAGGAAAATCTTCATGAACTTCAACCCAGAGAGCTGCAGAGTTTAGAGCCCTGTTTCTACCAAGCAGTCTGAATCAGTACAGTTTGATACGGGTTGGATCAGTAAAGCTTGGTCCTGTTAGTGTTTCCACAGCCAACCGTGCAGTTCTTGGTAGGTGGTGTGTAAGCTGGATGCTGATAGCTGCTTCAGCTATGTAGTAGCATAATGGCATAGCAGCATGACACAGTGTACCCTGCTAACAAATCCATCGAAGAAGACAAATGTGACACGGTTTTGTTTCAAATGTGGTTTCAAGCTGTTCGTGACGCCATTTTCTTAACACAAAGAAAGTTCTCTTCAGGAAGTGGACTGGAGATGTAAAAGTGGCAGGTATATATGTTGTTCTTTATTACCACTGTTAGACAGGAAGTGACAATTTCTTTCGACCAATCAATTGACTGCAGTGTTTCTTGCTCCACCGTCTGGGACCTGATCAGTATGTCTAGCACCCCAACAGAAGGAAACCAAAAAGTGGGACAGTACAGGTCTGTAATTTGGGGACCTGTCCCAGTTTTAGTCAAAGGAAACACCACACAATGTGTGATGTACTGAGACAAACTGAACTGAACTGCTCGGTGGAAACAGGGCTAATAACTCTTTACTGTTGATTGTTTTACCTTAGATGGTGTCAGGAGATGTGCTCTTACTCAGGTTGGGTGTCAACTCTTACCCCCACCCTATCATAGATTAGTTATAACCCTGTCATTTGTACAGGAGAGGCATCAAATGATGAGATAAATGGAACCTTTTTCTGAAAGACTCTGAGAGGAACATCTGTTTAGTGTTTATTAGAGTGACACCTGTGGCCAAAATTGGTAGTGTTTTTCTAGGTTAGCATTTGCTCTGGGGAGCAGATTTTATTTACTTTTTTTGTTAAAGACATTTTCCAGGATGCAAAGCAGCGAGGTAATGTATTTGTCTAGCTTCCTTCTGCTCTTCTGTCCTTTTTCTTGATGCTGGTCTTGCTCCAGTGTTCAGAAACCTCGAGCTAAAGGGGCTGTGGGGAGTTTGAAAGTGATCTTGAAAACGTTTCTCTTCTAGATATATGCCTGATCCTAATCCACACTTACTAATGTTGATTCCAACCCACAGTCAGCAGTTATTCTGCAGTGGTCTGTTCAAACTTGAGAGTCTATCAATAAAATGAAGAGTGATGTTACGTTAGCTCTGATTGGTAGATGACTGTCAGGACGTGACCAGGATTCACCAACGTTACACATTACAAACAAACATCTTAGAGCATCAGGCTGCCAATAGCACTACTTATAGTCGGCTACTACCATGTTTCCTCGATGTCAAATTTAAAACCATATCGCTTCGTAACTGTACTGATAAATACCTTACCTCAATGCGCTGTAGCAGGTAAAAAGCTGACTTGAACAAAAAAAAATTGTTTCAAACACTCACCTTGTTAAAGGTCACATTTTTACAGCAGCGTGCGTGAGACTGGTCCAGAAGGTGGCAAGACAGTCCACTTTAAATAGATCCTCCTCACAGCAACCTTAAACCAAGAAAGGTGAACACATCTTTGTTAGGAGCTCGACACTGCTGGGTCCATGTGCTTGAATAAAGCTGGTATGTTGTTCTGACATGTTGTACATCCTTCCTATTTCCTTCCTAGTTTCCTTCCTCTTTGCACTCCATGGTATCATTAGTCGGTATGAAACACACACTTTATAATTTGCCGTTATTGTCTCGCTCTATCAGCAAATCAGTTCATCCTAATCCTGCTGAGCATGTGCAGATTTGAAAGAGTGAGTCAGCAGGGTTGGACTGGCAAAGAGAGGAACTCTAATGAACTGCAGGAAATCATTTCAGTTTTGACAAACGCTCTGAGAGTTCATCAAACATCCGTCAAATCACAATGAACTCATTCTTCAGAGGCTCTAAACCCTTTTGAAATAAGGTGTTGTATGGGCCCGTAAGCCCCAAAGAGTCACTTTAACACCACTGTATCTCTCCTCACTAATAAAACAGCTTCGGCACATGTTTTTGCTTCCCTGCGTTTAGGGAAAACTTTGTGACAGGGTTTTATTAGCTCAAAACAAATCTGTCATGACAAGCTGTTTTGCAAACCACTGAGAACAAAGCTTCATGTTTTCCTGTTTGATATAATCAGATGTAATCACGAGTCAAGATGCTCATTGGAAGTGATGAGATGTTTTGTTTCGTGGTCGCAGCTTGTTCCAGAAATCCCATCTGAGGCTGCAGACACAGGCACGCAGCGTTTCTCCATGTGCACGCACGTATTATAAAAATAAAGCAAAAAGGAAAAGGTCTTCTCTGTTGTCAGAACATCGTGACGTGACAAGAAGGCGGATAAATATTTTCAGCACATCCAGTGTAAACATTTATCATCAGAGCAAACACGGAGCTCATCCCCCTCACTGTATGTTTCCTCCGGATGAAGATGGGGGAAGCAGCGCGGAGGAAATCACTGTCAACTGTCTATGTCATATTGATGAGGTCAAGCAGGGACTCATTGTGTTGTGTTGACTCTGCAAACACAGAAAGAGGGAGGGAGAGAGACGAGCGGCTGAGGGATGATAGCACAGCTCAGTGGAGTGGTTTTGTTATCAGCCTGGAGAGAAATTCTGTAAATAACTGAGGGATTTGCAAACAGCTCAAGCTGAAAATAAATGAATAATTGAGAAAAGGAGAATCGCCTGCAATGATTGCACTATCAGCTCTCCCATGGTTTCATGGAAAAAAATTCTGATAACAAATTGAGAAGGAATAAAAGATAAGAAGGCATAGGAGAAAGATTTCTTACATAAACTTCATGGAATAAACAAGCACCAGTTTTTCCAGTGAAGTCAGAATTTGCATCCCAGAGACGGACATTTTTTCTGCACTGACATTTAGACTCCATCTTTTAGGTTTTCCAGCAATTTACCTCTTTGAATTTCTCTAATCTTCTCCTCTGCCAAAATGTCAAATTAGCATTTTCAAAAACAGCCCTGTAAATACAGCCATCATGAGGCCTAATGGAGGGTCCCGTCTGTCAGTCATGACGGACAGATCCTGCCTTCAGGGTCATCCTCACAGTTAGGTTTGTTAGACTGACGTTTCACTTCTTCACTCTGAGAGGCTGTTGTGTTTTATGTAAGTCTATACAGCTGGAGATAGAAGAGTTTAATCACAGTAGCAGGTTTCGGTTAACTATGTCTATATCAGATGTCTGTCTAACATGAGTCTGGTTCTGTCCGAGGTTTCTGCCTGTTAAAGAGAAGTTGTTCCTCTCCATTGTAACTTGCTAAATGCTGCAAGAACTTCAAAAAGAAAAAAAAAACGGAACTCTTATCGTAAGTGTTTTTGTTATTTTTGGTAAAAATTATCTTATCAAACTCAATATGAGACACATTTAACTGGTCGGTCCAGAAAAATGTATTGCTTGTAACACTTTTTTAAAAAATCAGCCATTGAAACAAAAAAATGTTCAAACATGTTCTTTAAACTAGACTTATGTCTTTTCTCTTGATCCATTGGCAGATTTTTTTTTCTGGATGTTCTGGACTGGTCAGGTGAATGTAGCTCATATTAAGTCTAAAAAGACATTTTCTAATGAAAAAAAGACAAAAAAAACCCCCAAACACCTGGTTTCATTATTTTTTCAGTGAAGCCCATGGTAAGTTAAGATGAGATCAGACTCCTTATCTCATCTTTATGTTGAGTTCCTGCTAATAACATTTTATTAAAATTAATGGGTCCAGACCTGTTAACGTTTTTGGAACGTGTTTTGAGATCATGTTTTTGTGATTTAGTGCTATTTAAATTCAGATTGATTGATTGATTGATTGATTGATTGATTGATTGATTGATTGATTGATTGATTGATTGACTGATTGATTGACTGATTGATTGATCAGCTCCCTTCCTGCTAAAGCAGAACAGCTGATCACATATCTCCAGAGAGAGCAAAGGTGGAGCTGTTGTCTCTTTTTACCAATCTTTGTCTCTGCCTCGGACTTTCAATTCTCCTCCCTGCTTCAGATTTCACGGCAGCAGCTCCATCAGAGGGACTAAAAGCTGGCTCTGTTTTCAACTGGACCAAAGTGAGAGCATCTTGTTGAGCCTGTTCGGCCACAGGCAATCATTGAATGTAATTATGGCCACACAGCAGCAATAATGGAAACACAGAGACCAGGATGTTTGCGCCAGCTGCACTTCAGGTTGATCCATCCATACCCAGAGGAGAGCTAGTTACTGCATATTAATCTCCTCTGAAAGCTGGAGTATTACTGCTCCATCATAACTGAGTGTTCATTTCAGAAGAGGATGCTTCCTGTCTCTGTGTTTAACATTTCACAGCCTCTGAAATAATGAGCAGTTTGAATGTGGGGAAGCTTTCTGACCTTTCATGTGCTGATTCTCTGGTCTCAACTCTGAAAAAGGCTGATTTATGTTTTGTTTTTCAAACACAGTTTCCCTCTGCTCTAAGATGATGGCTGTGAAACCTGAGCAGCAGGACCCTGAGTGTGTGTCCTCCTCTCTCCTTTTCTTGTTCACGCACAGAATTAATTAAGCAGGAAGAGGTATCGATTAAAAGCTTGACTGTGGTAATGAAAAAGCTGTTGATGTTCAAGCTTATCTGATTTCTGAACCTCTGAGTATCCTTCATTTTACTCTTCGCTTCTGCGCTTTAAAGGTGGATATTTAGTGACTGGAAACAACCAGATAATCCTTTTTTTCCTGCAGATATTTCAAAGCACACCTGCTGAGGGAGCAGCTGTAATCTCACCTCGCGTTAATCTGCTGCTGCCTGGCTGTTGCTCTCTCTCAGGAATAATCTCCGTCCACAGCACAGGCACTCTGCTCTCCTAAATGTCAGAGGCCAGTGTTAATAAGACATGAGGAGCAGCCTGATGCTGACCACCTCATTTCACCTCCCCCTGATAAACCTGTCTAACTCTCCCTTCAAAGTGGGATCAGGTGCTGGACAGAGCTCTGATGGTGTTTCTTTCTCATTGTTTCAGTCTCTCACACCTTAGTCCAGCAGCACAGACTCTCTGCTCTCAGGGGACTGGCTGAGAGATTGACTGTTTTATTGCATGAATGCTCCTCCCTGGCTGGGGTGTCCTTTTCACACTCCTCTCACACATTGTCCTGGCTAAATGGAATCTTGGCGAGCACCAAATAGCACAATTCTGATGCTAAACAAACACTTTTGTCCGTGGGGACGGCTGTTTGTTCCTGCTCTGTATTCTACATTGTACTGGGCACACATATAGGACAGCTCATTCAGACAGAGGCAGCAAGTGCCATCATGTGCTACCCCCTTTCTTTGCCTTGAATGGTTTTAAATTGACCAGAGCAGAAGGACACAGAGTTACTTTCTGGATGGTTCATGCGTCAGAGTTTCATTATATTTCCTCCCAGAGCACAGGGTCTGGGCAGGAAGGAGAAGCCACAGAAATCTGAGTGGAACTTGTGCCCGTGCTGTAATAAAACACTTTTTTTCATGGAAGCACACTCAATAACAACATTGCCAAATTCATTTTGTTCACCCCACAAGGAAGCTGGTTCTGACTATCCCCAAAAAGAAGTATGTAACCCTCCATCTCTGATTTTTGATTCTGCTGCTCTGAAAAATGATCATTTTTGTCCCTCATGAGTAAAGACAGTGTCTGAACATGTTCCTCCAAGAACTCTTTTAATTTCCTCCACACTCACCCAGGACATGTTCCCATTTTTATTAGCAGAGCTGTCTCTAACTTTGATTTTCAAGCTCATCCAAATGACCTTATGGTACTGAGAAATTATGCAGAGGAAATTGCTGGGAGTAGCTAATGTTTGTCCATAAATATTCATTCTCCACAGTGCAGTCCGCAGCATGCTTACTCTCCCCCTTCTCCCTCTGAGAGCTGCATGGAGAGGACCCAGGAGAACCCGGTCTTTTTCCTGATTGTAGGGATGGGAAACTCTTTATTTCCCCAGGTAGAGGAGCTCCGAGGGTGCTGCAGGGGATGATGATGGTCCCTAACAACGTCTAAAAGCTATGTGCTCTCAGCGTTCCTGTCTTTTACTGTTTGAGCCTTCATCTGTGTCCCCTTTCCCCCCCCGTGTTTCCTGTTTGTGTAGGTGACCTGGTGTCCCGGGCCATGCACTACCTGCAGCCTCTGTACATGAAAAACCACAGCAACGGGACGCCGATCCACCAGAAGAGTGGTGTAATCCAGTGGGCGCCGGAGGCCATCTACACGCTGTGTTACTTCATGCACTGCCCGCAGATGGAGTGGGAGAACCCCAACGTGGAGCCCTCCAAAGTCACACTGCAGACAGAGAGGTGAGAACACAAGTGTTCAGCAAGTATGAAGTGTACAGGGCTGCAGGATTCACTCTTTTTCAGCTGCCCTACTATTTTCACACCTGTAAGATTCATGTGTGCAGATGAGGTTTAGTCAGAAGGCCTGTAAATCAGAAAATTAGTTTAGATTAATAATATCAACTAAATCCATATTAATTTTCTGACTAATTTTTCTTCTAACAAAAGGGAATTCTGACTAACATGCCTTCTGACTAACTGGTCTTTTGACTAACTGGTCGTCTGACCAACAGGCAGGTTTTCTGACTAATGGGCCTTCTGACTTGCAGGCCTTCTGACAAAAAAAGCCTTTTTGACTAAAAAGCAGATTTTCCAACTAATGAGCCTTGTGACTAACAAGCCTTCTGATTTATGGGCAGATTAACTGACTAAGAGGTCTTGTAAAAATTGCGCCCAGTGACTAACAGGCCTGCTTACAAAAAGGGCTTTCTGACTAACAGGCCATCTGACAATAGGGCCTACCAACTAACAAGCCTGCTGACAAAAGGGTCTTCTGACCAAGAGGTGCATTTTCTGACTAATGGGCCTCCTGACTAACAGACCAGCTGATGAAAGGGCCTTTTGACTGAGGGCCCTTCACAGTTACATGCAGCTATTCTGACCAATAAGCCCTCTGACTGATGGGCCTCCTGAGAATAGGGGTGGGGTGTTGGTGATTTGGAATCTCTTCAGTGATCAGACCACTGGACAGAGCAACACCTGGCTCTTTGGACTCCTGAACAGCTCTGCATAAAATGTCTGCCTCTTAAAGCAGTGGTTGTTGGTTGGTTGTTGTTCTGCTCCCCACTGTAGAGCAGGTATCTGCTGCCCTGGTGCTGTGTCCTCACTGTGAAATCAGAGTAAGAGAAAAAAACATCACCTGAACTTAATTGAAGTGAAAGGTTTGATAATCAATCCTCGAATTGACATCATTTTAAAAAGTCAGTGTTTTACAGTGTAACAAGACACAATGCAACTTAATATGATCTCATATTGTTCTGCACAGTCAATAAAACAGAATACAATGTGATATGATGGGATATAATCCTGTACAAGGCAGCTTAAAATAATCCGTTGAGAGAGTGTTGAGTCTCTACAGGCAGCGCCGTCGTATCAGGGTAAAGGTGATGACGATTATAAGGGCCCACAGCCCCCTAGGGCCCACACACTGGACACTAAAAAAAGAGCTGAAAAGGAGTCCAGGAGTAGAAGCAGCAGAGCAGGGGCCCAGGCCATCAAAAGCTTTTTTTCTAAGAATGGTGAGAGTAAAACTACAGAAGGCGGCTGAAACACTGCCGACTTGTTCATTCGTTAGCTTACCTTTAAAGAGCGCAGGCTGGAGCCCACGTTAGCTGTCATCTGGCCGAGCTACACTCAGGACAAGTCGTCAGCTCAATAAAAAAAAAGTTACCAGTTCCTAATTATTACTATTTCAGAGGCTACTGCAGTAACTGAAACCCAAGTATAGAGAGAACTCACTAAAATGAATATTTAAAGTTTTGTTGTTGTTTGTTTGTTTTCATAGCAGCATTAAACAACAACATAATAGCTGACAGCAACAAAGAAAAAAGACTATTTAGAATTTTGGACAGTTAACACTGACTTTTGAATTGTTTAAAAATATTTTTTGTCTGGGAAAGTGAAGCTGTCCACTTAGAGCTATGGTACTAAGAAGCCCATTTGGATTTTTTCCATGAATAGGTTAGTTCTGCATCAGGTTTTCCATGAAACATAATATTTGATGTTTATTTAATGTAATATACACAATGGAACAATAAACCTATATGCTCTGCTGCTCCAGAATCACCTGAATTTGACCCCACAGACGCTCCCCCCCAGCAGTCCAATGATGCTGGTGCGTGACGTAGACACTGGTCGCCTATTTTGGTTTATTAGTGGATTTATTTTCCTTATTTCAGCCTGGACCCCTTCAACTTTTCCTGACATGCTCGAGCCATTGTCAAAGCCCTGTCCTCTGCAATCTGCAATGTCAATGTGGTGCTCCTCTAATGTCTTCAGTATCATCTCTGATATTTCATGGCCAGTCTTGCCACTGAGTTCTTCAAACTGCAAGAAACGTTCAGATACATGCCACTGATCATTCTCCTTCTGGACAACATATCTCAACAGGATTACATCCTGTTCCTTGTTGGAGACATAAGGAGTCACATCACATATTACTGAGTAATAAATTGCACACTGTCCAGAACACTGAAAAACAGGAAAATTGAAGGTTGTAATGAACGGGGCAGAGGGGCCCACACCAATATTCTTTCAGGGGGCCCAGAATTCCTAGCAACTGCCCTGTCACCAGGAGTTTACTTTGTTTACCTCTGAGTAGATTTATCTGAAGACATCCAGCAGACTGCAGCTAGCAGAGCCAAGGAACGAAATGTTTGCAAACACAACCTGCCCCATGGTGAAGAGACATCTGACATGACTCGACCAGCTGAGAGAGCCAGAGAGAGGAAGGGACATGGACCATGAAAGCGGGGCCTCATGATCCCTCTGACTTTTTAGGTTTTAAGCAGAAGTGTCAGGAAAGTTACCAACGGAGAAAAAATATAATAAAGGTGAAAGCTGAGCTGTGCTCTGCTGACCTCACACTGACAGAGGGAGAGCTGGGGAAGGTAGTGTCATGCTGATTACATACTGATCCAACACTCATTCAGAACTGTTTACGACTCCAGCTGAAAAACAAAACAAACAGAACTGAAGGTTAAAGATAAAAACAATCTGACTGAGCACTTTGTGGATTACTACCAAGGTTTTGTCTCAAGCTTTGAGAGACAGGAATGTTAAACTTATGTGTTCATGAGAGAGCAGGAATGCTGTGGAGAAGCAGAGTGAAAGACACATATGGTTCAGAGCATGTTGTAATTCTCTGGCTTTGGAGGCAGGATGGTCTGTGAAATATGTTTCCCTCTGACCTAAAGAAGTCAGTGTAATAAAACTGTCTGGTATTGATTAAACCTTCAGACCCTTTCACCTCTCTCTGTACTGTTGGACAGTAAAAATGCATCACCTGCACTGAGCAGACAGGTGGAAGGCCTGTATAACTCCTGCCCCTGAGTCTGCCTCCTCTTGCCCTCAGTGATGGCTGTAGAGACAGCGTGCAGGTATCACTGCTGCTGCAGGGAGCTGAGAGGATCACTCTGCTGTAACTCAACTCCTCTGCACACTGTATTTCTCTCTCTGCACACCAGATGTTTTCCTCTGGAGGGGAAGCTCACTTCTCACAGAGGTGGATTGTCCGTGTGTTGGCTCCTCATTCGAGCCCTCTGGGTGACCTGAGCAGCAGCAGGAAGGGGCCATCGAAGTGGGCGTTCCCTCACACACGCTCCAACAGTCGACACTCCCTGACAAGCCGTGGCGTTATGAGCCTGCAGCTGCAGCTCGGTGCCACTGCCTCACAGTCTGTGTGAATGAGATCAGGATTAGGGAAAGTTTCCATGCTGCTAACCCCCTTCATCCTACTTCCTGTGGTTTTTGGACACTTTAATGAAAGTTTGGGAGTTTTTTCTCCATACCTTATTAGCGTTTGTACCTGCATGTGTTCAGTATTTCCTACACTTAGTGAATCTCTCGTCAGTGCTGACAGCTGAGCCTGAGCAGTCCTGCCCCTGGGCTGCAGAAATGATCGGCTGTACTGGGGAAAGTTTTCACCTAACCTGTCAGACTGGTGTTTTTTTCATATTAATCACAATTTGTCCCAGAAATCATACTCACCAGTGTTTGTTTTACACATATTTAAAGACTTTGGCACAGTCACTCTGAGGGTAAACCCAGAGAGTGCCCTGACCTCCTCAGGAATGTCTCCACTGTATCTCATTTATGATCAGAGTTTCTGCGTGCAAACAGAGAAACCTTGAACTCATGGTGAACCAGTGTTTCCACAGGAGGAGTGTGTTGCTCTGATATGTCTCCTGCTTCTTGATGTGGTGATGTTGCTCTGTAGTTGATAAACCTGTGGGACCTGCAGCATCACGTGGCTGCAGGCCAGGCTCCGCTGGAAGGATGAAACACAGGGTTTGTCTTTGTGAAGAGATCAAACTGTAACTTTAATAAGATCCGGTTGACGTATCTTTTCTTGAGTGAGGTTCACTCCTGGTCCTTCTGACTGACTGCGTAATACTTTGTAGGCTAAATTCCTAATGCTGGCATAGATAGATAGATAGATAGATAGATAGATAGATAGATAGATAGATAGATAGATAGATAGATAGATAGATAGATAGATAGATAGATAGATAGATAGATAGATAGATAGATAGATAGATAGATAGATAGATAGATAGATAGATAGATAGATAGATAGAAAGAACACTTTATTAATCCCCAAAGGGAAATTCATGTAGTTTGGGCTCATCTTCCACCGATTAAAGAATTATAAACTCTGATGGCTGCAGGAAGGAACGATCTTCTGTATCTCTCAGTCCTGCAGCGCAGAGAGGTGAGTGAAGAAGACACAGAGTTCAGTGAAGAAGAGGAGATCCCTGGCAGCTTCAGTCCAACATCTTTATTTGAAGCAAGCAAAAAGAGTTGACACAATGATGGCACACGGTCAAAAACCCCAAAAACCTAATGCCCCAGCCGTCTTTTTATACTACTGGGGTGTTCCTAAATGCATTCATGCTGTCCCTGTATGGCCAACAGTCTCTCTGTCTCTAGGTTTCTCTGCTGTAGCCTGCGGGTCTCTGAGCAGATCTTGGTCAGAACAGCTGACGGCACTAAATCTATCAATCCTGGCGAAATGAAGTCATCATCTCAAGTTCACAGTTAGGCTAAAGTTGTCCAAGGGTCAAAGGTTAGCTCCTGCAGGCTTTTCAGACCTCTGCTCTGCAGCTCACTAAATGAATCCACTCTAAATGAATCTCTAGCGTCAAGAGCCCCGTGTCCACCGAGCAGTCGAATAAGCTGCATGCTGACAGCAGCATGCAGTGTGACACCATAGCAGCATGACACAGTGTTCCCTGCTAATAAATCCAAGGAAGAAGAAAAACACGACAGTCAACAAAGAGCAAGGATAGGAGACATCCAGCATTTTGTTCTGTGTGATTGGCATGTAGCTCTGTGATAAAAAGTGTAATCAAGCTGTGTTTCAGTGACGACTGTGGGTGCATCTCAAAGCGTTAGTTTCATGCCTCCTCTCTCCTATATCCTCCCTATATCCTATATCTGGCACCGGAAGTACTTTCTGAGTCGCCATTTTGAAGACTGTCCCAAAGCGATAATTGCGCTCAGAGGAGAGAGGATGGAGGAGACTGATCGGAGGAGCTATGATCGAGGAAACATGAGAGCTGGCTTTGAGGAAGTCTTTCGCTGACAGACACGCCCCTTGATGGAATACCACTCTCTGATTGGACGCTGCAGCGTCCCAGACTTCTCCACATGAAACTTCACAAACACAACAGAGTTTAATGAAAGAAAAGATGAGCTGAAAACAGGCACTAAGGATCATTTAAAAACAGGTCATAAATCTGGTAATAAAGGGTTCGCTGTGAGTTTAAAGCACAAAACACTGAACACAACCATCATCAAATCAATATAACAGAGGATTAATACAGAAAACTGACTGGTCAATAATATCTTCCTGAGACACAATAAATTGGATACATTGATAAGTTTCAGAGTTTACAATCAGATGTGCTCCAGATAATGGCTAAATAATTCATAAATAATCTCACAATTACTCATTTTACCGGTAAAGTCATCTGTGTGTTTCTAAACAGCACACAGAATAAACAGAGAGCAGGTTTTCTTCATGGTAACGTGTTTGGTTAACTGGTTAAAGGAACAGACAAAGCTCTGTTACTGTTTCTGTTAATTAAAGTTACACAAGACACACAAACAGCTGTTAGAGCTGACTGACAGATGATCCAGAGGTGATCAGCTGATGCTGTCAACATTGAAACACGTCGCTTCATGTGACGCTCCAGAGGAGAGGATGTCTCATTGCTCTAAAAACAAATCTCCTCCATCCTCTCTCCTCTCTTCATTTCCTCGCATCTTTTCCATGCATCTCTGTTGGGAGGGGCTAAGACGCAATAGAGGAAGGAAGGAAGGATGGAACTTTATCGCTTGGAGACGCACCCTATGTGCAGCCAGGGGAAATGCAGCCGCTGTCGCACGGTAAGTGACGCTTCTACCAACCAATCAGCGGTCTGCAGTGTTGTTGCTCCACCTTCCGAGAGTGGATCGGTTCAGTCTGGCACCCATACGGAAGGGTCCAAAAAAGTGGGACAGCTCGTCTCGGTTATTTGGGGATCTGTCCCAGGATAAGTCAGTGGAAACGCCCCTGCCGAGCACTGTACTGAGACGAGACGAACCGAACTGGACTGAAACCAGGACTCCCCAGGCATTTTTTGTGGTGGACTGATCAGATCTGTATTGGATCCCTTGGGACTGGACTCTGTTTCGTTTACAGCAGAGGAAGTAATGTGAGGGCTTATTGAAAACAAATGAGCAGCTTCTTCTTACTCAGGATCAAAATTACCATTATTCACCAGGTATCTTCACGAATACAAGGAATGTGACTGCGGTTTGAACTGTAGTCCATGAATCAACACTAAAAATTACATACAAAAATAGAAAACAGAGCTTAAGTAATTAAAGAAATAATTATTATTATTATAATAAGAATCATCATCATCATCATCATCATCATCATTATCATCATCATCATCATCATCATCATTATAATCATAATAGTAAACTTTGTACAAAGCCAGTTTGACCAGTATGAGCTAGGTTTTTGACGACCAGTGACACCAGCCACCCTCTCAGATCCTCACCCATCAGCTCCTCTTCACACCAAAAAATGCTTCAGAACATCAAATCAATATTTACCATCATCACTCCATTACTTTAAGAGGCAGAGAGGACCATCTGTAAAAGCTAGTGTTTTCTGGGATAGAGACTTTGTTACCCATGAGCACTTGCACCCACTGTCATGAGGACATGGCTTCACCAAGGTGGGCATTTGTTTTGAAGAGCAGATCTTCTTTGTAATGCTACTTTATTTTGTTCAAGCCAACTTTTCCCAGGATGCACAGCAACAAGTTAATGCATTTATGTGTAGTTTTGTTGTGCCATTGTAACATGTAAAGTTAGCAAACCCTACCAACTCCAACCTCACCAAGCAGAGCTAATGTAACCTCACTCTTCATTTTATTGATAGACTCTCAAGTTTGAACAGACCACTGCAGAATAACTGCTGACGGTGGGTTGGAGTCAACATTATCACAAACAGTTTCACCTGTGTTTTAGCCTTAAGCTTGTGTTGTAGCCTTTAGCTCATGTTTTAACCTTTCCCTCATGTTTAAGCATTAAGCTTATATTCTAGCCTTTAGCCTATGTTTTAACCTTTAGCTTGTTTTTAGCCCTTATGTCCTGTTTTAGCCTTTAGCTTGTGTCCTGGCCTTTAGCCTATGTGTTAACCTTTAGCTTGTTTTTAGCCTTTAGATCTTATTTTAGCCTTTAGCTTGTGTTTTAGCCTTAAGCTCGTGCTCTGTCTCTCTCCTGTTTATCTTTCTTCTTCTCTTCTGTCCTTTTTCTGTCTGACGGTTAGGCTCCAGTATCCACCATCACTACAAAATTAATCACAGAAATGTTTTTTAGCAGAGGAAAAACACAGATCTCTATTCTCACTGATAAACTTTGTCAGTCAGCATGGTGTTGTCTTAGAGACTTAGACGTGCCGTATATTAATCTGGTCCTGCTCGACTTGATCGGGAGGCTCAAAAGAAGCACTGGTGCTAAAAATCTGTGTGGATTAGGATCAGGCATACATCTAGAAGTGAGACTTTTTCAAGATCAGTTAGAAACTCCTCACAGGGAGCTTAAAAAACTAAAATCATATGTTACTCCTACATGGCCATGCTGCTCTAAAAACCACTTGACCAGTTACACCAGCTTCAGCATATTGGTTTGTTTCTCCAGCTACCAAAAATCAGGTCCATCAGCTGATCCCCACTTAAAAGATGTTTGTAGCTTTTTACTGTTTGAATTTTAATTCACTATCCGCTGCTCCTGCTATGGGACAGCCATCCTCCATTTGAAGCTGCTGTGGTATTCACACTTAAACTCAGAAGCATGGCCTGCTGGGTAAACAGTAATCAACCCTTGGTAAATTAAGGTTTGCTCTGTAAAATAACTGTTGAGACATGGTCTTGCAGATGGAGTAAATGGCTGTTTGTTTATTAACACCATAAGAACTAAAGCTATACATCAAACTGTGACACTGATCTGATCTTTTTAGGCTCACTTTAAGGTGGATTCAGACTCTTTCTTAAAAGACATAAATAAAATCCTTGAAACTTGTGAGTGACTGTGTGCAGCCATAGGCAGAGTGTGTTTGTGTTATGCATACTGTATTTATGATGCCTCATATCTGTAGCGTGCTGTTAGAACAGTCACAAAGGTCAAATGTGATGCTGAGCATATGTGTTTTCATGAATATGTATGCTGTGTGGCTGCAGCACATGCTGACGCAGGAGGGGAGGACCAAGGGACATAAAGGCATATCATTTATTAATGCTCGCAGCAGCACGCAGAACATCAGAGAACATCAGAGAACAGTCCTGCAGACTCAGTTTTCAGAATCATCCCTCTGTGAAAATGTTTTCTAAGCTCGTTCGCAAAATGCCATTAAAGTCTGCATTAATTTAAGCAGATAATGAGCTGCTTATGTTGGCATGCATTAACCGCGCTCTGCATCTATCATGGTTACAGAGCGCTCTGAGATGTTCATGTAAAATAGATAAGGAGCAGAGCAATCAACCTTGTAAAGTGTAGCATGATACGTGCAATGCATCAAGACTATTATCTCACCCGGATACGTTCATGTAGAAGCTGCTACGCTGCATTGTGCTCCTCCTGTGCAGCCAGCTGAGCACTGACAGCACCGCCACAGTACAGAAGCGTCTCTCTGTCAGGCTTTGGGGTTTAGAGGAGGACTGGACCTGTTGGATGCAAATCTCCACAGCTGACTCAGACTGTAAAACACTGTTCTTGTATTTCCCCTCCTGTGCTCTGATGTCTGCTTAAAATCTGCACTCTGATCTCACTCTGTTCACATTTCCTTACATCAAAGTTTCTCTCTGTGACCCGCCGGTTTGGGGTCTTTGATTTCAGCTCCTAGCAGAGTTCATCCTGTTCTCACACATCACTCACACCAGGCAAGATCTCCAGAATAACTTATGCAAATTCTGTATTAGGTGGGTTTTCTCTGGAAGTGCCTGGCACTGGTACTTAGGGTGACAAAAGTTGACTTTGAGTCCCTGATGGCACCAACATGTTCTTCTGTCTCCCCCTACAGGCCGTTCATGGTGCTGCCTCCTCTGATGGAGTGGGTGCGTGTGGCTGTGGTCCACTCAGAGCACAGACGCAGCTCCTCTGTGGACAGTGATGACGTCCGGCAGGCCGCCAGGCTGCTGCTGCCCGGAGTGGACTGTGAGCCTCGCCAGCTCCGGTACGGCTGTGAGCGCTGTGCAGAGCGTGTGTGCATCCAGCCTTTTCATCTGCATGTGAAAGACAAAGCACACGTGAAGCTGAGGTCAAAGTCACACATGTGTCATATGAGAGACAGAAACATGTCCTGCACTCAGCCTCCCTGCAGTGTGACGAACCACAGCTGGCCGGGTGTTTGGGGAACTGCTGCATTGCAAACATTAAAAACACTCAGCATTCACTATGAAACTCTCTGTGTGCTCTGCCCTTCAGAACGGATGACTGCTTCTGTGCCTCGAGGAAACTGGATGCTGCCTCGACTGAAGCTAAGTTCCTGCAGGACTTGGGCTTCCGCATGCTCAGCTGTGGACGCACAGACCTGGTGAAGCAGGCTGTCAACCTGCTGGGGCCTGATGGCATCAACAGCATGAGTGAGCAGGTTAGGGGCACCGTCAACACACTCAATAATGCAAACACACACACATACACACATACTTTCCTTGCTCAGTAAAGCGCAGCTCCTTTACTCCTGAGCTCTGAGCAGGCTGTGAGCACAGAGCCAGTCATGAATATCAAAGCTTACTCTGCCATACATTCCTCCTGCACCTCTCTCTGCATTATATCACAGCTCACACCTCCAGTGCTGAGCCCCACCAGGGGAATACTGCCGGTGTAACTCATCATGCTCCACGGAAAAATCCACGCTCAGCGTGGGGCTGATCTGAGCACAGACTCACAGAAACAGCTCTCTTTGTTTCTGCTCAAGTCTCTGATGTACTGATCATCTGGTTTCCAATCAATAGAACAATAACTTTCTCATCACCCTCATGGTGCAGAGGGACGAACTGTCAAGGACACAAGTGTCAACTAGACAACAACAGCAGCTCTCTCTGGAAGAAAAGGCCAGATTCAAATCTGAGAACATATGAAACACACATTCAGGGTGTTTGAGAGCAAACTGAAAAAGTTATGTTCTGTCATAAAAAACAGTCCTCTACAACTAGACTGATGACTTACACATGATTTTGTGTGTGTGTGTGTGTGTGTGTGTGTGTGTGTGTGTGTGTGTGTGTGTGTGTGTGTGTGTGTGTGTGTGTGTGTGTGTGTGTGTGTGTGTGTGTGTGTGTGTGTGTGTGTTTAGGGAATGACTCCGCTGATGTACGCCTGTGTTCGTGGAGACGAGGCCATGGTACAGATGCTGCTGGATGCAGGAGCAGATATTAACAGTGAGGTCAGTAAGGAGGAGGAGGAGGAGTTTTTTCTGTGGTTGTTTTTGGTCAAATCGAGTCAAAGAAGAGGATTTCTACACACACAGAGTGTAAAGTGGAACATATTTCTTTATTTCTCTGAAACCGAAAATCAGTCAGAGACTTTGTCTAAGAAGAGCCTGATGTTCTAGATGCTGAGGGGAGAGTTTGGGGACAGGAGATAGGTGGAGTTGATTGAGGAACCTCACTCTGCACAGTTTCTAATTATTTATTATCTAATTATTACATTTACCTTCTTCCACCTTCATCTGGAGCAAGGGTCTTCAACCTGCGGCTCTGGAGCCTCATGCGGCTCTTTGACTCTTTTTGAGTGGCTCCTTGTAACTTTTAAAAAATATCACTGAAATAGAGAATTGTATTTTTCTTACAGGGGTTCTAAACAATTAAAGACGTTGACACTAAATAAATCCATGCATGAACATTTTGTTGAACTAAATATGCATAACATCTTGCAAGAAAGCTTTTAATTTTTACTTTTTTAAGACCTATGTGATTTTTTTTAGGATTTTTTCTAATTTAGAAAAAAATGCAAATTTTTTTGAGAATTTTCAACTTTTTGGAATTTTTTCTTTTTTTCTTTTTGAAAAGAATTTAAATTGCATGTTTAAAAATATTGTTTGCAAATATATTACATTTTGAATTTTGAAATTTTTTGCAGTTTTTAATTTGTTTTTAATTTTCAATTTTTTTGAACTTTCAAATTTTTTTAAAAAATTTAGCAACTTATTGAAATTTCATTAATTTTGAAAAGTTATGAAATAATTGAAATTATTTTTTTTTTTCAATTTAAAAAAATGCAAATTTCTTAAAAACAAAGAATTAAGATAAATTTTACTATGTTTATTTTATTTATTTATTTTTTTTGTTTGTTTTTTTTTCCAATATTAAGTACATTTTGTTTTTATCCAGGTGAGATAAGGCAAAATGGCTATTATGAAAGTAAAGGTTGCAGACCCCACATCTGGAGGAATGCACCACAAGTTCAGCAGCATGTGTAAAATTCATAAGAAACAGTGAACAAGAGCTGGAAATAACAAGTTAAGAGGTGTAAACAGCAAATACTAACCAAGACAGACAAACACAGAAACAGAGAAAAAAGGCAACAATGATCCAAGCCTGTAGGGGGCCCTAATGAGAACAGCTCAGGACAGACGTGAAGTATTTTTTCAGGTCATACATGATTTTGAAGCCTGTTAGCCATTCGTACATTCACTCACAGAAGGTTTCAGCTGCTGTTTTGAACTTTATTTCTTCAAGAATTTTCATAGTGAATGACTTCTGCAGCACGTCTCTACAAGCTCAGCTCAGCCAGTGAAGACCACGTGTGTGAAATCACAGTGTAAAATGACCAGCTCAGAGACGTTTTTACGTCCTGAAACGAGTGAAATGGAGAAACCAAACATGCTGTCCTCATCCCACCTCATCACTGGATCCTGGGGCACAGACTGCACAGCCTCATCCCATGGAGTCTGACGGCAGATTAACAGTTCAATGGAATCAGTTTTATGAGTTTTCAGAGAGAAAACGTGTCACACAGATTTACTGCTGAGCCATTCCTCTCTCCCTCTCTCTGTGTGAGGAAGAAGTGATAAAGATCAGCTGACTGGAATCAAACTGCATCTCTCACACAGCCTTCAAAGAGCTGAGACGTCGTCTTTAGACTGCACAGACTTCAGAGCCGGTTCAGTCAAGGCCCCATGATCCTCACTAACAACTACACATCCCATCAGCCACTGTGTCTGAGATAATGCATCCATCAGTTATGATTAAAGCACAAAGCAGTACAGACTGATGACTAAATCATCAAACAGCCTCTGCTAAATGATGAGTGAGCTGGCTCCCTGACCTTTGAAAACAGCCGTCACACTGTGTGTGTGGGCTCCTTTACCATACCATAAGAGTATCAAGATTTATCATGAAGCTTTGTGGTTCTGCTTTGTCAAAGGCTTGACCTTCTGCAAGTTTCTCTGAGGGTTTTTAAAGGGTTTTTGAGAAGGAGCCAGAGCAGAATGAGTGCAGAGAGGAAGGTCAACCAGCAGCAGGTGTTATGACACTAAAGGCCTGATTGCACAGTATTTCTGTGCACGAGACAGAAAGAGATCCCTAAGTTCACAACATGTGGTTTGATACACGCTCTGTGCAGCAGAGAGGCTTATACCGCTCTCCTCCAAAATCAGGATGCAAAACAAGAGCAGACTGCATGTTTGCTGCTCTGTAGGGAAGGCCTTAAGGTAGGACGGAGATGAGTCAGAAACCCATCCACAGATCAGAGAAGCAGCTCTTCAGAGCTCCACAAACACCAGCCACAGGTCGAGCTTCACACTTTATCAAACATGTCTGCCCTCTAGTTCCTGCAGCAGCATGAGGAAGACATGTGTCTTTGTGCTCTGGTCATGTGTGTCATGTGTGTGGTGTTCATCAGGCCCACATTTGTTAGCTCTAACCAGCGTGTTGATTAGAAATAAAATCACTGTGTCCTCTGCAGCCCTGGGGTTCCTGCTTAACCACTCCTCTCTCCCCTGTCCCCCTCTCTCCCCCTGCAGCTGCTTGTCCTGTGCTCTGTAGGCCGTGTCGTCCTGTTAATGGCTTCATATCTCTCTCCCTCACCTCTCTCCCAACCCCACCCACCTGTGTCCCTTCCCCAGGTGCCAAACTCAGTGCACAAGCACCACTCAGTCTTTCCCGAAACACGGCAGGCGACGCCCCTCACATTCGCTGTGTTACACGGACATGTGCCTGTGGTGCAGGTAGTGACGTCTCTCTCATCCTGACCTGTCGTTATGCTTCAGCTCATGGTTGGTCATCATTGTCATTTCTGTCATCAGGCATCAAAGTGTTGATGATGAGAATGGTTCTCCATGTCAAGTCTTGTCTCTTTTATTATCAGCTGTGCAGAAATGATCAGGGTTCTCTTCCTGTCATATTGGTGTAGGTTGTTGTTTATCAGACAGAGCTGGAAACCAGCAGTAAAAAGAAAACTTCTTCTTGCAGTTATTAGTGGAACTGAGCGTACTGCAGATGAAGAAACCTTAACTATAACAGGGGTTATAAATCTCTTTATCTAACTTCATCTCCTCTCACCACCCTCTCTGTCTCTCTTCATCATCCCCTCTGCAGCTGCTGCTCGATGCCAAAGCCAACGTGGAGGGCTCCCTGCAGGACGGGATGGAGAACTACACAGAGACCCCGCTGCAGCTGGCTGCGGCTGCAGGTACATAGACACAGCATGACTCTGCCCCCCCCCACCCAGGCTGACACCTGCAGCTGCTCTCCTGTTGACAGCTGATGAGAACACCTGAGCGTCAGTGCATGCAGACTAACAATCAGATGCTCTCCACGCAATCATCTCTGTGTCTCACTCCCAGCATGTGTGTGTGGGTGTGGGAGTGTTAACACTCTGTTTCTCCTGCACAGGGAACTTTGAGCTGGTGAGTCTTCTGCTGGAGCGCGGGGCCGACCCCATGGTGGGAACCATGTACCGGAACGGCATTTCCACCACACCGCAGGGAGACATGAACTCCTACAGCCTGGCAGCAGCTCATGGACACAGGTTGGAAACATACAACACACACAAAAACACACACACACACACACACACACACACACACACACACACACACACACACACACACACACACACACACACACACACACACACACACACACACACACACTCCTGTCATGTCTGTGTACACTACTATTTGTTTGGCATGTCATCTTGTTTATGTCCAAAAACCAGCTCTTTAGGAGTTAACCTTTCATCTACTAGATCAGTTGGTGTCAGGTAAACCGTTCCCTGGCCTTCTTGAGGTCTGAGCTCTTAGAGTAGGTGCAGCGAGAGAGAGAGAGAGCCCTCATAAAAACCCAAATGGTTGATTTTCCTGTGCAGATTTAAGCCCACATCACGTGCCTTCAATGTGCTCACAGCTGTAAGAAAAAACGCCACAAAATTCATGATGCCATGGTAAAAAAATGTAAGATCCCAGTGTTTTCATGTTGATATGTGCTCCAGAGCATCCCTAGGTGTAAAAATTGCAGACCTTCCAGCTACTTAGAGACACAGGCCTTAATTTTTATCTATTTATTTATTTATTTATTTATTTATTTATTTATTTATTCATTTATTTATTTATTTATTAATTCATTTATTCGCATAACTATCATTCCAAAAAGTCCTTAATCCACTTGGTGAAATCTGAACAGGAAGTTCAGAAATTTGAGTTTAAAGTCAGATTTTGATGATTTGTGTAATTTGTCCCCATTTTTTGTAACCAGTGGGCGTGGCCACAAACAACTGCCAAAGGTGATGACTTTTTTTTTAGCTTAACGAAATGCTTGAGAGCTTTGTGTACAATGTTGGGTCAGGACCATAACACACACAAATATTCAGTGTCTTAGTCTGAGTGCATTTTTTTTCCTGTTTGCCTCCTCAAGCAACAGCGCCTCCCTCTGTCAACAGGAAGTTATATGTTTTACTTTGTGAATGAAACTCCTTTTTTCCCCACATATCATTTTTACCCTAAATGTCTTTAAAGCCTTCATAAAGCATCACTGATGGGGTTATGTCCTGTAGTTAGAAGGTGTGTCTATGGCCCCACATCAAGCTCTGATGTCTCACCATGAACCAGGAAGTTGTTATAGCTCCTTCACTTAAGGTGCATTCTGCTTTAAATTCCACACACATGATCACGGTCCACCTCCTAATACAGATCAAAGCTTTTGTGCCTGCTGAACCTGCGGGAATAGCAAAAGTATGATCAAAACAGCATGCAAAAAAGTTAAATGAGACATCAAGCTTCCATTTGCCCACAGCCAAACATAGCAAGAGAACTTTATAACTATCAGCTGAGAGCCAAGGGTAGCTGTGCAGAGGGATTTATTAGAGCTGACACACTAACTTTCCAGTGATCATGGCAACGATTCCATACCAGGAAGAGAAAAAACATTCACAATCTTATGCACAAGACATACATTTGAAAACAACCTAAAGTTCTCAAAACTCAACAGATGATGTTTCTCCACTATCCTACAGTGGTGGTATTGTGTTAGTTCTTTTGTCCAGTATTTTTAAGGTTTGTTTACACAGAGACTCCAGTGGTTTAAGGATCGTCTCTCCAGCCTGACCCCGGCATGTGACACAGTATGACATATTGGAAAGGATCATAGCATGCATAAATGTCATAGCATGCATTCCCTGAAAGGCAGCTTCTTATATGTTTAAAGTTTGCCAAATTTTGATGTTTTTTTATATAATTTTCTCAACATGTTTCTTCATGTTAAGGTTCCAGTCTAAAACTACACCAAGATTTTTAAACTCATTACCTATTTACATCTTCTCAGCCTTAATGACAATGTCAGCGTTGATAGGCTGCATACTGGTTTTAGAGAAAAAACAACTTTAGTGAGCTTCACAGAGCTGATAAATGTTATTGGGCTGTCAGTTTTTATATCAGCCATGGAATGCACTTTGTGGATTTAACCATGAGGTACCTAAGGTCACCTACCTGGAAATGCTGCTTTAAACTCTGTTGTCCATAGTTCTGTCCAGAAAATTTAAAGAAGGTTTTTTTTTTTAATGTGCTGTGTTGACTTGATTGACCTGTGAAATTGAATATTTTTGATGTACTGCCCTAATTTCTTCTTGCTGAAGTGGTACATTAATTTTGATTGCAGTGAGGAAACTAAGACGGGCATGGCTTTAACTCATCAGGAACCATCTCCTCTAGGAAAACCCAAAGATGATTAAAATGTTGCATATTTCAAGATTGCAACAAAAGAGTTATATCCCTAAATGCTGCTATGAACAAATACAAAAACACATGCAGTATGTCACTGCACAGTGGAAGGGGATCTTGTCTTATGTAGAAACAAAAAAAACATGTTCTAAGCTCACTAAAACAATAATATTGTCTAACTTCAGGTGATTATTCACTTATTCAAATAAAACTATAAATACTAAATAAATTCTAGCAGGTGGACTCTGATGAATGCAGCTCCCTCCGTGTTTTCTTCCTCTCATCCAGTCCAGTCTAACACCAAACATACTTAAATGTCTGCTCTGTAAATCTGCTGCTCCTCGTCTGCAGCCTCTTAAGACAGTGGAGTGCACATTAGCATAAATTAAAAGCTTTTGCCTTGGAGACATTTTTCTGTTTCTTCATATGTGGTAAGATTTTTTATCTAATGTAATCACTCATTAAAACCAAGCTTTATGTAGCAAAAACAATTAAAGCAGTGAGGCAGTTCATTTCAGATAGCTGCGGCCTGTCAGTATTGGCAATGACTCAGCGGGTGTCACATCACTCAGAAAACAAACACATCTGTGGGCATGATTTCACATGCACCTGTACCCACTTGTGGAGTTATTGGACAGAAGGCACAGACAATAAAGCAGAGTCATTCTCCAAGCAGCAGACCAACCAAACTGAGTTTCTCTTGCTTTGTTTGTGTTCCTGCAGAAATGTGTTTCGTAAGCTGCTGTCCCACACAGAGAAAGGGAAGGGGGACGTTTTATCACTGGAGGAGATTTTAGCTGAGGGCTCAGAGCTGGAGGGGAGGAGTTCTTCTCAGATTGATCTGATCCGGACTGGGAAGGCCAAACTCAAAGCCCTGAAGGAAGCCATGTACCACAGCTCAGAACATGGGCACGTGGACATCACCATAGACATCCGGAGCCTCGGTCAGTTTCTCCAAACCACCTGATGAAACTAGAGCCACCCTGTGTGTTCAGACTCACTTTGAGCATGTATGTGTGAGCATCTGATGTGTTTCATGTTTGTGACCTCCACCACTGCCTCTCAGGTGTTCCATGGACTCTGCACACCTGGCTGGAGTCTCTGAGGACGTGCTTCAGTCAGCACAGGCGACCTCTGATTCAGGGTCTGCTCAAAGAGTTCAGCTGCATCGAGGAAGAGGAGTACACAGAGGAGCTGATCACACATGGCCTGCCTCTGATGTTCCAGATCCTCAGAGCCAGCAAGGTACTAAACACACAGCTCAGTGAACACAATGTCGTAGCTTGTTCTTTCTATTGTTTGCATGTTTGTTGATTAGAAAATCACCAGTTCATCACTTGTAAAGGTCTCATATTATTTAAGAGTAACATATTGTGCCACATTGTATTGTGTCTCATCAAATCACATTTAATTGTTTAATACGATATTGTATAATGCACCATATAATGTTTTAATATAACATAATAAATTGCACCATACTGTAACACAACATTAGTGATGTAAAGTTATATATGTTTCATTAGTTATATTTAGTAAATAACATAATATTAGTCATGTAACGTTATTAATGTAACATTAGGAGTAATATTAGGAAGGTAGCATTAGTGCTACATAGCTATTATTGTAAAAATGTAAGTAACATCACTAAGGTTACATTAGTCATGTGAAGTTGTTAACCAAACATTTGTTATTGTACATTAGAAACATAAAGTTACAAGCCTGACAACAGTCGCACCAAATTAGTTACATTCAAGTTCCTGTGAGGAGTTACTCAGTGATGTTGAAAAAGCCCCCTTTCTGGATTCATACCTGATGCTGATCCACACTTTAAAATGAGATTATCAACACCAGTATTACCGGTTACAGGTTATTTTAAATTGCTAGGTTACTGATCAGGTCGAACAGGGCTGGATTGATTTATGGCACGTCTAGGTCACTATGACAACACCACGCCAGCTGACTAAGTTTAGCAGTGAGAAGAGATAAAACACAGAGATCTGTGTTTTTCTCTGCTGAAGACAATTTCTGTGATTAATTTTGTAGTGATGGTGGACACTGGAGCCTAACTGTCAGAAAAAGGACAGAAGAGAAGAAGAAAGAGATACAGGAGAGAGATAGAGCACAAGCTAAAGGCTAAAGGGCTACATTTTTTTTCTGCTAATGTTGATTAAAACCCACAGTCAGCAGTTATTCTGCAGTGGTCTGTTCAAACTTGAGAGTCTATCAATAAAATGAAGAGTGAGGTTACATTAGCTCTGATTGGTAGATGACTGGCAGGACAGAACCAGGATTCACTAACGTTACACATTACAGACACGTCTCAGAGCATCGGACAGCTGGTAGTGCTACTTATAGCTGTCTGAGAGTAGAAACTGACTATGCTTGTTGTCACGCTTCAAACAACAGCGCTACTGATAAATATCTTACCTACCTAAAAAGTTGACTTGAACTGAGCAAATTTGTTCCAAAACAAACACATGCCTGGTTAAAAGTCACATCTTTACAACAGTGCATGAGACTCGGGGTCAGACGGTGGCAAGGCAGTCCACCTTAAATAGATCCTCTCCAGACCATCTTAAAGTAATTCATTCAACAATTGTGAATTAGTTATTATAGAAGTTATTATAGAAAAGTTATTAACCTAACATCAGTAACATTACATTGGTAACCTAATAGAAGCATAACTAACTTAAAGTTATTAATGTCACATTTGTAAAATAATTTTATAAACAGAACATTGGTCTCAAAACATTATTCATGTAAAGTTATTTAAGTGACATCAGTGATGGAAAATTTACAACACTATGGCTTTTAGATCCACAGCTTAACAGGTCTAACTCTCTCTGTCTCTCTCTCTCTCTCTCACACACACACACACACACACACACACACACACACACACACACACACACACACACACACACACACACACACACACACACACACACACACACACACACAGAGAGAGAGAGAGAGAGAGAGAGAGTAGTTCACTAACTCTTTTTTTATTCAGAGCTCCTTTTAAAATGTTGTAATAGCCCCTCTCTGAACTGCATGGTTGAGCTGTCTCTTTAACATGTTTACATCTTTATCCTCCCTCATACTCTCACTTTCCTTTGCTCCATCTCCTGAGCTCCTTTCTGTTTGTGAAATGCCATTAGGAAGTCAGGTCATCAGCTTCACACAGACTGACAGAGCCTCAGAGGCCCATTCAATATCAATTACTAAGAGTGGTAATGATTTATGACAGGCCCTCAGCTCCTTTTGTTGCTGCTCCTTACATCAGGTCCTGCTCTCATTACCAAAGATTATCATCCCCTGGCTACAGCTGTGTTCGACTCAGAGCAGCACGCTGACCTGTCTGGCTCTGCTGTTTCTGCCCTGGCTAAATGTTGCTCTGCAGGCGTGATTGTTGAGTAAATAGAAAACTGCACACACACATACACACACATAAATCAAAGACTTGAGTAGACACAATGCGGCTATGCCCACACATAGCCTGATATTTGGGAAAACGCATATGTTTTTACAAGTTTACACCTGTCATCCACACAAAACTGCATTTTTACGTCACTGAAAACAATGTTTTCTGGCCAAAGTGAAGACTTTGAAAAACTCTGGTTTCATGGTTTCGTGTGGACACAGGTAAACAGAGTTTTTGTTTCTGAAACGTCACAGCTGAATGACGGGGGCTCGATGGCTGGCACGGGTTTTTACGTTTGGAAAACACTGACAAATACGGGTTTGGCATGCCTTGAGCCACACTTGGGAGATAGTATTTTTAAAAAGAAAAGGGGGGGGGGGGTTGAAAATACCCAGCTATGTGTGAACATGGCCTGAGATTGGCCAGTGCTGGCTCTCTCAAACACCAAAGCACACGCTCAGGCCTCTGAGAGTCAGGGGAGCTCTGTCTCTGCTGATGTATAGGGGTTCACTGACCCTCATCTTTACAACGGGCCTCAGGGACCTCTGGCAGAGCTCCACCAGGAGGACCACAGACAGTCTGGCAGGGGTGCTCGTTCATCAGCAGGAAAGTCTCTACCAGCTGAATCCTTCATTCAGTAACTGAGTTATGTACTCCAAGTTCAGTCCATAGAGTGTTGGTGAACGGGCCACTGTCTGTGCCAGCCTCAAAATACACTGCTGTACACCGCTGTGTATTATGAGGTGGTGCAGGTGTAACTCTGCCTGAATAGTAAGACAGGTAACCAGTCAATCGCACTCATCTTTCACACATTTAGGACAAAAGGGATCTGAGATGAACCTGAGGTAGACCGTGTGAGGGGCCAGAGAGTCCAGACACATGTGCAGAGCCCTGTCACTGTGAGGGCTCTGCTACGCATTGTTTTATCTGAGGCCATCTCACACTGGGTTTCTTAAAGTCCTGGCTCTGTGTGTGTGTGTGTGTGTGTGTGTGTGTGTGTGTGTGTGTGTGTGTGTGTGTGTGTGTGTGTGTGTGTGTGTGTGTGTGTGTGTGTGTGTGTGCGCGCGCGCGCGCGCGTGTGTGTGTGTTTGTGTGTGTGTGTGTGTGTGTGTGTGTGTGTGTGTTGCTGTGAAAGCTGTTTGTTTGTGCCATGCCTCAGTAAGAACAGCAGTCTGTCTGCGCCCGCAGGAGGCTGCGGTTTCCCTGTGTCGCAGAGAAAAGCCTCCCCTGCTTCTTCCTTCCAGAAACACAAATGGAAAGTTTAGTGTTAGAAAGACAAGCTCTCTCTTGTCTCTCTCTGTCCTGTCTGTCTCTTTTTTCACACTCCTTCAGCAGCGCAGCCTGTCATTGCGTTCCCTGGTTTGGTGATCTCTGGGGAAGAGAGTGTGCAGGATTTCATCTGATCCCGTTTTAAGGTGTGAGGAGCCCATGGACATGTGTGGCTCGGGAAGATTTAGCTGCATGAAGTGAATGCAGAGTGAGAAAGAGGGCTGCAGGAGTTGTCTCCCTCTCACTGTGGAGATAATTGTGTTGGGGATGTTTGTGTGGGAGAGCAGCGTTGCAGTAAGTACCTGAGTTCTTGCGTAACATGGACTCCTGGATGTTGGCTGAGCGCTGCCCGCCCGCCCAGGCAGCTTCCCTCTCCCTCTGATGTTTGGTTCCTCTGTCTGTGTTTGTCTCAGAACGAGGTGATCAGCCAGCAGCTGTCGGCCATCTTCACCCAGTGCTACGGCCCGTACCCCATCCCCAAGCTGGCTGAGATCAAGAGGAAGCCGGCGTCACGTCTGGGTGAGAGCATGCTTCTTTTGGATCTTTTTTGTCCTGCTGTGAAACCTTTAACAGCCTAAAAATACAGCTCACAGGACGAGCACGATCAATACTGGGATATATGTGTTCTGGGGTTTGTTTTACCTCTGACTTTATGATGCAGGGAAATAAAAAGTACTCATGTCGCCACCTAGTGTCCAGAGGCTGCACTGCAAACGCTCAAATCTTACAAAGTGTTCACCTCATCACAAGTCAAACTGTCTCATTCCACTTAACATGAGCTCATTGTCCAGACAGGTCCAGGTGTAAACTATAGTCACAGATGTTTAAAACTAATCTGAAGACTTCAGAGGTGTGAAGATAAAAACTTCCAATGCAGAAAGCAGCATTGTATTGATGAGTTTAATGCATTTGTTGATGAGAAGGGTCTGCAGACCTCACCTCTCAAACTCCTGTCCTGCAGACTCCAACCTCTGCTGTCAGCCCCAGAAATGTCATAATTTATTACATGTTAGGACAGGAAATACACCCAGGAAAAACAGTCAGTGACAACAAAAAACAATAGACAGCTACTCATTTCTGAAAGGTTGTATCAAAACTAGGGCTGTCATTTTAACGCGTTAATTAGATTAATTAATTACACTGCAAATTAACGCGTTATAAAAATTAACACAGATTAATCTAGATCCCAAACCCGCAAGGCGTTCAAAGACGCACTTATTTTCAAATGTCTAGCATTAACGAACCGTTTGTCCTACATGGAAAAAGGGGTGCTCTCATCAGATTTTCAAATTTCTGGCGGTCCCTGAATGTATCACACCGTCAGCAGCATGCTTTGAACCTGGGGGAAGAGAGAGCGCTGTTAAGGGGACTGCCGTCCACATCGCGTTTATTCACACGTCCTTTTTGAAAATCTACAGAAAATCAATCGTTTGCTCTAGCTCAACTCTGTAAAAAGCAGGTAATTTTACACTCTTTACTGCATCAAACAAGCCCTGAATGATTGATAAATGTCCTGTATTTAAATCTAAAGAATTCTTTGAAAATTTCCTTCCATCTTCCTGGTGTCATGTTTCAGCTTGGGGCTGCTCTGCACCAATGAGCAACAGTTTGTGTGTTCAGAGCATGTTAAACTGAGAATACTTCACTTTTCTTTGATCCAAGACTTGAAAAAAGTGTTTTGTACATAGTTCCTCACAGTTTTTAGCCTTTAGCCCTGGTTCTCCTGACCTCATAGAAGTATAGAAGTTCATATTGCAGTGAAAATTGAGTCCACATCGAGTAAAAATGTGAACAGAAGCAAAAACTGTCCTAAAATCAAATCAGCTTATCTTAGGTGCAGGACTGTGTAGATTTTGTAAAGATAGAACCATAACACCTTTTTTCATTTGTTCCTCATGCATCAGGGTACCTAAAAATGTGTTCTATATATTCCCACCTTATTTAAAAACGTTTTTTAAATGTCTTTTAATGTAATTTTAATGTCCTGGAATTCAAATTCTTTATTTTGGGACCTTAAGCAGATATGAGATTAAAATGCGATTAATTAGATTAATTAATTACAAATCCTGTAATTAATTAGATTTTTTTTTTAATCGCCTGACAGCACTAATCAAAACTATGTGAAGCAGCATCCAAAGTATGGTACAGAACAACAGAAACACAAAATAAAGCTGTGCTACATTAAAAATGTAAATTTCGACATGTTTATGAAATTTCTGTATACATGTCTGTGATTTGGTTGCACTTTGGTGACTTTTCAGATTGTGTTATTGCTGTTTGAAATATAGCACCTCATTCACACAGAGCAGAGGGTGCTGAGTTTAAACACATTTATACGGAGTTAATTAACAAAATGGAGGATGAGCCACCTGGTTTACAAATTTAGGTTGCAAAAGGTAAGAAAAAAAAACTATTACAAGAAACAAGAGGCGTTATACTGTCCTATAATGAGAGTGGACATTATTTTGTTACATTAACTGATATCATGGTTAAGCTATTTTTAGAGGTCTTATTTCTGAAGTTATAAAAAAAGAGGTAAAATGACATTAATTTCAAAGTATGAAACAGTTTATCAGGAACTGCAGGTAACCGTTCTGTTGCTCACTAACCCTCTCTGGATGACTATGGTTTTCAGCTAAACTCTGGTGTGTCTTTGGTTCATTTTTACTTAAACTTCATCAGCTGGCTTTTTTCACTATACTCTTCACACTAAAGAGTTCACCTCATGATTTTTTTTTTTTCTGAATTTAGCAGAAGAGTGTAAATAAGATTTCAGTGCCATGTATATAAATGAAAAAAAGCTCTAAACAACATTTGGCGTCCTGATTGTGTTCTCGGATATACTGCTGCATTCTTGAAACAAAAGCATCAGGCTGATGTAAATTTATAACAGAAATTATAAACTGGAACTGGACAGTGATTTTATTTTGAAATGAGGCTAGGAGCTTGAGAGGTAAGGGCTGCAGCCTGACTCTTTTGGGGAGATTTTTCCCACTCATTTGAATCCTGATCAATGACTTTTTACCAGGCTTTGCCATGCCGGTGCAGCTTTAAACTAAGCTATTAAACTAAGTTTGAATTCTGTAAGTGTGGTAGTTTGAGCTACTTGTAAGTGTATCACCCACAGGAGATCCTGGCTGGCTCTGCCCCTTTGTTGAGAAGCCGCCCGGGGGAAGTCAGATGTTCAGAAAAGCAGAAATAAAGTACTTTCCTGATGTCAAAGTAACATCACTGACATTCAAACAAACAAAAAGAAAATGGAGCATACACTTACACTGATACTCCTGTTTGTGCAGGAGATTATTAGAATAAGCCGAGTGACGGGGTTAACCCAGCACCCGCTGCTTTCCTCTGCAAAGAGCTAAGCTGCCTGGAACCCCCCTGTGAGAATAAACAAACTATTGACAAGTACCTCTCACAACCACTGTGCCAAAATATCAAACTATCCTTTCACAGACTGAAGCAGTCAGGTTGGAGTGTGTTTTGCTGCAGAGTAAATATGCAAAAGTCTGAGTGCTGCTGAAAAGTGATGGAAAGGATAGAAAGGATGAGTGGTACACCACATTTGTTCCTTTTCTTCTTTTCTGTGTTTGCTTTTTTGTCTTGCTTTTTATAACAATCAGACAAACGTGTTTTTCTGGCCGCATGTCTTTCAGATCCTCACTTCCTGAACAACAAAGAGATGTCTGATGTGACTTTTCTGGTGGAGGGGAAGCCTTTCTACGCCCACAAAGTCCTGCTCTTCACTGCCTCCAACAGGTACACTCACCCCGACACCACAACACATGACACTCACTCTGTACCCTGTACCCTGTTTTGTTTCCTCGTGTCTCGTGACGTGGGACTGTGAGCACAGAAAGGCTGATCCATTCATTCATTCAGCAGTCAGGAAGCTCTGGCCCTCATTTACCGTGTGGCTCTGAATGGGATGTCAGCGCTGGACGTTTCACCATTTTCTCTGCTCATTCTGATTCTGAGAGGACTCCTATTTCACCCTCACGTCATATGACATCAAAACACCCAACTGTCACAGAGCGCCTGAAAAGGAATGACACATCACTGACATGTTGTTGACAAGATGTCCTCAGAGCAACACACAAGTATAACCAACCCACCCTGGCATGATTTTATGTTTAAAATACAGAGCAGTATTATTTAAGATGTTGTTTCTAATATAAGCACAGTGAGGAGTCCCACTGTTGGTTGTTGATTTATTTCTGGAGGGGGTTCAGCATTTGAGAGAGTGATAGAAGTCCACCAGGGAGCAGAGAAAACTAGATTTGAAAAAAAACAAGAGATGAAAAAAAATGTTTTGTTCACTAAATTAAAAATAGAAATAAGCTTTACAAAAAGAAACAAAAAAACACAATAACTTAAACTGTAATGTGAGTTTATAAAACTAAACTAAGATGATGGAGAAAATGCTTTTGGTTTTCCTCTTTGTCACTCTGTTTCCATAAACTCATTATTTTACACACACCTGCCAGCATTCCTGGCCTGGGAGGGAACTCCCGCTTTTTAACCCTTTCTCCTGCTGTTATCTCCCCCCATCACCCCACTGTTCCTAAGAATGGTCCTGTAAGCTCTAATAGAAGGCCACTCAAGTCCATTGCCTCTGCCTTTTACTGAAACCTTCAAAAAACATCCACCCCCTTTCTTGCTGCATGAGATTGTCTGACTGCAGGTTATACACACACACACACACACACACACACACACACACACACACACACACACACACACACACACACACACACACATACACACACACACACACACACACACACACACACACACACACACACACACACACACACACATACACACACACAAAGCAGGTAGCTGTGTGACACTTGTTGCTGATGAGTTTATCAGAACAGATCTCTCCAGCAAACATAAGCTCTGACAACATCTATAATGGTTCGAACATCCAAATATTACAATATTACATAACAACAACATCTCACTATTATAGAAATGACTAAAAACAGAATCCAGATATGTTAAACTATTGATTTGATTAAAGCAGCTGTGTGTTATTAGTGAAGCATGTCAGATTGTAAAGATGAAGCCAACCTTAGTGATTTAATTTGGCTCATTTTATCAATTATTCTGATGTAAACAGTAACATGTATTATCAGATCATTCAAGTAAAGAGGAACAATTGTATCCATCTGAGTCTCACCCTTGACAACTACCCCAAATAAAAAAATGACTAAAACTTAAACTGAAACTAATGAAACCTACCAAAAATTAAGCCCCCCCCACCCCCACCCCCCAAATATATATATAACTATATATATATAGATATATATATATATATATATATATATATATATATATATATATATATATATATATATATATATAAATATATATATCAACATTGTATCCATCTCTCTCTCTCTCTCTCTCTCTCTCTCTCTCTCTCTCTCTCTCTATATATATATATATATATATATATATATATATATATATATATATATATATATATATATATATATATATATACAACTTTATATTTATAAAATAAACTAGCCATCAATGGAATATTTTTTTCAAAATTAAAAAATTTAAAAAAATAATTTTGAAAAAAAAAAATCAACAACCTTAGATTAAGTTATTTCAAAAAATGAATTCACCCTAATTTGATCACTTTCAAAAAAAATAGATAACTCTAAATGGAAAAATTTTCCCCAAAATAGCCTTAAATCAATCATTTTTAAAAAAGCTAACCTTAAATCAGATCATTTGTGTGTGTGTGTGTGTGTGTGTGTGTGTGTGTGTGTGTGTGTGTGTGTGTGTGTGTGTGTGTGTGTGTGTGTGTGTGTGTGTGTGTGTGTGTGTGTGTGTGTCTGTGTCTGTGTCTGTGTCTCTGTGTGTGTTTACGTATAACCTTAAACTAAGCACTTAAAAAAACTTAACCTTAAGTTAAATTATTTTAAAAAAACTAGCCTCAAATTTTACAATTAAAAAAACCTTTGATTTACCCATCTGAAAAAAACTTACCTTAAATTTGATCACTTTCAAAAACACTAGCCTTGAATTTAATCGTGAAAGAAATGTTATATCAAACACTGCATTTAAAAAAAAATGAAATAATCTAAAACTTTTCATTTAGAAAAAATCAACCTTCAATTTTTTAGCCTTTAATAAAAACAAAAAGTAATCCAAAACTAAGCATTTTCAAAAAATAAATTTGAAATAAATAAATAAACTGGACTTGGATGATGGCTTCAAAAACTCAATTAAAGATACACTGAAACTGAAAATTTAAAGCCAAAAAGAAATAAAAGTAACAAATGAGGAAAACACAAAAAAAAAGAAAAAAAAGAGATCACTGATTTCACTTCTTGATCTGCAGTTTTGCGGTTCTGTTTGTCATATTTAGGGATCTCTGAAGAAACCAAACTACATCAACAGTTTTCACCTGGAGGCTGATAAATCAGCTCAACACAGCAGACATCTCACAGGAGAGCAAAGATTAGATGTTGGACCAAAGCTCTGCACAAACACAGACCTTGAATGACCTTGACTGACCATGAAACCAATGCAATAATAGAAACTGTTGCAGAAGCTTTGTCTGTCTTATTCAGTCAGTGGTATTTTTTTTGGAAACAGCGTGAGGCAGTGTTGAAGCTCATTTTCAAAGTGTGATCACTCACAGTGATCAGAGTCTGAGGATGCTCTGCTGTCAAACTGCTTCATCCTCACTGAATGTATTCCTCTCCTCTAGGTTTAAAACTCTCCTGGCAAACAGACCTTGTGGTGAAAATACCTGCATTGAAATCAGCAACGTCAAATATCATATTTTCCAGGTGAGGCGCTGCTCTGACCCACACATTGATCCTCTCCTCTCACCACTTTGATTCATCCTTCATGTGCTTGTCTTTGAGTGAGAGCTGTGAAATATGTTGTATCCTCTCAGCTGGTGATGCAGTACCTGTACTTTGGAGGGACGGATGCTCTGCACATCAGAAACACAGACATCATGGAGGTCAGTGTCAGTGTCAGATTCTTCTCTGAAAAACTCTAAACCTGTAAATAGCTTTAATAAGAAAAAACATTCAATGAGACACGTGTTTTATCCAGCTCCTGTCTGCAGCCAAGTTCTTCCAGCTGGAGGCGCTGCAGAGGCACTGTGAGATCATCTGCACCAAAAACATCAACACTGAAACCTGTGTGGAGATCTACAGCCACACCAAGGTGAAAGAGGACTGGAAGATTTGTTTCTAAGATAAACCAGCTCACTCTGAGAGTACGTTGATCCATACGCTAATTTCACTTTCATGTTTTTCTTTTTCCTGCAGTTCCTGGATGCTCCAGACTTGGCATCTTATATCGAGGGCTTCTTCTTGAAAAACATGGTGATCCTGATAGAGATGGAGCCGTTCAAACAGCTGCTCTATGACACTCCTCCAGACAGCCCAGCCTGTGAAATACTGCAGGACCTGGAGAAAACATTGGCCGTCCGCATCCAGTCCATCCACCTGTCCTCCTCTAAGGGATCCATCGTCTGAGCTCCTGAACACTCAGATCATCTTCACAGACACGGCAGAGAAATGGAGCTGTACTGAGGGATCATCAGGCGACAGACCAAAATAAGTCTTGTGGGGTTCCCATCTTTGTTTCTGTGGAGCTCATCAGTTCCTGTTATCTCAGATTGTTAGGAGACATGTGTGGACAATAAATACAGTGATAGATGACTGTCATAAGACAGCTGCATCAAGCCAAATAACATACATTACTGTCACAGTGTACAGTCAGCTGGATGGACCAGGTGAGGGACGTCAGCAGCAGCTCTGTGTGGAGACCACTGACCGTCTCCACCTCCTGTTGCACTAAAGTGAAGCCAAAACAACCTCCAAGACAGGCTGACATGGGGCTGGAGTCTCTGCAGGAGGCCCTCCTCCAACCAAAACACAATGAGTGATCAGCTGTGTCAGGTTCCTGTGTGTGTGGAGCACACATTCAGAGTCATAGAAAGCTTCATGACTGTTGTGTTTGTGTTTGTTGCACACAGCACTGTCAATCATCATTCCCCCTCTTTTTTAAGATCCAAGAACTGATTCTGAATCCCCATAACCATCAAGTTGTCCGGTTTGGATCAGCACACTTTGGTACAGGTTGGATCAGTAAAGACTGATCCTGTTTGTGTTTCCACAGCCAATCGTGCCCTTCTTGGTAGGCAGCGTGTAAGCTGGAAGCTGGTAGCCACATCAGCTTTGTGATAGCATGAGGGCATAGCAGCGTAACACAGTGTACCCCGATAATAAATCCAACAAAGAAGAAAATAGCGACACAGTAAACAAAGAGCAATGATGAAGGCATCCAGCAATTTGTCATCTTTGTGATTGGCACGTGGCTCTTTGTGACAAGACCAATCAAGCTTTGTTGTGCAGCATCCACTGTCACACAGGAAGTGAGCATTCTTTCCACCAATCAACAGACTGCAGTGTTTCTAGCCCCACCCTCTGGGGTCAATGTCTGGCACCCCAACAGAAGGGTACCAAAAAGTGGGCAGTACTGGTTGGTTATTGAGGTCCTGTCCTGGGATTAGTCAAAGGAAACACTACAAAATGTGTGCTGTACCGAGATGAAATGAACTGTACCACTTAGTGGAAACAGGGCTATGGTAAACGTTACAAAAACATGAACACTGAAAATCAGCGTTATAAGAACTAACTTTTACAACACACGTATGACAAACATTGATCTAAGCTTTATTTCAAGTCCCATCTGTTAACATGGAGAGGGCAGGCTTTATGATATGTACTGCAGTCAGCCAGTGGAGGGGGCTCTACATGTTTTGGCTTCACTTTAGGCAGAGCGGTCATGTCATCAATCTTTTTATACAGTCCATAATAGAGACAGTAAGCCAAGCCATGATCAGCGTCTCCTCTTGTCTGCAGGAAGAGCAGCTGTCTCATGTCGTGACATCATGCTTCAACGCGTGCACCGTACAGAGTCACTGATGTGTATATCTGTCACCTAGCGTCGCCAGTGCTGATGCTCTCCAAGCCAAACCGCTGACACATTCCTGTAATGTGACCAATGCAGTAGTAGACCTCTTTGGGCCCAGAGGTGAAACCAGGACTCCTCCCTCCTCAGCTGAGGTGTAAATATTGTTCATAAAAACAGAGCTATCCAAGATGTAAGTTAATGTATATATATGTATCCACAGATGTTTTTCTCATGTGTCTTATTGGATATGGCAGTAAAAACAACTTTAAAATAATGTTGTTAAGTGTTGCATGTCAGCAGGATGACTGTGTTCTGCTGAGTTTCTGTTTGAAGTGTGGAGAGATGAAACAGAGGAGCTGCTTTCACACCACAAACACTGAGAGACCACAGAGACTATTTTTGTCATAAGCATGGGTCACTAAATGTGTAACAGTCCCAAAGTGTCTGAGGAACATGATGCTGTTCGCTTTTTTATTTTCCAGGGATTGTGAAACCAAATGAGTTGTAAAGTGTGATTTGATTTATCTTTCCCCTATAAAGATTAATTTAACGACTTTTTTCTGTCCATTTTGATTTCTTCTGGTGCAGACTCTGACATCACAGACCAACAGAGAGAGTCTCAGATTCTGTTCAATCCAGAGTTTTAAAATCTTTCTCTTTGTTTTTTTTTTTTTTGTTTTTTTAATCTTACTGGCTGTAGGGTTAGATCTGATTTGTGGGGTGGTTTGCAACAAAATGATAACTAATTAACTTGAGTATACAGAAATATACATTTTCCAAAAAGAAGGTTTATTTACAGGTCAGTTCACTGAATCAGTGCCATGTGCTTGTTTGAACTCTTTAAAAGTTAAGTTTAATTTCTCTTTTTTCAGCTGTAAATCTAATAATTTATATATTGAACTACTCAAAGTGTTTACTGTTCCATCTCAGACAGCTTTATTTCATTTTTAAAGCTTCTTCAGCCAAAGATGGTTGAATTTTTCTCAGTCCTGTTAAACTCATGTGAGCTCTAACAGCATGTTAAAAGCTAGTCAGCTTATTTCCAGCTGCTTTTCTGCAGCTTTCTGTGGGAGCTGGGTTCACTGTGAGTTTTTGTATTCACACTTTGAAACTGATCAGAGACCTTAACAACTAAAGTCATTAAAACTTTAAAATGTAGAAATCCTAAAAATCAACACTACATGGGCTGATATTCACACCAATACATCCACTGGCTGGAGGACCAAAGGACTCTACTCGCTCCTGTTCCTGGTAATAATAATAATAATAATAATAATAATAATAATAATAATAATAATAATAATAATAATTTATTAATCAATTAATTAACTTGTTTATTTATTTATTTATTTATTTATTTATTTATTTATTCAGTAAGAGGACTGAGCTGAGATTGTAACCCCCTCAGTCAGAGAGTAAATATCCTCAAAGAAAAGTAAAAGATAATAAACTTGCATTTGATCTCCCCATGGCCTGCAGAAGACCTGAATGATGCTACTTCCTGTGGACCATGTGACTGGTGGAATATTCCAAATGTTTAAGAGGGGGTAATGTGTTGGGGGAACAAGACTGAGTCAAAACACAGGAATACCACTAGAGTAAAGTAAGTAAGTTAATGAAGTTAGAGTAGTTGGGATTGACTTGTAAACATGTCATGTTTCTGAAGGATTTAATTTTTTTATATTTCATGGTTAAGTCTTATTTCAGGAAGGAGGTACAGGCAAAAAAAAAAAAGCTTTTTCCCCAGAGTTCAGGGTAGTAAGATTAATCTTTGAAGGTATTTTTTTTTAAATATGAAATCAGAGAAAAATGTTGTTTAGTTCATTTGATGGCGTACTTGTATTACCAGGGGACGTAGATGGCACTGATTCAGTGGAATGGCCCTTATACAAACTCAGCCCAGAGATCTGCAGAGGTGTTTCTGAAGCTCAGGTTGCTTTGATATCGCCCTTCAGCTGGTCTCACTGTCTCCTCTTGATAAAAATCCCACAGATTCTGGATGAGGCTCAGGTCAGGCAAGTCAGTGAATAATTTGGTAGTTGTGGCGCTGTGGGCAGGTGCTGAGTCCTGCTGGAAAAAGAAAACCACAGCTTGTTGGCAGGAATGAAGAGCTTCAGTAGACATACACAGACATGAGGATTTTATGGTTTGCTTTTTAAGGCCTATGTTTGCTTGTTTTCATGAGCTGATGATGGATATTACTGTGCTTTAGTTTGTTTATCAAGAACTTTTTCAATGCCATCAGTTTTTAGGCTGTTCTCATGAAGTGAAATCTGTCGGTTCACCGCGTGGCGGGAATAACATGTTTCATATGTGATGTGGGCTGAAGCTCTTTGAACGTGAGCCTGAGAGTTCAATGACAGGAGTGTTCAGAGTGGAGAGACAGAAAAGCAGACCTGCAGACAGACAGGTGTGGCTTTGGAAAGTCAGGAGAAGGCTGACCAGATCAGCCCTGTGCTCATGTGTCTTTAAAACATTAAACACTTGAACACCTCTCTGTGATCTCTCTCTGCTCTGTGCTTCACAAAAGCCTTATGAGAACTTTTCTTCTCATCAGCAAGTTTTGTGTACAGACTGGAAACACCAGGAGCTTCCTGTGACGTCTGATTTCTGCAGTTTGAACAAGACAGGGAAGATTTTTGTACTCTGAGCTCACAGGCAGCCCAGCACAACTTGTGATCTCTCCTTCAGCCACTGCTCAGAAGTGCACACTATAGGAGGAAGTCTCACAGCAGATCATTAAAAACTGCTGCACCGCTCTGGGTTTGGTAGAGGTTTTGGACCACATCCTTTGTGGGGCAAACAGATAAATCTTAAAACGATCACAGATATATGAAATGAATTGAAAGGGGTTTCAGTCTGAAATGAAATCGATCTGTGATAGTTTAACTTCAGCCATGCAGCATTAAGCCTCAGCACATCATTTGTGTTTGGTGGATTATTTCTTTGCTGTAACAAAGCTTCATGTCAGAAACTCTTTAACTCTTATAAAGCCTGTTCATTTCTTTTGAAATGGAGCTGCATTTGTAGGTGGGATGAGCAGCAACGCTGGGTATGTGACTTGCACCCATCCAAATCCTGTTTCCTAGGACCCCAGATGTTTATGCAAAGACTCACTACTTTATTTTCAATCAGGGTTTCTCTGTTATACTCATAACAAGTGGACTGGCCCTTCCCCGCTTTCATACATACATACCATAGGGCTGCTTCCCCCCACCTTTCCTCTAATCCCTCACTCCCTATCAGCGTTTCACCTTTACATTCAGGGGCTGTTCCATAACGGCACCGAGTGTGTGAAAACAAGGTATTTCTCCATCTGAAACTGCCCTGAAGAGCTCATGTCAAGCCCACTAGGGGTGCTATTGAGCCATATACCATGTGATTATATAGATCTTGTTTTTTGTTTTTTGTTTTGTTGTTTTTTTCACCAGGACAAAAATTGTTGTTCTTGTGACATGACCACTACACACTTCTGTAAGGTCTCCTTCTGGTTCCACTAATGTTTTCTGCTTTTCACTGTAATTACAGTGACCACCTGAAGGAAGGATAGAGAGGAGACATCAGAAGAGATGAAGTGTGCGACCGATGTGTCTACATCTTGACCATGGACTGTATATAGAGTGGACAGTGTGGCTCTGCCTTTCACCATTGTACAGTTTTAAAGCCAAAATACCTCCATTACAAGTGCCGCCACTGTGCAGCCAAAGTCTGTGCAGGAGAGGCTATAAAGTCTAATCTCTTCTTGTCTCTCCTTCCTGACATATTTTTCGATCCCCAGCACACAACTACACAAGAATGTCAGCTGTCAATCATAGTTAAACGTAATGTAAAGCCTAAAAATGAGGAACCTAAGGCAGCCTAATATTTTTTTCAGTCATGCCATAACGGTAGCATTGTGGCTATATTCATCACAGCTGAAGTTCAAAGAGAAAAAAGTGTTCCTCACCTTTTCTGTGTCCATTGGGATAACTGACCTGTTAAATCCTGTTGTGTTGTAGCTTTTGCAAGTTGTCTGACACCTACCAGGAACCGTCCAGCTGGAAGGAGGTGCACGTCGGCTACATGTGCAGGCCTTTGAGTGGTTACTGGGGCTTTGTAGACCTGTGTTATGGGGTAAACCCCCGGGTAAAGGCTTTCTCTCCTTCTAGGAACTAAATATGGTCTTAGGTTATGACCATTTGAAGTTTTATTTTTTACTTTGGATTGAAAGCTTCATTTTTCTGCATGAGTCTCAAACAGCAGACAGTGTTAATTCAGCCCTCCTTTTGTTTGGTGAACAGAGTAACTGTAAACTCTCTGTTTCTCTCTGTTTCTCTCTCGTATTAATCAGAGTGAGAGACTATGGTCATGTGTTGAGGGGCTTTCTGTGATTCTGTCCACAGACTGGGGCATTAAACTGTGTCTCATGTAATCTGTTTCTGTTAGCAGTTTCAAAGTGCTCAGCAGTGTGTGTGTGTGTGTGTGTGTGTGTGTGTGTGTGTGTGTGTGTGTGTGTGTGTGTGTGTGTGTGTGTGTGTGTGTGTGTGTGTGTGTGTGTGTGTGTGTGTGTGGCACCGGCAGGGGACAGGGTGACAGCCGTTGTGAAGGAGTCTCTATGGTTACCGCCGCCCAGGAACAATGTTGAGCTAAGAATGCAGTGTTCAGAGGGCTGAAAGGATTCCTGAGGCGCACATACATGTTCACATTCACACACCAACAGAACGATACACACTCTGTGACAATGACATTATGCAGGTTTGGGTTAGTTAGGAGAGCTTCAATGTAAAATGGAGGGGTCATTAGGTGATCCGTGTCGGAGCAGGAGTGTGTGATTTAGCTGGACAAGTCTCTGTGCTGCTGCTCTGAAGCTCTGCAGGGCTTCTTAATTCACTGAGCTGAGAAGAGCAGGCAGGCCATCAGGAAGAGGAGCTCCACAGGGTTCACATTCAGCTGGAACAAACTCTCACTTTGTTCATCAACTTGTTTCTGTGAACTTCTCTTCACGTTTCTTCCCATGCACTGGAATTCCTGCACACGTAACTGTGTGTGTCTCTGCTCTCACACTGTCTTTTGTTCACCCTTCTGAGTGGGTTGTTGTGCATGTGTGTGCATGAGCGAATGGCAGCGTAGAAAGGGTGTTTGCCCCCAGCGCGAGCCCCTTCATTCTCCCCTTGTTGTCATGCACAGGCGCTCTCCCCTCCGGCACAAAGTGAACTGGCAGCACAAGAGCCATGTGTTTGAGCTCCACGCTTTGAAGAGCCCCAAAAAACTTTTCAGAGCACTTTCAGAGGAGGAGGGGGGGAGACAGAGAGACAGAAAGAGAGGCTGAAAAAAGAGGAGGAGAGCAGGGCTGACAGGGGGTGTGAGGAGAGGGCATGGGGAGCAGGAGGAGCTGCACACCCAAACAAACTGAACAACATGTGCTGATCTGATCCCAGCTGCCTGAGGACACTTTTCTGGGACCAAACTTTGGGAATATTTACAAGAGGCTCAGCAGCAGGTGAGTGAGGAAGTGAGGAGAAGAAACAGGAGGGGGAAGCAGAGAATACAGGAGGGTGGAGCAGGTGGAGGCCTTTAGGCGGAGGGGGACAGAGAGGAGGAGCTGGTCAGGGATTGTCTAGGACAGATTAATTACTGTAGCAGATCAGCTTCTCCTGGTTTCTGCTCATTCCTTTTCTGTTTGTGTGTGAAAAGTAGGAAAATCATCCACTACTTGTTCATTCTGTCATGGTGAAAAAACGTACCAAACTCATAGTGTAATGAAAAAAAAGAAAATGTGACAGTGACATTATCATTAATAAATCAAGCAAAGTGATGAACACAGGTGGACAGGAGGACAGGAACTGTGTGACTCCAGGATTTTATCCTCAGCTCCTCCGATAAAGGGACCAGTCCCGGGCGTGCAGGGCTATGTCAGCACTTTTTGGTTGGTGGTGGTTAAACTGGTCAGAGCTGAACCAGAGGATAATATCTTACCACCAAGAGATAAAACAAAAAGAGAAAAGTTACTTGTGTTTGGACATTGTTCTAGCTTTAAGCAAATTCTCAAGCCAATTTTTTCTTGTTCCATGGCAGATTTTTTTTACTCATTACAAGCAATTCAAACCTCATTTTTATCTTTGAATAACTTAAAACAAGACATTTTTTCTGGACTGACTAGTTGAATGTGGCTAATTTCAAGTACAACAAGACAATTTTTACTTGAAGTAAGACAAAAACACTTGATAAGATTTCAGTTTTTTTTTTTTTTTTGCAGTGTATCACCTTTGTCAGTCCCAGACCAGTTCTGGATGTCTACATGACGTTCAAGTTAGCTCCACTATATGGACGTCTAACCATGACCCCACTTGAACATTAATATGCAGTTCATCATTTGAACTTTGGCTTTTTAGTCGTCAAGTGGATGTCTAAAGGCCCATTTATGCTCAACACTACATACAGATCCAGATACTTCTGTGGGTGTTACTACCTGATACGTAGCTTTAGTGAAACAAGAAGAAGAAATAACAATGGCGGACTTTGGCGATGCATTTAACAGATTCACCAACCACCACCTCATGCAACACTACCTCCGTTTTTGTCTATAATGCTTTAATGGTAGAGGTACATTAGCAGCACCTGTTCTCATAAACTTTGACTCTGGGCTGCAAGGGTGTCCTTTCAACCTCATCTTTGGACGTCTATCTTTGGTCTCCTGAAGGTGCAGACTGTTCCTCCTGACTGTCCTTTTCTGATGTCTACAGAACGCCCATTTATAACGTCCACAGCACCTCGGTATAATGTCACGGACACACCGGACGCAAATTTGTGAATTTTAATACGCATCACGCCTGTAACGCGCTGCATGAATGTGCAAGTCTGGACGTTGGACTATTTTGACAAGCTGAGGGGCTGAAGCACGTCACTGTGCATGCAGAGTAGAGAGCCCGCTCACTTAAAGACGGAAAGCCCAAAAGAGCATCTGAAAAACAATGAGCTGTGGTTTCCAAAGCATGACAGGAGAGTGTGTGAAAGCTTTGGAGATCACAATCAAGACCTGCTGCCTCTCCCTGGTAATCCACCCCCACTGGCCCTGCCTGGCTGTTCCCTGCAATCTCATCCTCGACCCCCCGACCCATGTTCCCGGAGGTCTCGCTGGGGATAATGAAGGGGTCGAGTAAAGAGAGGACCTCAGAGAACTTCCATCTTTTCCCTGGCTCTGCCCCTGCCCCGCTCCTTCCTCCTCTCTATGAGGTGGGTGTCCCTTAGGCTCTTCCATCTTTTACGACTAAACTCCACTGTGGAAAACATAGTTGGACTCAGTGATGACCCGTGCAGGCAAATCCAGCTGGAACAGATATTTACAGAACTTACCTTCAAAACCTGTCTCCTCAGAGACTTTCACCCAAGCCTGCTCCTTTTTTTACAGTTTCTGTAGAGAACACACTTGGTATCATATAACTCTGGATAATGACACACCGCACAGATTGTTTACTCCTCCATCTTCCAGCAGGGTTGGAGTTGGAGCAGGTGGCGGTTTCACTCAATGACGTCATGGGGGAATGTCATTGCTGATTGGCTGCCGTGGCACAGCCTCAAGCGGATTCACGTTGAAAGTTCAATATTTTTGACTGGAGTGTAGACGCGTCTGACGCACCAAACGCACCGGGGCAAATCGGCGTCTAAACGCGTCTTTGCATTGACTTTGTATGTAATCTCGACACACGCGCTTCAGGTGTGGCCGTACCATAAGAGCTACCCACTGTGCAACATTCAAAAGACGTCCTTTCAAAGTAATTTCAAACATTAGTTATGAATCAAAGTAATATTCTGTTTGTTTGTTTGTTTGTTTGTTTGTTTGTTTCCATTTCCTGTTTTCCATTCTATAATGGTGATGTGTTTTCATTTGGCTCAGCAGCAGCTTTGAAGGAGAAATGTAAAATGCCTTTGTCTGTATTTACAGTTACCACCTGCTGCTGAGAAAATCAAATAAAGGGACAGGAAAATGAACAGGAACAGTTTTCCACCTTCAGGAAATGGACAACGGTTAGACACAGGAACTAGAAGGAGAGTAACACAAGAAGGAGGACTAAGGAGGCCTGGCAAAGACCAAGACTTTTCAGGGGTGGGCAGTTCTGATACAAAGGTACCGTGGACGTCATAAATGGACCTTTAGAAAAAGTCATCGAGGAACAGTCTGCATCTTCAGGAGATCAAAGTTAGATGTCCAGAGCTGACGGTGAAAGGCCGTACCTTGAACGTCTCCCTGCTCAGTAGGAACATTTGCTGACTTTCATTGAAAATATGAGCAGCTGAAGCAACATGCTCCCCCTACAGGCTGAAACAAGAAATGTAAAAACAAAGAAAGAAACCTGGATAAAACCAATGTGTATGAACCTCACATTTTAACATTAAAGACATTTAATAGAACTCTACAGCATCTGTCAAAGATCCATCTTATTAATGTTTATCTTTAACTTGTGTTATCTTTAACTGGAGACCTTTAACACTGTCTCTGCTCAGTGATCTGTGGTGAGTGGGTTTTCTTGACAGTCCTCTCTGGGCTTATGTCATCCCTGTTTCTTCAACCCTCACGTTTTTCCTCCACTCCTCTTTCTTGTGGTCTGTTTGGATCCAGCACTCTGAGAACAGTTTCCTTAGCAGTTACCCTTAGGGTCTTACCCTCCTTGTGTGGGGTGTTGATGATCTCTCTTAGTGTTGTGAAATGTGTCATTTAAGTCCATCCCTCCGTGTCTCTCGTCCCTCCAGCTGTCTCCACGATGCAGTGTGACGAGCTCTCGGCCAGAGAGGAGTTCACCTACAGCCACATGCCCACGCTGGAGAGGAGCAACGGGTCTCTGGGGCGAAGGGGGGACAGGCGGACGGAGAGGGGGGAGCGGTACAGGTTGGAGAGAGACAGCTACACGGTGGATGTCAGAGCCAGTGACCTGCAGCTGGCCCAGCCGGAGCCTCTGAAACACCCCTGCTTCAGCTGCAGGGCCTGGCTCTACAGTGTCCTCATAGGGGTGATATGACATTTGAATATTTGAAGTTATATTTTTGTTTAAAAAATAATAATAATTTGGGTGAGCTGGAAGTACCGTACGTCTTCTACACCTCCACTGTGGTAGATGGTACTGAAGAGCTAAGCTGCTGGATGTTGCTCATGAACTGTATAATTAATATAATCTCAAACAAAAATATTCAAAAAATATTCAAAATATTTTATTCTTAAACTTGATGATGTGGGTTTTGATGCCGTAAACATCAAAGTTTTCTCTTTATTCTTCGGTTAGTTAATTTAAAATAAATTGAAGTTCAACTTTTACTGTGTAGGAAACTGATAAAAATGATAACCATAGTCATGCTTTGCGCAACATTAGATTTTTCTGAGTAACATTGGTTACATAATGCTACGGTTTGAAACATAACATCGAGCAAGCGTAGTAGCCTGCTAAATGTAGTGCTATCGGCAACCCAGTGCTTCGACGTATCTGTAGGCTAATGTGACAACAAGTTAATGCTGTCAGGTTGATTGTAGATTAGTAGCTGTCTATGTTTAGCACAGCTGGTAGTCTGGTGCTCTGAGACGTGTCTGTAATGTGTAACGTCAGTGAATCCTGGTCATATCCTGCCAGTCATCTACCAATCAGAGCTAAAGTAACCTCACTCTTCATTTTATTGATAGACTCTTAAGTTTGAACAGACCACTGCAGAATAACTACTGACTGTGGGTTGGAATCAACATTAGCACAAACAGCTTAGCTCTGTGTTATAGAGTGATACAGCCCAACCTTTAGCTCGTGCTCTATCTCTCTCCTGTTTATCTTTCTTCTGCTCTTCTGTCCTTTTTCTGTCTGACAGTTAGGCTCCAGTATCCACCATCACTACAAAATTAATCACAGAAATCGTTTTCAGCAGAGAAAAACACAGATCTCTCTTCTCACTGCGAAACTTCGTCAGCTGGCATGGTGTTGTCAATGTGACCTAGACGTGCCGTTAATCAATCCAGTCCTGGTCGACCCAATTAGAAAGCTAAAGAGTAGCAATTTAAAAAAAACTGTAGCCTGTAATATTGGTGCTGATAATCTCATTTTAAAGTGTGGATTAGGATCAGGTATATAAATCTAGAAGGGAGACTTTTTCAAGATCATATTCAAACTCCTCACAGTGACTTTAAGAGACAAACTTGATGCACTTTGTGTTTTCAAGTTAAGTGTATAAACACTGCATCTGACTTTCTTTATTCCACAATAAAATAGAATCGTTTTCAAGTTATGTATTTATAGAAAACTGTGTGTGTGTGTGTGTGTGTGTGTGTGTGTGTGTGTGTGTGTGTGTGTGTGTGTGTGTCCACAGGGCAGTCTGCTTATCACCTCTGGCTTCTCTCTGTACCTGGGGAATGTGTTTCCTGTTGCCATGGATTATCTGCGCTGTGCTGCAGGCTCAGTGAGTCATTCACACACAAACTATTAAACTGGTTAAAGGAACAGACAAAGCTCTGTTACTGTTTATGTTTTATTAAAGTTACACAAGACACACAAACAGCTGTTAGAGCTGACTGACAGATGATCCAGAGGTGATCAGCTGATGCCGTCATCACTGAAACACGTTGCTTTATGTGTCGCTCCAAAGGAGAGGATGTCCCATTGCTCTAAAAATGAATCTCCTCCATCCTCTCTCCTCTCTTCATTTCCTCGCGTCTCTCCCATGCATCTCTTGTGGGAGGGACTAAGACGCAAGTGAACGACACAAGTGGAGGAAGGAAGGATGGAACTTTGTTGCTTTGGGACACACCCTTGGTCCCCCTTTAGGACCTCCTCTGGTAGGTGCTGCCCCCTGTAGGCCAGGAACACCCCACGAGAGCTGTGGTGTATGAGATACTGTGACCCAGACGTCTGACCATCAGTCTGGCTCTTTTTGGAGTCGCTTACATCCTCACACTCACATTTTTCTGCTTCAGCACATCAACATATAGCTGTTTACATGCTGCCTGATCGGTCTCACCCCCTGAGCTGTCTCACCCTCTGACATGTGACTCTGTAAAGAGGTGATCACATGATCCCTCCTGCTGTCAGGGTTTGTAACATGATGGCTAATTAGTGTACATGTCTGTCTGAACCGCTTTGATTTAAGCTGTCATTTCAGTGAAGATGTTGTTATTGTTTTTGATCATGATGATGATGATGATGATGATGATAATGATGATGATGATGATGTGGCTGCTGTTGTTGTTCTCAGGGCCTTCCTGCTGCGTTGGCCAGCTTTGCCATTGCCAAGAACAGACATGTGGCGGTGAGTAAGGGGCAATGATCCTGTTATGATGCTTGTTAATGAGGTTTCCTCAGGGGACACTAATCACCTCTGATGATCACTTCTATTTTCTCCCAGGTGTCAGATTTCCAGGTGCTCTATGTGTCCACGTTTGCAGTGACCACCACCTGCCTGGTCTGGTTTGGGTGTAAACTGGTCCTGAACCCGTCTGCTGTCAATGTAAATCCATCAGACTGAGCCGTCTGTCCTCTGGTTTGACTTTAGCAGATCAGGTTTTTATACTTAAAGCTCCTCTTCCCCCTCTCTTCCTGGATGTCCCTCCCTCTCTCTCTCTCTCTCCATTCGTCTGCTCAGATCAACTTTAACCTTATCCTGATGATTCTGCTGGAGGTGTTGATGGCGAGCACTGTCATCCTGTCAGCCCGCTCTGCAGAGGACTGCTGCTGCCACAGGAAGGTGTGTGGGTGGTTGTGTGTGTTGATGTGTGTGAGTGGGGTATGATTGATTCTTTACACACCCGTAATTGATGTCCCTCCCCTCTCCCTCTCTGCGTCCACCTCGCAGCCGGCGACATATGACAGACCTGTGGTGATATCACCTGCAGTGTTCCCCACTCGGCTCCTCAAAGCCTACTCTGTGGGTAATCCTCCGTCTTTGCATTGAACGCTGCAGTCTGTGAATCACTGGTCAGTTACTGAAGAGCGTCTCTAACAGGTGATCGAGGTCATCGTTGGAATATCTGCCGTGTTTGGAGGAATCATTGCACTCAACATGGACGCTCTGCTGCCCGGCCCCTACCTGTCTGTCACCTTTTTCTGGATTCTTGTGGCTGTGAGTGTCTCTACAGCTCAGACTGATGCAACGCTGTTCAGAACTGGCTTTGTCTCACCCTGTCTGACCTTTCACTCTTTGCAGTGCTTCCCCAGCGCTATCGCCAGCCACGTTGTATCAGAATATCCCAACAAGTGTCTGGTGAGTGCGAGGAAGCTCCCTGGTCTCTGTTATTTAGTCTTCTAAATGTGAGGCAGCTGAGTGAGCTCTTCTTTAGATTTTCTCTCATTAGAAGGAGGACCAGTCTTTGTTCAACTGTCTCATGATACCAGATAATAGGGTAGTCACCTGCTCTCCATTATGGGGGGATATGGGGAAACATGTCAGAATGTTTTTATGGCAGGGCCAGGATCTGGATTCGATCAGGATTGTTTTTTTATATATATTAAGACTATTTTGACCTGATAACATTTTTAGAACAAAATATTTCTGATCCTACATTCTGAACAGTTTTTCTGCTCCATTTCTTAACTTTAATCCAGTTCTGTGTCCTCTAATGTGGTTTCTCAACTCCCACATTCTCACATCATGATGAATCCATTCAATTAAAGGGTCTACAAGAGTTTTTATTACTTGTTAAACACAAGCTTTCAAACTGGGCTGCTCCTCCTTGGCTCAGTGCCAGCAGCAGCACACACCCACAGCCTCCGACCGTGACTACATGAAGACACTCACTAGCCCAGCAAACACCTGTAGCATCATGTTTCTATGTGGGAGAGACTGCACAGGCGTGCATCTGACTTGGCATGTTAGCACAAGCTAATCACAGGTGTTTGACACATACCTGGTAAGCAGAAAGCTAACCCCGCCACTCTTCGTCCTATGCTGCTCTCCAAGTTCCTGACAGCAAGTGAAAGTCGAGCCAAGCTTCACTTTTGTTTGGGAAAAAGCTTAATCTGTTTGGGGTTCATTTCACTTTGGTTGTGTTTATCTTTTTCCGTGCTACGTCCACTATCGTAGCCACTCAGGATAGCTTCTTCCACTTGCTAACATCAACATGTAAAGGCACTTGCGCACTGGGCACGCTGATTGGCTGATGTAACCACACTTATACACTGCCCAGAAATGTCCAGATACAACCAAAACATCAACATCTAGGCAGAGGAGGGTGTTGAGACAGACACAGACACTGACACTGACACATCTGTAGAGGCCCATAGGAGACGATGGAGCAGGATGATACCTGTAAAAGTTGATGTTCTATTTTAGGAAAATCCTTCAGACCTTACCTTTAAGGATGTAGAACGGTTAGCTCTCAGCTCTCAGCTGCTGAGTTTCTGCAGAATGTAGAGAGCTTCATCTTTATACTAAAAGCCAATGCACAGTCACGATGGGACCCAGATGTAGTTCCCTACTGTGTAGACTTTGTTTTGGTTTGTGTCCATGGCAGAAAATGTAAACGTGCACATCATTTAGACTATGATTTATTTCAGTGACAGCAGCAACATGAAGGGATCTTTATAATCTGAGCTTTCAGATATCAATGCCTAAACCAAGTGAGTCCATAACCCCCCAGCGTAGGGTGTGAACATTTTATCAAACACCTTGAGATCCACCTTTTTTAACCTGCCTGTATAACAATTTTTACTGCAGCGTCTCTAAGATTCACTGCTGACAGGTTATTCTCCTAGAGCTGCTTTTGATAGAGTCACAGGTTATGTAATGGACATAATAAGGCAGTTTGCCTGATGGGGAAGGATAATCATGACTTCATATCAAAGTTACAGAAATCTTTCTCTCATGACGTCAGGTCTCAAACCTCTGTCCCTCTGTCCTCTCTCAGGTGGAGGTACTCATTGCCATCAGCAGCGTGACGTCTCCACTGCTCTTTTCAGCCTCGGGCTTCCTCTCTTGCAGTGTGCTTAGCTTTATTGAAATTTTCCTGCATGAAGTGCCAACGGCCAAGGTGAGATGAAGCAGAGATTGTTCAGCAGCACTCAGTGAGCAAGTTTCTCTGAGTGTTGCTTCTGTCACCCTGGAACAGACTTTACAGGCAGTGTGAAACTGACTCATTCAGAAAGCCCTCATGAGCATGTCATCGTGTGTGTGTGTGTGTGTGTGTGTGTGTGTGTGTGTGTGTGTGTGTGTGTGTGTGTGTGTGTGTGTGTGTGTGTGTGTGTGTGTGTGTGTGTTTTAACAGCAATCCTACGACATCCTGCTGCTGATTCTGATGGTGCTGCTGCTGGTGCAGGCAGTTCTGACCTCAGCCACCGTGGTGCACTGTGCCTCCTACAAGAGCCGGCTCCGCATGGGGGCTCCAGAGAGCGAGGACTGTGCTCACGCCCAGACACTCTATTGTGAGGTGCGACAGGCAGAGAGCAGGAGACAGGTCATACTGTCTTTCTGCTTCCAGCATTAACGTGAAACACATGCAGAATTCAAACTCTGCTTGGAGCGATAAACTCATGGGTGCAGATTACTGAAACAGTGTTTAAATTTGCTGACATGCATGTCACTTCTCCCTTTGCATGACTTTTCACTCCCCACTGTCTCTCTTTTTCTCCTTCCTCCCTCTGTTTTGCTCCCTCAGCAGCAGGCAGCCACTGGAGCGCTGCAGGACTTTGACAAAGACAGAGCCTGGAAGGCAGTTGTGGTCCAAATGGCCCAGTGAACACTCTCACTGTGCAGAGATAAGTTTGATGAGAGGAGGAAGACGAAAGGTTGTCCAAAACTGCATCAAGAAAACAAGAAAATCGGAAATCAGAACAAGAGAAAATCACATTTATTTTTAATCTACGCCAGCCCTGGGTGGATACATTGTACATTCTGTTTCCCATCATACTGAGGTCGCATCCGTTTTTACTTCCTAACAGCTAGGCTCCACAGAGTTTTAAAGCACAAAATAACAACAGCCGTCTTTCTGCTCCTCTAAAGGAAAGGAAAGGAAAGAGCATCCTGTCACGCTGTGATTAAATCATAAACAGCTCAGTCATCTTCAGATGATGAAGTATGAGTTCAGATCCAGCTGCCTTCTGTTGTTGTCCCTGAATTCACTATAAATCAATTAGAGAAATATTGTAAATGACCTATTATCATTGATGCAGGGAAAATTGAATACATTGATGCATGTCTTTTTTGTATGGTGGGGTATTAGATTCACTTGAAAATAAAAAATCTCCTGTTTTTACAGCATAACTGTCCCATAAAAACAGGATTTTTTTTGTTATTTTTTAAAATTCTCTGAATTTTCAGTTTTTACAAAAAACGATCTCATAAAAACAGGATTCATAATCTATGTCACCATAAAGATGTAGGGCTGTCACTTACCGTGTTAATTAGATTAACTAATTACACCGCAAATTGATGCGTTAAAAAAAGTAATTTTCAGAGCATCTTGGATGATCTTTTAAAACCCAAATAATATTGTTTTCTCTGACTATGTAAACACCAAAACCACCTAAGAAGAAAGGGCTCTCTTCTTTCATGCCTCTTCCTGTTTTTGGCGCTCCATCCCTCGATCCTCTCCATGATTTCTATCATTTTTTTCTCACGATGGCACTGCTCTTTCTCTCTGAACGACCACGACACATCCTCAGTTGGAGCGTGAGCTGCCTGAACTTTTCTGATTTGCAGTGTCTCTCTATGCCTCTGTCATCTCACATCTTCTCCTCATATCCATGCTGAGCACTCGTCCAAAGAGCGCACCGCTCTCACCCACAGTAGCTTATCAGCATGATTTTGATTGACAGGCTCCACCAAACCCTGCTGAAAAACATAATTCACTTCTTTAGATGCAGTAAACGGCAGCGAACATACATTTTAATATTGGCCAGTTAAAAAAAAAAAAAAGTGAATTTACAAATCCTCTCCTCTTTGTGTATTCATTTTATTATTCATGCACTACAATTTTTTAATGTCCTAGAATTCAAACTCTTTATTTGGGGACTTAAGCAGATATGAGATTGAAATTTGAATAATTAGATAAATCAATTACAAATCCTGTAAATAAATCAGATTAAATTTTGAGTTACCTGACAGCACTATAAAGATGCATTTGGGCAACAGAGGCAGCATTTAGCTCCATTCATTAAGATGAATTATCATTTTTTAACACTAAATTAAAGCTGTAAGAAGCATTAAAAAAAAAACAGATTGACTATGCTAACTGGTGACTCTTAGCTGAACATGTCAGTGATTGTCGGCTGAGAGTCACCAGCTAACAGGGTCACACTTCACACTGAAACACCTGTGGCATCTGCAGTTGTGTAATTGCATGTGTCTTCTTTGTCTAACCTCGGCTAACCAGGTTTGACTATCAACAAATAATATTAACTGCAGAAATCTTGAATCCAGTTTTTCCTTTGTGTATTCAATGAAAAGGGTTTTATGGGGCTGAGGTTTTGGAAGTTGCTTACGGTCCATCAAATTGTTGTCATTTAGGTAAAAAGTGCATTTTGGGTTTTTAACACCCTCAAATCACTTGACCAACCATTAAAACTTTTCAGACATTTCTTGACTTTTTAAATTCCTGTAGTTATGTTGTAAAAACAAGAGGATTTTATTGAATACATTTTCAGTTTAATGCAATACTCCACCATAGCTTTGGGCTTTGGTAGTATTCCGTAGTATTAAGGATGAGAATTAAAGTAATGGCAGTGAATAAAATGAGTCAATCTGAATAAAAAGGAACATTTGAGTCATTGATGAAGATGTTTTCTTAAAAAATGCTTCAAGCACTTTGCTCTAAAATCTGCTGTCTTTGTTTTTGTTTGTTATTTTTTAATTGTTGTCTGTTTTCTGTAGTATGATGCTGAATCGTCATGGTTGGAGCATCTTAAACCATATCACAGATATCTTTCCTTTGCTCTTCATGGATTATGCACAGACCTGAGTTCTTCCTGCTCTTTTGATGGACATTGCTCAACCTTCCACCTGCAATGTTAAGAGTGTGCTGCTCCATGAAATGAAGCTGCAAAGAAACATCCACAAGATTTACCTTGATGAATTTTTCAAACGTTGTTTCCCTTCGTAGAATTTTTTTTTTTAAAGAAGAAGAAGAAGAAGAAGAAGAAGAAGAAGAAGAAGAAGAAGAAGAAGAAGAAGAAGAAGAAGAAGAAGGAGGAGGAGGAGGAGGAGGAGGAGAACAGGGCACAAATGTGTGAGACAACAGTGACTCATGTTTGGATAAATGTTTAACAGTGGCTTCCTCTAACACTCTCGTGCCTTAGAGCGTGCTCAGTAGTGGGACTCTGTGGACATTAATGCAGTGATTACAGTAGGACTGATCCTCCTTTGTAGACACACTTTAAAGAGTTTTTATATTTGTTATCTGCTCTGAATAAAGATGCATGTATTATTTTTGATTCTCCTTTTTTAGCTATACATTGCAGAGGTATTAATCTGCAAAGGCAGGTGGTATACCTGCAGCATGAAGCTACAGTTTAATGAATACCAGGTTGTTTTTTATGATGTCAGGCTGTGAAGTCACACCTGGATCATTTAGAGGAGTTGTTCTGAAACAGGAGCTGTTTCCCTCCCTCAAGTCACATGTGAACACAGCCATTTCACTCGTGAAGAAACAAGCTGAGCTGAGCTGATCCCCAGGTTCTTGATCCAAGCTGTTCTCCCTGTGCATCCTGCTCTCAGTCTTTTATCCTCAGCGTGATTCTGCCCTGCAGGGCACCGAGAGCTCCCGTATGTGTGTGAGAGTTTGTGTAGACCAACATTTGATAAAAACACTCACTGTCCAAATGTCACTGAGACATCAGCCTCACATTCTGTTGGAATGGTCACTGACAAACACTTTGGAGCTGGCTTCCCACAATGCAAAGTGGGACCAGTACTGATAGTTTACATGTGCAATGCATCACCTGAACTCAGACGTGTCATGTGGTTCAAGGTTATCAGGTGTTAGCCAGGAATGAACAACATGAAAGCTAAGAGCAAAACAACTTTCTAAGTTGCTGCTGTAACTTGTATTTGACATCATTTCCTGCTCAGACATGTAACTCCTGGTTCATCAGAGGGAGACGAGATGATGCAAGGACAACAACAGGCAACAGATGATTTCATCATCTGAGCTAAGCTAGCAGGTTACAGGTGTGCCAGCACACTGAGGCTGACATGAAGAGACGTTCACTGGAAAACCCAAACAGCTCTGCTCTCTAGAAATAATTTTCATGACTAGTGTTCTCTAATTTATCACCAACTTTATCAACTGCCTCTTTTTGTTCGTTAACGGCCTTTCCTTGGCTTCACTCGCCACATGGCGGTGTACAATAAACATGAGTTTTTGAAGAGTCATTTCCCTTCCTTTGATTTCAGAGAGATTTCAGAAGATTTCAGCTCACAGAGCCTCAACAACAATCCTTCATGTCAGTTTGGAGACAAAGCTCCTCATAGCACTGAGAGACAATAAGAGATTTACACTCTTCATGTGTAGATGACCCACGTAGAGACAGATATAAATACACATATAAATACACATTTATACTAATACAAACATAAAACTATAAATTAAAATATAAACATAAATGCCAATATGAATACATATATAAATATAAAACTAAATATAAATTTAAATTCAAATATTAATACAGATACTGATATTTCATATTGCTTTTTGGCTTTATTAGCAGGCATTTTTTATTCTGAATCTGTGCATGAGGGCAAATAAGGACAGAAGCAGCAATAACAGAAAGTACAGAGTGCACCTTTAACTATGACCCTATTAATAACAGCATGGATATGTATGACTTTAACAGCAGTGAGACACAGGTACACAGGTCCAACATGACACACTTATTAATGTGAAAACACATCAAAGGTCAGTGCTTTATCCATAACACAGGGGCTGCTGCTTCCTCCTGCAGGCACAGGAAGCTGCATCACATCTAGTCATGATCAGAGAGAGGGAGAGACCATATTTGGAGGCAGGCAGGCTGAGCAGAGTGAAGTGCGGCTCTCCTAACCGGTGGGAACCGGCTTGAGGAGAACTGGCTTGTGGCTCGCGCCTCCTTCGCGCGCTTTCACGTCGCCTTGTGGTCACAAAAATCCCAACAGAGGACCAAAGACCTGTGGAGGCTACAAACCAGCCCACAGACTGCAGTGAAGCAGTGCCAGCAGGGACGGGGTGAGGAGTTTAGGAGGGTTCTGAGGTCAGCTGAGCCTCCTCTTCACACAGAGGGGGGGACATCACCTCACACAGGCCTGTGTTAAAACTGCAAGAAGCCCGAGGGATCTCACTACCACCTGCAGCCAGGGACTGTGTCTCACTTCAGTTTAGGGTCTACCTCTGACTGTTGGTTCCCCTCAGCCCTAACAGTGTGCAGGCCACACCCAGCGGGTCTGAATGACAGACATGTGTTCCAGTCGTTTTCGCACGTGTCCACAGCTGATCCGGCTCCAGCAGATGATGGGCAGGCTGGATGAACCTATCAGTGACAGTCTGAGAGCGCAGTGCTAGTGGGTTGTAAACTGAACCAACAGATGGATTAGAGTTATCAGGACTGTGCTCCCAACTATTTGGGGGCTCTTTGCCCTGAGAGTATTCCTCTTCAGGTCCCGAGGATGTGGCTTTAACCCTAACAGCCCGCACTCCCTGCATGTTTAAACTGCCCTACCCCTCACAGTTTCAATCAGCCTGTCCTCAGTCTCAGTGGTGAGAACACCAAAGGATGCCTGCTCCTGCAGCACCACTGAAGGAGTTTTGCGCAGATCCGCGCTCACACCGCCTGCCCCTGTGTAACGCAGTCCTGCGCTGATCCGCTGCAGCGCGCGGAGGAGAGCAGGAGCGAGGTGATGAGGAAGAAAATCTTCATGTGTTTGTTCATCCCTTGTTCCTGAGGAGGAGGCAGGGCGGGGAGGGGAGAGGAGGAGGGGGGGGGGGGGGGGGGGGGGGGGGGGTAAAGGCGGAACAAACCGGTGTGCTCGGATACATGCTGTAGCTGCTCGCCCGCACTGCAGATTAACCCTTCCCGCTCCTGGAGAGGCAGGCAGACATGGTGAGTGCATCTTTGTTGTTCCTCCTTTATAAACACATGTCTGCAGGGAGCCTGGCTGTACGGGGACGGTCCCTCCGGTGTGGACAGGTAGGCGGCTGCTGCAGGTACAGAGCTTCATAGAGACTCTCACACAGCCAGCAGCACACACACAGACACACTCACAGTCACACACACTCAGACGCGGCTCTTGATGTTTAGCTGCTGGCTGTTCGGGAGCTATCCGCTGCTCAGGTGCTGAAACGTCTCCTCATCTGCAGACAGCTGCAGCTCGCTGCGATGTAATGTCTCTGCTGGTACCGTGCTCCTCCTGATGCCGGTTCTCCCGGAGTCCTGCACCCACAGACCCGTCAGAGGAGCACCGAGCTCAACAGGAGACGAATGGGACCCAAAAATGGTCTGGTCCTGATGAAATGCTCCTGCTGTGTTTATGGAATTAGCTAATAGTCTGGGGTGATGACCAGGACGCTTCGTGTTTAATAGCGATGTGTATGTGTCGCGCTGTGTTCCCTCACGAAGATTTCACTGATCCATTTTACTCCTCAGATCCCACTTGTTTTCTGATCGTCTAAGAACCAGAGTTGGACTAAAAAGTTTTCCCCTCTTCAGTCACCGTCCTGCATGTTGTCATTGAGCATGGATTATTTTCTTCAGCGGGGGTCCAGCAGCTCAGCTCTGCCTCTTTGTACTCGTCTGTTGAGGTGGAAGCTGGGGGGATGCTGTGGCAGCCAGAGACTGTGGGATTCCCTCTCTGAGCGCTGGTGGCAGAGCCGGGCTGAAGGGCATTATCTGTTGGACTGGAGCCGTGCCAGCAGCTGACAGACAGCGGTGCAGCTTCACACTGAGCGCTGCCCCTTTAAATCCACATAATGCAAAGTTTATTTCTCTTCCTCTGTGAAACAGTGTGTGAGAATGTGGGTGAAGTTACTCTGATGGCACCGGGCTGGGTTTTGTCCCCTGCACGGCACCAACACTCACATTATGCAGCTCTTGATCAGGTTTCCCTATCATGGTTCAAAGAGATCCCCTCTGTGATAAAGATGCACTGATCTCTTCTTGTGCTGATGAAACCACTGCGTCAATGCTCTCTCTCCAGGAAACGCAGAGCACTCTGAAACTCTGGGCTTTGAGTTTAAGGATTTCGTCCATTAGCTTAGTCTCTTAGGAAGAGAGGGAAAGTGGGAGGAGTGATGGAGGGGTAATGGAGAGAGGAAGAGATGGTGGCGGGTGGAGAGGGTGAGGATCATTAGTGGTAAGGGGTGATGTATCCTCACCCCTTTCAAAGGACATTCACATAACCTTCATGTGGAATGAGCCGGCAGACTCCTGCTTATTTTGGTATTCAAACACACTGCAAAGACACACACCTTAGCTGCAGTGCGTGTGTGTTTACCTGACTCTCCAATGTGAACACACTGTACCTCTGCCGACCAGGAGGCCAGACAGAGGCAGGGGCAGGGAGGGAATCTGATAAGCCAAGTCAAAAATAGAGTGGCTGTTCCTTTCGTAAAGGGGGACAGAACATCTGTGGGAACCTGAAGCTGAATTCTGTTTCTGATCAGGTTCATGTATGAACAGCATCCAGAGGAGAATGATGCCCTTTGGTGCCCTTGCCGGATGAAAGGAGAAACACTCAGCTGGTCAGAGAGAGGATTAGTCCTCTGCCAGTTGACTGCATCACTGAGTGACAAAACACAGAAACACGGGTTTGGTGTGTAACTCACCTTTAAATACACAGTTTGATTCAGGGGGAAGAATCATCAGATTTCTTTACCTTTGTTGAGAACTTAAAGAACTTTTACCTGTCATCTGAAGTGGAGCGCTTACAGTCCAGGCTTGTAGGCCAGATTTTTTAAACATTTTAAATTAAACGTTATGGGAAAATAAAACCCAGTAATGCTGCAACCAGCTAAGATTTAAGAATAATTAACACAAAATATATACGAGTCTTCTTTTTAAAGAGCTTAATCTTCTTTTTAACAGTTTAAAATGGTTTTAGTGGGCACAGGATAAAACCAACTGTAGCCCTGGATGTCCATCCATCAGCTGTGCTTTCTACAGCACTACACAACAGCTGTGTTTGCTCGTTTATGACTTTATTACTGAAATATGGACCAAAAGGATCTTTATGCTGGTCGACAGCTGATGACTGGTTCCCTCTCAGAGTTGGGCTGTTAAAAGTCTGTCTCCAAAGTGTTGCCAAACATCTTACTGAGAGCAGGGATCTCAGACCTGTAGCTTCTTCTATGTTGTTGCAGCCGCTACAAAAGTTAAGCATATTGTGTTTGGTGCACTATAGCCTTTGGGTCTGTGTGGGCATTCAGCTCGGCATGCGTCTGCTCCACACAAAATGTCCTGCACTGGTATAAATACAAGTTCCTTTGCAGCCCCAGAGTGAGATAACAAACACATCACTGCCTTATTACCTGAGAGTGGGAGAAATATCAGTTTAAATAAGTATGAGGTTTGTAGTTTAGAAATTATTATTATTATTATTATTATCATTATTATTATTATTATTATTATTATTATTATTATTATTATTATTATTATTATCTTAAGTTATAATTAATATTTGTTTTTTAATTCATTTTTTTCATTTAATTAAAAATGTACGGTTATTTTATTTGTTTTAATTTTTTTAAATTAATTTATATGTTTTATTAATTTAATTTTTCTTAATTTTATTTATTTAATTATTTATTTATTACTTTACATTTTAATTTTAAATTCTTTATTTCAGTCTTTGATCACAAGCTGGGTTGGAAAAAGTTTTAAAAAGTTCAGCAGAGGTTAAAATGTTTATCTCTGCCTGCATTTTTTGCCAGCTCCTTAGTAGAGAAAGCAGCTATACGCTGTCCTTGAAGTCACAAAATGACATCATCACCCACTTGCATAGCTGCTATTTGTATGTCATTGACATGGAAGCTGCAGGAGAAGGAAATATTACAGTGGGAGACACAACATGAGCAAAAAGGGACCTGTCTTCTATCAATTTTTTTTATTTTTTTAATAGTCAGAATAACAACCCTCTTTCTTTATCAGCAAACGTATCAGTGATTTATTTCAGATACATAAAGTTTTTACTCTTCCATCCTGCCCTGGGATCTGCCAGCAGCAGGTTCCCGCATGCTCACTTAATCTGCATGCAGTCATCTGCTCTGGCTGCAGCTGGGGGGGACTGCTGAGCGAAGAGGACTTTTCCACCTTTGAGTGTTGGGTTTGGAACAGGGGAGGGGCCCACGGCAGCACCTGCTGCTCGTTAAGAAGTGTCACGTCTTGAAAAAGAGTCTCCAGAAGAGTCTGAAACCTTGCTAGATATAGTGACAAAGTTTCTAAGTTGGCAAACCTGCAGCAGTTACATTTCCTTTCATAGTTCCTCTGTTACTCTGATTACTCAATGCACATAATGCTGCGTGACTCATTGGTCAACACAGCTGTCAATTATGATTCTTTCAACATCAAATTACCAACTAGCAGACTTGACCACAGTGATGTTAATCCACATGATAAGAACTCACTCTGATGACAGATACATGTTTGACAAACACTTACGCCCCGTTACACGACAACGTTTCATCTGAAAACGCTAAAACGCAGTGATAAAAATCTGTGTTTACACAGAAACGCTGACGGACTAAAAATGCTGTAGTAAGCATGCTAGGCCTGCAGGTGGTGCTTTATCTGTCTTGTCCTTTTGGGAGATCTCAAATGAAGAAGAGTTGAGCCGATCATCTGGTGTATTGGGGTACTAAGTTCAAGAGTGGAGCAACAGATGCACATTTTGTTAAAAGACAGTCAGCAGATTGTGCAGCACAAGCACAACACAGTAGTTTGTGACGATCATAACAACTGTACTGTTGTCCTGTTGTATGCATGAAGCACGAAGTGGAGTGTGGTGTCATCCTATCCACTGAAAACGCCGGCTTACTGTTTACATGGGAACGGAGTCAGCAGCGTTTCAGAAAAATCTCACTTTGAGGTCATTTTCAAAAGTTTGCATTTTAGGTCGGCTGAAACGCCGTTTTTATGTAAACACAAGGCTGAAATGCGACAAAACTTTTGTGTTTCACTCTGAAACCGTTGTCGTGTAAATGGCCCCTTTTTTGGACCTGTTGGTCCAATAAAGGGCCAGGTTTTCGGCCCCTAGTGGTTTCTGACCCATGTCCTGTCTGTTAACATAGATGAGGCCAGCTTGTAAACCTGCACTGCAGCAGAGAGCTTTGACTTCACTCTTTTCTGTTTGTTTGCTATCCATGGTTTTATACACAGAGCATAGTGTGTGTGTGTGTGTGTGTGTGTGTGTGTGTGTATGTGTGTGTGTGTGTGAGTGTGACACATTAAAAGCAGACAGGTTTATTGTGTATGTACTGAACCTTCCTAACGATGCACAGCAGTACAACCCTAACTGTGTATCTGTATTTCAGGACAGGATGTGTCTGGGCTGAATAGTCTTCGGCCAGCGATCAGTCTTCTTGAGCATCACAGAGCGCCTCCTCACCTGGACTCATTCCTTAACCTGCCTCAGTGTGTGGACCAGAGCCAGGGACTGTGAGGATGGAGCAGAACTCAGAGGAGGCCGGGCCAGGAGTGTGCATCTGAACATTATGTCCACGTTTCTGCAGAGCTGTGGGAAAGTGTAGACGCCACAGAGAAGTCAGACCAAGATGACCCTCTTCTCACCCACGTATGGTGTCAGGGGCTGAAGCTGTGCGTGTGTGTATGTGCATGTGTGTGTGTTTGAGCAGAGCAGGAAGGAGTGTGTGATCTCCCCTCCGCCCTGAGGGAGATTGTAGTCCTTGGTGTTCCGGATGCAGAACATCCTCGATCAGAACTTAGACATGGCCACAGCTCTGCTAGCCGGCGAGAAGCTGAAAGAGCTGATCCTGCCGGGCTCCTCTCAGGACGAGAAGGGGGGGGCACTGGCAGGGCTCATGGTGCAGCTCAAACTGGAGCTGCCCTTTGATCGCGTCGTCACCATCGGCACGGTCATCATCCCCATCCTGCTGGTCACACTCGTCTTCACCAGGAACTTTGCAGGTGAGCCTTTCACCTCTAGAGGGCAACCACCACCCCAGTACACATCAGTTTAGCAGCAGTTGGTCCACCACAGCTGGGCAGTGTGTGCAAGAAGGTTTTATCAGATTGTAACATGAACAGCCAGCACTGTCTTTCCCCCACATCACAAGAAACAGGTAAAGGCAGTCCATCCAGATGAGTCAAAGCCAGGGCATTCAGAGCCACTCATGTGTTTCCTGTAAATGACAGTGATAAGACCAAGTGTTGGGTGATTAGGCATGGCTGTGAAAAGAGAACTGACACAACACAGAGTGCTATGAAGAGGGCAGAGAGGCTAAAGAGTGTCTGGAGACAGGAGGGGGTGGACTGGAAGGAGAGGAAAGAGAAAGGAGGATGTTTGGTGAGAGGGCAGACTGGGAGTGATGGATGGGAAAGATGTCAGTTTACTGCTGAGTCAGACTCTGCAGAGCTACAGAAACCAGGGACAGAGGGTTAAACTTTAGCAGCTGGATGACAGGGCTGTAAACACAAGCTCTCAGGTATTTCCTCACTGCTGGGTTACAGGTACACAAGTAGCACAAAGCATGACGCGTTTTTACAGCTCCTTCACTGCCAAAACAGCTCTCAGGTGGTGGAGAATAAATAAATGAAGGGAGAGCAGAGGAGGTGTCAGAGGAACCATAAGGAAGTTTTTGGGGCTCTGAAAATGTCAGTTAAAGTCACAGCAGTTGGAGTCTGACAGGTCCACGCCACGGCAGCAGGCTGTCCACAGCACCAATCCAGAGGAAGCACTGAGATTATTTTCTCCTCCATCTTCCAGCGGGGTTGGAGTCGGAGCAGGTGGTGGTTCCCCCCCAGCATCATCAAATCAATGACGTTGTGGAGGAATGTCATCGCTGATTGGCTGCCACGGCACAGCCTTCACATGAATTCGCGTCGAAAGTTCAATATTTTCAACTGAAGCGTTTAGGCGTCTGACGCACAAACGCCCCGACGCCCCAAAAGTGCCGCCCCAAATGCATGAATCAGGGCAATCAGACGCGTTTTTGCATTGACTCTGTGTGTAATCTCGACGACAGTTTGCTTTCGGTGTGGCCGTACCATTAAACTTTAGCCGTGTTTCCACCAAGCAGGCTGGTCCAGTTCATCTCGGTACAGCGCGCTTTTAGCGGCGTTTCCACTGACTCATCACGGGACAGATCCCTAAAAACCGAGACAAGAGCTGTCCCACTTTTTGGGACCCTTTCGTATGGGTGCCAGACTGAACCGATCCGCTCTCAGAAGGTGGAGCAACACACTGCAGACCGTTGATTGGTCAAAAGAATCATCACTTACCCCTACAGCGGCTGCATTTCTCCTGGTGGCTCACAGACTTCTCTGAAACAAAGCTTGATTGTTCTTTGTATCAAAGAGCTACATGCCAATCACAGAGAGGACGAAATGCTGCATGTCTTCCATCTGTGCTCTTTGTTTACTGTGTCGCATTTTTCTTCTTTGTTGGATTTATTAGCGGGGTAAACTATGTCGCGCTGCTACGGCGTCGCGCTTTTGTTTAACAGCTGCGGCTTTCGGCATACGGCTTACACGCTGCCTACCACGAGAGGGGACAGTTTGCTGTGGAAACACAAACAGGATCAGGCTTAACTGTACCAAACCGTCCCAAACCGTACTGAACCAACCTGGACTGCTTGGTGGAAACATGACTATTGAGACCATGCCCAAACTTTAACCAGTAACTTATTCTAAAGAAGAGGAGCCTGATGACTAAAGACTCCCATAGATAGGGTGGTGCACTCCCATAAACCCTTGGGAGTAATCTGGAACATTTCTGTCCTTTCAGGTTGTTTTTTGTTTTGTTGTTGGCCTTAATTTTGGTTGTGTTCCTTCACATGAAATGACATTTTGTCACGTTTCCGTCAGGTTGAATCTTGGGCTGAATCTCTGACAAATCCCTGTTTCTGTCTGTCTCTGGAAGCTAGGCTAGAGGCTGCTGCTGCTGCCCAGTCTCACCCAGACCTGGCTCTGGTACCCCATCCTGAACTCCATCCATAGACTTTATAAAATAGACTCCATCATATCAATCTTCCTGTGGAAAAGTGGGCACCACAGACGACTGTGTTTTTTCTGACCGATGCAGAAATAAAGTCCGGTCTTTCCAGCCGCACACTATGTCGTGATAAGCTAGTATTTCTGCATCCATCCATCCATTCAAACACATCTGAATCATCTTAATGAATGGTCAAATTAAATAATACTTTGGAAAAAACACTATAAACACAACCTGAAATGCCCACTCTCACTCATGACAACCTGCTATTCCCATTGGCTCAGAGTGGAGTAAGGGGATGCGAGTCCCTATTGCTCTGACATATGAAGCTATGCTGAAAAAAAGAGCGTTTTAAACAGTTTTACTGAAAACAGCCTCTTCTTCCTCTGACTTTGTGCTTTTTTTGTTGAATAACATACAAAATCAATTAATGACTTTTTCTACTGGCATTATCAGGGGATGTTAATTGTTAATTCACAAATGTATTTAACCTGCAATCTGCACTTTAGAGGTGTAGGCTAGATGATAGATTTTTAGACTCTATTCTAGGTTTTATGGGGAGCCAGAGAGGCCAGCATGTGGTGGTTTAGTGATTTTGCATCCCAGCAGAAAGCTGTCCCTAGGATTGCCCAGCTCTGTTCCAAAGGTTGAAAACAGACTCCCTGACACTCTGAGCCAGGCTCAGACTCAGATCATTTCAGAGAGGAGGGCAGTTGTTGTCAGAGACACACAGATGAATAAGTCTGAGAGATCCTCAGATTTACGCTATGAATGAAAGGATGTGAGAGAAGAAAGAGATTCTGGAAACATCGCTGAAAGCTGCAAGGCCGTCAATGATAGATAGTGTGATGCTGATCTGGTAAGTGGTTAGATTGTGACTGAACACTTAGTGCAGCTGTGTGCAGTTTAATGAATACCTCTGGTCTCATTACCTCTCTGAGACGAGAGATTTAGGATGGTAACTTGTTGGATTAAGAGGTAAGCATGTCCTTGCAGCCTCTGTGAGAAAACTTCCTGTATGTTTATCAGAGGATTGTTTATGAAGTTGGATAATATTTGAGTCTTTCTGTGTTTCCCTCAGAGGAGTCCATATACTGTTACACACCACACAACTTCACCAGAGACCAGGCGCTGTATGCTCGAGGCTACTGCTGGACAGAGCTGAGGGACGCTGTACCCGGAGTGGAGTCTCACCTTTGGCCTTCACTGTTTGAACACAAGTTCCTGCCCTACGCCCTGCTGGCCTTCGCTGGGATCATGTACATTCCCGCTCTGGGCTGGGAGTTCCTTGCCTCCACACGGCTCACTTCAGAGCTCAATTTCCTGCTTCAAGAGATTGATAACTGCTATCATCGAGCGGCTGAGGGCCGAGCTCCAAAGATCGAGAAGCAGATCCAGTCCAAAGGGCCGGGCATAACTGAGCGAGAGAGGAGGGAGATCATCGAGAACGCAGAGAAGGAGAAGAGCCCTGAGCAGAATCTGTTTGAGAAATATCTAGAGAGACGGGGCCAGAGTAATTTTCTGGCCAAGCTTTACCTTGCACGCCACCTGGCCATTATTTGCCTAAGCTCCATCCCCATTTCTTACCTGAGCGCCTACTATGCCCGTCAGAGGCAGAACGAGTTCACTTGTGCCCTGGGCGAGCCCCCTGACATCAGCAGCTACGTGGAGCTGAAGCTGAAGGTGAACTGTAAGCTGCCTGCTGTGCAGCTGCAGCGCATCATGGCGGCTGTGGACATCGCTCTGCTCTGCACCATGAACCTCATCATCCTGCTCAATCTGCTGCACCTGTTTGTAGTGCGCAAGTCCAACTTTGTGTTCGACAAACTCCACAAAGTTGGTATAAAAACACGGCGCCGCTGGCAGAAGTCACAGTTCTGTGACATCAACATCCTGGCCATGTTCTGCAACGAGAACAGAGACCACATCAAGTCTCTGAACCGGCTGGACTTCATCACCAACGAGAGCGACCTCATGTATGACAATGTGGTCCGGCAGCTGCTGGCGGCGCTCGCACAGTCCAATCATGATGCTACACCCACCGTGAGGGATTCTGGGATACAGACAATTGATCCAAATTTGGACCCCAGTGATCTGGGAGTGGGAGAGATGGCCGGGGAGCCACTGGTCATCAAACGACCTCGGAAGAAGATGAAGTGGATCCCATCGTCCAATCCTCTCCCTCAGTCGTTTAAGGTAAGGCAGCTGCCGGCTGGGTGTGTCTTCAGCTGCAGATCATGGAAACTAAAACCACTGAGACCCAAAATGTCACTGACCTCTGAAAACAGAACAAGGACTTTAAGGAATAATGTGGTCTTCAGGATTTGTTTTCATTTCTGCTTTGGCTACTGGGACCTAATCCAGAGCTGTGGTTCAATAATCTGTGTTTCTGTCACCTCCACAGGAGCCACTCACTCTGACTCGACTAGAAAACAACACCAAGCCTGAAAAACCCAAACCGCTCAGAAGGAAAACAGTTGCTGACAGCTTCATCGCACCACTTCTGGACAGCAAAAGCACACAGTATCCTGCCACAAAAGGTAGGACATCAGACTGAGGTGTTTACAGAAGTGCTCTGATCCTCACTCTTCTCACAGTGAAACAAACTTTATGCTACATTCAAAGAATCAGCATTTTTCAGCACCTGCTGTAGTTCTCCAGCTCTCTGCTTCACTCTATGGCTCACTGCTTTGTTTGTTCAGTTTTCTGTGAAACGTAGCGTGGTGCATTTACCCACTGTGCATTTCCTGACCCGCTGAAAACAGCAACTGGCCAGGGTGCAAAGTGAAGCTGCAGAACAAACTTTTGTAAAGTTGGTGGAGACCAAAACAAAGCTAAAAAAGTAACTTGACTCGTTTAAGTTGATATAGGTTGGTAAATAATCATCTGATTTATTAAATTCTGCTTAATTGAGTCAAGTCAAGTCAAGTCAGCTTTATTTATAGAGCACCTTCAAAAAGACAGCAGTCGATCAAAGTGCTGCACACAAATACAAAGAAATAAGTAAATATAACAATAAAAACAATAAAAAGACAGAAAAACATTGTAATAAAACAGTAAAAATTTAAAAACTAAAAACTAAGGTGCCTGTGTTTTATAAGAGCTCATTGATGAAACGCTAGGGAGAAAAAGTGGGCCTTCAAGGAAGATTTAAAAATCTCTTTGGTCGGGGAGGCTCTTATATGGATGGGGAGACTGTTCCACAGTCTGGGGGCAGCTGCTGCAAAGGCCCTGTCACCTCTCCACTTGAGTCTGGTTTTGGGAACCTCCAACAGCAGCTGGTCAGAAGATCTAAGGGCTCTGGTTGGGGAGTATAAATGTAGCATTTCAGACAGGTAGAGAGGGGCAAGACCATTGAGGGCTTTAAAAGCAATGAAAAGAATTTTAAAATCAATGCGAAAACGGACTGGGAGCCAGTGGAGGGACGCCAAGACTGGTGTAATGTGGTCGCGCTTCTTCTTTCCAGAGAGGAGTCGAGCAGCAGCATTCTGAAAGAGCTGAAGGCGGTTAATTGATGACTTATCCATGCCAATGTATAAGGAGTTACAGTAGTCCAGTCTACATGTAACAAAGGCATGGATAGTCTTCTCAAGATCTGCCTGTGAAAAGTAGGCCTTAGCCTTAGCTAACAGACGGCGTTGGAAGAAGCTTGCTTTAACAACAGCACTGATCTGCTTGTCAAAGTTAAAATGGTTATCTAGGATGACTCCAAGGTTCCAAACTTTAGTCTGAATGTTAGAACGCAAGGGGCCCAGATTTTCTGCAAAGCAGGCCATTGTGGGGGTGTGTCCTCCAAAGAAAATGATCTCTGTCTTCGATTCATTGAATTTAAGAAAATTTTCCCTCATCCAAGCCTTCACATCACTGAGGCAATCGAGAAAAGCCTGCACAGTGTCCTGGCCTACCGATCTTAGCGGCATGTATATTTGGACATCATCAGCAAAACAGTGAAAAGACATTTTATGCTTCTGTGTATACATCCCCAAGTGGCAACATGTACAGAAGGAAAAGGATAGGATAGGATGGATCCTTGAGGGACTCCACAGGTCAGTGGAGCCACATCTGAGGAGGTGTGGCCTAACTGAACAGAGAATGTCCGCTCTGCCAGGTAGGACCTGGCAGAGAAAAAAACACTGAAGCACCAGACCCACCTTTAGTGTCAAAATGTTCTGATTTTCTTTGTAGCCACAGAAACTTTGGACAGTACTGGCATTAGCAGAAAAAACACTCATGGTGGTAGAGGTGCAATTCTTGATCTCACCAGCAGCCATCCTACCAGATCAGAACATCAGTTAATGTCTTCTGATTGGTTCTTGTGGTACTGTGACATAGCCTGACTGTCATCATGGACTCTGAACCCTGAACCATCTCTTGAAACAGCAGCTGATTCCCACCCGGCAGCCACCACTGACAGCGGGTGACTGCAGTGCCGTTTAGACACAACATGAGCCTAACATTAACAGACTTCAGTCATAAAATATTGATCTCTGGTTGGTTTAGCTGACCAGTAATTAAAGTGCTCATTAGAGAGTGTGACCATCAAAGCAGCATCATCCTCTACTGTCACTTTGTTTGAACTTCTCATGTTACTGAACTGAACTCCCCTCGAAAACGAGATGCTGCATCTCAAGGGGTTATCCTAAATAAATTCAATTGAATTCAATTAAACTGGCTGTAAACAACAGCAGTGTAAAGAAAGGGAGTGTTTGACGGGGGTCCTTTATTGCAAATCAGAGCTGACTGTTGCTACCTGAAGAGGTTTCCTCTACAGTCTTGAACCATGGGCCCTATCTCAGTGTCCACACTCACACACTCACTGACTTTGAGGTGCATCCCCAGGGCTGTCCCATTGTCACATTGTAAAGAGTGTGAGGTCTTTTGTGCTGACCTCTTGAGCCCTTACAGACTTACCCCTAATTCACACATACAGTGTGAGCGCTGTGCTGCACAGGGCCGTAGTTTTTGGTTGTGCCAGTTCACACTGAAAGTATCTCTGCAGTGCAGCGCACTCCAAAGCAGCTGGATATGCAAGATCACAGGAGACCCACAGGTTCCTGCAGGAATCCCACCCATGACAACATACTAACATGGTAATTAATTAGTATGTTAAACTCACCTAGAACTCCCTAAACTTCAGCACCATCATTCCATGCCTTCTCCTTTCTGTTGGTGTCCTTACAGAAAGAATGTGTCGTGCCACATAGAATGATGAAGCTTTTCACCTCCAAGTTTAACTTTTCCTCGTCCATGGCATAGTATGTCCTCTTGACCTGACCTGCTGAATACTTCAAGCCATATGCTTATAACGTAGTTTTGATGAACAAGGATGAGTTAAAAAAAAAAAAAATTAACCTTTATTCAACCAGGTTAGTCCCACTCAGATTAAAAACCTTTTCATCAAGGGAGACCTGGCCAAGACAGGCAGAAGGAAAAACACTAAGTTACAGACAGGGAGCACAAAAGAGACAAAGCACAGCCAATAAAACATGAGATAATGGCTTAAAATCACGTTCTAGGAAACAACTGTTCAAACAACCGAGCTAAAACACTGGCATCTCATAGAACTAGCCTCCATGTCTTTATGATCATGACCCAGATCATGGTTCTTTATTTTGACATGACCAGATACTCTGATTGTCTGTTTTCCTGTTTGGAAGAGCTGATCTTTATAATACATTTCTGCAGAGTGCTCCAGCAAAAAACAGACTCACAGCGTAACAGCCATGAACAGCTGTTGGTGGCATGCACTGGAGACGGACTGCAGCGTGTGCTGTGTGAACACAAATTTGGAGTAAATTGGGGGTCAGCGTGGGGAAATTACCCACAGTTCACTGTAATGTGACGTGAAACCACAGAAACACAGGGGTCCCAGGGGAAGCCCAGAAACACAGAAATGTAAACTAATGGGTTAATGACACTAAAAAAAAGACATCAAACAAGAACTGCAGAAAGTAAACAAGTAAGTTGATGCTTTATAAATATGTCAGCCTGTCTTTAAGAATAAACTTACGAACAACCTTGATCTGTTTAAATCTATATATATCTTTACACATACTGTATGTGCAGTTTAAGATTTTATAGTCATATTTATTTCAGATTTGTAAATAAACTGTTTTGACTTATTGGAGCATATCAGCAATGATGTCAATGATTTAAAACTGAAACTTGTTCAATAACAATTGATGCTGCCGCTCAGGTGAGCTGATGACATGCAGGTTGTGTGAGAAGTGTGTTAGTGCTGTCCCAGTCTGGGTAACACCACTTTGAGCCCTTTCACACTCATGCACTCAGACACTTTCCAGGTGATTTTAATTGAGGGTTCAGGGGGACACGGAGATTCAGCCAAAGATTCAGAAACTGGCAAACACATCGATAATCACCACACTAACGTGTAGCGTCGTAAAATTAGTGTAAATATATAGTTCAGTGCGAACAGCCTGAAACACAGCTGAGATAGAGGTAAAGTCAGCGTTGGATTAATGTCTTCTTTCAGTTTTCTCCCTCTTTGTAAGCAGACTGTTGGTCTCCCTTCACAGACATCAGCTGTATGGAAAAAAAGCACACTCGTAACTTCTCTCTGGACGTCCACCCGTACATGCTGACCATCCGTAAGCCAAAGGTGGAGACCACAACCACAGAACCTCTGCCACCAGAGCACAACCTGGACACAGTGTACCTGGAAGGCACGCACACCATTGTTCATGTGTCTGGTGCCATCACAGGTGAGACCAACCTTTCCATCCATCTTAGCCTGCTGGTCACTCCTCATTCCGTGGTAGGATGTTGTTTTTGTTTGTCTTCTATTCCAAATACAGTACTAATGTTTGGGTGAGAGAGTGTTTTTAAATAATCCAGGTTAATGTGCTAAAGTCAACTTTGAGTAGAGGTGGATAGCTGAGCTTCTAGTTTCTAACCAAAGGAGCAGATCTGATGACTGTGATCACCTGTGGTTGAGACACAAATATAAGAAGCTGATAAAGCCACATGTTGAAGTTTAAAACAGCTATCAATACTTTAAAAGCCTTGAACCTACATCTCTCTTCTCCTACCATGTCTTCTCCTCAGAAACCAAGGTATGCTCTCCAGAATCGACCAACACTGCCTTTTCTACGATGACCCTGCCAACCACCACTTACGTCAACGGCGTGAGCCCAAACCCTCCCTCCAGCGAAGACGCTCTCAGTCCCAAGTCCTCTCCTCCTCATGGAGAGACTCTCCACCAGACGGAGAACCTCGAGTCTCAGCCTCCACCTCTGACCAGAGCCCCCACCCACCAACTGCTGAGTATACACCACACTCTATTCGAGGAAGATGAGGATGAGGAAAACCGGCGGAACAGGCTGGCAGAGAGACCGGGAGAGCTTATTGCAGCTGGGGAATGTTGAGGGTGGAGAAGGAGAGGAAAGATGATGGAGGTTTCTTTCCCACTAACATGTAGTACACACAACTTTCTGTCAACACCTGTGCTCTATAAACGAACCTCTGTGACAGATTAGGAGAACAGAGAAGATGTGAGAAGATATAAGAACAAAATGACTTTTTAATCCACTGAGAGTGGATAAAACCAATGGTTTGGGTGTTTGAAAATGTTAACCAGAGTATTAAAGAAGGAAGTGATGTCACGTTCATGTCTCAGGATGACGGTGCACGGCAACACCCTCTGATGAAACCAGCAGTGATATATTTCAACAGGGTGCTACAGGTACATTTCAAAGGTCTAATGAAAGAAAGAGCAGAACTGAAGGCCAAGTGAGCTTTCTTACAAAATGACACACACCTTATCGATGCATATCTGCTAAAGAAAAAAAAAAAGAATTTCTTCTTCAGACTCAATGTATTTTAAACACATATTATATCGCTTCGTCCCTTTATCCCACTTAGCTGAGTAGAGAGGTAGCTCACGCAATACAGTCGTTGAGATCTGCACAATTTATATGCAAAAGATCACAATATGTTTGTGGCAATAATGTATGCGCTTACTGCATTATCTTTCACTACAAGCTCGAGACACTGTATATGAGTCACTGTCTGTGGGGTGTTTAAATTACAACACTTCTCATGGTGTCATCATTGGCATTTTACTACTGGTTAGAGACCTTCACCAGTACCTGACTCTGCTGTAATTGCACGCAAGTAGTCGTAGGTCATTTGGAGAATCTTAGAAACAAACAGGAAAAAGACTCTTGATTAAAAAACGTCAGGTGCTGTGGGGAGTCTTGATGGTGAAATGCTGCTCTGAGGAGCTGACAGAGTAGTGTGACAGGTACCAGATACTTAGAATATCCCGTAAGAGTCAGTGATGTGTTTTCTTCTCCTTTGTGAAGACTTAAAGCCAGTTAAAGCCAGTTCTGATATAATGAACAGAGCTGGACTCACTGGAAAAGTGTGTGAAGTTTGTGTCCTGCTGGCTTCTTGCTGTGATGTGAAGTGAATGAAGTGATGACTAAACGTGAAATCTTTCCGTAGTGGAAGGTGTATTGCAGAAAAACACATTTATTAATTGCAGACTCCAGCCCTGGAGAAATGTCTGTCATTAGTTAGCCTCATGCTGTGCTAATGCCCGCTTCAAGGTATTCTGAAGTCCGAAGCAGACATGCATCCATAGCAAGGAGCACTAACTGAAACATGGTGACCGCACTGACATGTCAGAAAACACCTTTTGATTTATTTATTAATTTTTTAAACTTTATTGAAAGTGTAGTCCAGGGGTCTGACAGGGATGAAAATGATTTTTATGACAGCATTTCTCCAAAGTTATATCCTGCAGTAGTTCAAATCTCATTTATACAAAGATACAATTTCATCATTTTTAATTTTAAAGACAAAATCAGAATGCAGTAGTGTAGTTTATGAGTGATGTTATCAAAAAAGTTCATTATAAGGGAGCAGCTTTTAAAATCCACCATAGAAAGAGGACAGGGAGATGTGTGCTGGTACTAATGCCTACTGTTATGCTAATGGAGAAAAATAAAAGCCTCTTTTTGTATGTGATTTTTAACTTTCAAATCTGAAGATAGGAACTAAAACCATCAGCACAAGGTTTGCATCTCAATAAAACAGCTGCAATTATATTGTTCTGGGAAAACAAAGTTTGAAAAAAGAAACAAAACAGTATGGATGCATGTCCACCTTGGGCCCCAGTAGACCAACTGCAAGTCTGTCTTTTGAAGCACCTCACTTTTCACTGAATGACTGCACAAAGGGATGGCTGCCAAACACAACCTTTTTATTTTTTACACATGGTTACAGAAATCGAGGAACAGTGTGCACTGACTAACTCACCAATAAGACATTTACTGTAGAAAACCACTTCTTCTGGGGCATTCAGTGAACACACACCACCAGATAACTGGAGGCTGCAGCTGATCACCTTTTGTTATCCATGAAAGGAAATAAAAGACTTATCTCATTGAAAAGGCACAGGGTTTGGTCAAGCACACTAAATGCATCCAAAAGCACTTTAAGACTTGTAGCACGAGTGTGTGAGGGCATGTTATGTTTTAACACAGCTCTGCTTGTTTTTTTTTTTTTTTCTTGTTTTTTTTTTCATATAAAGTCTGTCACAGAAGTCTAATGTGAGTATAAAGTAGAGAAATGAGGTCTGGATAACTTCGGTTGTACTATGTGAAATGTCTAAATGAATATATAATAAAGAAACACTCACTTTCCAAATGCTTGCGACTCCAGCCAATATATGACTCCATGTACCAGAATGCAACGCGGCTGTTTGTGTCATTAGAGCGCTCTTGACGTTAACGTGCCCTTCGAATGCTCGGACTTCCCATACTCGGAGTTCGTTGACTGACTTTACTGTGGCCTATAAACGAGAGATTTGAATTGAAATGTTCATGTAGAGGAGATCTATAGCTCAACAATTAAATAAGCCACTCTGTTAATATAATATAATGTTCTGTGTATAGAAAAGTATAATCTAAAATAACGTCTAATACTTGGATCGTTTCATTTTAACGTTGAGAAAGTTGTTGGAAGACAATTACATTCGTGTTTCATTTTAATCTAAAATACTACTAAAGTTAATTGTACTATTCCATGTGAAAATATTAATTTAATTTCTTTTACAGAAACATGCCACATATTCTTTGATTTGTAAGTACACACACATGCATAACTCTTGGACAAAATATTTTCATAATAATACTTTGTGGGTGGAAAAAAAAAGAGGTTTCCCCAACACAGGCGGACACCAAACTTTTCACCCTCGCAGGGGCGTTCCTGGGAAACTTCCAAGTCGGGCAGTCTTTTTTCCGATTATTGTGATAACACGCGAATGCACCCACATAAACGGCTGTACTGACGAGGAGCACACTGACAGACGGGCTGGCTAACTCAGTAAGTCTGTCGTTGACATACATAGACAACATTTCTAAATAACAGCGAACAGCTTGTGTTCGTGCACTGACACGAATGACGTTTGTATTTCGTGTTTCAACGATTGTGGTTTGATTATATTGTTACCGGTACTTGTTAGCATACATTAGCTTCGAGCTAGCTGTTTTCATCATCTCGTAGCAAGCCTGACCGGCGCTTAGTGTTCCAGCGTTTAGCTGCCGTGTACCTGAAGTAACGTCAGCTTGTTTGAACACCTGGAGCCGCGTTTTCCAGCAGCTGTCCGAGCTCCTAGTGTAGGTAACCTGTCATGACACTAAATGATTCGTTCGAGACATCACTAACTCAGTTACAGGCAGCACTTTCCCAGCGGGCGTTACGGCATCTCGATAGCTTCAATCTCTGCTGTTAGACTTTAGGCAACGTCAGCAACGTCCGTGTGTTTACTGAAGTTAGCTGTCAGTGAACGCCTCACGGTCGGTGACTCTGTCAATGAACGCCTCACTATTCAATGCTAACTCATTTGTGCACTCTGTCCTCTTATCACACGCAGCTTTCCGTGCTTCAGACATGGACCAAGACAACAACTCTGAGGTTTGTACATGAGCAGAAAAGCTGTTTCATGATCCATGCTAGTTATCATCATTATTGTCACTGAGGTTTTGCCAGTTGTCTTCTGAACTTTTGGGTAGGTTAGCACATGAGGATTGATCTGAGAGATGTTTGTGTACAGTTGCAAATCTATTATAATAATACATCAATAACTAATATGAACATTAACATTAGAACATTAGAGGACATGTGATATCTGAGCCAAAAAAAAAGTTTTCTCACCCTGCTTAGTTCTGATCCTGTACTTTGTGAGGAAACCTGTTCCTGAAGGCCTGACGGTCTGGATGCCTCATAGCTAACTGATAGATCTGATAGGTATTATGGCTCTAAGAACATTTAGTGCTCGATATGCATGAATACACAGGTGCATCTCAACAAAATGGAATACAGTGGCAAAGTTTCTCTTTACTTGTTTCCCTTGATTCAATCCAAAAAGCGGAGCATTTACATTTCTAGATGTGTAACATGTAAGGTGAAATATTTCAAGTTTTGATTGAACTTTGATGGTTCAGGCCATGGCTCATGGCACAAGAAGATTCATGACAGTAAAAACAGAGATATTGTTTCTTGAAGAAGACCTTTATTGACACGCTCAGTACTTGGTTGGTGGTCTTTAACCATCAGTTATTGCATCAGTGCTCTCAGAGACAACCATCCTGAGGTGTTTCTGAACCTGAGGTTGCTCCATTTTAACTGTTGACTGGTTTGTATTGTCATGTTTTTGGGGTCTGGTGTTTTTGCCTCTTGTCCCATAGATGCTCTCTGCGTGGCAGTGTCAATTTTGTTGACGAAGACTATGACAAAAATATATTTGTCACAGACAAAAAAATGAATAAACTAAACAAAGAGTTGGACGTGATGACGTAGACTGTGATGAAATATAACCAACACTTTCGTCAACGGATAAAGATAAAAGTGTTTGGGAGGGATGCAGGCCTGGAGTGTTCTGGGTTGAAATGTATCACCCAAGCTGATATGACTGTCCCTGGGCTGCCTGCAGCTCTTTTTTATTCCTCATACACAGGCACCCGTTACCTTGACAACACATCCATGCACATGCACAAGTCTGTGGCACATACACAAGAATATAGACAGTAAGAAGAGCTAGGGTGGAGCTGAAAAGGTGAGAAATAACAGAAAAAAAGCACCTGACGCCACATGTGACAAACTTAGTCGATTTTTCATTAAGATGAGCTGTGAAATCAAAAAGAAACTAGAGATGGAGAAGGTGAAACGGGTAAGGCAAGATGTAGGAGAAAATACAGCGCTGCCTCAAATGATCTAAATGATCTAATCCATGAACAAAAATAAAACTGAGATACCTCTCTTTGGTCAACAAAACCTTCTTGATGGGTATGACAGCGCCTTTGGCATTCTTTTTTCTTAATTCTTATTGCCATGGCTTTGCAAATAACCTTTCTGTTATTCTGGGTACTGAACTTAAACTCGACAGACACAGATAAGTTTCTTCCAGTTATGATAACTGGCCAAAGTAAAAGCGTATTTCCCCAAAAAAGATCTTGAGAGAGCTATTCACTGCTTTGTTACAACTCCTCCTTTGTAGGCCTTAGCCAGTCAGCTTTACGCCCTCTGCAGGTCGTCCAAAATGCAGCTGCCCACCTGCTGACAAAAAACGATATGACCACATCACACCTATTCTTGCCTCTTTGCACTGGCTGCCTGTTTATTTTAGAGTGCATTTTGAAGTTTTATTGATTGTTATTAAGTGCTTGAATGGTCTGGCTCCACATTATTTATCTGACCTGGTAAAACCTCATTTACTTATCAGGGTGCTTAAGTTACCGAACCATTTGCTCCTGGCAAAGCCTTGGACAAGGCACCCACTCATGGGCAGGGCTGTCGTATTCTATCGATTCTGCGATATAAATTGATATTTTATTTCTTCAGAAAGTATCGATTTTTCAGCCGCGAATGCCGATACATTTAGTCTCATTCAAATCCAGAGCCCTGCTAACCCTCACCCTGTTTGCTTTGCAGGAAGAGTGATTAAGTCAGCCAGCCGCTGGTGTAGCTGTTGCCCATCTGGATACCGTCTTCACACCGAAGAACTCAGTTTTCAGTTCTATTAAATCAATATAAGTTAATGGAACAGTCACAGGATGTCACCAAAATCGCACTGTCCCTTCAAAATCTTTCAGAAAATGATGCAAGTGGATCAGATTGTTTTGAGTCGTATCGAATTGTATCAAATTGTATCGTTGGCTGAGTATCGTGAAATACATTGTATCGTGAGCTGAATATTGTATTGTTTTGTAAAATTACGGTATTGCGACAGCCCTACTGGTGGGGACAGAGCTTTCGTGGTGGCGGCACCAAAGCTGTGGAACAGCCTTTCTTTCCAGGTTAGAGCTGCAACAGTCAACTGAGCACTTAAAAAACTGCTAAAAACTAGGGGTGCACCGATCACAATTTTATGGCCAATCACAGATCACCGAGCTTTAAAAAGCCTGACCTGCTGAAACCCATTTTGGCCAATACCAATTTTTATTTTTTATTTTTTATAATTGACAACATATGCCTGCAATGTTCCAATCTTATCTTATGAAAAATCATAAATCCAATACCTGTAAAGTGTGTTACAATACAATCTTAAAGGAGACATATGCTGATCCCTGATTTAATACTTACATATAATGTAATAAATTTGAAAACAGGACCTTTCACCCCCTGAATTTTCAAAAAAATGAGATATTGTATTTTTTCTGATATCCTGGAACGAGATTTGATGCCTCTGAAAATAGGTCATTGCCAGTTGACTGCAAGATTTCGACCGTCGGGACGACACAAGGATCCTTTCTTTTTATAGTAGTAATCTGATAAAGCAGCTCCTCCTCTGTGATGTCAGTTAGTCACACAACCGCCACCGAGGGATACACCCACCAAGAGCCGAGTATAAATACAGCGCCCTACTAGCTCTGGCTAACTTGACTGAGTGCTGGAGGCAGGGACTCTGCTCTGCTGAGCAGCTCGGCTTTACATGGTGAATTAGCAGTTAAAACACTGTAGTTTTCGCTGACGTTGTAATACTTGTGAGACTGTGATATTTGCATGCTTGTTCTGACATGCACTGTGAACCTGGACCACAATAATTCTGCGGTAATAACATAGTGAGGAACTGACGGTAGAGGCGGTCTTTAGACTACACTTTCAGCATGATGGATAAAACAGACTGAGAAAAGTGAAGGAGCAGGATGGAGCCCTGTTATAGAAATAGTTTATTGATGAAGTCTGCCTATATTTCCACGTATAAACGATTGACTCACCACACTGAAGCGTTCTGAGATGATCTGTGTCCAGGTGGATTTTCTTCCTCCTGAGCTGACTTGGGGTCCAATACAAAAGGACGTATCCTACACTCTGCCATTTTATTAGTGCTATCAATGCCTTACGGTGAAGTTTTGGCAAACAGCAAACTAGCTCGGTCTGCTCCATTCAATGTGGCGATTTTGTAAATACTGCCATGCTGCAAAAACCACCCCCTGGCTCTACCCCCTCCGCCCCTCTGATAGAACTGACCAATCAGAGCACAAAGGGCTGTGACGTTGCGAGGTTACTGGAGGTCATTCTGGAAACAGAGCATTTCAACGAGATCTTCAGAATGGCCAAAACTGAGGATATTGAGAACGCTATTGTGAGGCAATGAAGGAACTAAATGACTTGTACTGAGGGCAGAAATGCTTTACAGGCATTCTAGTCTGGCATAGTGAAAAGGACAAACAAGCATGATATGTCCCCTTTAATGTTTTAACTTAAACAACCAGTAAAGTGTCCTGAGTTTTAGGTGAGTCAACAATGGCTGGCTGTTAGACCTTCCCCAGAGGTATATAAGATCAGTTTTATATGTAAGGATGGGCCGATCACCGATCACTGATCTCTGATCACCCATCACCCACCTTCCAAAATTAAGGAAATCGGCCTAGTAGTGTTAAAAAAAATTGGTCGATCGGCCAGCTGACTGATCAGTTTTATTATCATTACTGGGTTTTGAATATAAAATGTATGAGAGATTATTTTGTACCCCTTTACAGCACTTTGGTCAACTGAGGTTGTTTTTTAAACGTGCTTTGCAAATAAACTTTGACTTGACTTGACTTGACTAACTGTCGTCTGGACAACAGTCAGTCAGCAGTCGAAACCATAAACGTGTCTGACTGAACCAGACTAAGAGCATCAGCTGATGAGAGTTTGACATCATTGGTTTGCAGTATTCTCCTTTTTCACTGTGTTCTACTTTAATGAGATGGTGAACTTTGAGTTTTTGTAACCATGAGCCATAGTCATCACACTGAAGGAAATAAATGCTGAAATATTTCACTCTATGTGTACAGAATCTATAAATGAAATGAAATAAATGAGCTCTTCATCATAGTCTGATAATTAAAATGTACCTGTATATACACATATACACTCCCTTGAACAGCTGCCACCTTTGTAATTTGAGTTTCCTCATAGCAGTTGCCTCATAATGTGCAATCAGCCCATACTTCTTAAAGCGTCTGTACTCAAAGAGGGATCATCTCTCACTTCTGTGTGTTTGCTGGGTTGATTTCTGACAGGATGAGTCAGTCGGCCCATCAGAGGATCCTGCAGAAGAGGAACTGCCTTGTCTACCTCCAGGCCTCTGTAAGCTAACCTTTCTGTCTTTATGTACAGTGTTTATGCATTCATGCATCAGACTCCCCTTGAAGAGCTTGATGGTAATGGCACTGGTTTAAAGTTTTATGAACTGAATGAATAAATAGGATGGTTGATTAATCAGGGAGATCATCTCAGCTACCTCCACACTGCTGTCAGTAATTCAGTCTGCCAACTACACACTGTAAACATGTGTACACTAAGTGTGCGGCAGCTGCTTGATGTTAAAATCAGGGGAATAAACTCAAGGCTTTAACAGTTTTAAATGCAACATTAAAACTGCACAGCGCACCTGGAGGAGGGATGCTTCCTGGGGTAGATGTAGTGAAACACCTGACGTCATCTTCCCACTCCTCTGCTCTCTCTAAATGTTTGTATTGTTGTTCCCAGCGGATGGAGAGGCGGTGGAGCTGCTCTGGCAGCTGCGAGCACAGCGTCGCCAGGCTTCCCCTGAGCTCCCTGAGACAGTGACCCGTCTCACGGCCGCTGACGGCAGCCTCCTCTACCTGGTGGGCACAGCGCACTTCAGCGACAGCAGCAAGAAGGATGTGGCCACGGTGAGCCAGTGGAAACGGTTTATGCAGAAACTTTGCCAGAGTCACTGCCTGTGGAATGTGATGTGCTGATGGTCAGAGAGACTGAGTATCTGCTGTCATGTGGCTGGCATTATTCTTTCTGATCCTTTCCTCTGCCTGCTGCTCTCTGCCTCTCTCTCTGGCTCTGTCCAACATACCCACTGCTCTCTCTCTCCCTCACGCAGACGATCCGAGCCGTGCAGCCAGATGTGGTAGTGGTGGAGCTGTGCCAGTACAGGGTGTCTATGCTAAGGATGGACGAGAATACACTGCTGAAGGAAGCCAAAGACATCAACCTGGAGAAGGTCCAGCAGGCCATCAAACAGGTCAGGATTACAGGAGGAAGACAGGGAGCTTTGGCAGAGGTGTTGAAAGCAGAAAAAGCCCAAAGGATGTAGGACTGCGTCTTCATGCAGTCAATATTAGAGTTAAGGTCAATTTTCAGTTTCTGAAATATTCAGAATAACTTGTTCACATGCGTGAGCAGACAGGGTTATTCCTGTTTACATGGTATCCTGATCAAAACAGAGACGCATGGACAACATTAAAGCACGGAGAACGTCATGACGCAACGCATGTCATTTCTGCTTCTTTTTCCTGTACTAGCAACAACAGAAATAGCAGCAGCAGCAGCAGCATGGTGGACTTCCTGTATTAAAAAAACAAAATTCCTTGTGAACGGAACATGTGCAGAATAAAAATGAATGTTCCTTTGGATGACCAAATACTCAGGTTAAAAAAGGAGGAGCCCAGGGGGGATTTTCAGGTTATTAAAAAACGGAATATGAGCATAATCTGTTTTTTACAGAGGGTTATTGGTGTTTACATGGCTGTGTGCAACTGAGTTATTGCTGCTATTCTGAATATGAAAGGGTTAATGGCTGCATGTTAACGTAGCCAGTGAGGCGCTGAGACTACTCCAGAGTGATGGGCAGGCATACAGTCGTGTCCCGTGATGGGAGAAACATTGAAGAGTAGTACATCATGCTCTCATTGCTGATGGAGAAAAGAATATCTGATCGTTTAAAAACAGGATTAAGGAGCTCTTGGCCTGCATTTTGTATTTGTCCTTCTGGGTTTCTGCTTTAATGAAACTAAAATCCTCTGGTGCTGTCAGTGCACACAGCTCCTTAGATTTCGAGAATCAGCTCTGAATGCCTCTGTCTGCTCTCTGTGCTGGTCAGAACGGCCTGATGTCTGGCCTGATGCAGATTCTCCTGCTCAAAGTGTCGGCTCACATCACGGAGCAGCTGGGCATGGCTCCAGGAGGAGAGTTTAGGGAGGCCTTCAAAGAGGTAAAACACACATACACACACACACTCACATACAGAGTACAAAAACTCAAACTTCTTTTTGTGTGACTTCTTTGTGTCTCTTTCTCTGCAGGCTGGACAGGTGCCATTCTGTAAATTCCACCTCGGGGACCGGCCCATCCCTGTGACGTTCAAAAGGGCCATCGCTGCTCTCAGTCTGTGGCAGAAGGCTCGTCTGGCATGGGGGCTCTGTTTTCTGTCAGACCCAATCAGGTACAGGCTTATCTCTGCCATTTTTAGTCATCCCACAAACTGAATTATGATACAGTTTCTGGGAATATTTCACTGTAGACGGCACAGGAGCTTTAACGCACTGTGGATGCACAATCCAGGAGTCATTGCTCACCCAAAAGTAGATTTTACTGAATCTGAGGGTGATGATCTGCTTAATGAGCTGCCTGGGTCCAGAACTCAGTGCGCTCCCTGTGTTAGAGATCTCTGCTTGGTGTGAACAGAGGGTAGAAGGTATACAGGCTGATGAAATGTGGAGAAAGTACAGTGTCCGTGTGTGTAAGCAGCATGGCCGTCTGTCTGTCTGTTCTTCTGTTTAGAAGAAGGGAACATGCACCCCCATGTGTTACAGTGAACATGAAGCTCTGCCACTGTTTTAAGCTGCCTGTGTGTGTGTGTGTGTGTGTGTGTGTGTGTGTGTGTGTGTGTGTGTGTGTGTGTGTGTGTGTGTGTGTGTGTGTGTGTGTGTGTGTGTGTGTGTAAGCTCTAAGTGAAAGCTTTTTGCTTTAAGTGACTGCTTCTCCATCCTCTGACATCTCATGGAGCTGAACACGGAGCTCACAAATAGCTGTCACAGCTCAAAAATGTGTTTTGAAAGCCTGTTTTCTGGGTGATTGGCACAGCCTCTAAAAGTCTCCTAAAGCTCAGCACTAAATGCAGCTGTGTCCTGATTCAGGGCCTCAATCCTCTGCATTTTTTATCAGAAGAGGGAAAGGATAGCAGGAGGGAAGGGTCTCAGAGTCTCCTCAAAACTTAAACCGAAGTATGTTTAAAGAGTCTGAACAAATGCTTTCACTTAACTTGATTAACTATTTAAAGCTGGGAGTGTTTTACCATAAATTACGCTGTTAATATCATTCTGCCAAAACTATGACCATACACAGCACTGCACATAAAGTCGTTTGGAAGTAAACTGTTTTGAAAAAGAACGAGTCATTCCCACGTTTTCACCGCTGACCTGTTGGACTGTGTGTGGTGTTTCAGCAAAGAGGACGTGGAGAAGTGCAAACAGAAGGACCTGCTGGAGCAGACCATGTCAGAGATGATCGGAGAGTTTCCTGCGCTCCATCAGACCATCGTGGCTGAACGAGACATCTACCTCACACACACGCTCCGCCAGGCTACCCGCTGTGTGGAGACCCCTAATAATGCCCAGAGTACGTATGGCTGTTCAGTCAGCTAGACCATGATGGGAACGTCTGACAGGGAGCATGATGTCTCACTGAACATGATGCTGTCTGATCCCTAAAACTATGTACTGAAAGCCATCATGTAATGATTCTTTACTTTAAAATGCTTCACAGGTGTTGTTCTCCTTAGAAAAATATCCAGTTTAAGTTAACAGTTAAGTTATGAGCCACATTCACCTGACCAATCCAGAAAAATGTCTCATTTCAAGTTTTTTAAAGACAAAATGAGGTCTGAATTTCTTGTAAGAAGTTAAAAAAATCTGTCAGTGGGGTATGGAAAAGGAAGTTTTCTTGTAGTCAGACAAAAATACAAGAAACCCGACAAACACATTATTTTTGCCCCACTAGCAAATATTTTTACTTGTTACAAGCAAATCAGCCTTGATTTTGTCTCTTACTATCATGAAATAAGGCAAGTTTCTGGCCTGGCCAGGTGACTGTGGCTCACATCAAGCATTTTTACTAAAAATAAGACAAAAACACATGCTTGTATTTCAGTTTTTGCAATGGAGACTCCAAAACACCAGTATGAGCAGAACGAGAGCTCCAGGCATGAGAGAGAGATCATACAACACAAAACCTTTCCACTGATCTTCTGTTTTTTACTGATCCGCAGACCTCACCTGCTGCTCGTGGGGTTTATATGAATGTTTTGAGCCTTGCACCAGATATCGTATTCACATCAGCGGTTGAAACGCTCCAGTGTGTGAACTCACACACCAGAATGTAAATCAGATTATTTTATAGGAGTCACTTATTTCCTGGAAGACTTTAAAGTGATACTCCGGGATGGAACAAGTTGGGTTCTATCACAAGGTTTAGGGCAGAAATGACCCCTACAGCAGTGTTTTTGTGCAGCAGAAGCCCAGGGCGCTCACACCAAACACCCCCTCCCTGCTCCTCTTCCGGTTTCTTCTGCACTCAGACATCATCGTGTCGTAAAACAGAGCTACCTCCGCTGCAGAGCAACAGCTGGCTACGAGGCGCTCGCCACTTAGTGTATCAGTCGCGCAGCGTGCGAGATATAAACAAACGCAGGTAGTCTGCCAGGACGAAGAAACACGATGAGAACTAGAGCCTTATTTAGCGGTGTTTTTGTGTGTAAGTAACGCGCTGAAAATTCTCTAAATAAAGCGTGAATGCAGACAGATATCAGATTTTTTGGGTGGGAGTCCGTTTATTTGTGTTTTTGGTCAAGTAAAATATGGCCCCGTCTGAGTGCAGAGGAAACCGGCAGAGGAGCAGGGAGCGGGTGTTTGGAGCGAGCGCTCTGGGCTTCTGCTGCACAAAAACACTGCTGTAGGGGTAATTTCTGCACTGAACCTTGTGATAGGACCCAACTTGCTCCATCGCGGAGTATCACTTTAAGCTTCCTAATCCTGTTCTTTCCTCTTCAGTATATGTGTGTCTTATGTCTCTTGGTTGAAAAGTGCCTTGACACAGTTTAAAAGACACATGTTGTCAGCAGAAGTGAATATCCAACAGCCCACGGCTCCCAGACAGAGACAGGCGCAACAAGGAGACATAAACAGAAAATGAAATCTTAAGTTTTCCCATGATAGACAAATATTATCCGAGAAGTATCACAAAAGTCAGATTATCATTTCCTTCCATCAGATCACAGATGAGTGTGGTAACAAGGCAGGGATGACAGTGCAGTGTGGGTACCACAGAGACTGTTTATGTCAGCGCTGTGTCACACTCTTCTCAGTCACATTTTGACTGATTCACTGAAACACACAGCCTCTTCTTTTTTTAATGTTTTGAATTTCCCAGCATGCTTGTGTTAAAGGTGAGACCACAGCAGGCTCTGAGCGGGGAGTTTTCAGCAGAGCATTGTTCTGCAGACTTATTTCAGACCAGAATCAGGACAAGTTCTTCAGAGATAATGGTAGAAATCTTAGGACCTTAAGGTTTTTAATGTTAACACTGTGTGGTTTGTCCTCCTGTAGAAGTGCCTGCTGTGGTGGTGGGAGTTGTGGGGATGGGCCACGTCCCGGGGATAGAGAGAAACTGGGAGAAGCAGCTGAACATCAGTGAAATCATGAGGTAAGTTTGTGTCTTTGTAGCAGAATGTCCCCAGCAGAAATGTCCTGTCTGACTGCAGGATCTTGGTGTCTCTGTGTCTTCTTTAGCGTGGCACCACCGTCACGATTCAGCTGGGTGCTGCGCACGGTCTTTAAAGGCGTGATGATGGGAATGCTGGGTTACGCCTGCTACAGAGCCGGAGGAAGTCTAGGTCGAGTCCTGCTGTCTTCACCTGCTGTCCAGTCTTTACTGAAGACTCTGCGACCCCCTCCTGCATGACCCCACTGGCTCTCTAAGCCATCAGTGACGTGACCTTTGACCTATTCAAACAATGCATCTTTCACCAATTGCCTTACAAACAGGAAGTGAGGCTGGAGGTGAGGTTTCACCAGCCCACATGATGAACTTACAAGGACCTCAGGGGGACAGACGCCTCCCTCATCGTCTTCATGAGCCTGTAGACGCTGCAGTGCTGTACTGCCAAAGAAACCACGACAGTACTCTTTAATTCTTTCATATTTCAATCCTGCTATTTGTAAAGTTTACAAATACCAATGATTCCCTTTGACTAGATTTACATTTGCCTGGTCATTCCTTCAAAGCCCTCCAACACAGAGGCTGTTTGACAAGTAGGTGTAAGCCACATCTCCAGTCACCATGCCCAACATGACTGAGAGCTGTCTGTCTCACCCTGATCCCTTCCTCTGGTGAAAACCAGCAGTTTGATAAAAAGCCCATTCAGAGTCCGACACTTTGTCAGAGACTGTTTTGGATCTTTCTCTGTGTGCAGCCTACAGGAGGACAGACAGAGTCAGGGCCTGTGTCCACCAGCAGCTGGCACTGCAGCCTCCTCCAATTCAGACAATAAACAGAAAAGTTTACAACTTGTCATTGGATTAGACTAGAAACTGATGCCAAAAGTCACATTCCTTCTGATTTTTCATTGGTTGGTGAGGGGGAGGCGACATCGACATGCACAGTAATGTCAGAAGTTGAGCTGTCTACAGCACAGAGAGCTGTGGGTGCTGTGACCACTGATTGTATATAAACAAGCCACGTGCATTCACCTCCTCTCAGGAGGAGAGCAGTAAAGCTGAAAAAGAGCGAGAAACATACACTGCCTGGCCCCAAAAAAGTGGCCACCTTAGTTTAAGTAAGCAAATAGGGACGCGCCTCCTTTCGGATAATTAGTGCATGGGTGATTATCTTTTGGCTGGCAACAAGTTATTTAACCCCAACTGGTGCAATGAGCTGCTTCTTAATTCTCCAACAACCATGTGGAAAGACACATCCTGTGGTCGTGGAGAAGATGTTAGTCTGTTTGAGAAGGGTCAAACCATTGGCATGCAGCAAGCAGAGAAAATATCTAAGGAGCTTGCAGAAACTACTAGAACTGGGTTAAGAACTGTCCAAGGCTTTATTGAAAACTGGAAGGATAGTGGAGACCCATCGTCTTCCAGGAAGAAATGTGGCCAGAAAAAAATCCTGAATGATCGAGATTGGTGATCACTTTAACGTTTGGTGAAATCAAATGGAAGAAAAACGACAGTAGAACTCAGGGCTGTGTTTAATAGTGAAAGTAAGAGCATTTCCACACACACAATGTGAAGAGAACTCAAGGCTTTGGGACTGAACAGCTGTGTAGCTTTAAGAAAACCACTGATCAGTGAGGCTAACTGGAAAAAAGTCTTCACTTTGCTAGGGAGCATAAAGAATAGACACTAGAATAATGGAAGAAGGTCATGTGGTCTGATGAGTCCAGATTGACCCTGTTCCAGAGTGATGGGCCATCAGGGTAAGAAGAGAGGCAGATGAAATGATTACCCATCATGCCTAGTGCCTACTGTCCAAGCCTGTGGGGGTAGTCTATGATCTGGGGTTGCTGCAGCTGGTCAGGTCTAGGTTCAGCTAGCTCAAAGAATGAGATCAGCTGACTGCCTGAATATACTGAATGATCAGGTTATTCCAACAATGGATTTTCTCTTTCCTGATGACAATGCCCCAGGATTCATCAAGCTCAAAATGCGACAGAGTGGTTCAGGGAGCATGAGACATCATTTTCATACATGGATTGGCCCTCACAGAGTCCAGACCTTAACCCCATTGAGAATCTTTGGAATGTACTGGAGAAGGTTTTGTGCAGCTGTTAGACTCTACCATCACCAATGAAGATCTTGGTGAAAAATTAATACAACATTGGATGGAAATAAATCTTGTGACATTGCAGAAGCTTATCCAAACAATGCCAAAGGAAATGCGTGCTGTAGTCAAAGCTAGAGGCGGTCCAGTAAAATCTTAGAATGTGTGACCTTTTTGTTTTGGTGGTGACTTTTCTTTTTGCCAGGCAGTGTAATTTGGAGCTGGGATGAGTGAAGCGAGCTGTGGTTTGACGTCACTGCCCCTAGAATCAAATACCATTTTGACCAAACAAGGTGTGTCCAGTCTGTTGTGTTAGTGTTAGTCCCGTTCCCTTCTGCTCTGATAATCTGGTGCACACAGTGCTGCTGGCGCCTCATTGGTCAACACGGCTGTCAGTCATAATGTCATGTCATGTCCCCATTCAAGATTTTTTAAATCATTAAAACTAAACCCAGCATCTCCCCGAGGTGAGCACTCAGGTGCCCCATTTGTTACAGTAGATGAGTTTTGCTTCATGACTCACTAGTGGGAGATATGGCCTCACTTTTGGGGCAGCTGAATAAGAATGTGCTGCCAGAATAAAAAAAATGCTGTGAGTGGACACAGGCCCCAAAGGGCACAAAGAACATATATATATATATATATATATATATATATATATATATATATATATATATATATATATATATATATATATATATATATATATATATATATATATATACACACACATACACACACATGTAGTATTTATTGTGTGTGCATGGAGTGGAGCCCATGGTTGTGAGGTTGAAACGTCTGAATCTGAAAGCTCTCGAGCAGAAAACCTTGTGAAGAGTTAATATGTCATAAAAAACATAAACAGAGGTGAGGAATAGTTTTGCCCAGAGGATTTAAAAAAGTCTGCATGTTCATTAAAGTGGCCACATTAACAGACAAGTGCCTCATATTCCAGCATTAAGGGCTGGAGGTGAACTAAATGGAATGGTAAAAAAGTGTTAAATCCAGCTATCGAAATGTTAAATGCAAATGTGAAATAAGCTTACTTCCTTTAGTTTTATGAGGGGCATGTTTTTAAATACTGTTACCCTGAATATAGACCATGTTGTTTGCACGAGTCTTTAAAGAGACGGTACTACAGCCCGGTCAGTTCATGGCCTCTGAGATGTCTGACAGGCAGAGATTTGGTTTGAATGTGCCTGGTGATGCGTCAGTAATCTCATCTATGTTTTTGATTGTACCTCCAATATGAGGCACCTTCTTCTGCTGGCTTTAGCTGGCTCTATCTCTCAGTGGTTGATACTTGACACAGAAATATGCATCTCTAATGGAAAGCAATCTTTTAAACAAATCTCCTTGTGAGGAAATGTGTCACTCAGCACAGCAGCTGTTTGTTCATTTAGCATATATGCATCATTACAGCCAGTGTGGGTTTAAAATGAGATCAAAATAAAATTCTCCTGTCTCAAATTCAGGATGTCACTCGACTGTAAAACTCTTGTCACTGACATGTGTCACGGACTTGTTGGAGCTCCTCTAATGGTAATGGGACATGCAGAATGGCCAGACTTGGGGGTAAAGCCTTATACTGCTATCACTGCTGCCTTTGACCCTGTATCTACAGAGCAGAGTTTTTCATTGCACATGTTGAGATTAGCTCAACATACTTGCAGAAGATCCAGCCGCCTGATCGAGTATTTACATGAAGCAAGCGGTGAGCTATCAGAAAATTGCAGGTATTCTTAATTTGAGTTTATTTGTTTATATGTGTTCAAAATGGAGGGGATATTTTTACTGTATTTAATTTGTAAAAAGAACTAATATGGAACTTGAATGAACAAAGCAGTGCCATTTCACCTGAAATTTAACCGTTGACCCACATATTGAACCGACTCAGACTTACTGTCTTTCAGCTATAAGTCTATTGCATGAGTAATGGATAAGAATGTGAAAGCAGAAGGCACATACAGTCACAGCTCTGTCTTGATTCCCTGCCCACAACATTTTGAAAAGTGAGGAGTCTGTAAGAATGCCTGTATCAAAGTTTACATCTACTTCTCACACCTGTGTGGCGTTGTCATTGATGATAAGTCAAACATTAGAGCCCCACTTCTCCGATTTCACAATTTATTAAAATATTTTAATAAAGATTAACTTCATTCGCATTTGAAATGTTTCATCTTCTTTTTGACTGAGTTATGTTAGCTATGAGACGTTCTATAACTTCCAGTTTCAGACTTTCAAACACTTTGATTGTAACAATAACAGAAAAAGCTGTACATGAAGAGAAAATCAAGACATTTAATGAATAAATGACGTGCTATAGAATGAAGAACATGAAAATAGGAATTAAGAGAATCTTAAAAAAAGAGAAACAAAAAGTGAAAAATAGATTAAACTATGACTGTATGACTGTATGATGAATGGAGGTGGTCTCTGTGACCTCACCTACCTGTTTCTGACACAGAGCTTTGAAGCAAAACATCAGAGAACGCAGGCTTTGAGCGTTGACAAGAACAGCTAAGAGGTATCAGTCTGTCAATCAGCTGAGCTCTGCCTCTGATTGGGCAAACTGATGAGCTCTTTAGATTTTAACTGTTGTATAAGAAAAAAATCTTTTCAGCCTGTTGTGCATGTCGTTCGTTTCTGGTGTTGCTGCAGCCAGCCTCAAGTGGACACACCATAACGTGAAGTTTTTTGCACTTCTGCATTTTCTCAAACTATGAGACAGGACGATGCCGCTTGATGACATCATGATCCAGAAACAAACAAACAAAAATCCTATAAATTATTTCATTTGACAGCATCCTTAGAATCATTCATTTTCCATTCAAAGCAGCTCTGTGTATTTCTTTAATGAAACAAAATAAATGTTGACATATTTTGAGACAATCCTGGATATCATCAAAAATCAGCAACAAAGAACTACCCTTATTATGATTGATAGCGTGTAAAATGACAGTGATGGACGACATACAGCAGCACAATCTGTTATTTGCCAATAGTGTTATTATAGAAAAACAGACCATTGTTAAGACTCAATCCCCTTTTTCAGGCCTTGTGCCTTAGCCATTGGTCCCAACATTTTGAAATTTAACGACTAGACAAGTCATTTCGTAATGTATCACTGAACATTGAAAACAAATACCCACAAATAACTTTAGTTTTACTTATGGGTCATACTCATTGTAGCGGGTGGAGGACCAGCTACTCCATACATACTCTGTCAAATATCAGTATGTTTCGACAAAAATAATACTTGCGAATAAAAAGTAAATAAATAAATAAAACATTTTCTCATAAACATGCTAACTTAGACCACGGACTATGTAGACATAGCTTGATAATTTACACCTGAATAGTTCCGACCTCCCTCCTTGTTTCTCGTCGGACGGGTAATCCCGCGTGCAGTCTGTATCACAAACATCCGCTGTAGCCTGTGGATTATGAAAGCATGATCGGGCTCCAAACATCGTAGCTGCGCCTGGAGCTGACAGCAGGCAGATGGCCCTGGTTGGATGGCGTATTTAGCTCCTCGGTTTGAAGCCTTCCGCTTCCTCCTCCGAGGTGTGTCCACGTTCAGGTTCCTACACGCAGCAGGTATGGACGACATGGGTCCAGTACTAAGTCGGTCTCCGCTGGAGCGGCTCGACTTTGACAACCTCGCGCTGAGGAGGCTCCCCCTGGATCCGTCCGAGGAGGCGGTGGTGAGACAGGTGAAGGGAGCTTGTTTCTCCCGTGTGAAGCCACAGCCGCTGACCGAACCCCGGTTCGTGGCGGTGTCACATGAGGCTCTGGCTCTGCTGGGACTCGATGGGGAGGAGGTCTTAAACGACCCGCTTGGACCAGAGTATCTGAGCGGGTCCAAAGTAATGCCTGGATCCGAACCCGCTGCACACTGCTACTGCGGACACCAGTTCGGACAGTTTGCCGGGCAGCTGGGCGACGGCGCGGCCTGCTACCTGGGGGAGGTGAAGGTCCCGCCCGGGCAGGATCCCGAACTGCTGACGGAGAACCCGAGCGGCCGTTGGGAGATCCAAGTGAAGGGAGCTGGACTGACCCCTTATTCCAGGTACATGGAGTTGGTGCCAGGTTAAATAATAATCTACCAAGAAGTATTCATCCTGTATAGAAATGTTAGTTTGACATCTTTGACGTTTAATAAATCACAGATTAATTATGTACAGATATTTATATTAACATATTAACCGTCAACAAAGAGCTAGAATTTAGTGCGTCTTCTCTTTGTGTTGGTGCCTTTATCTTATTTTCACTCCTCCCTCTGAAAACAGGAGCTGAGCTCTATCTGAATAAAGGTTGTACGGGTGAATGAAGTGCTTCGTTTTGTTGTTGTAGACAGGCTGATGGCAGGAAGGTTCTGCGTTCCAGTATTAGAGAGTTCCTCTGCAGCGAGGTCATGTTCTTCCTTGGAATTCCCACCACCAGAGCTGGCTCTGTGGTCACCTCTGACAGCCAGGTCATACGGGACGTGTACTACAGTGGGCATCCTCGCCATGAGAGGTGCTCCGTGGTCCTCCGTATTGCCCCCACCTTCCTCAGGTGAGTGCAGGCTGTCACTTCCTGTCTCATGTGGATGCCTCAGGTCCTGGAGATGTTCACATCAAAAGTGTTTTATGTTTTTCTGAGCAGGTTTGGATCCTTTGAGATCTTCAAGCAGGCCGATGAGTTCACAGGCCGTCAGGGACCCAGCTATGGGCGGGATGAGATCAGAGGTCAGATGATGGATTATGTCATCGAAACGTTTTACCCAGAGATCCAGCAGAATTATCTAGACCGGGTGGAGAGGAACGTGGCTTTCTTCAGGGAGGTGAGACTGCAGAGTGGCTCTAAAACCTGAGTGAAAGCAGAAATGATCACAATCATGTGTGTGTGTGTCCTCAGCTGAGTTCCTCTGCTGGATTAAACCAAAACAAATGTACTGGAGTTAATCTTTAAAATAGGTTGCTGAAAGTAATTAAAGCTTAAAAAAATGATTAGATGAAGAAGAACTGAATCAACCCCGCTAATGTTGTTAACAATAAGTTGAAGGAATCAACTTTTCTGACCAGTTTCTGCTTCAAACTGCTAAACACATATCCGACACCAGGCAGGTTTTCTAATCCAGGTTTTCTTTCTTTAACAGTCTGAATCTGGATGAAGTTGATATAATGTAATTTGTCTCTGAAAAAACAGGTCTAAGGTAAACTGGATTACCTGACCCTGGAAACAGCTGTTTCCTGATAACACTGTAAAAGTACTGAGCCCAGAGATGTACATGGATCAGTAGGTAGTCTAATGAAGGCCTGAAGTTACAGTTTCAAGTCCAGGACATTTGGATGCTGTAATCCTGTTAAACTGTGGGTGCTTCAGTGCCTGTGCATGCTGAGTCACTGCGCCCTTTCCCTTACGCAGGATTAAGATATTAACAAGGCATTAAACACCAGACTGAGTCTTTAAAGGTTTCATCTTCTGATTACTACAACCTCCAATGTCTGATTCTGTCTCCTCGTGTCTGCAGGTGGTGCTGCGTACGGCTCGCCTTGTGGCTCAGTGGCAGTGTGTGGGATTCTGCCATGGAGTCCTGAACACGGACAATATGAGCATCCTGGGGCTCACTCTGGACTATGGTCCTTATGGCTTCATGGACAGGTCAGACATGACAACAGACATGGTGTTAAAACTTCATTTGAGGACTCCTCAATCAGGTCTTTAAACACAAGCAGCATGAAGCTCTGATAGGGGCAGATATTTTATCCCTCTTGCCCTTTTTCTACAGAGCTGGTGTTAGATCCAGGCCAGTGCCTGTCTTAGCACCAGTTCATTAGTGATGTTTGATACCACTGATTTCCTTTCCGACCCGATACTGAGTAAAATTCAGGCTGGTATCAGCGATACCGATTCGATACCGATACTTAGTGTAAAAACATGTGATGGGTCAGGTAAATCTAAAGAAAAAATAATTAGCGCATTTCAAATTATACCACTAACTTGAATTTGTCAGTACAATATATTATTAAATAAATAAATGTCCCGATGATTTCACAAGTTTGGCAATGCCTACATTTTGAATTATTTATTCAACAGTTAAAGAAAATTAGACAGGTTGTTAATTTATAATGGGTATATTTTATAGATTAAATGTTATCTTTTTTTTATGTTTTCTAGAAGATAGTTTTCTTAACTCAACATGACTGTTTTATTGCAACTGTTCTGTGTAATTTACTGACACCTGTTGTTTGTAATCCACTTCAAATAATCAATTCCTTAGGGAACCTTACCTGAATTAATCTAGGCTGTTTTGCCTATGTGAGATTATCTCCTTGACTCATGTATTATTACTCTAAATTAACTCATGCAGTTATTTATTGAAGCATGTGTTTATTTTTTTTACTTATTTCATAGCCATGTCTATTAATTGGAACAATAGCAACAGTGCTTAGCAACACTTAAAGCCCCACATTTTCTCCCTCTGTACCTGGATGGTGTCGGCCTGCAGCACTGAAGGATTTAGAGGTGTGTGTCTCACCCTAGCAGCACCTGACGCTGCACTCTTCTCCTCCTCTGTCCCCCTCATCATGAATGCCTCGTATTCTTGGTTGTGATTAAACCTGAGGTGTTTAATGAGGTTCGCTGTGTTGCCACAAGTCCTGACGTTTTTTCTTAAAATATCACAAACAGCGTCTTGGTTGTTTGTGGAGCCAAAATAGCTCCGCACATGACTTCTTTTGCACTTAACCATTCTGTCCTGTGACAGCGTAAAAGTGAGTGACAGGCTGAGCAGCATGCTGCTGCACTGACGCATTACGCACTTGTCTGGCGGAAGGAAAAGTAGTTCCGACAGAACGGCGTATCATTCAGATACGTCCTTAACAGTTTGGTGACTCACTGTGTTCCTGTTAATGATTTACAGGACCTCAAATGACTGAAGTATCAAAAGTATCGATATTATGGTTTTGGAATCGATTTTAGAGCACAGAGAGCTGGTATTGGAAGTATCGATATTTCAGTATTGATCAGCACATCACTACAGTTCACTGTGTTTCCACTGACAAAGCACCAGCTCCTGGTGCTATACTGGTGCTTAGCAAGCACCAACTCTTTGCTGGGCAAGATCAGATTGCTTACTACACCAGGGGCAGGGTCACCTTGACCAATGATCAGCAGTGGAAACAGACTTTTTTTTAATTATTATATTTATTTTTGCAAGTGGATAACAGTTTGATATACAGAGATATGCAAAATAAAAGAGAGTTTTGTGTATATCCTTTGCAGACCTCAATTTTTAAAGGTAGTCAAGGCAGTGGCATTGGGTAGAGTAGGGGGGTGCACATCTCACACAGTTACCATTTCTCCTCTTTAACTTAACTATCTACTTCAACAACCTTAAGTAAATATGATTCTGTAGGTATTAGATTCAACAATGATTTCAGTGTGAAATGTATTACATTTGAGTGTGCATCAGCCTGTCTAATAAATTGACAGCAGTTTTTAAGCCCAGCCAAAAAGGATAAACCTTTAAATTACACAAAAAACATGCGAGGCCTTTGGGAAATGTTGCTGTTGTAAACAACATTACCAAAGAGGAGTCATTGTTCACCAGATTTAGATAAGAAATTTTTCTCATGAAGAAAAATGGGTTAACATCAGTTCAGTTCAGTGAAGCATTTTAAGAAACAGGCACTTTGTTTTAGAAATGCTTTATTTTTCTTCATGTTTGGGTTTAAAATGTTCAATTTCAGCTCAGTGAAGCACTTAAAACACATTGTCTTTTTCTATATAACTGTGCTTTAAATAAAGACAAACATTTCTCTACAACTTAGTCTTGTTTAAATTTGGGTGCACCAGATTATGTGCTGGTGCACTTGAAAAAAAAGTCAGGTGCACCAGAGCAACCAATGCAAATGTTTGTCTGGAGCCCTGATAGAGGCTCAGAGGAGACGATTGAGCAGGATTATTCCTGTTAAAGCTGACATTTTATTTTTTAGGTAAATCCTGCAGACTGTACCTTTAAAGATCTTTGAACTATTTACAACCAGAGAGGGACAGTATGTGTATATTAGAGTGAGCCAGAAATATTGGTCCAGAGTTTAATAAACATGTCTTCCTGCAGTTATACACAGGAGGCATTTCTTTCCAAAATACCATTTCCTAAATCAATCCATTCCTGTACTGTGGGAGGTCCAGAAAGCCACTAGTGCCTTGTTATGGCTTTTTGACAAGCCCAACCCCAGATGCTGGACAGGTATTTATTAATAGGCTTAGCCTGAAGATCAACACTGCCCAGGAACAATGCAATAGACAATAAGGGCAAGTCAATATTATAATCATTACAGAAAACAGCCATTCTTACAAAGAGAAGCTGCTGAGCCAGTTGTCTGTTTCTTGGTTGGAGTTTTCCATTTAAAAGTTAAATTAGAGGCCCATTTCTAGATTTGACTGTAGTCCTCTATGTGAACAGTCCAGCTGCAGCTCACCCTGTAGCTCCAATCAGGGCAGCGCCATGAGTCCATGGAGGCACTTTGTACTGACAGAGATCTGCCAAGTGGAGCTCAGATGATAGCATACACACTAACATTTCTTTTACGTCTCAGGTTTGATCCAGACTTCATCTGCAACGCCTCTGACAACTCAGGCCGGTACTCGTACCAGGCCCAGCCGGCTATCTGCAGGTGGAACCTGGTGAAGCTGGCGGAGGCTCTGGCTCCAGAGCTGCCCCCTGACAGAGCCCAGGCGGTAATAGATGAGTACCTGGATCTCTACAACGGCTTCTACCTGCAGAACATGAGGAGGAAGCTGGGCCTGCTGAAGAAGGACGAGCCCGAGGACGAGATCCTGATCGCAGAGCTGCTGCAGACCATGCACAACACAGGTAACAAAGACTGAACACTCTGAGAGGGCAGGAAACCTTCAGACCTAATGAGTTTTTTACATTACCAACAGACACTCATATCATTCAGACACTGAATTCACCCATCAGCACAAAAAGAATGTGAGGGATTTCTGAGGTGAAGCCTTTTCATATTTCAGCTTTTTCTTCTATAAAGATGTAAGTTATTTGTTGTGGTGTCGTCACTTCAGTCACAAATGTGGCCTGTGCAGGCTGTTGTAGTACACAGTCAGAGCTGAGTGAGATGACACAAAGTCAGAGACCATGGTCTCAGACTGAGGAAGGATCAGGTTCAGCTGATCTGGAGCACCATGACCCTTGATGCTGTAACCCTCTCCGTCCTGCTGCAGGTGCTGACTTCACCAACACTTTCCGCAGCCTCAGTCAGATTTCCTGTCCCAAAGAGGGAGCAGGTGGTGAAGAGGAGGACCTGGTGAAGACAGCCACAGAGCTCCTGCTGCAGCAGTGTGCCTCTTTAGAGGAGCTGAAGGCTGCCAACAAACCCAGCATGGATCCACGGTGAGGAGGCTGAGCCCATTTGTCTCTAACTGAGACCAGAGCTGTGACCACAGGCCTGACTTCAAACTACGATGTTTTATAAAACCAGTATTCTCTGGTGTTTGTCTTTAAGTCATTCATCCAGAATTCAAAACAGCCACATTATTCTCTCATGTTTACAATACAAGAGCTGTTTTTCAAACCTCCTACTCCACTAGCAGTGATACTGATTTGGCTGAAATTCAGTCTGTAGTAGGCCGTCTGTGAAAACTTGTAAAATCTGCAGTATGCCAAATATCCCCGGATGTCCTACTGATCCAGGAACATTTATCAGTATACAACCAGACCAGACCAGTCTACCTGGCATACTGTTTCCCACAATGCACAGCTGTTTTTCTGTGCGGGTGGCAGGTTTTACTGGAATCTACTGGAATGACTCAGCGTCCTAACTACAACACATCAACACTAATGTCAGTGAGATAGAAGAGTGATGAAAAAGAAACAACAGTAAATCTGGTCACTTCTAGTCTGTAAGAGGTGTTTACTTCTACAGATTGATTTAAGTCTGTTAAAACCACTCATTCACTTTTTTTAAATCATACGTGGGTTAAATGGAAGAGGTTTTTCCATCAGCTGTAAAAATAAAGATGCCTTCCAGATTTATTTTTGATAAATGAGAAAACTTTTGTTGCAAGATTAAAAATCAAATAAGATGATTCTGTTGTGATACGATTGACAAAACAACTTAATTTCAAGATCTGCCAATAGTTTTTGAACATTTATAGCAAAGGCAAAAGAAAAATCAGCTCTAGCTCTGCTTTCAGAAACTGTAAACCAGAGTAGCATACTCCAAAACAGACCCAACAGAGCAGTCAGACCACAGACTACAGGCAAACACAGCAGGCAGCAAGCAGTGCCTACCACATACTGCATTCACATGGAATATGTACAGAGATCCACCAGTTTGATGAAGGCTTATCTATTAGCGCCACCTTTTGGACTGAACTGGTATTTTTTCCCCTCTGTGTGAAGTTACAGGAAGAGTGGACCTCTATCACAAGGTGTGGCGTGATGCCTGCTTCAGCCTCTGGGTGTCGCTAGAAAAAAGTTGTTTTTCCTCAGCATGTTGAGCTCTGAAATGAGCAGAGCACTGAGAAGCTTCTGGGGATGTGTCTGCTCAGTTCATGAGCAGCAGTGTTAGCCCTGAGAGCCTCAGATGGGGATTTGTATCACTGGTTAATCCTCAAATAAAAATCTAATGTTGAGGAATTAGAGTTAGAAAAGTAGATCTCTACTCGGTGACAGTGAATGTGACTTATTAATTCTGCTAGTTTTATTTTGCCTTGTTTGCCTGTGATGTCTCCACCAGCAGTCAAACCTGGACTGAATACTGTGGTAAAGGGTTGGTGATAATATCCCTCAAAATCACATCACACTGTTATAAGAAAATTTGCGATAGCAATATTTATGATAATGTGGGGAAAAACAAACAACTTAATATTAGTAATTGCTGCTTCTGAATGACAGCATTTTTATTGCGCACACAGTATAGAAGCCACTTTTCCAATCGTTTACTACTACTACACAAGCTTGAAATGTAAACATAGTTAGTAGGTCAGATCCAGAGGAAATCTGACGTTTTAGAGGAGGAAAAGTTAATCTTGCAGGAGAAAAACTTCATCCCTCTATATGACACAACACTTTCTATAAGGACACCACTGAAAGGAGAAGGCATGGATTGAGAATGCTGAAGTTTTGGGAGGACCAGATGAGCTTAACAAACTAATTAATTACCATGAAAGTACGTTGTCATGGTGTGATTCCTGTAGGAACATGTGGTTTTCCTGTGATCTTGTGATCTCGGGTATCCAGCTGCTATGGGTGCTGCCCTGTGCTGTGCTGTGCTGTGCTGCACGGTGCTCCAGAGACGCAGCCAGTATGAACTGGCACATGGCCAAAATCCACAGAACTGCGCTACACTCATGCTGTATGTGTGAATTAAGGATAATGCTGATACAAGGTGTGGACATTCAGCTCGACCGCACGTCCGTCATGGAGGCAAAAATTCCACGAACAATAACAAAGCTTTCACGTCCTCCTCATGTGTCCTCATTGCCTGGTTGTATTCAGCCGTGTGTTTCATCTCTAGGTGGTGGAACATGTCTGTGGTGTTGCCACCCTTCACTGTAACAGTTCTCCTGCACATTTTGCATTTAATGTGTTTTGCTGCGTGTCTGATCTTTGTTCAGCCAAACCACCTCCACATCACTGAGGTAGCTCCTCTTTTAGCCACTACAGCTTCATGTGAGGACGAAGTTGATGCTGCTGTTGGGCTTTGTTGTTTTGTACTCAACAGGGGGCACCAAATGTTATTGCGCCTCTGCACTGTAAATATCAGGAAATGACTAATTTATATCGTCAACAGAAATGATGCCGGTATTATTGTAGAAGGTATGATATGGCACACCCCTACTGTGGTATTCTTTCTGGTAAAGTTTCTCACCATTCTCTTTCCTGTCTGCTGACAGGGAGCTGGCCATGCTGCTCTCCATGGCTCAGAGCAACCCCACGCTGTTCCAGATGATCTCAGACCGGGCCACGGTAGCGAGGCAGTTAGACAAACTCAGCAAACTGAGAGACCTGATGGAGACGAGTGAGGAGGAGCTGAACACCAAACACAGAGAGGAGTGGAACCACTGGATCAGGCGGTACAGGTGAGAGTTTCAAGCTCACTGGAAGAGAAGAAAGGTGTTTTAAAACTGTGCCAGGGGTTTGCCCCCCTGTGGATTTAGAGAGGGGGAAAAGAATAATCAGAGACAGAAAAGGAAGGATGGTGGAGGGGCTGTGTGCACAGGAAGAGAGATTTTTGGGTGGAAGTGTGACAGATAGAGGGGGGGTCAGAGGACAGAGGAGGAAGCGTGGTTGTAGAGTCTGATGTTGCTCTTTTGCTGTGACTCTCTGAACACCGGCTGTTATCTCTCCTGCAGGGAGCGTCTGGGTCGGGAGCTGGAGGGGCAGAGTGATGTGCAGGAGGTGCAGGAGGAGAGGGTGAGAGCCATGGACAGCACCAACCCTCGGGTGGTGCTCAGGAACTACATTGCCCAGAATGCAATTGAGGCTGCAGAAAACGGAGACTTCTCTGAGGTGATTTTTTTTTTGAACTTCACACTGGTGAAGTTACTTTAAGATTTGTTCTTTATTTTATCATTGATTTGATAGTTCACAGGTAGAAAACAGAGAAATAACCTCTGTCCACAGAAAGGTCATCAAAAGGTTAAGACACTGCTATCCTTTTCCAAAGTATGAGAGGATATTTAGTATTTGGAGTATTTTGCCTTCAGTGGTGTCACATTGACACTTCAGCTCCCTGCAGCTTTTTGCTGTCTCATAAAGGTGCACAAACAGAGTGAAGGAGATGGATGTTACTGGTGGCTTCATGGTTGTTGAGTTTGGGATCTGCGGACTGCAAACCTCTCAACAGCACCGAGGGAACAAAATCCATAAATACAGACAGAGGACAGACTTTAAACACCACCATCTTCTGAAAATAGGGCTGCACTCATTAGTCCACATAATCCATTACATCCAATATAAAATTCATCAACATGAAATTTCAGTAGTCCATGTTAGGGCTGGACAATTAATTGGATTTTAATCGTGATTTCAATTTTGCCATCTGACAATCATAACAACAATATAATTGAAGAAAAACAATTAATATGCCACACAGTGTAGATGTATGTAAGTTCCTGTGCTTCATAGCTCTCCTGTGTTCCATGTGCAGCCACAGTGAGTGTGTGTGACTTATGTGTATCAGTAATACTGTATGTGCCACTTGCTGGTTCTTTAAAGTTGTGTTTAAATCAGTACTGAAGTTTTTGAATAAATGAATAATTGTGTATATTAATCGTGATTTCAATATCACTTAAAATAATCAGAATTCTTTTTTTTACCATAATCGCCCAGCCCTAGTCCATGTGTTGTACTGTTGTTTTTATTATTATACACTGAAATCAAATACTAGGCGGAAAATGCTGATCTGTACCTTCAGCATTTAACAGTTCACCAACAAAACAACAGAAACTAGAATGTCATAAAAATCTTCTTGTGCATCTTTAGCCCCATTTCCACCATGTGGTTCAGTTTAGCTTGCCTTGGCGCAGCACGCATTTTACAGTGTTTACACTGACTAATCCCGGGACAGATTTATTAGCAGGGTACACTGTTGTGCTGCTATGGCGTCACACTAATGTGTGCAGGATGCAGCTGTCAGCATCCTGCTTTCACACCTCCTACCACGAGGGGGCACAGTTTGCTGTGGTACCCAAACAGGACCAGGCTTACCCGAGCCAACCCGTACCAAACTGTACTGATCCAAACCAGACTGCTTGGTGGAAACAGGGCTTTTGACACCCAGTTCCCTGACGGACACATGTTTCTTATGGTCCGTATCAACAGGCCAAAGTATTTGATATAAACTAGAACTTTTATCAGTAAACAGTCAAACCCCTCTGTTTTCTATCTGTGACTTTTCAGGAATTCACTGAAGATCTTTAAACATTCACGAAGTCAGGCCCCTTTGAGGATCACCTGCAGATTATTAATGATGTGACTGACATGCTTAAAACCTGCTGCTCTTCAAAGATAATACTCTGATCATTTTTAGATTTAGTGGAGAAATATACATCAGGTTTTCTCAGAACACCCCCGCTCTATCAAAGAAAACACCCTGTTTTTAGTGATGGAGATGGATCATGATTTGTGAAACTGCGGGAAGGGAGATGGGATGACAATGGGCGACCACTGAACGGAGCGCTGCTTGGACAGACATGACTGTGAAGTTGTTTAACTTTTACCTGAGGGAAGCTGAGCCCTGTCTTTCTCTGTAACTCCCTCTATTCTACAAACTGACCCCTCCATTCAGCATCACTGCATCTGCTGATGAGCAACATGACAAACAAAATTACAGGATTAACAGGCTACAGCTCTAACAAACAATAGAACCAGACTGAAACAAAGCCTTTTTTGTCTTTTTGTTGTTTTTTTTTTAAATGAAAAAATATGATATAACTGAACAGCACCGTAGTGCACTGAAAACAGTTCTGTACAAGCATTTAAACTACATTTTTTAATTCTAATTGAACGGTTCAGCTTTCAATGTGAATGTAAACAAGTCTGCCTCCTTTAAAAATACAAAATGAAGTGATGAAACAGAAGAACAGCTGAAACCTCAATTCCAGGAGGCAAACAAGAGGTTACTTTTATCCAGATCTGATCAAATTAAAACAAAACTGGCTAGATCTCTTTGTCAGTTATATTTATTGTTTTCTGTAAAAGGTGGAAAAAAAATTGCAAATCAGATTTGTGAAAAAATCAGAGGTTTTGTTTTCAGGGCTTTTTGCCCAGCCCTACATTAAAGGAAGGAGAAATAATATAAAATCACATCACTGAGGGCTGTCTTACACAGGTTGAATTTTACAGGTGTACACTCTTAACCCTGACGATGTAGAACAGAGTCAAATGAGGTTTAAACACAAAATAGCCATGAGTAACAGACTACCTCAGAAACTAACAGATAGAATAGTCCACATCAAAAATAAGTTGTAGTTGGCAGACGTATCAAGGTCTTTTCTTCCAGTTTCGTAATGAAATCTCAAATCTCAGATTGTGAAGAGTCTCGTGTTTCTCAGCTTTCTGCAGATATTTCAGTTTCCCCTTTTTCTGTTCTGATAAACAAGCTGCTCTTTCTCTGCTCTAAGAACTATCATCTGTTAAACTCCTTCAGGATCCTCCTAAAAGCTGTGGTTTCACCTTTTCCTCACTGTCTCTCTGTTCTATCATCATTCTGCTCCAGGCTGCGCTGATCAGATTAATAAAGCTGTTTCGACTGAACGCATCTGACCTCCCCTCTGCAGGTCCAGAGGGTCCTCAAGGTCCTGAAGAAACCTTTCTCTGCACAGCCTGGCCTGGAGCTCCCCTCCTGGTCAGGAGGAGGTGGGGCGAGTGTGCAGGGAGAGAGGGATGAAGGAGAGGAGGCCCAGCAGGAGGCAGCATCTTCATCCACAGCCAGAGACCCTGTCCCCTACGACAGCCGGCCCCCCGCCTGGGCCAGCCAGATCTGTGTCACATGATCGTCGTAATAACTTCCCCGACTGCATACTGCCTGAACAAAGAGAGCTCCATGATCCTTTTTCTGTTTCTCAACAGCTCTCTGAAAGTTTGGCAGACGGCATCAGGGAAGTTAGCACGAGGCAGGACACCCTGTAGCTCACAGGCTGCAGCAAACAGACAGAGGAGGAGCTGAATCTGGCTCCACAGACACAACAAACACAACAAACACAACAAACACAACAAACACAACAAACACAGGCTGAGAGCCCATTATTTCTGCCACAACTCCACAATCCTGTGTGGTGGGACGGCAGGAGACACTGTTGGATGAATTGAAAGAGTTTATCCAGGTCAGGTCAATGAGTGAAATGAAAGATCTGTTTGTAGGAGGAGCCGCTCAGCTTCTCCTCTGTTTGTTTGATGCTCTGCTCTTAATGACGAGTCAGACAACAAGTCATACACTGACCTGTCTGACTCTGACACGCAGCAGGGGGTCCACCTCAACTTAAACCAAATACTGTGTGTGTGAGATAGAGTGTGTGTGTGTGTCAGTGACAGAGAAGTGATTGTTTTATTGTGCTTGCACTTGATCCTGTTAGCCGCAGTAGATTAACACGCACAATATTCACCCCTGCAGTTAAACTTTGCTCCACCCGCCGTCATGGCTCCACTCTAAAGTCACAGAGATGACTAACGTTTGTACAGAGACATGTTGAGTGTGTTCAACATGAAGTGGAAGAGATGGTGAGGGAAACACAGGACACATTGGAAGCTATAATTAGCTCTTTTATTGATTTTCACACTGATTGTTGTACAATGTGCCACAGATGCAGAGCTGATGTTTTAAGAAAGGGATTTTTCTTACAGAAAAGGAAAAAAGTTTGATTGTGACAGAATGAGCCTGATGTGGAGCCCTCCCTCCCTCAGTGTTAGCCTTAAAGTAACCCATTAAACTGAGCAAGCAGTGCAACCTGAGTCTGTTTGTTGTCTCATACCTGTCATACCTGCTTGTACACGTCACAGCTGGACTCCACCTCTCCATGTCGAAGTTGTGTAACAGAAATCTTGTGTTTTCTTCATACTGAGGACCTGCACACCACGCTCGGCTCACACCACGCTGGGCTCACACCAGGGTTTATCTACCACTGGTTTCCTTCTTCTGCTTCCTGCTGCGCGGGTTGCACTGTGCTGTTACCTCACGCAGCTGCACCCCGGGGCGTCAGTAACGCTCATGTCCCAGCATGCATCAGACATTTCCAACCTGCACAGACACCGCGGACACATCTCTCAGGGACCTTTACAGACACTCCGTAAAGCTGGGTCTGGCACTCCAGACCAGTCCCGGGTTACGCACATTACGCCAAGCTCCTCACCTTTAGCTGTCGGCCTCCAACGAGACTCGGGAGTGGCGTTTGGTGACCTCAGGGTGCGCCCTGAGCCGCTTACACACACACACACACACACACGCACGCACGCACGCACAGCTGCTGCGCAACCATCGAGGCTTCGCGCATAGGTGGATCTGGAACAATGGGTGTGTAGCGACAGAGGAGGCGAAACAACCAAACTAGACCCTCAGCAGGACTCTGTTTTTATTCATCTAACCAAATAAATATGACGAAGCGAGTCAGACCCGGGTATTACCGCCAGGAAGTCAACAAAACCGCGTGGGAAGTCCCGGAGCGGTACCGGGACCTGAGGCAGGTGGGGACCGGAGCGTACGGGACGGTTTGGTAAGTGGATCCTGGGATACCGAAACAGCTGTGATCACCGGTCCGCCTGCTGCTGCTGCTGTGGCTGTGTGTGTGCGTGTGTGTGTGTGGCATTTTAACAAAAGAAGACACGGAACAGATGGTTTCACACAGACCGCCATGTGCGAGCAGAACAAAAGAAAAAGTGAGCGCCCTTCTTAACACACACACACACACACACACACACACACACACACACACACACACACACACACACACTGTGTCTCTCACACACAGCTTGGCTGCGCTTCACTTCCTGATAGGATGGAGACTTTCTCACCTTCACCTCACTGCACCTCTCCCGTCATCTCGTCGGAGCTGGCGGTGTGTTATGGAGAACGGTGTGTGTGCTTGAGAGTGACATAGTGCGCTCTGCCAAGTTAACACTCACACTCACAACAATAAGAAGCAGCTTTCCAGGCACCTTTATGCGCCTCTCAGCGCTCCGAGCCTTTGTTATGAATGATTAACTCTGTGGGCGGAGAACAAAGTGCGCAGCTACTCAAAGCAACTTAATAACACATGAACAGGCCCGAGAGCAGAGCGGAGACGGAGCCCCCTGCTCCCGGACAAACACTGCACAGAGGAGCAGGGCAGGGGGCTGTGTGTGTGTGTGTGTGTGTGTGTGTGTGTGTGTGTGTGTGTGTGTGTGTGTGTGTGTGTGTGTGTGTGTGTGTGTGTGTGTCTCTCTAGGGGAGACCAGGGTAAACTGAGCCTTTGTCACCATGAGCCACTCATGCTGTCATCTAGGTTAGGGAAAGTGATGCAGAAGTGAAACAAACGAGTATCTCTTTGTTTCAGGGTGTTTCCTGTTAAATGAACAGTAACACATGAGAGTGAAGTGTTTCCAGGAGAGGACTGGTGTGTTCTGTTTGGGAGTCTGATGGTTTGGAATAATGTGACATGGATCAAAGAACATTTTATTGAAAAAAAAAAAAAAAACAAGAAAACATGATAGTTACTGTGACCACGAGTGATGAGGGAACGAAGGATAATGGGGGTCATTTTATGTGTTTCATCATTTTTTATAGTTTTTTAAACACAGAATACAAGAAAAACAGTTCCCCTTGCTCCTCATAGAATCTTAAGACTGGCATACTGCTTGATAAAGACAAAAACGAGAAGAAGAGAAAAGAAGAAGGAAAAATAAATAAATAAATAAATAAAAATAAATAAATAAATAAATAAATAAAAAACAATGTGCACATTGTTCTCCCTATAACATATCTGTCCAATGTCAAAATGATTCAAACTAATTGACCATTCAAGATACTGACACTGAAAGCCAAGCTGTAAGAGGGCTCCATGTTAAATCATACTGATCTAATTTGTCCAAGAGAGAGTATGTTACTCTTTCATAAGCTACTAACGGAGCCACAGTTATAAAGTAATTATCAGTTGATATTCAAACAAAAATGAGTTAAATGCAATCCATTTACATTTGATATGATCAACAGAATAATATATCAAACTGCACTCAGTCATTTCTCTCATGTTTAGGTCAATAGAATTTATTTTGTGAACAACCCTTTTTAGAGTGCGGCATTTTCTCTCATTTCACTGCAGCTCATTTTAGCCAGATAAACCCCTTGTTTTTAGATGTGTCAAAAATAATGCTTGAGATGCTTGTGGTGAGTGGAAGCTGCCAGAAAGTGTCTTGAAATAAGACGTTTGTCATACTTATACAAACTTAATGAGTGAGGAAGACTTTCCCCAATGAGATCTGAGTTTTCTGATGTGTGTGTTGAAATCGATCTTCAGTGTCTCTCTCAGAGATAGCATCATTTCCCTGCTCGCAGAGACTTTCCCAGATTAGATTACAATCTGGAGAAGTCTCTGCCCCAGATTAGATTATAATTTAGTTTACTATTTCCTCCTCTGGTCATTTAGCAGATCAGATGATGTTCTTAAATACAGAGTCCATCTCACATCCTCTGATATGTGTGTGTGTGTGTGTGTGTGTGTGTGTGTGTGTGTGTGTGTGTGTGTGTGTGTGTGTGTGTGTGTGTGTGTGTGTGTGTGTGTGTGTGTGTGTGTGTGTGTGTGTGTGTGTGTGTGTGTGTGTTTCCACTCTGTCCTCAGCTCTGCAGTAGATGTCAGGTCAGGGGGCAAAGTGGCCATCAAGAAGCTGTACAGGCCTTTCCAGTCGGAGCTGTTTGCCAAGCGATCCTTCAGAGAGCTGAAACTGCTCAAACACATGAAACATGAAAATGTGAGACATAACATACACACAGATTCACTATTTATTGTACATTTTATTTCATTTTCCCTGATTCATCTGGTTTGCTGTTTGGTATGAAGAATGTCTCTGTTGCAGGTGATTGGCCTGTTAGACGTGTTTACCGCCGACCTCTCTGTCGACATGTTCAACGACTTGTGAGTGCTCTTTATGGTGTTTGCTCTTGAAGGAAGCATTTGTCTTTCTTTCACCCGTGCACTAATCTCTACACACTCTGTGGAATCTGTTCTCCAAGCTTTTGATTTGCAGCTTGGGGAAATATTCTTATTCTGTGATTGTAGCCTGTCTGAGTGTTGACCAATTAGGAGGCAGGGTTTCTTTCTCTGTCTGATTAGATATCTGTATGAAGAGCAGCTATCAGTGTTTAGGACAGGGATGTCCAACTCGTGCCATGGAGGGCCAAGAGGCTGCAGGTTTTCTTTCCAACCAAGAACTCCACCAGCTGATTCCACTGATTAGTCCCTGCTCTCTGCTTGAAGGTGAGGTAATCAGTGGAATCAGCTGGTGGAGTTCTTGGTTGGAAAGAAAACCTGCAGCCTCTTGGCCCTCCATGGCACAAGTTGGACATCCCTGGTTTAGGATAAACATTCACACTGACACACTGATCTGTTGATGATGAGTCACTAAAGATAATCAGTGTTCAGATTTCCTGACGTACCTGAATGCATCAGGACCTCCAATCATTTAAAGCAGTTTTCTTCTCCTCTTGAGGACAGACCTATGGAAGCGTGTTGCATTCACTTAAAGAAAAAAAAAACTCAGGTTTTTCAGAGTAATTTATTATTCAGTTTCTTTCTTGTGGTAATTAATTTTGTTTTTCTGATTGATATTTTTTTATTGGTTTGTTTTTTGTTATAATTATTATATTGGTTTGTTTTTTTGTTATAATTATTTATGTTTTTATGAGTAATTTTTTTTCTGTTTTCAGATTACTTTTTCCGTTTTTTCTGAGTATTTTTTTCCTGAAGTATCGAGATATAAAATCAGGAGGAAAAAATTACCACGAAAAACAGCAGATTGAGGTTCTCTCGGGATTTCGAAGTATCTCGATACTTCAGGAAAAAATTACTCTGAAAAACAGGAAAAAAGTAATCTGAAAACAGAAAAGATAACTCACAAAAACAGAAATAATTATAACAAAAAACAAACAAATAAAAAAAATTATCAGAAAAACAAAATTAATTACCATAAAAAACAAACTGAAGAATAAATTACTCTGAAAAACCTGTTGTTGTTGTTTTCTTCAAGTGAATGCAACACGCTTCCGTACTGACCTGACAAAGCCTGACTTCAGACTGATCTGCATTGTGATGTTGTTATTTATCAAACTGAAGAGATGTTAATCAGAAGAAAATCAGTTTGTGTTTGAGCTTCATTCACTGAAGGAAGACAGATAGAAGCCTCTTACTGTTAACACCCAGACTCAGCACTCACACATGAATGGGCTCCTCTGGCATGTGTGATGTAATGTAACTGTGGGATACTCAGTGAACAAGTAGTCGTCCTTCTCAAAAAGCATATGCAGCCATGAAAACAAAGCTGGGAGACTACCTGCAGCACGTTTTTGTGTCTTACAAAACCGCTTCTGTCATGTGGGTTTTGCATCTCACCTGCAGCTACCTGGTGATGCCGTTCATGGGGACAGATCTGGGGAAGCTGATGAAGTTGCAGCGACTGTCCGAGGAAAAAATCCAGTATTTGGTTTATCAGACGCTCAAAGGGCTGAAGGTAGAGAGATTTTCTTCTCCTCTTTCTTGGTACCTCAGTGAACGTCATGACTTCACTGATGAAGGTTAACTCTGCTCTGTTTGACAGTACATTCATTCTGCTGGGATCATTCACAGGGTAAGTCTGCTCTCCTCGTGCCTGTAAGAAGACAAAGACTGACTTCTCTTTCAAACATGGTCATTTTTCTATAACTTGATGGTTTGATTCTTTTTGTTGCTTCATTGTTCACATCAACTCTGCAGGATCTAAAACCAGGAAACCTCGCTGTCAACCAAGACTGTGAGCTCAAGGTACAGACAACCCCCCATGACCCCAACAAACACAATGCATCATGATTCTGATCACGCCAGCTTGTTTGCTTTATGGAGTTATGACCCTGACAGGAAAACTTGAATGTTAATGTCACACATGAACTGGACTTCCTCTGCTGGCTCTGTGTCCTCCTTTGGTCCCTGCAGACTCATTAGCAGAGCCGTTAACTGGCTGTGAGCAGATGTAAATGTGCCTAACTCTGTTTCATCTGGTGTCCCGTCAGATCTTGGACTTCGGTCTGGCTCGGCAGGCGGACAGCGAGATGACGGGTTACGTGGTGACTCGCTGGTACAGAGCCCCGGAGGTCATTCTGAGCTGGATGCGCTACACTCAGACAGGTAATGAAGAGCTAATGGAAGGGAAAGTCGCTCTCATGTAGTCTTCTTTCATCTCTGTGTCACGTCAGGTGCTTCCCATTAGCACTGGGCCCTGGCTACACCCTGTGATGGAGCATGAATCAGAGGTTTTAATGTTCTCGTTTGCCCCAGACTCAGAGTTTCTGCTTCAGCATGTGATTACTACTTCCCTGAACAACCTTTACATCCAACAAGCAGCTTTTCTGCTCTTGTTGGACTTCTTGTTAGACTTTGACCTTCTGGGTGGAGTTCATCTCCTGTAGTTGAAAGTTCCCAGGGTGTAAGGGTGAAAATAATCCGCATTTTTAAAAACTGTAGTTATAATGGGACTCAGTGGGACAATTCCGTCCCCTGTTTACTGTGAAGGGTAGTAAATGAAGAATCTGGCACTGAAAAAATTGCACCAAACGCAGTTTTCTCACTCATCTTCTGTATACTGTCAGGGTCTAATACAGTTCATAATAGTCCCCCCTTTTTCTTATTTGTTTGTGGTGTTCCGTATGCTAGATCCAATAGGCTGGTCTGTGAGTGAGAGTGACAGGAGCGCATATGAGACTTAACAAGATTTCCATCTAAGCTGTCAGTCTTACATTGGATGTTGAACGGTGCACATGGTTCCCTTGGTTGTGTGAAGTACTTCCCACCCACACACATCCAGACAGAGTTAAGTCTTCAAAAGATCCCAAGCACTACAATACTTTAGTCTCATCTCAAATAATACCCTAGCCCTCCAACATTTATTAAATGGAAAATAACTCATTATGTATGTTTTTTTTTTTTCAAATAAAAAGTGACACCATGTTATCATAGGCACTTAAGGCGTTAAAATTATAAAAAATAAATAAATAAAATTTTGCTGTTTTTTGACTAGGATTCAAGTTAATTCAACAATTAAATGATCTGAGCAAAAAAGTAGGAAAAAAATGTTAATTTGTTATATTTTTATAGTAATTTTTGGTACAGGACATTCTTGGGTTAGTAAGTTAAAGCAAACCACAAGGGTTCAACACTGCTACGCTTTTCTTTGTTGTCATATTAAACACCATGGGCTCTAATTTCGTAGACCAGGCGCAAGCGCAGGCGCACCTGCCCTGCGCTGGCCTTCGCCGTGCAGACAGGGCGTGACCGGTGCACTTTGCAAGTTTTCCTGCAGCGCCAAGAGAGACGCAGTCAAGGCGCAGAGAGGCGCAGATTAGCGCGTCCACGCCTCCCTCCGCACAAATGGCAGAGAGGGAGGAGAAAAGCCGTGAGTGGGTTTAACACAGCTGAGCGCTGTTTTCACCAATCAAATAAGCGCCTCTCCTCGCCTTTAAATGCGCTGCGGCCGAGGCGCAGCGTCTGATTGGTCTGAGTGATCCCCAGCACCTCGGAAACAGTGCTGGTAGGGGAGACGGTCAGAGCCGCTGTCCCTGCTGCAGGAGAATGGACAGCGGGGCACATCGGAGGACACGAAGTGTGTCACAGTGTGGGCCAGCTCCTGGGACAGATGTAATCTGTTCCTTTGTCATTAATAGGAGTACAAAATGAAGAGACAGTTACACAGCTGGCTTATCCATTCAGAATACTTTTGATCCACCTGCACTCCTGGTTTGTCATCACCAAATAACAGAACCTGATATGATATACTGTATACTATATACGGTGATATACTGTATACGGTGATATACTGTATACGGTGATATACTGTATACTCTCCCAGTGTCTCCACCTCATCCTCCTTACAACAATGTACTCCATCTTTTTAGATCACGTTAAAAATAAAGACTAAAACAGAGAAATATGGGAAATCACGGGTAAATCCTGAGTGACATACATTTATTTTGTCTCTTTTTTCGTCGTCTTTTCTCTCCCTCTTTTCTTTGAATTAAATGAAATGAGAGAACCAGATATATACTCAGTATCAGATGTTAAGGCTGTTTATTGTTTAATTGTAAGATGTGCATCAAACTTCCAGCTGCCGTCAGGTTAACTTTCCATTATGACAAACGGCTTTAATCTGACATCAGATGTGACGGGACAGTTAATATAGATATAAATGTATATGCTGGTTCAGACGGTTACATTAAATAGTGATTACTGTGATTGTTTATTGCATTAAAATGTGCCTGACACTCTGGAAACCTGCCTCTGGGGCTTTGATGACATGCGCGCACATGTGCGCCTGTCACCAAATTACAGCTGCGGAGGGTGCGCTCCACTTTGCGGCGAGAATAGACCAGGTTGGAGCTGGCGAGCTTTCAACGCACTTTCTGCACTGTTTTTGGCACAAAATTGTCACTGCGCCAACATGAATCTGCTGACACCTCCCCCTGGTGCGCCGTGAACTCCCCCTGGCGCGCCATCACACCCATCTCTACGCAGACGGTCTACCAAATTGTCAAATTGGCGGCGCACGGCGGTGCACTGCATTAAATTAACACTGCGCGGGGTGCACCAGGCTTTCGCCCCCTGCGCTGCACCACGAAATTAGAGTCCCATGTGTTAAACGGGCTGTGAGGACTATCAGTTTGAAGTGGACTATAGCGCCACCTTTTGGGAGTCTCATGCACACTGTCACAATGACATGACTTATTGATAGACTCTCAAGTTTGAACAGACCACTGCAGAATAACTGTTGACTGTTGGCTGGAGTGAACATAAGCACAAACAGATTAACCTTGTTTTGCCTTGGTCTTTAGCCTGTGTTTCAGCCTTTGGCTCATGTTGTAGCCTTTAGCTCGTGCTTTAGCCTTTAGCTTGTGTTTAAGTCTTTAGCTTGTATTTAAATCTTCAGCTTGTGTTTAAGCCTTTATAGCTTGTGTTTTAGTCTTTAGTTTGTGTTTTAGCCTTTGGCATGTGTTTTATCTTTTATCCCATGTTTTAGCCTTTAGCCTGTGTTGTAGTCTTTAGCTCATTCTCTGTCTCTCTCCTGTTTATCTTTCTTCTCTTCTTCTGTCCTTTTTCTGTCTGACAGTTTGGCTCCAGTATCCACCATCACTACAAAATTAATCACAGAAATCATTTTCAGCAGAGAAAAACACATATCTCTCTTCTGACTTCTTAACTTCATCAGTTGGTGTAGTGTCATTATAGAGACTTAGATGTGCTGTAAATCATTTTGGTCCTGCTCAACCCAATCAGGAAGCTAAGAAGCAGAATTTAGTAATAATCTATATTGGTGCTGATAATCTCATTTTAAAGTGTGGATTAGGATCAAGCAGAAGGGAGCCTTTTGCAAGATCACTTAGAAACTCCTCACAGTCCCCTTTAATGTGTTAAAAGGTGCTTTTTCAGATGTAATGCTTCAGTTTATCCACCAGGTGATGGTCTCTCCACAGCAGGCGCTCTGACAGTGATCAGCTTCTCTCCACAGGCTCCTGATGTCCTGCACCTGTACACTCAGATTGTCTGAGAGAGGGACAGCGTTATTCTTTATCTTCTTGTTGTGTTTCTTCCTCAGTGGATATCTGGTCTGTGGGCTGCATCATGGCAGAGATGCTGCAGGGAAAACCGCTCTTTAAAGGCAGTGACCGTGTCCTTTACTACGACCCAGGCAAAAACAAGACACATTTGACTCTAGGCTGAGTGGTGTTGAGTTTATTACCACAGGTATAAAAGACAGTATATAAAAGTAGTAAAAAAGTAAGGCATGGTCAGTCAGAGCTGTCAGAGCAGCTGGCTGAGTGGATAATGTTTGGAGAGTGTTTCAGAGTGTGGAGCACATTAACTATAACAATAATATTTGTTTATAATGCACAAGTTAGACAGGCAGATCATAAAAAGGTGGTTTTCACTCAGCTTTATATTAAATTCATAAAATATTCATAAGACTGTTCTTATATCAGTAAATGTTTCACTGTTTGACCCTTGACCCCTGCGTCAGACCTGGATCAGCTGTCAGAGATCATGAAGATCACAGGAACCCCGACTCAGGAGTTTATATCCAAACTGGAATCTGAAGATGTGAGTAACAGATCCACCCTCTGATGAAAAGTCCTGTCAGTGTTAACATGGTGCATTCATTCATTTTCTCAGGCCAAAGGCTACATCAGAAGTCTTCCTAAAGTGGAGAAGAAAGACCTCCAGAAGATGTTCTCCTCAGCGAATCCACAAGGTGAGACCTGCTCAGTCTGATCTGTTTCCAGTCCCACTCTCAAAGCGGCCCGAGTTCACTGATCCGTCCTCTGCTCATCCTCAGCCGTGTCTGTGCTGGAGCACATGTTGCTGCTGGATCCAGAGGAGAGGGTGATGGCTGCAGAGGCCCTGACACTGCCGTACTTCGCAGAGTTCAGAGAACCAGAGGAGGAGACTGAAGCGCAGCCATACGACCACACGATAGATAACAGCGAGCTGTCACTTAGTCAGTGGAAACGTAAGGATCTAGTTTCATCATTTCTCCTTTGTTTGCTCAGGGGGCAATCAGCATATCAGGGACAACGTGCAGCTGGATTTGTTCTTATTGAAAATCACATGAAACTCTGAGGTGGAGTTTGGGTTCAGTTTCAGGGTTCACAGAAACCAGGGTGGTGTGAGTTTTGCAGAGACAGGGTGATGGTGTTTTCCAGCCTCACACTCAGAAGCTGAACACTCAGCTGCAGATCCTCATCTGTCAGCATTTCTTCAGAGAGTGATCTGTGGCATCTGTAAGCTTCAACATGTTCAAACATGAGAGTCTCTTTCATCAGTCCACAGTGTAAAGCTCCTAAGAGAGCTCTTTTTGTCTTCTTTAAGTAAAGGGATGAAGCAGACTCCCAGGTTCCCCCCTGTCAGCTCTGACCTGTAGTAGCAGCCCCTGGTATCAAAGATCTTTATTTCTTCTCTGAGCTATGTGAAATGAGAAAAACACACGAGAAAAATTGACTCAGTTGTACATTTTTTTAATTTTCACACATATACATATATATATATATATATATATATATATATATATATATATATATAGGGTCTGAGCTGACAGGACTCATATGCAGATGTGACATGATACCACACATTTAAGCAGGCGACTCCAGCCACACTGATTTCCCACCTGACAAACCAATCCTCCCAGTTTAAACCAACAAAGCTGTCACATTTCAGCTCTTTGCCCACTTTACTGCACCCATGCCTTCAGTCTCACCACCCCCAGTACCCCCCCTGCAGGCCTTAACACAGCCTTCACACATCATCTGACCACTCCTCAGACTTCGGCATGTAGATTCAGACTGAGGAGAAGGTTTGAACAGACTCACACACACACACACACTCACACACACACACACACACACACACACACACACACACACACACACACACACACACACACACACACACACACACACACAAACACACAGACGGACTGGACGCAGTCTTTCTCTCTCATTTGCACAGATTTAGGAAGTGGAGAGGCGTGTGATTCTTCTGTGAACCCAACCCACAGTGTCCAGAGCATTACCCCTGTAATAAAGATATCACCATTACACAGAAGATATACAGCTGGCAGCAGACAGTCAGTTTCTGGGGCTCAGCGAGGCTGGATTTGATTGTAGAATGAATAAGCAGGTATATTTTTAGCCAACAGCCCGGGTGTAACAGATAGCTTCATCGATGAAGATACCGAGAATTCTTTAGGGTGCAGGGAAGGTGCAGCCCTACGTAAAAGGATCAGTGAATAAAGAGGATGTGGTGTCAGGAGGATGGAGGTCAGAGGGAGAAAGACAATATGAGCTGTCGTGTTTGATTGATCTGTGCCTCTGTCCTCAGGTCACACCTTTACAGAGATCTTAACCTTCAAACCCGTGGTGCCTGACTCTAAGGAAACCTCGCTGTGACACACAGAGAGGTGACTGTGCTGCACAGGGACCTGAACTCACAGACTGTCTTTGTATGTCGACACCAACCCAGCCAAAACTCTTTAATCACAAGTCTCGATGAGAGCAAACAGACCCGTCTACAACTCCAGGAAAGGTGCTCACTGCTGGACTCACCTTCATGCTCCATGGTGGTCTGGTGGCTCGCTTTGCTGCCTGTAGGTAAGAAGATTGTACTTTTTAAAAACCAAGGACATGATTACGATAAAGGGATTCAAATTCATCTCCCCACCAGTGATAATGGTACAAAGGAACATGAATGAAGCACACAATCAGAAAACACAATGTTGTCAAAGTTAAGCTGTCTTTATCAGTGCCTGTTGAAGTCTGTAAGCTTGACCTCAGTCAAATGAATGAGTCTAATTTGAAGGTCACAGACCCAGGTGTCATCATGGTGCAGAGTGACATACTGAGCAGTAATCTAACTGACATTTGCTCTACTGTTTTTATAAAGACGCTTTATGCAATAAGACTGGAAGACATGCCATTGGATTCATTCAGACGTCCTTGTGAGTGTGTGTTGAGTGCATGTTGAGTCTGTGTAGTGTGTGTGTGTGGAGTGTGTTTAGTCTTCACGTCTGCTCTGACCTTGTCTCCCTTCTCAGTGGCCTTAAGAGAAACCACAAAACAAAAGCCCTGCCGAGCTGCCAACTGGGGACAGATGAATAAAAAGATGATAAGTGCTCAAGTTTGAATTTTATACGTGAACAGGAAGTCACAGTTTGTTTTCAAAAACACTACGATGCACAAAACACACCTCTGTCTCTGCTGTGAATGGATGTTTACCACACGTGTTTTGATCATTAAAGATCTGATTTCAAAATGACACTCTTGTAGTTATTTATTTCCTCACAAGCTGCTTCTTAAGTTAAATTGGGTTGTTGTTTTTTTTGACCCCATACTGGTTACTTTGAGGGAAGCAATGAAAGGCAGGGCTCACTCTGTTTGCTGCTTTTCCTGTGATCTAGAAACAACCAGTGATGGAAACACCAAAGCCTGTGTGATTGCTGAAATCTCTTAGATTTCCATGAACCACTCAGCTGGGTTGCTTATGTGTAGTTTTAGTTTTTAAACATGATTGTGAGTTTCTGCAGTTCTTCTTTTCTAGTTTCCACAGAGTGGGCAAAGTGACACTAGATGGCAGTATATGAACAAACAAAGAGCAGGCTGCTGAGCTTGTAATGCTGGTTTCCTCTCCTCTTTAGTGTGAGCTGAAGTATCTGGATTGATTCCCATGAACTCTGTTACAGTCATCCAGAATCCTCAGAGGATGACCTCTTTCGACTTCTCATTTTGAAACAGCAGCTGATAAAAGATTTTAATTGGCCTGTTTGGTGTGATATTTTGAAATCTAACCACATTGCTTGGTTGATTTGGCACAGACAGTCGAGGCTCTGGTCCAAATTGTCCAGACGTCCAAGCTCCTGTTAGTCAGCTCTGTTTTTCAGTGGAGGGAACATGACATTACAGCCTCAGTGCTTAGTGCTGACAGTGATCCTGGTCTTAGCCTCCTTTGACTCCAGCACTAAGCTCAAACAGCCACAGAGTCGGGTCCTTCTTTAAGTAGATGAAGCCTCTCAGAGCAGCTGTTGCTTTTGACTCTGACTGCCTCCTCTCTAAATGGATGGCTTCAAGTAACAAAGTGTGAGTGTTCCCCCAGATAACATGTTTGCTTTTAGATTCTGCTCATTCCTGCACTCGTCCTCGCTGCTGGCCACTGTTGAATTTAACGGCTCACTGCAGTGACCTCCAGATCCTTGACTCCAGAGGGCACCTCTCCCGAGGACGAGCTTCCTTCCTGGGCCTGAGCTCCTCCAAAGAAAACTCTGCATGGGTGCATGTTGTGTCCTCACACAGCCGGCGGTTCACAGAGGAGTCAGAGAGTTCTGTTCCCGCTGCAGACAGGAAAACAGAGGGGAGAGCACGTTTTTTACCCCACAAACCCTCTCTGTCTCTCTTGTTTGTTGACCCTGCGGTTTATTTCCAGAGCCTGCTGGATTCTAGCAGCATATTTCCTCAGACACACACACACACACACACACACACACACACACACACACACACACACACACACACACACACACACACACACACACACACACACACACACACACACTTCACGTGTTTGCACACTTTTGCGTAGATACTCCTGGCATGCCCTGTTGAAGACCCTCACACTGACTGACACCACAGTGCAAAAACTCAAACCTTACAAATTTTTTTTGTCTGTTGTCAAAGTATCTCATTTACAAAGTGTGAACTGTATCATGTCACACGTCCAGATATAACATCTGTTAAGTTGAAACTGGGCTGAGTTAAAAACTCCATTCTGATTGGTCACAGGAACTGAAATCAATCTTCAGAGGTGAAACAACTACAGGGTCAACCTGATCACACACGTAATGTCAAATCGATGGTCCCTCTGTCTGTGTCCTCTATCTGTTTGCTGTGGATAAAAGGTAAGTGTTCATCTCTTCTGCCTGTGTCCTTTGTCTGTTTACTATGTGATTCAAAGTCAGTGTATCTTTTGTCTATTGACTGTGTCTCTCTCTATTTTTTGTTAGCTCTGTGGTTAACAGGTCAGTGTCTGTCTCTTCTGTCTGTCTCTTCTGTGGTTAAAAGGTCAGTGTCTGTCTCTTCTGTCTGTTGACTTTGTGGTCAAAAGGTCAGTGTCTGTCTCTTCTGTCTGTTGACTCCCTGGTTAAAAGGTCAATGTCTGTCTCTTCTGTCTGTTGACTCTGTGGTTAAAAGGTCAGTGTCTGTCTCTTCTGTCTGTTGACTCCCTGGTTAAAAGGTCAGTGTCTGTCTCTTCTGTCTGTTGACTCCCTGGTTAAAAGGTCAGTGTCTGTCTCTTCTGTCTGTTGACTTTGTGGTTAAAAGGTCAGTGTCTGTCTCTTCTGTCTGTTGACTCCCTGGTTAAAAGGTCAGTGTCTGTCTCTTCTGTCTGTTGACTCTGTGGTTAAAAGGTCAGTGTCTGTCTCTTCTGTCTGTTGACTCCCTGGTTAAAAGGTCAGTGTCTGTCTCTTCTGTCTGTTGACTCTGTGGTTAAAAGGTCAGTGTCTGTCTCTTCTGTCTGTTGACTCCCTGGTTAAAAGGTCAATGTCTGTCTCTTCTGTCTGTTGACTCTGTGGTTAAAAGGTCAGTGTCTGTCTCTTCTGTCTGTTGACTCTGTGGTTAAAAGGTCAGTGTCTGTCTCTTTTGTCTGTTGACTCCCTGGTTAAAAGGTCAGTGTCTGTCTCTTCTGTCTGTTGACTCTGTGGTCAAAAGGTCAGTGTCTGTCTCTTTTGTCTGTTGACTCCCTGGTTAAAAGGTCAGTGTCTGTCTCTTCTGTCTGTTGACTCTGTGGTTAAAAGGTCAGTGTCTGTCTCTTCTGTCTGTTGACTCTGTGGTCAAAAGGTCAGTGTCTGTCTCTTTTGTCTGTTGACTCCCTGGTTAAAAGGTCAGTGTCTGTCTCTTCTGTCTGTTGACTCTGTGGTTAACAGGTCAGTGTCTGTCCCTTCTGTCTGTTGACTCTGTGGTTAAAAGGTCAGTGTCTGTCTCTTCTGTCTGTTGACTCTGTGGTTAAAAGGTCAATGTCTGTCTCTTCTGTCTGTTGACTCTGTGGTTAAAAGGTCAGTGTCTGTCTCTACTGTCTGTTGACTCCCTGGTTAAAAGGTCAGTGTCTGTCTCTTCTGTCTGTTGACTCTGTGGTCAAAAGGTCAGTGTCTGTCCCTTCTGTCTGTTTACTCTGTGGTTAAAAGGTCAGTGTCTGTCTCTTCTGTCTGTTGACTCCCTGGTTAAAAGGTCAGTGTCTGTCTCTTCTGTCTGTTGACTCTGTGGTTAACAGGTCAGTGTCTGTCCCTTCTGTCTGTTGACTCTGTGGTTAAAAGGTCAGTGTCTGTCTCTTCTGTCTGTTGACTCCCTGGTTAAAAGGTCAGTGTCTGTCTCTTCTGTCTGTTGACTCTGTGGTTAAAAGGTCAGTGTCTGTCTCTTCTGTCTGTTGACTCTGTGGTTAAAAGGTCAATGTCTGTCTCTTCTGTCTGTTGACTCTGTGGTTAAAAGGTCAGTGTCTGTCTCTTCTGTCTGTTGACTCCCTGGTTAAAAGGTCAGTGTCTGTCTCTTCTGTCTGTTGACTCTGTGGTTAAAAGGTCAGTGTCTGTCTCTTCTGTCTGTTGACTCCCTGGTTAAAAGGTCAATGTCTGTCTCTTCTGTCTGTTGACTTTGTGGTTAAAAGGTCAGTGTCTGTCTCTTCTGTCTGTTGACTCTGTGGTTAAAAGGTCAGTGTCTGTCCCTTCTGTCTGTTGACTCTGTGGTTAACAGGTCAGTGTCTGTCTCTTTTGTCTGTTGACTCCCTGGTTAAAAGGTCAGTGTCTGTCTCTTCTGTCTGTTGACTCTGGTTAAAAGGTCAGTGTCTGTCCCTTCTGTCTGTTGACTCTGTGGTTAAAAGGTCAGTGTCTGTCTCTTCTGTCTGTTGACTCTGTGGTTAAAAGGTCAATGTCTGTCTCTTCTGTCTGTTGACTCTGTGGTCAAAAGGTCAGTGTCTGTCCCTTCTGTCTGTTGACTCTGTGGTCAAAAGGTCAGTGTCTGTCTCTTTTGTCTGTTGACTCTGGTTAAAAGGTCAGTGTCTGTCCCTTCTGTCTGTTGACTCTGTGGTTAAAAGGTCAGTGTCTGTCTCTTCTGTCTGTTGACTCTGTGGTTAAAAGGTCAATGTCTGTCTCTTCTGTCTGTTGACTCCCTGGTTAAAAGGTCAGTGTCTGTCTCTTCTGTCTGTTGACTCTGTGGTTAACAGGTCAGTGTCTGTCCCTTCTGTCTGTTGACTCTGTGGTTAAAAGGTCAGTGTCTGTCTCTTCTGTCTGTTGACTCTGTGGTTAAAAGGTCAGTGTCTGTCTCTTCTGTCTGTTGACTCTGTGGTTAAAAGGTCAATGTCTGTCTCTTCTGTCTGTTGACTCTGTGGTTAAAAGGTCAGTGTCTGTCTCTTCTGTCTGTTGACTCCCTGGTTAAAACGTCAGTGTCTGTCTCTTCTGTCTGTTGACTCTGTGGTCAAAAGGTCAGTGTCTGTCCCTTCTGTCTGTTGACTCTGTGGTTAAAAGGTCAGTGTCTGTCTCTTCTGTCTGTTGACTCTGTGGTCAAAAGGTCAGTTTCTGTCCCTTCTGTCTTTTGACTCTGTGGTTAAAAGGTCAGTGTCTGTCTCTTCTGTCTGTTGACTCTGTGGTTAAAAGGTCAGTGTCTGTCTCTTCTGTCTGTTGACTTTGTGGTAAAAAGTCAGTGTCTGTCTCTGCTGTCTGTTGACTCTGTGGTTAAAAGGTCAGTGTCTGTCTCTTCTGTCTGTTGACTCTGTGGTTAAAAGGTCAGTGTCTGTCCCTTCTGTCTGTTGACTCTGTGGTTAAAAGGTCAGTGTCTGTCTCTTCTGTCTGTTGACTTTGTGGTAAAAAGTCAGTGTCTGTCTCTTCTGTCTGTTGACTCTGTGGTTAAAAGGTCAGTGTCTGTCTCTTCTGTCTGTTGACTTTGTGGTAAAAAGTCAGTGTCTGTCTCTTCTGTCTGTTGACTCTGTGGTTAAAAGGTCAGTGTCTGTCTCTTCTGTCTGTTGACTCCCTGGTTAAAAGGTCAGTGTCTGTCTCTTCTGTCTGTTGACTCTGTGGTTTACAGGTCAGTGTCTGTCTCTTCTGTCTGTTGACTTTGTGGTTAAAAGGTCAGTGTCTGTCTCTTCTGTCTGTTGACTCTGTGGTTAAAAGGTCAATGTCTGTCTCTTCTGTCTGTTGACTCTGTGGTTAAAAGGTCAGTGTCTGTCTCTTCTGTCTGTTGACTCTGTGGTTAAAAGGTCAGTGTCTGTCTCTTCTGTCTGTTGACTCTGTGGTCAAAAGGTCAGTGTCTGTCCCTTCTGTCTGTTGACTCTGTGGTCAAAAGGTCAGTGTCTGTCTCTTTTGTCTGTTGACTCTGGTTAAAAGGTCAGTGTCTGTCCCTTCTGTCTGTTGACTCTGTGGTTAAAAGGTCAGTGTCTGTCTCTTCTGTCTGTTGACTCTGTGGTTAAAAGGTCAATGTCTGTCTCTTCTGTCTGTTGACTCCCTGGTTAAAAGGTCAGTGTCTGTCTCTTCTGTCTGTTGACTCTGTGGTTAACAGGTCAGTGTCTGTCCCTTCTGTCTGTTGACTCTGTGGTTAAAAGGTCAGTGTCTGTCTCTTCTGTCTGTTGACTCTGTGGTTAAAAGGTCAGTGTCTGTCTCTTCTGTCTGTTGACTCTGTGGTTAAAAGGTCAATGTCTGTCTCTTCTGTCTGTTGACTCTGTGGTTAAAAGGTCAGTGTCTGTCTCTTCTGTCTGTTGACTCCCTGGTTAAAACGTCAGTGTCTGTCTCTTCTGTCTGTTGACTCTGTGGTCAAAAGGTCAGTGTCTGTCCCTTCTGTCTGTTGACTCTGTGGTTAAAAGGTCAGTGTCTGTCTCTTCTGTCTGTTGACTCTGTGGTCAAAAGGTCAGTTTCTGTCCCTTCTGTCTTTTGACTCTGTGGTTAAAAGGTCAGTGTCTGTCTCTTCTGTCTGTTGACTCTGTGGTTAAAAGGTCAGTGTCTGTCTCTTCTGTCTGTTGACTTTGTGGTAAAAAGTCAGTGTCTGTCTCTGCTGTCTGTTGACTCTGTGGTTAAAAGGTCAGTGTCTGTCTCTTCTGTCTGTTGACTCTGTGGTTAAAAGGTCAGTGTCTGTCTCTTCTGTCTGTTGACTCCCTGGTTAAAAGGTCAGTGTCTGTCTCTTCTGTCTGTTGACTTTGTGGTAAAAAGTCAGTGTCTGTCTCTTCTGTCTGTTGACTCTGTGGTTAAAAGGTCAGTGTCTGTCTCTTCTGTCTGTTGACTCCCTGGTTAAAAGGTCAGTGTCTGTCTCTTCTGTCTGTTGACTCTGTGGTTTACAGGTCAGTGTCTGTCTCTTCTGTCTGTTGACTTTGTGGTTAAAAGGTCAGTGTCTGTCTCTTCTGTCTGTTGACTCTGTGGTTAAAAGGTCAATGTCTGTCTCTTCTGTCTGTTGACTCCCTGGTTAAAAGGTCAGTGTCTGTCTCTTCTGTCTGTTGACTCTGTGGTTAAAAGGTCAGTGTCTGTCTCTTCTGTCTGTTGACTCTGTGGTTAAAAGGTCAGTGTCTGTCTCTTCTGTCTGTTGACTTTGTGGTAAAAAGTCAGTGTCTGTCTCTTCTGTCTGTTGACTCTGTGGTTAAAAGGTCAATGTCTGTCTCTTCTGTCTGTTGACTCTGTGGTTAAAAGGTCAGTGTCTGTCTCTTCTGTCTGTTGACTCTGTGGTTAAAAGGTCAGTGTCTGTCTCTTCTGTCTGTTGACTTTGTGGTTAAAAGGTCAGTGTCTGTCTCTTCTGTCTGTTGACTTTGTGGTAAAAAGTCAGTGTCTGTCTCTTCTGTCTGTTGACTCTGTGGTCAAAAGGTCAATGTCTGTCTCTTCTGTCTGTTGACTCTGTGGCTAAAAGGTCAATGTCTGTCTCTTCTGTCTGTTGACTCTGTGGTTAAAAGGTCAGTGTCTGTCTCTTCTGTCTGTTGACTCTGTGGTTAAAAGGTCAATGTCTGTCTCTTCTGTCTGTTGACTCCGTGGTTAAAAGGTCAGTGTCTGTCTCTTCATTCTGTTGACTTTGTGGTTAAAAGGTCAGTGTCTGTCTCTTCCATCTGTTCACTTTGTTGTTAAAATGTCACTGTCTGTGTCCTCTGTCTGTTGACTTTACGATTAAAAGGTTAGTGTTTGTCTAATGTTGGTCTCAGTAGTCTTAACAGCCTTCTCTTTCGAAAATCCACTTGAACTGAATATTTCTGATCTTTTCCAAAGTGTTTTTATGCATCAAGTATGTATGTTCAATGCACTGAACTCTGGGGTCTTCTTGAAGAAGCTGCTGAGAGCAGCCTATAGTCTCACCGTGATTTTTCTCGGACACACCTTTAGCTCAGAGTTTGGCGTACAAGATTTTATTTTATTTTATTTTATTAGCTGTTATAGCACCTTTGTAAAGGTGTGTCACCTGTTACGCTCTGAGAAGGGTGGCTGACTGAACAGAAATATTTTTCATGTGCCCTCGGTGGTATTGTTGACTCTGTGAATTGATCACTTGTTTTTGAGCCTTTATTTGGAGAGGAACAACAACGGGGAATGCAACAAGGCAAAGGAATCACATCCTGAACACTCTCCATGAAGCCAGAGCCTCTTTTGGGATGTGACCCGAGGCCAACATTTGTTAGCCTTTAGCCTAGCTATTAGCCCAAATAAATCAGTATAACAACTATAACACCATCTTTGAAATCACTGTTTTGTGTCACCCTCTTCATGTTTGTCAGGCACTGCAGCACACAGAGTCCTGGTCAGCCTATCAGGGTTCTGAATCACATTACCACAACCAGGAGTGTCATGGTCTGTGGCTGCTGGCCTTAAGAACAGCCTGGGTTTGATTCCAGCCTGTGGTACCCTTCATGAATTTACTCAATAATCTCTCTTCCAGTTTACTGCACATCACCTGCTCTATCTTTTCACAATAAAGTCATTAAAGCCCAAAAATGTAATAAAACTAAATAACAATCTATATTTTTATTTCTCACATAAAACTGAAGCAGGAACTGAGGTTTAACTTACTTTGAAAGAGTAAAAATACAAGAAGGATAAGTTTTAAAGAGATAATTTCTCATTTTACAAAATGATCCAGAATCTTGTTGCTGTCTTATAATAAACCCAGATAATCTGGTGTCAGGAGAAACTAATTGACTGTAGACATCACTCTGGAAAGTACTCCTACGCTCTACTTAACTTAATCTGTGAAACATTTCATGCTTATTAACACAGAGTAAAAATGAAAGCTATTAATCATGTTGATTAGTTCAATGAACTAATCAATGTAATAAAAAAAAACAAAGCAGATCTGAACAACTACATTGAGTACCATTAGATATTTATTTGGGACCCCCTCGAAAAAAAAGGTGCTGCATCTCAAGAGGCCATCTTAATAAATTCAAATTTAGATGTAAAACTAAGTTTGTACATATTAAAACAGCACAGACTGGCTGCCTGTGCTCTGTTGCATGGACAAAAAATAAAAACAAAAAAAAACCCTAAACGTAGCCTTTTTACACTTAGGGTTCTAATTTCGTGGCGCAGCACAGGGGGTGCAAGCCTGGCGTAGCCTCCGCAGTGCTAATTTCATGCGGCGCACCGCCGTGCGCTGCCAATTTGACAATTTGGTAGACCGTCTGTGCAGAGATGGGTGTGACTGCACGCCAGGGGGAGGTGTCAGCAGATTCATGTTGGCGCAGTGACAATTTTGTGCCAAAAAAGTGCACTGAAAGCTCGCCAGCTCCAACCTGGTCTATCCTCGGCGCAAGGCGGAGCGCACCCTCCACAGCTGTAATTTGGTGACAGACGCACATGTGAGCACATGTCAACAAAGCCTCAGAGGCAGGTTTCCAGAGTGTCAGGCACATTTTAATGCAATAAACAATCACAGCAATCACTATTTAATGTAACCGTCTGAACCAGCATATACATTTGTATCTATATTAACTGTCCCATCACATCTGATGTCAGATTAAAGCCGTTTGTCATAATGGAAAGTTAACCTGACGGCAGCTGGAAGTTTGATGCACATCTTACAGTTAAACAATAAACAGCCTTAACATCTGATACTGAGTATATATCTGGTTCTCTCATTTCATTTCATTCAAAGAAAAGAGAGAAAAGATGAAGAAAAAAGAGACAAAATAAATGTATGTCACTAAGGATTTACCCGTGATTTCCCATATTTCTCTGTTCTAGTCTTTATTTTTAACGTGATCTAAAAAGATAGAGTACATTATTGTAAGGGGGATGAGGTGGAGACACTGGGAGAGTATACAGTATATCACCAAAGGTTCTGCTATTTGGTGATGACAAACCAGGAGTGCAGGTGGATCAAAAGTATTCTGAATGGATAAGCCAGCTGTGTAACTGTCTCTTCATTTTGTACTCCTATTAATGACAAAGGAACAGATTAAATCTGTCCCGGGAGCTGGCCCACATGGTGACGCGCGTCGTGCCCTCCGATGCCCCCCGCTGTCCATTAACCTGCTGCAGGCATAGTGGCTCTGACTGTCTACGCTACCAGCACTCTCTCCATAGTGCTGAGGATCAGTCAGACCAATCAGACGCTGCGCCTCGGCCGCAGGGCATTTAACGACGAAAAAAGAGACAAAATAAATGTATGTCACTCAGGATTTACCTGTGATTTCCCATATTTCTCTGTTTCAGTCTTTATTTTTAACGTGATCTAAAAAGATGGAGTACATTATTGTAAGAACGATGAGGTGGAGACACTGGGAGAGTATACAGTATATCACCGTATACAGTATATCACCGTATATAGTATACAGTATATCATATCAGGTTCTGTTATTTGGTGATGACAAACCAGGAGTGCAGGTGGATCAAAACTATTCTGAATGGATAAGCCAGCTGTGTTACTGTCTCTTCATTTTGTACTCCTATTAATGACAAAGGAACAGATTACATCTGTCCCGGGAGCTGGCCCACACTGTGACGCGCTTCGTGTCCTCCGATGTGCCCCGCTGTTCATTCTCCTGCTGCAGGGACAGCGGCTCTGACCGTCTCCCCTACCAGCACTGTTTCCGCTGTGCTGGAGATCACTCAGACCAATCAGATGCTGCGCCTCGGCCGCAGCGCATTTAAAGGCGAGGAGAGGCGCTCATTTGATTGGTGAAAACAGCGCTCGGCTGTGTTAAACCCACTCACGGCTTTTCTCCTCCCTCTCTGCCATTTGCGCGGAGGGAGGCATGGACGCGCAGCTCTGCGCCTGGACTGCGCCTCTCTTGCCACTGCAAGAAACTTGCAAAGTGCGCCGGTCACGCCCTGTGCGCACGGCGAAGGCCGACGCAGGGCAGGTGCGCCTGCGCCTGTGCCTGGTCTACGAAGTTAGAGCCCTTAATCTTTAAATTGGCTAACATAGAATCAACATATCTCTTCTACTAACATAAAACAGTGGTTAATCCATTAGGTACATGATTTGTGCCAAGTGGAGCATAGACAGCCAGTCATTGCCATTTGGAGCACAAATAGCTGGTCCGTGCCATGTTGAGCACAGACACCCAGTCTGTGCCATGTGGAATATAGACAGCCAGTTATTACCAGTCTTTGCTGTTTAGAGCACAGACAACCTGTCTGTGCCATGTGGAGCATAGGTAGCCAGTTATTTCCAGTCTTTGCTGTTTAGAGCACAGACAACCTGTCTGTGCCATGTGGGGCATGACAGCCACTCATTGCCATGTGAAGCACAAATGGCTGGGCAGTGCAAAGTAGAGCACAGATGGCTGTCACAAAACCAGCAACATCAACAGTTTCATCTGCCTAACCATGTAATCATTGCAACTAAATTGTATGAGTGGTTTGAACTGAGGGTTAACATTGCAGGGACTTAAATTTTTTATTATATCAACTCAGTGTTATATCTTATGGTACTCAGTGTACTCGTTCGGATCTGCTTAATTTCTTAATTACTTTGATTTAATTCATTAAACGTATCTAAATGGTTCGGCTTGGGCCGATATTTCAACAGCTTCTCTGAGTTAAGACCTGACTTTTTGCAGGGTGAGTCAGAGCGGAGGATGCTGAGAATGGCAGCAATGCCTAACACTAATATGACCCAGCTCACTCCCTCATGTGTCTTAAGGTGGAATTTCATTAATGGCTGTATTTACGTAGTGAGTGTGTGGGATGGACATTACAGCAATGTCTCTGCTCAGATTTATCATCGGGACTGTCCTCTGAGTTAATTTCAGCTCCTGTTTACAAAAGACTGAACTTTTGAAGAGCTCTGGGTCTGAGGCTCTTCAGTCTGTCTCATCTGCCTCACGGCTAGAGCACTGATGATCAGAGATAAGAGCAAACACAGCACTGCAGGAGCCAGATCAGCTCTTTGTTCCCATCACTTTTAATGGAGGTAATTCAGATCCTCACAGCGTCCTCGGTGACAGTGTTTATTCTCCTCATAATCTGAGGTGCCATGTCCATGCTGGAGATCAAATAAACAGAATGGGGAGTTTAGGAGGAGTAGAGATATGGAAACTCCCTGAGTGTCCCTGTCTGTTTGCAGCCTGTACACACATTTCTTTCTTTCTTTCTTTCTTTCTTTCTTTCTTTCTTTCTTTCTTTCTTTCTTTCTTTCTTTCTTTCTTTCTTTCTTTCTTTCTTTCTTTCTTTCTTTCTTTCTTTTCCATCGTAGAGTTTAACTGTCCCTGATGTTCAGCATGTGACTGTTTGCTTGGTTCCAGATGCTGGATGGGATCTGTGCTGCTGCTCTTTGGCTTCTTCTCAGAGGTCTGTGTTTCCTCATACATGACTCTGTGTGTCAGGAAGACAGATACTCTGGATGAGAGGAGAAGCATTTTTAGACAGAGTGAGAAACAGCTGCTTAATTCTGCACCAAATATAGATCAAGTCCTATTTCAAGGTTTCTACAGGGGCGTGTCCAGACTTTCTGTCGTAGGAGAGGCCGAGCTAACATATACAGGGGAGGATTGAGAATGTAACACAGCATTAAAACATATTAAAAACAGATTGATATTAACAGCTAACAATAAATCTCCTCTGAGGGACTTTCACTTTGTGTTGACTTTGGCACCACATGTGGACAAAGCTATGAATCTTACATCTTTGCTGATTAAGTTCTGCAGACATAAACTCTGGATAAAGTTTTGTTGAATAATATGTCTGTTTGTGTGAAAGGAGGGCCCAGGCCCAGGCCTGGCCCCCCTGTGGACATGCTCCTGGCCAGCTCACACACACACACACACACACACACACACACACACACACACACACACACACACACACACACACACACACACGCACACACACACACACACACACACACACACACACACACACACTGACAGCTGCTGAATGAGTCTGGTCCTCATTGTGGATGACTTGCTACTTGAAGTTTCCCAGGCTTTGCATGTTGAAGTGTTGTTTTCTTTAGCTGATGAACACTGGTGTTTATAGCTCTCCACCATGAGCATGATTCTGTTTGTGTGTCTGGCTGTCCGTCTGTTTGTTTTTATTTGTTTGGGTGGGTGCATGTGTGTGGAGGTTGAGTCTCCTCATAAAACCAGAGTCACGTGTCGGGAAGCGCTCTGCAGCTGAGGCTGTTCCTTCTTCGTTTGAGTCTCACCCCTCAGACCTTCTCCTCTCAAACCTTCTGCTGTCTCTACACGTGCCCCGGCCTCTATCTCTGCCTGATCTCGGTGATGTGTACAGAGGCACACGTGTCTGTGGGACCTGCCAGCAGGGAGGACTGTGGAGGAAATTCCACTGGCTCACATGGAGTCTGGTGTTAATGCTGAGACACTGCTGGGATTCTCCAAAACTTGGAGATTGAGCAGGAATCACAGGCTGGGTGGGTGAAGATGAAAAGGAGGATGGAAGTTACTGTGAGAAAAAAATGAAAGATTAGAAGCTAGACTTAAGGAACAGGCAAGAGGAAGTGGGTGGATGAAAGGAAATGAGAAAAAAAGGAAAAGAAAAGGAGGATGAAGGCAGTGACAGAGGAGGGTCTCTCTGTGCCAGGATGGGCAGTTTACATGAGCTCACCGTTCAACCATCCGGGCTGAGAGCTCAGAGAAGGAGCAGAGGTAGAGAGTCCACGCTTTAGACTGGGATCCAAGGACAGCTCTGTGTCTCTGTGTGCAGCTCTGTGTCTCTGTGTGCAGCTCTGTGTCTCTGTGTGCAGCTCTGTGTCTCTGTGTGCAGCTCTGTGTCTCTGTGTGCATCTCTGTGTCTCTGTGTGCATCTCTGTGTCTCTGCGTCCAGCTCTGTGTCTCTGAGTTTAGCTCTGTGTCTCTGTGTGCAGCTCTGTGTTTCTGTGTGCAGCTCTGTGTCTCTGAGTTCAGCTCTGTGTCTCTGTGTGCAGCTCTGTGTCTCTGTGTGCAGCTCTGTGTCTCTGAGTTCAGCTCTGTGTCTCTGTGTGCAGCTCTGTGTCTCTGAGTTCAGCTCTGTGTCTCTAAGTCCAGCTCTGTGTCTCTGTGTGCAGCTCTGTGTCTCTGAGTTCAGCTCTGTGTTTCTGAGTTCAGCTCTGTGTCTCTAAGTCCAGCTCTGTGTCTCTGTGTGCAGCTCTGTGTCTCTGAGTCCAGCTCTGTGTCTCTGTGTGCAGCTCTGTGTCTCTGAGTCCAGCTCTGTGTCTCTGCATCCAGTTCTGTGTCCAGTTCTGCATCTCTATGTCCTGTTCTGTGTGTCTGTGTCCAGCATTGTGTCCAGATGTGATGTGTTGATGTACAGAGCTGTGGTGTTTCAGGTTTAGAGGCACTTTAGACACTACAGTATTGAAGAGCACTGAAATCTGTGGGCCCCTGCTGAGTGCTGGGAGCCAACTGTTGATCCTCGGTACACAGCTGTGGGTTGTGTTTAGGCTGAGGGTGTAAAACAGAGACCAAGGCTGAAGTGGTCACCTTCTTGACGAAAACATCTTCACTGTTTGCTGTCTAAAATAATACGTAAACTCAGGACCAATAAACAAATTCTGTTTCAATGCTGGTCATCCTAAAAACAGCATACAAACAAATGATTTATTCCAGGTAATGTCACATACTTGAGGAACTGCCCCCTGGTGGGCGAGTAAGGCTTTAGTGTCTCTTTTTTAGTGTCTTCTATATGAACAATATCACCTCTGAGGCTTTATTCATGAGCAATTTCCCTCCCTCTACCTCTCAAACTGCAGCTTTATTGACCCCACCGTACTTTACATTTTGAAATAAGATTATCATATGTGCAAACATTACTATATGACTTTGTAATGTAAAACGTTTTGTAATCAATGCAGGAATTCAACAAAAGACAGTTAAAACAAGATGAGATTATCAGCCCTAAAGTAGGCCATTTCTAAATGTTATTTTTCAGCTTCCTGGTCATGTTGGACCAATTTGATTTACAGCTTGTCTAAGTCTCTATGACAACACCAGGCAAGCTGATGAAGTTTAGTAGTGAGAAGAAAGATCTGTGTTTTTTTTCTGCTGAAAACGATTTTTGTGATTAATTTTGTAGTGATGGTGAACACTGGAGCCTGTCTTACACATGAGCCAAAGGCTAAAACATGAGCTAAAGGCTAAAAACATGTTAATCTGTTTGTGCTAATGTTGACTCCAACCCACAGTCAGCAGTTATTCTGCAGTGGTCTATTCAAACTTGAGAGTCTATCAATAAAATGAAGAGTGAGGTTACGTTAGCTCTGCTTGGTGAGGTTGGAGTTGGTAGATGAGCTCTGGTAGGATAGAACCAGGATTTACTAATGTTACACATTACAGACATGTCTCAAAGCATCGGGCTGTGAGTAGAGCTAAATATAGCTGGCTACTAAACTACACTACAAACTGTTGCCCCTGGTGTAAACAGTAATTGAGCTCCTGTAATATTCTGTTTACTTTAGTATTTCTGACTAGTGTTTGTCTCACTAAATCAGCTGTGTACTGGGATTATTCCTTGTTTATATATTGAAATATTGTTGTTATGGCAAGTTTTCTGACTTGGGAATTGGAACGCTTTAAAATCAGAGATGACGTCATTTCCTCTCCCCACTTCCAGGTTCCGATGTAAATGTAGTGCACCAAAATACCTTACCTACTTGCTTTGCATCCTGGGAAAAGCTGTCTTGAACAAAGAAGAGTAAAGTTAAAAAGAAGATTCTATCTTTATTCATTTGCTTCAAACAAATATATGCCTTAGTAAAAGTTACATCCGCACAACGGTTGGTCCAAGTGCTCATGGGAAACAGAGTCTTTACCCTGGAAAAATGAGTATATCCAGGTAGTCCTGTCTGCCCCATCAAATATTTAAAACCAGTATTGATGTGAAGTTTCCAAGAGGACCAAAGCCTGGTTTGTACTTTTGCATTAAACGCACTTCATACACAAGGGGCAACATCCAATTATTAAAAATGAAGCCTAAGCCTGAAGTGCTAAAAGTCGCTGTTCGTTGAGAATCTGCTTGAGTCTAGCTGCAGAAAGACCAGAAGTCACGTAGACACCCAGCCATAAAAACAGACCTTTATGGCTTTAAAAAGCATATTTTGCAGCCTGGTTCAAAAAGCAACTTGGGACTATAACACTGATTTCACCAACAGCACACTGTAAAACGTGTGATTTTTTTTTCTCACTCCTCGATTTAGAAGTTATTAGGATCGTTTGATTGTCCAATCAGAATCACAGCTCAGGTCACACGCTGGGCGCCCTGTAGCTGTTTGAAAAGAAAACTCACAGCTGGTGTCATATCAAACGTGGATGCATCCGTGGATAAGCTTCAATTCAAGTGTCAGGAGCAGACGGGTGAGGTCGAAGAGACAACGTCCATGTTTTATACAGTCTGTGTTCATACACCATGGTTCTATGTTGGCCTTTTCCATCAGAGAGTCCACTGGGTAGCCTGAGGCTAACTTCCTCTCAAATGTAACTTCTATTCTACTTTGATATCACTGCTTTATGATCAGTGGAGACATGTACCAGCTCTACTCTAACACAATACACTGAGAGTTACTATGAAACAGCAAAAAACACAAACACAGGTGTTCTCATGTCAAAGAGACATCAGGGTTAGGACATCGATGACATTGTGCAGTGGATGATGTTTGAAGGGTCCAAAGTCTTCTTTAATCTGCGGTTGTCAGGTGATGAAGACACACCACATGTTGAAAGAGATGGACAACTAACAATCCCCCACCCCCAATCACCCTCAGCTCTCGATAAAAGCCTTAAAAACATAAATGATCTTTTTAAATGAGTTTGTGGACTTAAAGGACTGCAAACGCTCTGAGTGATGCTCTTCCTCAGATCAAGCCTCTGTGTATCAGTCTCTCTTCTCATAGATGAGAAATGTTTCCCCTCACTGATGGAAAGCAGCAGCTTGAATTCATCCTGTTAAATTGGAATCCAGCAGTGACACAATGTGATGGAGGAAAACAAAGAATTAAACCGCCACAGGATCTTCTCAATGCTATGCTCCTCTCGACTGTCTGTCCTCACAGCATCAGCGTCTCCTCCACTCCTGTCTGCCATAGCTCAGTGTTTCTCAAAGTGGGATCCCAGGACCCCCAAGAGTCCATGAATCAAAAACATAAAACATATCAACAAGCCTGGACCTTTTGCACCAATAAAATCACCTGTTTTCCAATACCCCAGCCTGATTTAGTTTTTGTTCTATGGACCAACTCTTATACACTTGAGACATGTTTATCCTTTCATAGTAGAAAAAAAAAACCTCAAAACAAAGTAAAACTTTGCTGCAGTGGCGTGCACAGACTTTTTTAAAGGGCAGGGGCAAAGAGAAGAAAAAAAGGCACATACAGCGTGTGTTTTTGTCACCAAAAGGGCAGTTGATTGAGTTCTTCCAACCAGGAGGACACTTTGGCCCTCGTTTAGGCCCCTGAAAGAGCACTTCAGTGCAGGTTTTGGATTCAAACAGGGCACTTAAGCAGCTGTTTGTCAACAATTGGGCCATGTAGGGGTTGACCACCCCCCACCCCCCACCCCCCTGTGCACACCACTGCCCCACAGTCAACATTTTCTCAAAGTTTACAAAATTAACTACTTTAATAGAATAAATGTAGCCTTACTCTATGGTTGCAAAATACTATTTAGAACACCAAGTATCATTAATACGATGCTAATTATTGTTTGGATAATGGGGGAGCCCTGGAAAAATGTCCAACCTTAAAGGGGTCCATGGTCTAAAGCAGTTTGAGAAGCCCTGCCACAACTAAACACCATTATGTCTTAACACAGTGTTACCTAACCCTGGTCCTGGAGGACCCCCTGCCCTGCATGTTGTTTATGTTCCCGACTCCAGCACACCTGATTCAAATGATCAGATCATCATCAAGCTCTGCTCGAGCCTGATAACGAGCCATTCATTTGAATCAGGTGTGCTGGAGTGGGGTAACATCTAAAACGTGCAGGGCAGGGGTCCTCCAGGACCAGGGCCCTGTTCTACGAAGCAGGATTACTGCCTAGCGAGGTAGCTTTGAGGATAGGTTCCGGATTCCCTGTTCTACGACACGGGATCACTCCTCAGCGAGGCGAGTCTCCATGGCAACACACGCTGAACGGCTAACCTGCTCCGGGGCAGGTTAAGTTCCAGATTGAACTCGCAGACTATAAAAACCCCGCCCACTGACCAATGAGCCCTCACGAAAAAATGGCTTGTCCGTTCTTAGAGGATCCCGTGGACATCGGAGCTCCCGTTGTCCGAGGAGCACTCTGGCGCGCGAGAGTTTTCAGGGACCGCAGCGACCCACTCTCTTTTTGGGATGACCACGTTTATGAAAGTTACCGGTTTTCCAGGGAGGGGTTGGTAGTACATGATACTTTCTACAGGTAGTTAAAGGGAATGAAGAACTCTCACTGCTGAATAATGTTCCATGACAATATTTTATTGCCCGTATTAAAATTGAGATAGGAATTCATGTAGGGCTCATGTGGGCTACATATCACACAAAAAATGTAAACACGATAGGAATGAACAAATGAATAAATTCATCTAAGAAATAAATTAGGTATGGTGCATGTTACAGTAAAAGGTCATGGTGAACAGAGCTATTTCAGGATGATAATGGCACAAAAGATTGTTTTTGCTCTACACTTACGCATTTAGACTGTCAGCAATTTTCTGCCAGCACTCCTTCCGTGCTTTAGCAGCAGCGACGGTGCTGCTTTTAACGTTAATTACATGTTTCAGCTCGTCATACTTCCTCACGATCACCTCCTGCTCCTCCTGTGTGAAGTATGCGGTCCTTCTCTCTCCGGCCTGCTCTGATGCTCCAGACTGCTCCATGTTCATGATTGGTCAGATGCAGCGGGCTCCGCCTTATATGCGTGCACTCACTCATTGCCTAGCTGGATCCACTTATGAGGTTGATAACCAGAGTCATAAAACCGTGTAGCAAGACCGCCGGCTACCACGCTCAGTTCAGCGAGGTAGCTCCAAGGCTATCTCGCTAGGCTGAACTTGCTTCGTAGAACAGGGCCCAGGGTTGGGTAACACTGTCTTAACATAAGAGCACCCAGAAGCCCCTCTGGTTATCTTCCTATTGGCTCCTCAGCTGGGTAACATCTAAACATGATAAATGGAGTAAGCATAAGTTCATGCAGGACACAGAAGTCATACGCCCAGCTGACAGGCTGATGTCCAATCTCTGACCTCTCTCAACCAACCACAGCGTGTGTAACGACAAAGCGTTGTATTTAGATCACATCTTAAAAAAATAAATAAATAGGGTCTAGGAACAGATCGTAGTTTTGCAATAACAAGGCCATGGTTAATATAGGGTGTTTCTGTTCCTTTTATTAATAGATTACTTTGTCGCATCACGTGGTCTTGGGTCATGGGTAATTTTACCCTTCGTGCAGCGCATGTGCCAGGCCTCGATAATAAATGGCAGATGCTTCATTCTGATTTAAATTCCAGGAGTTCAGGGACACCCTCTTTTTTCTTTGTCATCCATGACCTGGTGTCTTCAATGCCGTCCCCCTGCAAAACCTGATGAGCCCTCATTCCTGACCCACAAAGGAAAAGTCATGTCAAGATCCCGGTTCACCTCACAACTCTGTCTCCTCTGCAAAAGATGTGGTCTCCCTCCTCAACTCTACACCCCACGCTCTTTCCGCATTAGAGAAGTTGCCACTGCTGCTGAACTGGTTCTGCGTCTACTTTGAGATTATGGGACGCTGGTCATCTTTAACTTAAGAACACTACATTCACCCTGGGGCAAAGGAGATTATTTCAACTTGAAAAGCCATGAGTAACAGTCATGTGTACCATGGTGCATGTGTAATTATAACCTTCAATTAGAAAGGGTCTGCTCAGCAGTTAAAGAAGTCACAGGAACTCAGAAGGGGTCTACATTATACCGGCTAAGGCTATGTATAGAAGCTTGACCCATTTATTTACTAACAAATTAACTTTAGTTCTCATCAGTTAAAGATACATGCTTGCATCATAAAATTTCTCTGGGTTAAAAGCATGCTGTTGTTTCACATAGAGTTTATTTACATATCACTTAAAGCTAGTATTACCTGTCAAAGATGCATACTGCATCATTATTTTCTCAGGGTCAACAGCAGGCTTGCTGTATCACATAGTTTTATTTAAAATCACAGTAATTTATTTTTGCTCTTACACATTGTTCCTGTATAATTTATTTTTTTTACATTAACACACTAGATTATGGTAGTATGACCTCTTTGGGCTACATTTTCCTTGGCATCGCAGGTCTTGCAGTGGTCTACAGCATGCTCGCTGTAACACATACTTCTAGTCTTATGTCAAGTAACTGCAGCATGACCCATGTAGGATGCTTGCTGCATCACAGGTTCTTGCAGAGGTCTACAGCATGTTTGCTGTAACACATAATTCTAGTCTCATATCAGTTAACTGTAGCATGACCCAATTAGGATGCATGCTGCATCACAGGGTTTTTTTTTTTTTTTTGGGGGGGGGGGGGGGGGGGGGGGGGGGGGGGGGTTACAGTATGCTTGCTGTCACAGATTTCATATCACTTATTTTGCATGTTGCCATCAGGATGCATGCTTGCAAATCAGTCCTCCACCATAGGTTGCAGCATACGGCTCAAATTGGTGTTTGGCTCTGTTGTTTTGGGAGTTTTGCTAACTCAGGGAGTACTCTGAAAAGCAGAGCTCTAACGCCAGTTGTAACTGTATCCATTTGGAAATAAATGGTTCGACATGTATGACAAGAGTGTTACAGACTGAAATGGAGTAAGCGTAAGTTCATGCAGGACACGGAAGTCATATGCCCAGCTGTGATCAGCTGACAGGCTGATGTTCAATTTCTAACCTCTCTCGACCAATCACAGCGTGTGTCTAATGACAAGGAGGCATATTTGAATATTTTTACACTATCTGGTCCCTGCTACCTTTTTGCTACCCAGCTGCTGCTGTCGCAGTAATTCCTCCTCACCCCAGCCTCCTCCTTTTAAGACTCTGTATGTATTCTGTTGATATGTATGCATCCTTCTAATCTGTATGCACATGTGGGGGTTTTACTATGCACTTCCAGGCAGGGCAGTTGCTAGAAATTCTGGGCCCCCTGAAAGAATATTGGTGTGGGCCCCTCTGCCCCGTTCATTACAACCTTCAATTTTCCTGTTTTTCAGTGTTCTTGACGGTGTGCAATTTATTACTCAGTAATATGTGATGTAACTCCTGATGTCTCCCACAAGGAACAGGATGTAATCCTGTTGAGATATGTTGTTCAGAAGGAGAATGATCAGTGGGATGTAACTGTACGTTTCTTACAGTTTGAAGAATTCAGTGGCAAGACTGGCCATGAAATATCAGAGATGATACCGAAGACATTATGGTGCGGCCACACCTAACGTGAACTCGCAAATTTATTCACGCGAAACGCCTGTCACTCGTCGTGTGAACGCCCGAGTCTTGCCGCTGGACTATTTTGACAAGCTGAGGGGCAAACGCACGTTAGCATGTTAGCATGTTAGCGCGTTAGCGCGTCACTGAGCAAGCGGAGTAGAGAGCCTGTTCATTTAAAGACGGAAAGCCCAAAAGAGCATCTGAAAAACAATGAGCTGTGGTTTCAAAACCATGACAGGAGAGTGTGTGGAAGCTTTGGAGATCACAATCAAGGCCTGCTGCCTCTCCCTGGTAATCCACCTCCACTGGCCCTGCCTGGCTGTTCCTGCAACCTCATCCTCGAACCCCCGACCCCGACTAACCTGTTCATGGAAAAAAATCCAAATGAGCTTCTTAGTACCATAGCTCCAAGTGGACAGCTTCACTTTCCCTGACAAAAAAATATTTTTAAACAATTCAAAAGTCAGTGTTAACCGTCCAAAATTCTAAATAGTCTTTTTTCTATGTTGCTGTCAGCTATTATGTTGTTGTTTCATGCTGCTATGAAAACAAACCACAACAAAACTTTGAACATTCGTTTTTTTGTATTGAGTCTACTCAAATGTCCAACTAATAACACATTTACAACACTGCATTGAACACATCATGGTAATGTAACTGACCTTTGTCGGTTGCTCATAATTACTGAGCAGATCCTGAATGCATCATAATACAATTCAATGCAGCCTCTGAGTGGGCGCGTACTGGAGCACTGTCCGACAATATGGGTGAAACACACAGTTATTGCAGTAGCCTCTGAAATAGTTATAATTAGGAACTGGTAACTTTTTTTTATTGAGCTGACGACTTGTCCTGAGTGTAGCTCGGCCAGATGACAGCTAACGTGGGCTCCAGCCTGCGCTCTTTAAAGGTAAGCTAATGTTGCAGACATTAAACGAATGAACAAGTAGGCAGTGTTTCAGCCGCCTTCTGTAGTTTTACTCTCACCATTCTTAGAAAAAAGCTTTTCATGTCCTGGGCCCCTGCTCTGCTGCTTCTACTCCTGGACTTGTGTTTTTTGGGGGCCATCCGAGCCCTGCTGGGGTTTGCTCGCGCTCACTAACTTTCGCTGAAGAAGAACAAATCTTGGTGTGGACCAAACCATTTTTTAAGAAGGGGCAAAGGCGGTTATTGAAATTATTAACAGTAGAAAATTGTATGCCTTGTGGCTTTGTTTTAATTCGGATTCATTCGTATGAATATATATTATTTCAGTGTATGTATGATAATTTGTCATAGAAGCTACTGGGGGCTGTGTGTGGGCCCTAGAGGACTGTGGGTCCTTATAATCATCATCACCTTTACCCCTATACGACGGCGCTGCTCCCCGGAAAGCTCGAGCAGGCTGCTCGGTTAATCCAGGAAGTACCCTGAAAAGCAGAGCTGTAACGCCAATTGTAACTGTATCCATTTGTCAATTGATGGTTCATTGTATGATAAGAGTGTTCCTGACTAAAAACAGTCTTACGCAACCCTCCGCTCAGACTCCACCTCACATAATAAATCCTGATAGATTTCATGGTCAAGTGGACACAGGACCTTCAGGCTGACCTCGGCTGTGACTCAGGGGAGGCCACAGCTCCCTGAATGCTATGCTTCATATGGGTGACAGACCAGACCAGACAAGGCTCCCTCTGAATCATGGTTAGGACCTGGTTGCAGGGTCAAAGGTCACAGTATATCACAGCCTGTGTTTCTCTTTTTGTACAGAGGAGAGCTGCTCCTGGCCGGGTCAGGGTGAGAGGAGGGGAACAGAAGGTGCAGGAAGAGAGCAGAGGCAGAAAATGAGAAGAGATTGGAAAGATAAACATGTTCTTTACAGTTCCCACCTTTAATCAGCTTACATAACTGAGTCTTATAATGTAACACCTGATCTTATCCACTTATATATTTCTTATCTCCAGGCCCAGAGCCAGATGGCTGCGACCTATTGGCTTTCCTGCTAATGAAATGATAAACTACTTTCCCTCCGGCCTCCTGTATCTGAATGAGGTGAAAGTCGGCGGTGGAGGCTGAAAAATAAACAGGCATTATCGCACAATGGTGAATGAAAATGTGAAAGCTCCCAAAGTTGGTTATATAAGCCCTCCAAATCTTCTGACTCACCCCAGCTTGGTGTGCTTAGGCCTGGTGATTGCTTTCAGTTGTTGGGTCTTACAGGGAGAGAGGGAGAAACACAAGCCATCACATTTTTCCAAACACACATGCATCAGCGGTATGGCAGGGAACAGAGTGGTGGGGGTTCTGGTGGGGGAGGATTGTCAGTGTGTGTTGGGGATATTTTCTGCTTTATGGCTGTTTTCTCAGAGATGCCAGTGAGCGCTGTGGTGAGCTGGGCTGTAGTCCCAGCCTCTCTATGTCCTGTCTGTTGGTCTGTCTGTCTGGCTTGCTGGCTGGATGGCTGGCTGTCTGGCAGGAGATACTGAACCAGACCGAGTTCCTTATCCAGTCACCACAGCTTCATAATTTGCAGTGATTTTATCTCCTCTGTGCTTTGAGCTCCTCTTCAGGACTCGGCTCTCCTGCCCCTAGGACCGGGCGCTGCTATCTGGTTGCTCCATAAATATCCAAAGACACAGTCATGTTTTTCTTCTTGGTGGGGGCTGGAAAGGATGTTTTTATACAGTACAACACTGATCTGGTTAGCTGAGTCTGCTAACAGGGCAAAAGGGGAAAAAACTAAGGGGAGTAATCCAGTTCATGTTATATAACATTCATTTGTTAATTTCTGTCTTAAAAAAGATACTACACTCAATATTTTTGTTTTCATTTTAAAACTACAGAAGCCCTATGCAGGCATTCATCCATTTCACAATGATAATAGGTCATTTCACTTGTTTTAAATAAGAGTTCAGTTGATACTCATTCATCTTCCCAGAGATACAAAGGCAGAACTGCACATGCACTTCTGAAGTTTCTCAAATGCTTAGGGTGAGCAAAAATGGATGGATTCATTTCCGTCTCCTGCTCAGACTTTTTCCTGTCAGTCCCTCAGTGAGTTAAACTCTGAAGGTGTAGTTTATTATAAAATTTACTGTTATAGATAAGTAAAAGAACTTATTATAATTAAGTACAGAAAACAAGAAAATGAACAGGGAAGAAGTAGGAGAAAGAAAACGTTACCATCATCCATCTTTGTGCACACCATGCAGCTGCTTCATACTGCTCTTTGGAATTCCTTATTTTCTTTCAGTTACAGGAAAACACTGGTGTTGTGACGATGAATGAACACACTGTGCAGCTGGATGTACTCACAGTACCACTGAACGGCTGGAAAAGAACATAACATGAGCCCTCATTATGTGCCATGTGTCTTAAGACATCAACACTATCACCTTCCTCACTTTCTGTTGAAGAAACGTCCTGACTATTTTTCTCCAATGTTTGGATTGGAATATTTTCAATTTACCTAAGAGATACTTTAGTTTAAAGCATAAGCTCGCACAAGAATCATATCAGGGCACAGACAATACATATATTAACAACAGAGATTCATAAACATTGTCTAAATACCAACACCATGAAGAGAGTCATTAAGGACATGGACGTACAGGAGAAAAGGATGGTTTCCTGTCTGCCCATGTGTGCAGCAGGGTCGACTGGGGCTGCTCTCAATAAGCTCTGCCCGATGGACTGAACCCCCCCATGGAGAAAAAAAAGCTGACAGATGTGAGAGGAAGGTGTGTGTGTGTGTGTGTGTGTGTGTGTGTGTCTGTGTGTGTGTGTGTGTGTGTGTGTGTGTGTGTGTGTCTGTGTGTGTGTGTGTGTGTGTGTGTGTGTGTGTGTGTGTGTGTGTGTGTGTGTGCCTGTGTGCCTGTGTGCATTTTTGTGTGTGTGTGTGTGTGTGTGAGTGTGTGCATTTGTGTGTTTGTGTGTGTGTGTGGCAGATGTGTGGGATAATAAATCGACAGGATGTTGAGAAAGAATGCTGTGTGGTGACCCCTGTGGCCCTCAGACGCTCTGTAACAGAGCAGTGATGATGTGCTGAAACACATCACAGCCCGTCACGAGGACCAGTGTGTGAGGGATCTGGACAACTGCTTCAAAGGAGGGTTTGGAATGGTTGGAGTGTGGCTGGACAAGCTGTTTATCCACAGTTGATGCCATACCTTCAGTTGGTTTACCTCTGTTAGGACCTCTGCCTTTTATTTCAGCATGGACGCTAATTTATTCACCTTCATGAACAGAAAATGTATTTTATTCTTGATTAGTGTTATGCTCCAGTGTGATGGGTTTGAATTTGGGATTAAGAATGGTGAAGTGTATAGAAGTCACTGAGAACCACAGTCTGAGTTAAAAAAAATTCATAAAGCTGGATGGTTCGTACTCTTTCTGACAGGTGGTCCAATAATATTATAAGCACTATGTAGTTTATATTAAAAAAATCAGTTTGATTTGAAATAATAACTGAAAGACAATGAATAAAATAAATTAGGTGTTTGATTTATTTGTAACCTTATTTCAATGTCACTGTGTTTTTAGCATCTTTTAAAATTTAACACCTAACTTAAATCTCAACACAATGTCTGGTACGTTAATTTAGCATAATACCATAAAAATCACAGAACTGTGAATCAGGTCCTCCTTCAGTTAATAAACAGTCAAAAGTATCATTTGTGGTGACCTCTAAGGCTTCCAGAGGGACAATGGCTCTGATGATTGGTATCATCATATCATTTGTGTTTCAGTAACATACTCGCACACTGTGTCACTCTTTACATTTAGACACTCTTTTGGTGCTCTCCATCTTCACACATTACAGTCTGTGACCCCATAGTTCAGATCAGTGTCAGTGGTTTGATGCTGACCCTTTTGATAATGATTTTGTTATTTCAATATGTCATGTACACAGTACATTTAAAATCTTAAGTTTACAAAGTGCTCAACAAAATGAGTTATACAAAAAAATAAAAAGCCAGCTATTAAACAGTGAAATAATAGAACCTGAACGAGGGGTACAACCTCAAAAATTACAGCAAATACATTTAAACTAGAAAAGCAGTCAAAGAGCGCAGACCTCAGCCAAGCATATTGTGATTGTCAGGCAACCCTTTAGTCCTACTTTAATGTTATATTCTGTTTCAGCAGATTGTCTGCTACAATTAAGTGTTGGTTGCAGGTTTGTGCAATAAATTGTTACCTGACAGTGTTGAAAATTATGTTGACCCAGTACATATTTCATATTCCAGAGCTTAGTATCCAGAATATTGACAGGGTGTGGATCGCTCTTTTACATCTGTCAGAAATTATGGTGACCTTGTCTTGTATTGTTGTGCAAAGCAATCCGACCATTCATCGTGGCGTGAAACTGGCCCTATCTCACAATGATAAAGAATCCTTTAAAAAAAATCCTGGATCCAGATGGTGATCTGGATCACCACCAGAATTTAATCACTCACTTCTTCCTCATCCCATTCTGAACATTTCCTGAAAATTTCATCAAGATCTGTTTGTTACTTTTGAGTGTTCATAGACAGACAGAGAAACTCTCAAAAACATAACCTCCTTGGCGGAGGGATAAATCAAACAGCAGAAGAGCAGAACCCATGCAGAACAAGAACCCAGCTGCATACAGTAGTGGCACAAAGAGACCACACAAAAGAAGAGATTTAATTGAATTAAAAGTTGAAACTGATTCTCAGAGCCTTATATTCATAGGGCAGATGGTTTCAAAGTCTTAGGGTCCTGATTGAAAGGCTCTGTCTACTTTAGTATCACTAGGGGGTTCCCACCTGAGGATCTAAGGCTTTGAGCTGGCTTACTTGGGGTCAGGAGATGTAACTTAGAGCCAGCATCATGTGGTTATCAGGAAGACCTTAAAGATGCTTCGAGGAGGATCTGTTTCAATTGGACTGCCTCACTACCTTGTGGCCTGGAGTCCCTGCACAATGTTGTAAATTACTTTTAGTGAGGCATGTGTTTGTTTTGGAATTAAATAGAGATTCAAACCAGGACAATTTTTTTTGTTCAAGTCAACTTATTACTGGATACAAAGCGCCGAGGTAAGGTATTTATCAGAACTGTTACGTATTGCTATGGTTTGAAATGTGACATCAAGAAAACGTAGCAGCTGGCTTTATGTAGTGCTATCGGCAGCTAGGTGCTCCGACGTATCTATATGCTAACATGACAACAAGTAAACACTGTCAGTTTGTATGTAGCTGTCTAAATTTAGCTCTTAGCCCCTGTGTTAGCCTTCAGATCATGCTCTATCACTCGCCTGTTTAACTTTCTTCTTCCCTTCTGTCCTTTTTTCTGTCTGTTAGGCTCCAGTGTCCACCATCACTACAAAATTAATCACAGAAATCGTTTTCAGCAGAGAAAAGACATATTTCTCTTCTCATGCTAAACTTCATCAGCCAGTGTAATGTTGTCATAGAGACTTAGACGTGCCGTTAATCAATCCGGTCCTGCTCGACCCATTTTGAAATAAACTGTAACCTGTAATATTGATTAGTACAGCAGATAAGTGAAAAAAAATCGTTTAAATGGTGATGCAAGCATGAAATTTGGCACAAATACTATCTAAGAGCCACTCTTTTGAAATAAAACGTTAGACACTCAAAAATTCGAGATGGCGGCCATTTTTCAATTTAGCCGCCATTTCCATTAAACACTCATTATTCCAAAAGTTGGAATGGTGATGCAAACATGAAATTTGGCAGAAATACTCTCCAAGGGCCACTGTTCTAAACAAAATGTTAGACACCCCAAAATTCAAGATGGCGGCCATTTTTTCTATATGGTGTCCATTTTTAAAAGACTGGTGCCATGTCCATTGATTGCTCATCATTTCAACAGTTCAAATGGTGATGCAAGCATGAAATTTGGTATAAATACTCTTTAAGGGACACTCTTTTGAAATAAAATGTCAGACCCCCATAGTGTTGCTATGGTGGCCATTTTTCAAGATGGCCGCCATTTCTTTTGAACCCTCATTATTCCAAAAGTTCAAATGGTGATACAAACATGAAATTTGGGACACTCTTTAGAATAATGATGCTAGACTGTGCAGGGTTACCCTGTGCAGAGCTATTAGACCTATGAAGACCACAGGCATACCCTTGTTTCACGCCTTCACAGGTTGTGATATTGTATCAGCCATTTGCAAAAAAGGCAAAAAGACTGCCTGGCAAACCTGGTTTATTTGTCCTGAGGCCTTGCCATCTTTGGAAAATTAAGTCAATACCCTCATGTACTGGCTGATGGTGACCTTGAGATCCTGGAGAAGTTTGTGGTCCTGATGTACGATAGATCAAGTACAGCTATTGGTCTGGATGAAGCTAGACCTGACATGTTTGAAGCCATTCCTCCAACAATAGCAGCTCTGCTTCAACACACTGAACATGCTGCATATCAGGCAGGCTGCATATGGAGTCAGGCAACCAAGTGTCAACCAAAATCAGAGAGTCCTGCTGACTGGGGATGGAAACGGTTGGCGAACAATGGTTGGTCCTCTGGAGAGTGAATACAGCAGTTGCACAAAATTGTGTACAACTGGCCAAGTGTGGCTGCAAATCAAAGTGCTGTGGGAGGTGCAAATGTTTCAGATTGGGGTTCACCTGCACAGCACTGTGCAGCTGCAAGTGTGAATAGAAAAGTCAGCAGCCAGTTCGAGTCTTAGGTATGGCTCAGTCTTTGTGTTTTCAGGTAGACCTATGGCCCAGCTCTTCATCAGTGTGTCTCTAATTTTAACAGTGAACTCCAGTTTTTAGTTTAGTTTTAGTGTATTTTTTCCACTAATTATTATCAAAAGATATTCTAAGTTGAGTTAGTAAAGTCAGCACCTCTATCTTTCATTTGTCAGGTTTACCTACTTTGCAGGAAAACACCTAGTCAGTCAGAGCTGCTGTTGCCTCAGGAACTGGTCATGTTGCTATTCAGTATTAGTTGCTAAATCATACTTTTGGTGCTCTGTCAATTCAGCACCACAGCTGAGCTACTTACTCATCTGTCTTCTTGTTTCCCTTTCCCCTGAATTAAATTGGACAGGTCAAGGGTAGAGAGTTAGACACAACACAGTCAAATAAACACTTCTGGCCTTCAGGAATGAAATTTCAAGTGACTGTAAAGCTGTGTTTCCACCAAGCAGTCCGGGTCGGTTCAGTACGGTTTGGTACAGTTAAGCCTGATCCCGTTTGCGTTTCCACAGCAAACTGTGCCCTCTCATAGTAGGTGGCGTATAAGCCAGATGCCGAAAGCCGCAGCTGTTAAACAATACCGTGACGCTATATTGTTTGCGTGGGGGGAGGAAGGAGGGGGTGAGGGGTGATAGGAGGGGGTGTTCCTCTGTCTCCCCCATAGACTGTATAAAACAGGTCTCCCCTCCTCTTCACCCTCTTTATGTTGAGAAAAAAACTTGACCAGCCCCCTTCCCATTCCCATGGATCGTGTTACGGGAGTCTCTAGTCTCGAGACATCTGCTCCGCTAACAACGGAGCGCGTCCCCGCGTCCCAGACCTGCGACCGATCCCGACTCCCGAGGTGCCCCCTCCTCGTCGTCGTCGTCCTCCTCCTGCTGAAGCCCTCTACCTCACAACAGTGCTCTCTCCGTTATTCGTGCTAACTTAGTGATAATGAGGAGCAGCGGTGCATGTGCCCTCCACGTTTCCCGGCTATAGCTGACCCGGCGGAAGCGCGCGCCTGCTCCATCCCTCTCGTGCGTCCGAGCGGCAGCGGAGCGAGCGAGCGAGCGAGCAGCGGCTCCCGGTGCCCCCGAGCAGCACATTTCTTTTTGTCTGTGCGCTCCGCAGGCTGCGGGCTGATCCTGTCCGCGGCTGACCCGTCGGTGTTGCCGGGGAGGACGAGGAAGGGCGGAGGGACGAACACAAGATCTCCGTGTCCGATGTTTGAAAACGCTTCCTCTGCCGGATTTCTACTCTGATCTCTCTCTGTGAGCTTTGTGTTTGTTTCTGACACCATGGAGTCGGTGGAGAAGGAGTGTGGAGCGCTGGGTGGATTATTCCAGGCCATCGTAAACGACATGAAGGTAACACACACACACACACACACACACACACACACACACACACACACACACACACACACACACACACACAGGTTTGAATCAAAGTGGGGAAAACAGTCATATGTGACCTCCGTGCAGCTCTGTGGCCGGTCGGACGCTTGTTTTTACTGCCTTTGTCTCTTCCACCGGGTCCTCCCCCAGTGGAAACAGCGCTGCGGGACAGACCGAAGGCTGAAACATGTTTCTCTTTGTGTTATTTGCATAATGTGCAGCAGGTCTGTCACACGCTGCTTCAATCTTCAGGGACTTTGCTGTACCAATCCTTGCACCACTCAAGGCACTTAACAACAGGGCACCATGTTTGCTGTGGGGAGTTTTGATGTGTTTGACTCTGACCTTTTAGGAACCAAACCCTGCAGAGGTTTTCTTTTAATGGAGGAACAAGCTGTCAAAACTCGAGGACGGTGTTCATTATTTCAACACAAATGTTGAGGTGCTCTTTGACCCCAAAAAGTGTCCCCCCTCCTCCAGACTGTGTGGTTTTTATTCTGGATTTAATATTAGAGAGAAAATGACTTAATCAGCTCATCGTCCTCAGCAGGAAGTGTAAAAGGTCACAGAGTATGCTCTCTGATGTTTGGCCCCAGGACGGAGACCGATGATTCACTAACATCACAAGTCCTTCACTTTTCTGCTGGCCTATAAATGATTTCTTCTTCAAGAACTGGAAGTCTCCCATTATGTTTAATACACATGCAGAACAGTGTGTGTGTGTGTGTGTGTGTGTGTGTGTGTGTGTGTGTGTGTGTGTGTGTGTGTGTCTGTGTCTGTGTGTGTTGGGGGAGGGGTCAAGTGAAGGAAGTTGAAGCAGGGTGGTCTGTTGTTCAGCACAACAGATGGAAAGTGTGGACGTATTCATCAGCTCCCTGCGTCCTTGGCGTGGAGCTCACTCATGCTGCAAAGTGGAGCATCAGGCAACAGCTGATTCCTCATCGATCGCCGGCTCTCACAGACATTCATAGACCCCTGAGTGAAGGCAGCTCTCTGCTGTTCTCCGCTTTAACATGTGTGTTTCTTTGTGTGTGTGCTGTGCTTGGACACAGAGAGGTGGTGTCAGAGAGAGGCAGCCTGTGTATTGATAACCAGCACTGATGAATGAGAGCGAAGCCCTGAGTCAGCACGGCGTCCCCGTCCACTGTCTGAGATCTGACCTCATTCCTGCCGCCTCACTGGGCCACGCAGGCCTGTCAGAGCAGCTTGATCCCCTCCCTCCCATCCCTCCCCCCAGGCTGGCCTTTCTGTGCTGATCGTGCTGATTGTGAACAATGTTACAGTGCCATGTACAATTACCTACACAATGAACACACAGGCAGCTTGGAAACTTCAGCAGACTCTGCAGACACCTGATGGAGCGACAGGAGGAGGTGATGGAGTGCCTGTGGAGGCTTTGGCTGCTTGTGGAAAACTGTTAGTGTGGGCCAAAAAAAGGCAGAGAGGACGAGCAGTAATGTAGCACAGGAGCCATTAAAGGCGCTCTGTAGAGGACTCAACATGAACTGATGCCTATAAACAGACATTTGCTGCTAAAAATCATCTGTTGGATGGAATTTCTTAGAAACTCAGCTCCAATCATGTTTCTAAAAAACGCTCCTCCCACTGTAAAAACAGCAAGAAGAAAAAAGACAACATCACTGGGAGTTTCTAGAGCTACCTGCTGGCTTCAGCACAGGCCCTCAGAGGCTGGCTATCACTCCCCGAGGCTGTGTCATGGTCACATTATGCAGCTCTGAGGGCCGGGGTGTGTGCTGGAGGACTTCTCAGATACATGTGTAGTTTTAATATTTAGATCATTTCAGTAGGAAAAACTCTAATTACTGACTTTTTGTGAGATCAGACAACCACCATGCTCCATGCTTGTGGCTGTGGTTCCCAAACTTGGTTCTGCAGGGCCCCCCTTCAGGAGATGGAGACATTTCAGCATCCTCATTGGTGGATAAAAAGCTATGTCCAGACACACTTAAAACACACAGACATGTCCTCAGCTGCAAATGAGTGTATCATACACAACCTGTAAATGTGTAACCCATGGGTGGTGCTGAGGTTGGTGGATGGGCAGGAAGTATAAAGCTTAGTTTATGCTTGACAGGTCTAAGGGGACTGTGCAGCTTCGTGTGGATGAATGATGTATTTTTTGCAGCTTTGTCTCCTTATGCAGACAATTTCAAGCAGAAAATTTCAGTGCACCTCTGAAAATTTCTAACTTCCGCACACAGATGTGTGGATGACCCGTTGCTCCTGAGTAGGTCAGAAAAGTCCTGGTATTTATATGATTCATCACACAGAGAGCACTGTGATAGACATGCATTTGTAATACACTGCCCCTTGCAGTTTGGGAGTGGACACCACGGGGAGTGTTAAAAAGCTACAAGTGTTCTCTGGTGCTGATTCTGTGCGTCAGGTTTTTTGCTGAAACTATAACTCAGCCAATTTGATGCTTTTGTTGTCATTAGACTGGGGATGCAATGAGCAGGGGTTTGATGGTGTGATGGTTGTCTAACTGACAGTGTCACTATTATGATTTATTTTAGTCATTGTATGGGTCCAGTGTCCAATCCAAGGTTACTGTTGAATTATTTTTTCCTTATATTGATCCATAGGAAACACACACAGGTACAGACAACTTAAGTAAAAACCATGTGCAGCTGCATTAAGTTTGAAGTTTGCCTTTAAGCTTTTAGCTGCACCTATTTTACTCAATGGGTATATAACTCTGTAACCTGGTCTCTCTGCCTTGGTTAAGCTGATGTAGCATAGCCTTTATGTCTCTTTAAGTATCAGCATTTTGTTCTGTGCTGGTTGCATCAAGACTTTATTTTCTGCCTCTTGTTGAGGGTGGCATCAGTAACACAAAGTGTGGAGGATTTTTCAGTGTGACAGCTTGGAGCGTGGAGCTTGGTGAAGGGCAGCAAATAAAGCTGTGACGTTTGGTGCTGATCCCCCTCCATTTTACAGTTACCCGAGTCCTTTCATAAAGCTTGAATTTAATATATTTGGTTGCAGGTCAGACCTGTTTTTGTCAGGGTTATCTGGACCCCTGTCATGACTCATGGTTTCAGAGATTCCGTAAACCACAGTCAGGACAGTGTTGGATACTAGGGTGTAACGGTACACAAAAATCTCGGTTCGGTACGTACCTGGGTTTTAGGGTCACGGTTCAGTACATTTTCAGTACAGTATGGAACAACGCAAAACCATTTGCTTGTTTAGCATGTTTATTAAACCAAAAAACTTGTTTTTCTGGTTTAATAAACTCTTCAAGCTCTGGTTGGTCGTTAGCAGCAGCCATGATGCACAATTCAGACACAAGCTCCTGTGGCTACGGAAGCTCTTTGATATTCATCTTTTGATTGGCTCACCGTGAGATGTCACGTCCACATGATATGCACATGATCGCAAAGCACGAATCACAGACCACTTTCCTCATGAATATTAAAATGCCTTCCCTGCACAGCCAATGATAGACGAGTACTCACGTGAATATTAAAGAGCCATATGCAGCGGCTAACGTAAACTTACTGTACTTGTTCAAATACAGCACTGTACCGAACCGGACGGCCTTATGGAGTGGTTCAGCACGGATACATGTACTGTTACACCCCTATTTGATACTATTCCTAAAACTGAAGTGTGGTGGTAATTAATAACCTTTAAAGCAGATCTGTTCCAAAAGGAGCTCATATGGGTCTTAAACTGGATTATCTTCCTGTTCTGACACAGAGAAGTCCGATACTGTCACAGGACACGTGATTATGACTGACAGTAAAGGTGGGGATGTTGAGAAGAAGTTTGGCCCTCTTCCTTTAGTACCGTTGAGTGCTGTCAGAATGCAGACCTAGTCATGAGAGTTGTTATAAAGTTGTGTTGTGAAAAGGAACCTGTCTCTCCTTCCTGTCTCCTTAGCAGAAAGTGTGAGCATTCATGTTTGTGGGAAAACCAACGCCTTAACAAAAGTCCTTGAACGTCACAGCCTTCCTGCTCACTCGAGGATGATCGTCTCGACCTCACTGTCCTCTGAGGGACAAAACACAGCAGGAAGAATCCTCCTTTCCTTCCTCCCTCCCTCCCTCCCTGGGAGCGTCTGGGTGTGAGTCTCTGCATGTCGTCCTGTTTGCCCGCTCCTTCACCCTCCTCCCTCAGCTGTCTTGGCAGTGTACTCCTTCAGGCTCTGGGAGTTGCACGCCACACAAGCTAATTAGACACCTGTTGGAGTCAAGTGCAGACAGCAGAGCAGGGAGGAACGAGTCTGTGAGGCATGAGGGCTCCTAAATCACCTTTGGAGCTCTGGGCTTCATCCAGGAGAGGCTGGGGTTAAACGCTGTCACTGCCACATTGCCACATTTGGAGGTTACTACAGGAACGATGAAGAGTTTATATTCGGCCTCCCTCCCCTCTCTGCGGCTCAGACTCCAGCTCTAATGGGATCTGGCCTTGAATGCGTTTTATGTTTGGCTTCTGTTCTTGTAGCTCAAGGCAAAGTGTGATGATCCCGGGCTAAATCTAATCCAGATCACTCAAACACTGGATAGACTACCTGCCCCCCCACTGCACACAAACATTCCTCTTATGAGCGCTGATACAGATTGAGCATGTGCAGCAGACATGTAGACACACATACCAGCTCAGGGAGAAGAAGCTGAGGCTGATCAAGGACAATTATAACATGAGGGAGCTGAAAAATCCAGCTGACCTTTAGAGAGACAAGTCAGAGCAGAGCGTTGATACTCCAACCTGTTTGTAACCTGGGGGAGAAGCTGTGCTCTCTGTGAGCGACTGTGACCCGTCTCAGTGTGTATTCAATAAAGGGGACAACTGGATGACGCAGACATGAAGCGTTTATGAAGCTGTACCAGATCCAGTCCCGTAGCAGAGGAAATCTTGTCTTCTCAACCTGCGCTTCATGCACTCCAAACGTCCTGGCCAAGAGGTTTGTTCGACTAATTTCCTTTCCCTTTCTTTGCAGAGCTCTTACCCTGTGTGGGAAGACTTCAGTGCCAAGGCCACCAAGCTGCACTCTCAGCTCAGGTACGTGTGGATCCAGCCACAGAGAAACTGTAGGGAGTCACAGCCATTGTGTCATTCGTATTAGTTCTTTGCATATTCACAGTGGAGCTGTGGATGTTTCCACAGGACCACCATTCTGGCAGCTGTGGCCTTTCTAGATGCCTTCCAGAAGGTGGCGGACATGGCAACCAACTCCAGAGGTGAGACAGAGTTTGTGTTTACCTTTTCTTCAAGTTGTCTAAAAACCAGCCCCCCTCCAGGACTGATGTCACACCCTCACTGCTGTCAGAATGTTTGCACACAGGATCTGTGAATGTGCATCATGCTGTGACCATGCTGTATTCACACATGCAGAAAATCACAAAGATCTTCTTAAACTTTTCAGAGGGAGCTTTGTTTCCTATGTCACTTGATCCTTGGCTCAGAGAAATGTATTTTCTGCTCAGCATGCCTCCAATAAAACCTATTTTAAGAAGGCTAAAAAGGGGGCAGCTCTCTGAGGGAGGGAGGTGGCTCAGAGAAGTGAAAACCTGATCTTATTGTTTCTTGGGTCTTAATGAGGTCTGCTGATCTGCTTTGTCACCCTGTGAGTGGCCTCAGACCGGCTGATTAACACAGATTTCTCTGGAGTCGATCATCGAGAGCAGAATGTAGGTCAAAAAAAGCTCTGTGAGCCTGCAGCAGCGTGCAAACGCTTCTGAGACCCCCCCAACACACACACACGCACACACACACACACACACGCACGCACACACGCACGCACGCACGCACGCACAAACACACACACACACACACACACACACACACACACACACACACACACACACACACACACACACACACACACACACACACATTGAGACATTCCGAGAGTGACAGCTGGTAGCCGGTCACCTGACCCTGCAGGTCACATGCCAACCTGCTTTAAACAGTCTGAACCTATGCAGCCCTTTGCTGACCACTTACTGCTGGGATAAACATCTAAAGAGCATTTGTTCAGCAGTGTTCACACATTCTCACCTGCTTCACTCCCATTGGCTGCTCTGTAACCGTGGCACTTATCACCGTGGCGATACCTGAGGTTACCTTGAATGATTCCTGATGTGAGTGCACATGAGTGGTTTAAGATGAAGTGAGGTAGCCTGGGGTCAGCGTGCTGGCTGCTGGCTGTCTGCTACAGTAAAACAGAGGCCCAGACTCTGATGGGGAGGACTTCAAAGAAAACATGGGCTGTAAAAAGAGGAGGAAGAGTAGAGAGAAAGATGAAGCAGAGAGAGAGAGAGAGGGAAGAGTTTAAGAGCTCTGGATGCATAAAATCCCTGTAAGTGTGTCACTCATACGCCCACTCACTCGCGGCGCTCTGCGGCCACATTAACTTCAGGATTAGTGTCATCCTTCTCAGGACAGGGCTGAGAGAGGGACGCTGGGATGTCAACTGATGACCACACAGACCACAGCTGGTCAAACTACACACTCCAAACTTCAGCATCACATCAAAATTCCTCCAACATTTCATGGCCACAGCATCCCAAACATAGGGCTTCTTTTAATCACATAGTCATTTTTCTTTTCTGCTTTCTTAAACAGTTTGGCTCCAAAGAAAGCAGTTGGTCTTTATTACCACTCTGGTCATAAACCAAACAGGGAGCTGACAAAAGGTTTAGTCCAGGTGTCCACGGGGCCAGCTGGGACTGTTTTCTATCAGCTAACTCTAAGTCTTCTGTGTTTTGTTGTGATCCAAATGAGCTGCCTGTTGGAGGATTAGACTAAAAGCCAAACTGTAGTTGCAGTCTGAATGAAAAGAATCAAATCTGTTATTTCAAGTCCTTATTTTGGGTCGTTGGCTGTACAGTGTTCAGTGGTTAAGTTAAGATTTGAGGAGCTAAACTGTGAATGCTGTTTGTAGATTATTTAAGTCACAAAACGAGGACCCTTTAAGACTAATTAAGTTAAAACTGACAGAAGTCAGGTTAAATTATGCAAAAGGAAAGTGCATGTGAAGTGGATGAAAAGCTGAAATGGCTCCTTTATAACTTGTGAACATCTGAATGTCTCAAAGTAAAAGCAGGAGTGATTATCAAGGTTAGACTGAGGTAACTCCAGCTAAATCTTAGACTCTACAAAACTGGGATGTAGAAGTGTTTTAAAGCCCAACTGCAGCGGTCACCATGTTGAAATACTGACCCACCCTACTTTCAGCTAGTGGTGGGAGGAAAAATGGATTCTCAAAGGCATCAGGATTCTTTTGTTTTACAGTTTTTAAATAGGGATTTTTTTTGTTCAAAACTCTTTTATTTTCAGCACGAAATTCTTCATTTTGGTCTTTGTTTATAAGCTTGGTTGGTAAAAAGTTACTGATGTCTCCTCCAGGGTGCAAAATGTTTTTCTTTGACTGTCTAGAAACATGATGTCAGGTCCCCTGAATGAATGCTAAAACCTGACTCACATGTGAGGAGCATTTTTTGAGAAAACATGGCTCTAGATTTTGTCTGTAGAAATCATCATCACCAATCAACTTTTTTTTTACATGGTCCAATGGTAAAAAGAAAACTCACATCACAAAAATATGAAATACCAAAGATTTGCAATTTAAATTGAAATCGGCACCCCAAAAATCGTGAAAGAGTGGAATCAGGGAAAAGCGTATTGTCCCAGCTCTACTTCCAGCCTCCTTGCTAACAGCTACAGTGTGCCCGATTGTCAGCATCGTCTACAGTGGTGCTGGTTTAAACTTCTACTCTTAATTACAACTAGTGTGTTCACGTGTTCTTGTACCTAACAGAAGCCCACACATGTAGGCTGATGTGCAACTCCTCAATAACACAACCACACACCCTAACACTTCAGCCCATTAGCCCTGTGACTGTTTCCACCACCATGGTTTCCTGCGCACAAACAAAACGAGAACAAAGCAGACCTGGAACCTGCCACATGGCGCATACACATTCACACTGCCAACTAGTGTTTAGGTGGAGTGTTGCATAGCAGTGCAGACTTTCCAGTGCTGCAGCTTGTAGAGCTCCCTGCAGCGCTGACCTCAGAAGGACATTTTAATATGAGTTTAAATGAGACTTTCTGTGCTTCTGAAGTCTGCCTCAAGTGGACAGACAAGGAACTACAGTTTTTAGCACTTTGTGAATTTGCTTAATGCTTGTTTTAAACCTGTCATTCAGCAGAAATAATAACAATATGGTGGAGGGAGTCTGCTGAGAAATTAACCACAGGACGATCAGACTACAGATCCTGATATCTAATTAACTTACGGCACCAAATGACCCGCAGAGGTAAAGTGCAGGTGAATCAAGACATGAATTAACCAAAGTCAACACACGTCTCATCAGCACAATGCCTCACTAACAAATCCATCATTGTGTTAATTTTAAATATTAAAGTGAAACATGAAACATAGAGAAAAGAGGGCGTGCAGTTTTATTTCAGCTGCTCCTCTCCTGTGAGAGCTCTGCGTGCTCTGAGCCTCAGAGATTAATTAGATGAGAGGAATGTCGATATTTACTGAGCTGGCTCATGGACGAATGGGATAACCTTTGACCCCTGGCTGCAGGCCCCATTGACATGGTTTGAATGTATTTGCTCTTGTAGCAGCTGTGATGTTGTTTATTATCCTGAAACACATGAAGGACCAGACTTCCTGGTGTTTTCACTTCTCTTCACATGAACCACCTCAGGACTGATCAGTGTTACAAACGGGACTAATGAAAGGCTTCACTGGCTCCTGATCACGTCTTCATGAGTGTCCCTGAGCCCCATGCCATGCTCAGCGCGTGTCTGCAGCCACCCGCCTCAGAGTCTGCTCCTCCTCATGGAGCTGATAGCACAGCAGGGGGCAGACCGTGTCAGCTGTGGGTCTTGTCACCCTGTTTCCCCTCTGGTGCTGGGAGACGGGCTGCAGCTGCTGGCACAGCTGGAGGTTTCTTCTTCTGCTTCCTTTAATCTACCTTTGACACACTGACCCGTCTCGTCTCCTAACCCTCACACACTCTGCAGACTGAGAACGTTTCACCCCGAGGGAAGCCACATCGTCTTACTCTGAAGTAGGACTTAAACGTCCTGGTCTGCCTCTGAGAGTATTTTGTTCTTTCTAGCAGCTGTGTTACATTTCTACACTCCTCTTCACCCAGCCTCCTCTCTGTCAGTGCGTGTTGGTGTGTCAAACTGCTGCACTCTTCATGTTCAGGCTTCCTCTTGCCCTGTTGTCCTTTTTTAGACTTTATGGTCACGGTCATGGCGTCAGTGTCTGTGTTTTATGAAGCAGCTGGAGGAGTCGCTGCCAGTCGTTTTGGCAGAGTGTCTGACAGCGCTGTTCCTCTAAGCTCTCTTAATAGATCGTTGTCCAAAGGCCCGGCTGCTCCTGTGAACCAGCAGCTTGCATCTGGCTTTAATAAAGTCCGGCCAACCACAGAATCTGTACTGGATGAATGTATGTGGAGGATTTAGCCTTTCAGAGATACATGTATAACTTTGTAACACTCCTGCAGTGTTATGGTCAGGTTGGTCAGGTTCATGGTTTTCTGTCTTGTTGGACTGTTTTTCCCCCACATGTTAAACTGTTGGATGTGGATTTAAGAGCGCTGGACTTGTGGGGGCTCTGTGTTTGGTGTTTAGTTGTTGCTAGGCTGGCTGACATGTGTTTTAGTGGACTTCATTTTCTCCTTTTTTGGACATGCTTGGATTAGATTGAGGTTGAAGAGTAGGAGAGAGTTCATGGCTAATGGTCCATCAGGGTATGAGAGACACGCTCTGCGTTTTGGGAGGGGGAGCTGAGCGGAGAGGTGGTGGGCTGGCCAGAGTGGGGGATGTGGTTGCAGTGGGATTTCCACAGCTCTGGGTATCCAGGCTAGGCAGAGGCGTTAAGCTAATCCTCTTAGCCCCACTCTGTAACACACAGACCCAGACTGGCCTCTCCTGGTCCTGATCAGCCTCCACAGTTTAAAGAGTCACACTTTGGGATCACAGGGACACACTGAGGTCTGTTTACAGCCTCTATCAATCATGTTTGTGCCTAAGGCTGCAGATAACACACACACACACACACACACACACACACACACACACACACACACACACACACACACACACACACACACACACACACACACACACACACACACACACACACACACACACTCAAATGACTTGGTGGGTCAGCACCTGAGCTGTCTGCTCTTTTTTTGTCTCTGTTTCTGTCTCTGTCTATGTCACTGTCTTACTCTCTGTCTAAGTCTCTGTCTTACTCTCTGTCTCTGTCTCTGTCTCTGTCTCTGTCTCTGTCTCTGTCCCTCGTTCCCTCGTTCCCTCTCTCTCTCTCTCTCTCTCTCTCTCTCTCTCTCTGTCTCTGCCACTGTCTCTGCCTCTGTCTCTGGCCTTGACTCTGCCTCTGTTTCTGCTCCAGTCACTGTCTCTGTCTCTGTCCCCGTCTCTCTGTATCGGTCTTAGTCTCTGTCCCTGTCACTCTGCCAAGTCCCTTTGTCCCTCTGTCTCTGTCCCTCGTTCCCTGTCCCTGTCTCTGTCCCTCGTTCCCTGCTCCTGTCTCTGTCTCTGTCCCTCTGTCTCTCTGTCTAGGTCTCCATCTCTGCCTCTGTCTTTGTCCCTCTCTCTGCCTCATTACTTGACTCTGCCTCTGTTTCTGCTCCAGTCCCTGTCTCTGTCTCTGTCCCCATCCCCATGTCCTGTCTTTATCTCTGTCCCCGTCCTTTCATCCCTCTGTCCCTCTGTCTCTGTCCCTCTGTTCCTGTCCATCTCTCTCGTTTCTGTGATTGCTGCTGTCTTTGTGCTTGTCTCTGCCTCTGTTTCTGCTCCTGTCCCTGTCCTGTCTTTGTCCCTGTGTCTCAGTGCAGGAATGAAGTTGTGTTAGTAGATCAGTGTCTCAGTGAGGCAGTAATCTGCTTGGCCTCTGTGCTTCCTGAGGTTGGCAGATGGGACGGATATCCCTACCCGCCATCTGGACGGCCTGGCATGGACGAGATGCAGCTCTGGCCTAGTGCAGGGCGAGATCAGGGGATTACTGTCCTCTGCTGCTACCCCGGCAGCGCAGCTATTTTTACGGGCATGTCAAATGATGAGAGTGTACCCATGTGACCAGCACTGACAACCATCAAGCCTGGCGTTTCATGTTCCACTGTGATGTGTATTGTACTTAGTGTGCGAGGACAGGCTTTGATCTGCACGTTACCAAGGCCTGACTTAGTAACAGGAGCTTATGGATTTTCAGTTTTTAGATTGAACACACACACACACACACACACACACACACACACACACACACACACACACAGATTATTTCCCTTTTTTTCAGCATAAGGTCTCATCTTTTGTTTTGTCCCTCAGCCGTCAGCCTTTCCACAAAGAGCACAGTTCCTTCCTTTACCCTGGAGACGAGGGGCTCGGCCTCCACGCTCGGCCTCCACGCTCGGCCTGAAGGAATGAATGTTTCCAGCAGCACGAGAAACTGGAGGCTTAGGTGTCTGGAGCTGTGATGTGAGGAGCTGACAGGGAAAAAAGGGGGGAATAATAATGTGAGGGAAAACAAATCTTCTACTCTGCATAACTTTCATTCTGAGGCTGAATACCAAGCGAAGAAGAACACAAGACTTTAGGGGAACACTGTGTTCAGCTCTATCCTGAACATGAACCCTGAGAGGGAGGGAAGGAGGGAGAACACAGGGGAGAGGGAGTCTGATGGAGGAATGTTAGGGAGGGCTGAAAAGAAGGAATGAAAGGGCTTTGGTGCTTGGTCTGAATCAGCTGAGGTGACTGATTGGAGATAGTCAGGTCTTCACTTAGAATAAAGGAGGTAATGATCAGCTGACAGACAGTATGTGGGTCCTGCCTTTCTTGATCCCAGAGGACTCATCAGGAAGATAATGTTCAAATAACTATTCAGTGAAGACTGGAAGCTTGCTGTGAAATCTGGGAGAAAGTTTATCTGTGTTTCCATCACACCTTTTACAGAATCAAAGTCATATTCCTGAAGTTTGGATAGAGTGTAATTACTCCTTGCTGGTGTTTCCATTAAGACTAGAACTGTGCACAACTTGTGTAAAATCTCATCCCACAAGATTCATTTTGTGGAATGAAGGAGGAAGGGGGGCGGGCTGCATGGTGGTGCAACAGTTAGTCCTGCAGCCTCACAGCAAGAAGGTCACTGGTTCAATTCCCAGCTTGGCCAGTGGGTCTTTCTGTGTGGAGTTTGCATGTTCTCCCTGTGAATGCTCATCAGGCGAATTGGTCACCCTAAATTGTCCGTAGGTGTGAGTGTGTGCGTGAATGGTTGTCTGTCTCTGTGTCAGCCCTGTTATTGGCTGGCGACCAGTCCAGGGTGTACCCCACCTCTCGCCCAATGACAGCTGGGATAGGCTCCAGCCACCCACGACCCTGAACAAGATAAGTGGTTTAGAAAATGAATAATTGAAAGAGGAAGGAGGTCTGTAACTATGGTAACCATAGATATCTCAAACATCTGAAGACCTGAACTGTCATTTTGATGGGTTGCTGATGTTGTCAGCCGATGAAGGCAGAGGGTGTTAGAATATTGTAACATCTGTCCGGGCACTGCAGTGATGATGACAGTGGTGATTGGTGAACACTTGTGTTTTTATTCTCTGGTCATCGTCGGCAGTGACCCACCAACTCCAAACAGGCTGGAACAAAACACTAAATGAAAATCAGAAAATCATCATTTCCAGCTCATCTACTCTTTCTCACACACACACACACACACACACACACACACACACACACACACACACACACACACACACACACACACACACACACACACACACACACACACACACACACACCTCCGCTCCTCCCTCCTGCTGCTCTCTGACCCACTCACAGCCTCCCTGATGCCTTCACTGAGGCTCAGAAACACCAGCATCTGAACACAGAACAAACAGCAGAGTTGATATCATGGGAACGTCAGAGTCTGTATGTGGGAGACATGGGTACCTTTCACATTTGGAATGATACGGTACTGATACCCTGTATCTGGCAATCAGTAACGGTACTCAACAATATCAATTTTTGGTACTTTTGTATGTTTATGTGGTAATCAATATGAATCTGTTCATTAATAAAATCTTAATTTTTTCAGTTTCTATATTCATTCTTTAATATATAAACTTGCAATGCTGTGTTCATGTGCAGTATGAAAAATCACCTACTCTTCCTTTCCCTCACAGTCCTGAGGATGTGTTCAGGTACCAAAACGTGGTACCATTTGATTTTACGTGAATTGGTATTCGGCACTACAGACAGAATTCAGTCAGTACCTATGAGAGTCCCTATCTTGGTACCCATTCCTATATGTGGGGATGTGGACATATACTAGAGACTTCTTGAAGAGGATCATGGCTGAGGAGGTGAAGGGGTGTGTGTCTGTTGTTAACCTCTGGTTATTAACGTCAGAAAAAGGTGTTTGCATTGAACTTTTGGGATAAACTTGAATATCCATACTCCAGAAAAAACATACCTTGTGAAACTTTTTTTTCAACTTAAAGAGATTTTTCCAAATGTTGGTGTTTCAACTACCATTTTTATTGCAATATTAAAGGGGATTAGTTTATTTTTATTGAATCAAAGTCAGTGAAACGACTGTCAGAAAAAGAAAGTTGTAACTTTAACAAAAACTACTACCAACAGCTCTATTCACAGAAGAGCACGGCTAGTGGAGTCACGCTAAGTTCAAACTCATGAATGAATGAATGAATGAACTAATGGGTTTATAAAGCCCAAAGATGAGCTTCATAGAAACATGATTTCATACTTACTTTTCATCAGTTGAACCTAAAAAGAGAAAAAGGGAGTAGCTGATCCTTTAGCCAATGAGCAAGCAGCAACTTCACTCCTTCATGTGTGTTCAGCCAGCCACGGCCCCTGATGCTGCATGACCCTCAGCTTTCATAGAGCCTGATCCTGAGCTTCAGCTCCACTGTGCTGTTACTATCTGGTAACAATGAGGTGCAGAGGGAGCAGCTGCTTGGACTTAGTCTGAGCCAAGTGTGGTGGTGTGAGGTGAACACACCACAGAGAGAATCACAGGATGCCACAGTAACAGACTTCCTCTGAGCAGCAGGTGGGAGGATGGAGTGAAGGAAGCACTGCTCCAGCAGCAGCAGCGGTGGAGGAGGTGGTGATGTCAGTGTTGTTTGGAGGATTGTTTGGAAATGAGCGGCGGTGCAGCCACGTTGGCAGAGCAGGAGGGGGCCAGGATGATGTGGGCTGAGATAAAGACGTCCTGACTGCAGAGGGTGTAAAGCCTGACTCATCTGATTGGTCTGGCTCCAGGGTCTGCTCCATTAAACATGAGTCATTCACAGACTGCTGTCTCACTGTCTGAGTTTTTGATCTGGTTTGCACCTTTGTGTCACACGTGGGCTCCTCTATAGCGCCCCCTGCAGCTCAGGGAGAGGTTTTTACTTTGTTCTTTTTGTCCTGAAACACGATGAAACAACTTTCCAGTGTCTCAAAAAGAACATGGTCTTGTTTTCTCCGCCTCTACTGGGATAAAAGCACATCTGGAGGTTTATTTATAGCAGCATGTATGATTCTGTACAGGAAGCTGCTCCAACAGAAGACGCCACCTCCTCCCGTCCTCTCCTCCTCCTCCTCCTCCTCCTCCTCAGTTTCATCCTAATGCTCTCCAGATCATGTTTACACCACATCAGGGCCTGTGTGTGTGTGTGTGTGTGTGTGTGTGTGTGTGTGTGTGTGTGTGTGTGTGTGTGTGTGTGTGTGTGTGTGTGTGTGTGTGTGTGTGTGTGTGTGTGTGTGTGTGTGTGTGTGTGTGTGTGTGTGTGTGTGTAAGTCTGTCTGTCTGTTTCTGTCTGTTTCTGGCTCTGAAGTAGAACTTGTGCACCGGCCAGACAACAATGGACCATGTGTGTGTGTCAAACAACTGATCCTGAGGCTGTTTCCTCTGTCTTTTATTAGACTTGTTGGAAATGACTCAAAGGCAGACACAGCTTAGAAAGCACACATGTTCCCTCAAAATTCCACCCTGACATTTTTCATTTTGTGTTTATTTACACACTGCTTGTCTGTTTTAAATGTTGTTTTTGGATTGTTTCATAAGTCTTTGCTTATGTCACTTGTTGGATGAGATTTTTTGTTTTTTTTTGGTCAGTCCTAATGTTATTCACTGTGAGTATTTCCATGGAAAATGTAAAGAGCTGCTGTTTCCTCCTTTGATAATGTGTTGTCGTTTCATGGACCTCTTTCCCTTCAGTCATAAAAAGGTATCTAAATCTTGTTCAGTCTTTTAGGGGTAGCTGAGTGTCCAGAAGGTGAGCAGACTATCTGTTCCCCACAGCCCAGTGCACTGAAACGTGTCTGTAACGTGCATTATTAGTGAATCCTGGTTCTGTCCTACCAGAGCTCATCTACCAACTCCAACCTCACCAAGCAGAGCTGACGTAACCTGGCTCTTCATTTTATTGATAGACTCTCAAGTTTGAACAGACCACTGCAGAATAACTGCTGACTGTGGGTGGCACAAACAGTTTAGCCCTTTTAGCCTTAGCTGTTTAAGCTTTTAGCTAATGTTTAACTCTTTAGCCTGTGTTTTGGCTTTTAGCTGATGTTTTAACTTTTAGTTCTTATTATAGCCTTTAGCTTGTGTTTTAGCCTTTAGCTTGTGTTTTAGCCTTTAGCTCGTGGTTTGGCCTCAAGCTCCTGTTTTAGCCCAAAGCTTGTGTTTCAGCCTTAAGCTTGTATTTCAGCATTTGACCTGTTTTAGCTTTTATTCCATGTTTTAGCCTTTAGCTCTTGGTTTAGCTTTAAGCTCTTGTTTAAGCCTTTATCGTGTGTTTTAACCTTCCGCTTGTGGTTTGGTCTTAAGCTCTTGTTTAAGGCTTTAGCCTTTAGCTTGTGTTTTAGTCTTTAGCCTGCATTTTAGCCTGTAGCTTGTGTTTTAACCTTTAGCTTGTGGTTTAACCTTAAGCCTGTGTTCTAACCTTTAGCCTGTATTTCAGCCTGTAAATTGTGTTTTAACCTTTAGCTTGTGGTTTAGCCTTAAGCTTGTGTTTTAGTCTTTAGCCTCTTTCTTAACCTTTAGCCTGTTATTTAGCCCCTGGCTTGTGTTTTCACCTTTAGCTTGTGGTTTAGTCTTTAGCCTGTGTCTTAACCTTTAGCCTGTTATTCAGCCCCTAGCTTGTGTTTTAACCTTTAGCTTGTGGTTTAGCCTTAAGCTCTTGTTTTAGTCTTTAGCCTGTGTTTTAGCCTTTAGAGGCTGGTGTGGAGTTACTATAAGACCTGTTTCCACTAAGCGGTTCAGTGCAGTTTGTCTCAATACAACATGCTTTTTGTGGAATTTCCTTTACTGTCCCGTACAATCCCATTTTTTGCTTTCCTTCTGTTGGGGTGCCAGACATACCGCCAGACCCTAGAAGGTGGAGCTTGAAACACTGCAGCCTATTTATTGGTGGAAATAATTGTCACTTCCTGTGGGACAGTGGTAATAAAGAACAACAGGTAACCCTGACATGTTTACATTGTAACAAAGAGCCACATGCCAATCACAAAGAAAGCGGATTGCTGGATGTTCTCCATTGTTGCTCTTTCTTTACTGTGTTACGTTATTGTTCTGCTGTGATGGATTTATTAGTGGGGTATGCTTCCTCTGACTCCACCACAGATACTCAGAAACAGTTTTTAGGAATAACATATTTTGTCACAGAGAAAAAACATTTTGAATGGTGTTCTACAAACAGGTCTTATAAAGTTTCATGGCTCCAGAGTGACTTTGATACAGGTGAGATGAGGTAAAATGGCTCCTATGATAGTGAAGGCGTGTGTGTGTGTGTGTGTGTGTGTGTGTGTGTGTGTGTGTGTGTGTGTGTGTGTGTGTGTGTGTGATTGAAGGAGGCGAAAACATGCTCAATAAGAAAAGAGAGAAACATTTATGTACAGCTATATAATGTGATGAAACAAAAGGTTTAATGTGTTTTCACAGGGTGGTTATTCCCCCTCTGTCCACCTCCACAGGTTCAGTCTTTAGGAAGGAGAGGAGAAGTCCTGACTGAAGCCTGACACATGGTTATGTTTCAGTTTTGTTATCAAACAGGAGAGATTTACTCTGTTAGCGAGCTGCTCAGTGCTAAATGTGTTTCACACAAACTTTGGTTTAAAGTCTCACTGATGGAAAGAGACAGACTACTCTGGCCTAGATTTCAACAACAAAGTTAGTTTGATGTGAAACACTGTCAGCATACATCAGACTGTTTACTGAACCAGATCTACATTCACTCAGTCTCTTTCAATGTGTGTCAGGCTGGGGATGCCCGGATGGATGCTGAGTGAAGCAGCCTTCACGGCCAAAGACAGTTTTAAAACCTTTTTACTTTCTGGAGTCAGACTGAATAGCTAACCCTTGTTGGAAAAGAGAGGCTGCACACTGTGCCCCAGCACTCACAGTGCTCCAGACACAGCTCCCTCTTTCATGCAGCAGGTCTGCAGACCACCTCCATCACTGGAGCCTCCAAACACCTCTCCTCTCCTCTCCTCTCCTCTCCTCTCCTCTCCTCTCCTCTCCTCTCCTCTCCTCTCCTCTCCTCTCCTCTCCTCTCCTCTCCTCTCCTCTCCTCTCCTCTCCTCTCCTCTCCTCTCCTCTCCTCTCCTCTCCTCTCCTCTCCTCTCCTCTCCTCTCCTCTCCTCTCCACTCCACTCCAGCTCTACGTGTTAATGCTCCTCCCTCTGAGACACAGCCGCAGACTCCAGCTGTGCTTTGAAGTGGTGTGTGATGAGCTGAATGTCTGATGTTTCGTCAGGGTTTGGTTTCAGGGATCTCTGATGCGTTTTCACTCAACTGGTTATGAAATGGAAAAAGTCAAGCTGTTGAGCTGTTTCTCTTTCTTCTGCACTAAGATAAGCTGTGTATGATGTTTTCTTTGCCAAAGAAACACAAACCATGTTGATATTAAAGAACTTCACACTAACGTTCATCCACTGCTCATCAGCTGCTGTGTTTGGTGGGGTAAGCGTGGACGGGTTTGTCTGGCAGTGTGTGTTGCAGCTGTGGCAGCGGGCAGACACTTCCTTTGCCCCCCGACTGACCCACCAGCTGGAGACTCCTTAGTGTGTGCCCTCTTTCATCCGGTCCTCTCCTTCTCGCTTCCCTCTGCCCCTTTTTATCCATTGCTGGCTGGGACGTGTCACTGCCACTCTGCTGCCAACGTGACCCCTGGCTGTGGTCTAACAGGTGATGTTATTCCCATCACTGAGAGGAACAGGACTTCATATTCCTGGAAGTGTTTCTGTGTGGATGTTCTGTACCTTCTGTAGCCCACATAAACACACTTTGTTGACACAGGAAGCAGAGAGAGGGAGCTACAGGTCCCACCAAATCCCGACACAGCAGATCTTAGTCCAGTTCTCTAGTCTGGAGTGCAAATGAAACCTGAGCCGAGCAGCAGGGCTCACGTGCTGAGAGAAGGGGATGGCTAGGCTGAGCTTCCACGTTGGAGACATCAGGGGACAAGGCCTGTGGATGTGGAGCTCCCAGCTCCCGGCTCCTGGCAGGAGAGCCCCCATAAAGCAGGCTATTAAACCAGCGCTCCTTCCCCGAGGAGTCAGAGGAGTTAATCAGAACCAGAGGTCTGGATGGAACCGCTCTCTAATCACTAAGACCACAGCCACATGATCTGGGATACTGGAGCTTAAGGTTCCCAGTTTAACCCAGCTGGGGGGGCTTGACCTTCCCACCAAGAATCCCACACAGAGCTGAGCTGCCGCAGCAGATCTGCTCTCTGTTTATGTTGAGAAAGGCCGTATTAAAGCAGGCGCCGTCAGCCTCTGCACCTACAGCCACAGCTCTGAATCTGAAGATATATTACTGGGTTGCGTAAGCGCTCTCCTCGGCCATGGTCCATGTTTTGCTTCATTCATGCACGTGTGGGTGTCTGCCATGAGGCCAGCACTGCTCCCTCTGAAGCCCCAGAGGGTCCACGTCTGCCAAATGATCACTTTCCCAGCTCTGAGGCACTTTTAGCTGTTTTCATGCAAAGTCAAGCACTCACGGAGAAATTGAAAAAAAAAAAGATCTCAGTGGATGATTGGCTCTTTATTCCTGCTGTAAGCCTGCAGGGAAGTGGTGGGAGCTGCTGGTGGGCTCAGCCCTGTGTCAGCGGCTTCTTGATGCATCAGTCACAGGTCAGAGTCCCGCTCCAAACCCTTTGGTGCACGTCTGCCCCCAATCTCTCCTCTCTCACTTCCTGTTTCTCTTCAGTGGTCCTGTCAATTAGAAACAAATCTCTGACTAAGCTCCATCCTGCTCCTCTCTCATCTGTTGGTCATGTGTCTGCCCGGCGTGTTGTGCAGTGTGCAGTGGGAGTGAATCCCTCCATCCCCATCCCTGTCTGCTGGAGGCTAGAGGCCAGTGCTGCTCCTGAATATGGGCAGGAAGCCTCTGGACGTCCCCAGGATTCAACTGTCAGCTGATCTCCCCTCTGGGAGGAGGAGAGGAGAAGGAGGAGGAGAAATTGGCAGGTGTGGATGGGACAGGGGAGAGTGGAGGGGGTTGGGGCTGTGACACTGGGAGGGTCTGTTAAAGAGATAAACAGGTTAGGAACATTACTCCTCCTCCTCTTCCTCCTCTCCATCCTGCTAGAGTTGATGAGAAATGCTTTTAAGAGGAGAAATGCTCGACCTGATCACTAGCGTCCTCCAGGTGCCTTTCACCTTTCTGCACACAGGTTACCTGGGTTCAGCTGCTTGTGTTGGAAAAGCCCCCCTCCTTGTGTGCATGTGTGAGCGGTCCTCTCCTGGAAACCTCTGGTCCTGTAAGACCTGAGAAGGATCAGGGGGGAGTCAGGAGTTTATGTGAGAGGAGCCAGAGTCTGTCCTCTCCTTCTATTTTTATCCCCAGCTCTGTGTATTGGTTCCACATGTTAGCTCCATCCCTCCCTGATGTGTGTGTGAGGCCGCTATGTGATACAGCTGGATGACCTCTAACCCCCTTCCCCTCCTCTTGCTTTCCATCATGCTAAGGAACACATCAAACCTCTCCCCGGGACACAGACCCTTTTAGTTACTCCACACCTGCCCAGTGAAAACATCTCTGTGAGATGGAGTCCAGGTCTGCTGGTCTGTGTGAGCTGATGTAACAACCAGCAGAGCTCACACATGACCTGTGGAGGGTTTGATTCACTGGCAGAGTGATGTGATGTGGGCTGGAGAGGCTAACCCAGTTTCTCTATCTGACAGATGAGGCACGGATCTCAGCGAACAAGCATCCTGAGCATCCCTCACTCACTTCCTGATCTCTGTCCTGTTGTACGAGTCTCTTTATGTTTCAGCCTGTGGGTCAGACTTTTGCAGATTGTTTTGTGCAGGTCAAAGCTGCTTTCTGCCTGTCTGCCTGCCTGCCTGTCTGTCTGTCCGTCTGTCTGTCTGTCTGTCTGCCTGTCTGCCTGCCTGTCTGTCTGTCTGTCTGCCTGCCTGCCTGCCTGCCTGTCTGCCTGCCTGTCTGTCTGTCTGCCTGTCTGCCTGCCTGCCTGCCTGTCTGCCTGTCTGTCTGTCCGTCTGTCTGTCTGTCTGTCTGCCTGTCTGCCTGTCTGCCTGTCTGCCTGCCTGTCTGTCTGTCTGCCTGCCTGCCTGCCTGTCTGTCTGTCTGTCTGCCTTTCTGTCTATCTGTCTGTCTGTCTGTCTGTCCGTCTGTCTGTCTGTCTGCCTGCCTGCCTGCCTGTCTGTCTGCCTGCCTGCCTGTCTGTCTGTCTGTCTGTCTGCCTGTCTGCCTGCCTGTCTGTCTGTCTGTCTGTCTGCCTGTCTGCCTGCCTGCCTGCCTGTCTGTCTGTCCGTCTGTCTGTCTGTCTGTCTGCCTGTCTGCCTGTCTGCCTGCCTGCCTGCCTGTCTGCCTGTCTGCCTGTCTGTCTGTCCGTCTGTCTGTCCGTCTGTCTGCCTGTCTGTCTGCCTGCCTGCCTGCCTGCCTGCTTGCCTGTCTGTCTGTCTGTCTGTCTGTCTGTCTGTCTGTCTGTCTGCCTGTCTACCTGTCTGCCTGTCTGCCTGTCTGCCTGTCTGTCTGTCTGCCTGTCTGTCTGTCTGCCTGTCTGCCTGTCTGCCTGTCTGTCTGTCTGCCTGTCTGTGTCTGGCCCTGCATGTGTTGTGTGTTTAGGAAACAGGGAGAACAGGAAGGCCAGAGCAGGCAGGGAAGAATAGAGGGATATCCCCTTTCAGAGCTCCCTCCTTTTCCCTCTAGGATAGAGGGGTGAAACCTCGGGCTGGGTGGGGGGTTGGTAAATCACTCCACCTGTCCACACGTACACATGAACACATTTGTTGTGTATGTGCTGTAATAACCATTAGCACAGATAGTGGCTCATCCTGACACTGCAGTTTGACTGCTTCTGAAAGACGTTCTCGCTTTTCCTCGGTGTGTGTGTGTGTGTGTGTGTGTGTGTGTGTGTGTGTGTGTGTGTGTGTGTGTGTGTGTGTGTGTGTGTGTGTGTGTGTGTGTGTGTGTGTGTGTGTGTGTGTGTGTCCAGAGACCCTCAGATTAGCCTTATGTGGCCCAGATTACAGCAGGATCAGTGCAGCCACATACCCCAGCCGTCAGTGAGGCGGTGGGACAGTCTGGGCTTTGGGGGCTGAAATCCACGTTTTTAATTACAGAGAGGAAAAGTACAGTAACCCGTTCACACAAGCTGTTGTTTACGCAGCTCTGTGATTCGCACGCCATCTTCAAGTGTCAGAGGGAAATCATGTGTGGTGAAGGGGGGAGGAGGGTTTTTTAATTTCAGGCCTCGTCGTGTCACATTTGCTGTCCCCAAAAGGAACAGGAAGTTTCTCTTCTGTGTTATAGTCTGCTCTGCTCCCCCTTGTGGCTGCAGCTGGAAACACCTCTCCCATTAATTACTTTGTCAGGAGAGGATTAGAGCTTTCAGACCCCCTCCTCAACGTCTCCTCTCAGAATGTGAGGTTGATCTGTCAGCCTCTCGTATCACAGGTGATAATTTATTCCTCTTGTCTTCTCCCAGGTGCCACCAGGGACGTGGGCTCCGCTCTGACCAGGATGTGCATGCGCCACCGTAGCATTGAGGCAAAATTACGCCACTTTACCAAGTATGTGCCCCTTCCCCTGTTCTTTCATTTTTACCCCTCCACTGTAATTTTCTCCCCTCCTGCCTGGAGGGGATTATAGTGAGCTCAAGACCCTTCTCCTCTCACACTGCCATCTCCACTGGGTGGGTTTGTGGTGTGGAAAGAGAGTAATGCTTTACTTTGCGTCCGTGTTGCTTCAGCGCTCTGATGGAAGGCCTGGTGATGCCACTCCAGGACCGGATAGAGGAGTGGAAGAAGACGGCCAACCAGCTGGACAAAGACCACGCCAAAGGTGAGCAAGTGTGAAACACAAGCAGGGACCAATCCCCTCACAGCGGCGTGGTTCGGACAGGGTCTGAAATGTGCTTTGGTTGTGCTCTCTGCAGAATACAAACGATCACGTCAGGAAATCAAGAGGAAGTCGTTGGACACTATCAAACTGCAGAAGAAGGCAAGAAAAGGTGAGACATCCTCTGTGACTGTGGGTAGCTGTGCTGCAGATTGATATGACGCCATCTGGAGGAAAGAGTCTGACACAGCAGCTGCAGTGAATCCAGAAGCCTGGCAGAGTGTCAGAGGCTGTGGATGATTGATCAGTGTCTGTCCCATAAATCAAAGACAAGATCCTCTTCCTGGCTGTTCTGGGATTTTCCTCTAACGCTGCTTGTTATCAGCTGAAGTCAGGTTGCTTATTAGCATGTGATGTTTCCTGCTTTACTGACACTAACTCTGCCTGTTCCTCTGTCTCTCCTCCCCCCGCCTGCTCCAAACACTCTCCTCTCTTCATATCTTACTATCCTGGCCGTAGAGCTTCTAGGTATGTTACAACCATCATCCAAACCCAGCCTGCCAATCAAAGAATAGCCCTGGACGTCTCAGCGTTGCTGGGTCATTTTTAAGCATCAGATAGAGCAGGAGTCTGCAACCTGCGGCTCTGGAGCCTCATGCGGCTTTTTGACTCCTTTGCAGTGGCTCCTTGTAGCTTTGAAATAATATTAAAATACAGGTTTTTTAAAAAAAAATTCTTACAGAGGGAATTAATGAAAACAACACAGACTCTAAGCAAAATCATAATTTAACATTTTGTACTTAAATGCATCACCCCTTGAAATAAAGCTTTTATTTTTTTGTGTTTTTTTTTCAATTTTTCATTTTTTTTTTATTTAATTTTTTTTGAGAGTTTTGCAGATTAAGAAAAATAATTCCCTTTTTTTTTGGGGGGGGGGGGGGATTTAACAAATTATTGATTTTTGCATATATATTAAATCTATCACATTACAAATTCCTTTTTTTCCTTAAATTTGCAAATTTATTGAACCCCCCCCCCCCCCCAAAAAAAAAAAAAATTACATTTACAATTTCATTAACATAAAAGCTTATATAATTGTTGAACAGATTATAGCTTTTTTGTCTTAATGTGAAGATAAAGTAGATTTTGTGGCTTCTGGATGACTTTCATCCACGTGAGCTGAGGCAAAATGGCCCTTTCGAAAGTAAAGGTTGCAGACCCCTGAGATAGAGCGTTACATTAGCAGTTATATGTGTGACATCAGGCTGGTCTGCAGGATTACCACATGAAGGAAGTTGTTTTTCCTCTCAGCCCTCACGTACCCCCTTTCCATCAGTGCTCATTCAGTGCTGGTTCAAGGAGCCAAGCTGGAGCTGCATCATGTGTCACAGTAAACGTCAGTTTGTCACTGCATGCGTAGCCAGGGGAGGCGGCGTCAGCTGTGGACACTCGGGGCAGGGGGCAGCAACAAAGTTGGCACTGGGCGTGATAAAAATAAGCAAAGATTTATTCTACTTAATTTCTCATGTCTGTCTGCTACACTGAGTGTGTTGGTGTGTGTGTGTGTGTGTGTGTGTGTGTGTGTGTGTGTGTGTGTGTGTGTTTGTTGGTGTGTGTGTGTGTGTGTGTGTGTGTGTGTGTGTGTGTGTGTGTGTGTGTGTTTGTTGGTGTGTGTGTGTGTGTGTGTGTGTGTGTGTGTGTGTGTGTGTGTGTGTGTGTGTGTGTGTTAAACCCGCATGATAGAGGCAGCCGTGAAAAGCAGATCAACATAAGATGTCTTCATGAAAATCCTGAGCTAGCTCCTGTCAGTGTTAAAGATCATTCTAGATCAAACACCATGAAGATGTTCTGCAGGGTTAGGACTTTGACCTGGCAGCTTGGTTTTGTTTAAATCCAGAACTTTCCATCCTCATGATCACCATCATGCTGTTTCCTCCTCCATCCTCAGTGTCTGTTAGCGTCATGTTGCCATTCCATCTTTAAAGACTTGAAGCATTTTATCGCTGTGTGTCTGATTGATTCAGCTTCAGGACCAGTTGCTCTTCATCGCCTCATCATGGCTTAAATGTTCATGTTCACGTTCATGAACCCACGTGGTGTTAGTCAGCGCAGTGACCTCCAGCACAGGGAGAGTTTATCACGATGTGTCCTAATCATCTCTCATTTCTCATCCTGTCTGTCCTCCCTGCTCTGCGTTGGCTTCCCTCCTGTCATCACCACCCACCCTTTGGATTCACTCCTTCATTCCTTCTCTCCTCTCTGTCTCCTCTCTCAACTCCTTCACTCCTCCTCTCCTTCCCTCCCCTGCGTCTCCTCACCCCTGCCCTCCTCCCACAGGCCGGGGGAACTTGCGTCCCCAGCTGGACAGTGCCATGCAGGATGTGACCGACTTGTATCTGTTGATGGAGGAGACGGAGAAGCAGGCGGTGCGCAGAGCCCTCCTGGAGGAGAGGGGGCGCTACTGTTCGTTCATTAACCTGCTGCAGCCTGTGGTGGTGAGACAGATGAGGCCTTTGTGTGGCTGAGAAACAAACTGGGAGTTTGTTGATGTGGTGTTTTTCTGATTCAGACTGTCTGCTCTTTCCCCCAGAACGTAGAGATTGCCATGCTGGGGGAGATCACACACCTCCAGGCCATCGTTGATGACCTCACTGTGCTGACCGAGGACCCACACAAGCTGCCTCCAGCCAGTGAGCAGGTAACACTGCTGTAGTACAGCTGATCTGACGCATTATTGGTCAGCTTTTTAACAGGACAAGCTCATTTTCTTTAACATGTATCCATAAAAAAAAAAAAAAAACTGTCAATTATTAGGTTTTAAAGAATCATTCTCTGTTTTCATCCTGAGTCATAACTTTCTGTGCAAAGCCTGAATGATTGTCCTAAAACTGTTTCCAAGGATCTGCACAGCACCTCATTTTACCGTGAATCCACACCATCTGCTGCAGAGAATCCTAAACAAATGCACTGTGTCCTCCTGTTTGAGTAACACTTTTTAATGCGGAGCAGCTGTTTAAAGACGACAGGAAGCTCTTCCTAAAAATAAAACCACACAGAAGTGACTTTCTTAGAGTCTGCAGACCTAAACCAACAGATGGGCTGTGGGAGTTTATTAGTGATGTGTTTTTACAGCTTAGATGGCAGGATCTAAAATAAAACATTTAATTCAAGTTTTGTGAAAGTATCTGACGTTATTATTGAAATGATGGGGTTAGTGTTGACATGCATCTCTGCTGCTGGACACAGATTGGTCAGGCATGTGGAAATGACTCATGCCACAGTCAGAGATGATAAATATATCTGCAGCACCTTTCGTATCAGAGCAGCTGCATTTGTGGGCAGACACAGCTCATGTCTGTGATGTGAGATCACAGAGGGAGGGTCATGGATGAGGGTTGATTAAATCACCTGAGAATGAAGATGGAGTCAGCTTAAAAGGAGAACAGAGGCGACATCTGCAGCTGCTGATGGAAAAGAACTGGTCATCACGGTGTAGCTCTCTGTTGCTTTGTTCTCCATCATGTAACAAACATTGTGAGTGAGTAGCATGGTTTGAATGCTGCACTGCTGGGTGAATAACATGGCTTCGTCTCCTGGAACAAATCTCTATCATGGTCTGTTCAGCGGTCAGTGACGTCCACGCCTGCTGCTGCTCTGCTATGCTGCTGCTCTGCTCTGCTGCTGCTGCTCTGCTGCTGCTGCTCTGCTGCTCTGCGGCTCTGCTGCTGCTGCTGCTGAGTGATACGTGTTGGTTTTGTGTTTGCAGGTGATCCGGGACCTAAAGGGGTCTGACTTCAGCTGGTCCTACCAGACACCCCCATCCTCTCCTAGTAGCACCGGCTCCAGGAAGAGCAGCATGTGCAGGTATCTTGATGATGATGACAGGTTTTGAATCATAATTAGTCGGTTATGTGATGTTCATACAGACCAAACATCATTTTCAGATGGGCTGTCCTCCTGGTTGTCCCTGCTGAGAGCGTGTGCTCAATAAAACAGGGACAACCAGGAGGAAAACATACAGACTCAGAGAGTGTTTCACCCTGAACCCTGTTAGAGGAAGGATTAGATCTGACATGGATTATCAGAGGAGCAGGGTGAATGTGTGGGAGCCTTTTTCCAAGAGAAGTTTGGACCACTAAATATACAACCAATCATCAGGAAACCTTATTAATAGAAAGGAGTGCTGGTTTAGCCATCTGTTACTGCATCTCACTAAAAGCATCACTTCATGAGGGAATTTAATGGGAAGTTAAAAGATGAAATCGAAAAGAAGCAGATCATTCGGTACATTATTTATTAAGCAGGATTTGGTGACTGTTAAATAGTGTAAGTCATATAAATAAAACACAGAGACACAGTGAAATCAGGAGTGTTAATTCAACACACACAGGCCCTCATTTATCAATCTTGCGTGGGAATTGGCGCAGATCTGGGTGTAAAAACAATCCTATGACAACGTTCACGTGTGTTTTATGAAATGTGCGTACCAGGGCCAATCACTGCCTGATCAGCTCTTGATAAATGTGGCGGCTGAAAACAATCTGATTTACATAACACGCCCCTAAATATTCAAGGTTCAGCTGGCTGAACCCACAGAATTTATTTGACATGGAGGGACGCATTACGGGGAAAAGTGAACTTCTCCGTGCTGATCATCAACAACGCCATAGCAACAGAGGTAGAGAGGAAATGACGCTGTGTTGTTTGGCAGTTGGAAAAGTGGCGTCAGAGCAAATCAGAAAAAACTCATCTGCAAGGAAGTCACTGCAGTGATTCAGCAGCGTGGATGTGACAAAGTAAAATACAGCAGAGTTTTATACATTTGATTTACACAGCCTTTGTTTATACCTTGATTAATTCATCTGTGATGTCTGACTGTTAGAAGCCACAATATTATTAATTGTTTCCGTTCAGGTCCAGAAAGGTGGAAAGTTGTCTTTTAAAGATGTGTTTGGGCTCTGAAAGAAGCTGCAGACTCCAGCCTGAACCTGTCACAGACTGAAGAGGGAGTGGAGCTGGAGTGTGTCGATTGTCCACAATGACACACCGCTAGACTGGAGTTTTATGATTATTGGTACCACGAGACGAGCACATAGGTTGTGATCTCATGTAAATGAACATCTTCTGTTAATAACTAGTCACTTTTTTATGTGCTGTCACATGTTATCTGACGGTTATTGTGCCACAGTCGGCAGCAGTAAGGGCCTTACCTGGGTGGAGGACCGCCCTGTGTCTTGACGAACAGCCAATCAGATCCTCCAGCTCAGCCCAGGTGTAATTTTTTTGGGTCTGCTTGACTTTTTTGTTCCATAATGCTCAGAATCTTTCAAATAATGTAGAATGACTGTCTTACTGCGTCCAGCCTCAGCAGCAATGGCACGCAGTGAGAGGCCTCGCTTATGCAGCTTGACGATGTGACTACGTTAAAGAAGAGACAGCTTCTTAGCTTTAGCCATCAGGAGGGCATGACAGTGTGAATGCCTGACAGAAAATGAACATTTGGAGCAGATTTTGGCTTTAATAGCCTGTGGTCTTAAACTTTTGATCAGGTGATAAACAACCTATTTCATTTTTTTTTTTTTTGATTACAAGTTCCAAGTTCTGTCACACTCCCTCTTCTTGCTTTTGCATATTGTAGCTCTACATAAAACCTCATTATGGGCCAAATGTGCAAAATGCATGTTCTAGCTATTTTTCAACTGGTCTTTTGATCAGGTCTGTACCTTACCCCGTTGCGTTGTATTCAGTAAAAAGTTATTAAACAAAGAAAATTTCTTCCAAAACAAACACAGGCCTGGTTAAAAGTCACAGACTCCGGTCCAGAAAGTGTCAAGGCAGTCACATTAAAACAGATCCTCCTCACAGCAGTTTTTAATACACTAAAGAGAGTCAATTTAAAACCCTGAATTCTATCTCAAACATCATTTTTTCTACAAGTCCATAACATAAAATAACAGGGAACATCAGAATTGAAAAAATCTGTACAATGACCTCGTCCATAAAATACCTCTTAGGCACAGGTAGTCCATACCTGCTGTTCCCTCCTCCCTCACAGTTTCAATAGTTTTTGTGTTTACAACTAACTTTGATCTGCACTGGTAACTCTGTGGTAAATTCTCAGACACCTCCTGCTTCAGGAGAGGGATGACGAGGCCCTGCTTTCACACTCCGTATTCAAACTGAAAATCAAATGAGGAGGAACCAGAGCACAGCGGAACAATGCAACGAGTGCATTAAAAACAGATGATATTCCTGTTGTTTGTTCTGGATGTTTAAAGTGACACTGCCTGGTGGTGTGTGCTGTCATCAACACTGTGAAATTCCTCCCACAGTGGTTTGGTTTCACACCAGCATAGAGTTAGAATCATTAGAACCAACACCAAGACCTCAACTCTCTAAACGGGCCCAACTGGAATTCAAACCCTGGAGGTTTTGCCGTGTTCCCTCGCTCATGCTGCACCTGTGTTCATGCATGTTGGTGTCTTTTTGCACAGTGTTGTTGATGGTTTATTCAATGCATGCTCAGAGTTGCTGTTTTTTGTGTGAGCTTCTTTTCACTTGGCAGAAATAGATTTAACTAAAACATGTTGTCATGAGAACACAACCAGACGACTTGTCCCTCACACACACACACACACACACACACACACACACACACACACACACACGCACACACACGATCAGGTGCTGTCATTGTGCGCTGCTAGGCGTATCTTGCCAGCGTCTCAGCTCTAGCTCCTGGCAGATTTGCAGTTCTCAGGCTTCTTACAGCCAGATTAGGTCCAAAGCTGTGAAACATCACAGCCCGACAGCTGTGAGCCTGCACAACAAGCAGAATCTGCATCTTTATAGTCCAATGATGAGGCTTCATCCGTTTATTTATTTTTAGTCCAGTGTTTACGGTGCAGTCCGGGACATGAGTGTGCAGATGAACCTTTTCAGAGCTGTGTTCAGAGAATATCAAACCCTGTGATCGCAGCTCTTCACCTCACCGTGCTGTGGGAACAGAGTGACTCATGTTTTAACCAATCAACACTGCAGCCTGTTAGAGAGATCTCTATCCATTCACGGTGTAACCACTGACTTGTGTTCTCATTTTAAAGCTCATTGCAGTAAGAAATCACAGCACGCTGATGTTTTTAGGACAGAAAATTACCAGTCAGGAAAAGCTTATTCCTCCCAAACGTTCGTGGCTTCAGCCTAGCTGCTGCATTCTTCAGTTTATCCAGCCAGCCTGAAAAAAAGTTTTTTAATAAGCTCAAGTTCATAGAAAACTCTCCTTGCAGAGAGACATGCAGTCTAAGTCTGTTGTGAGCAGAAAATAAAGAAATAAAACCCAAAGATTACAGGATTTTCCGTGTACAACAGCTCTCTGCTCCAAAATAATAAGAAACTGTGATGGAGAGACAAAGAGTTGTGCACAGAATGGAGAGAAAGAAGAGGACTGAGAGTTTCTCACAGGCTCAGGGGAGAGATGGAGAGGACAGAAGAACAGTGTCTGCTTCTGAATGATTTAAGGTTATTTAATTTGTCATATTTAATTTGGAAATCCTCCTTAAGCCCTACCCCAAAGGACAGAGATTAAGGCTGGACGACTACTTCAGATATATTCTGGAGGAGGGACACACACACACACACACGCACACACATCCTTGGTGCGTGGGTGACAATGAGAAGCGGCACTGAGTGAGAATGACAAAAAGCCCAGAGACAGCTGTTCAGAGGGAAAGCCTAATCAAAGAACGAAGGGCTAACTTGCTAATGCTCTTTGAAGCACCAAATTTAGAAGAATGGCATCATTTACAATCTTCAAGCTCAAAGCCTGCACAGCTCCAGAGTCTCTGATCTATATTTCATTCAGCTTCTCTGTTTTCAGCACAGCCTACGCTTAAATTCCCCCAAAACAAGTTTCAGAACAAAACAGAGGGAGAAAATCTGGATCCACATCATGTTTGACATGCTAACTGTGAATTCAGCCTTAGTGGAAACAATGAAAGGAGAGCAAAACACTCTATTTAGTCCTCATGAATAGCTGTGTGTCTATTTGCTCTTAACTGTCGATGAGATGCACAGGGGAAATGAAACGAAACACAAAGAGAGGGGAAATGATGGACACAGACACAGACTGATGGCAGCCATGACGCCCGACCTTTCACATTACGATGGGCAGACCGCTCCTCCTGAGGCTCCAGTCAGGACACAAGATTCTTTCCCTGGCATACCACGTTTAGAAAGGTGTCATTGAATAAGACTCACTCCTGCAGGTGATTCTGAGCCTTGTTGTCCACAAACACACCATCCTCTGGATGCAAGAGCTACTGCAGTGATTCTGCTCATAAGTATGACACTCTGCACATGTAACAAGTTGAGCTAGCATGCCGCTCTTGCCTTCATTGTGTGCCTTTCCATAGGTTGCACACACACTGCACCTCCTTTGCACCCCTGTTCGTTGTGGGTGTGTGGTTATCTCAGCACCTGGCGTGAGAGGAACTTCCTCCTGCAGCTGTGAATGATGAATGATCCAAAAGTCAACTTTTGGATCCATATTTAATAAAAAGGTTCCTCTTTTCTGAAAAGTTTCTCACAGGAGCGTGCGACTTAAGCTGACAGGGAAATCATTTCAGGGGTATACGCTGTGTAATTCTTTAAAAATCCTTTTCTAGTTGAAAACTCTCAAGAGAAACATTTGGTTGAAGTGTCTCATAGCTACTCTCCTCTTATAAGGCTTCTTTTAACAGTTAAAGCAGGGGTATCATGTTTTTTGAAGTCTTTATTCTGTCCCTCTGGTGCCCCCAGTCGTATCTTTACATCTTTACTAGCTCAAATAAAATTCCTATTTTTCTCTCTCTTGTGTTTTAGGAAGCTCTAATTTCAGCCTCCCTCTGAAGTACTTTGTTATAGCTGCTGTCTATTTAAGGCTCCTCACTCCAAAACCCCCTTGCCTCTGATTGGTCAGCCCTCTGGAGCTTTATAGTCATGTAGTTTTATAGTTGAAAAAATACTAACTTCAGTAGTTCCATTTACTCACTTTTTGCCTTTTACCTAAAACATTACCAGTCTAATCCCACAGAAGGGCATGCAGGTTAAAATTTCACACTGGTATTAGATCGGTATGGGTCGGTACCCAAAGTCCAGGTGTTGGTATCTGTATTGGAACCAGAGATGTTGGACCAGTGCATCCCTAATGTCAATAAGCGCCCACAAATGAACACCTTTGGTTGGATTTTCCCAGCATCATCTGTTGTACGTAGGTATTGTCTTTGTTTCCATCCTGATGTGGTTTCCTGTCTTCAGTCTCCTTCAGATGCCCTCAGCAGGAGCCCATCGACTCAGCAGCGTCTCCTCCCACGACTCAGGCTTCGTGTCCCAAGACGCAAACACCCACTCCAAGCCTCCGTCACCCATGCCCTCGGATATCACCAGCCAGGTACCAGCCTCAGAATCAGCAGCTTTACCCAGCAGTCTGAAGACTCATATCAGAGAGGAGACAAAGAGGATCTACATAAATCTCTCTGTTTAACAACACTGCCTCTCCATCTGCCAGCTTTAATATTTACTCATTTGCATTTCAGTTATAAACCTTGTTCACAATAAGCAGACACAGCTCTGTGTTTTCCCAGCAATAAGCTTTGCCAGTTGCACATGTTGAGTTTTTTTATCCCGCTGGGCTGATGGAGTTATTCAGACTCTCACGGTCTGAGCATATTGCAGCGTACAGAGCCCACTGTGCAAACCAGCTGATGCAATGTTCCTCTCTGAATAAAAGATCTAACTGGATACTTTATTTTCAATCCGAGGTATTGCATATAGATCCCCCCCAGAGCTGAAAATAACCACATGAGCTCATCAACACTCCTCTCCAGCTCTCACCTGCTGCACCTCTATCACCTCTACATCTCTCACTCACACACACACACCTCTTTACATTTTCTCCTCCATCCCTCTGTTTTTACTCCATCTTCCCTTTCCCAGAAATCAACAAGCTCTGCCTCCTCTGAGGCCTCAGAAACCTGCCAGTCTGTCAGCGAGTGCAGCTCTCCTACAGCGGTTAGTACTGCATGCATCTTAACAATCTACCTGTGATGGACACACACTCACACACACACACACACACACACACACTGTGCACTGTGTGTTATCTATAGCCTAAAGAGGCCTGTGGGCTCCACTCCACAGCCTCGGCGCGCTGTGACGTGGGCTCTTCATGGATGTGGAGCACTCTGACTCAGACTTGTCTGTCCGTTCCGCAGTTTGGCTCATGCTCATCCTTCGGTACCTTCCGCCCTGCTTTCTCTCACACTGGCACCATCCGGCCTCTCTCTGTCATACTTCCTGCGTCCCCCACATTTAACCACTCCCCTGGATCCAACACCCCCTCACCCACATCAAAGGTTCCTAGCTGGAAGGTTTGTTTTTCATTTGCAGTTTGACTTTTGCTTTCTCTCTCTTTTTCAACCTCTGTTGCTTCTTTGCTTCTTGTGTTAACTGCTTCATTAAGACTGACCTCACAGTCACCAGTTTCTGCTGCTCCTCGAGCTCAGTTTGTTCTCCAACGAGCCAAACCGAGCTGGCTTCATCGCTTCTTTAAACTTAAGCCACGTTTCCACCAAGCAGGCTGGTTCGGTTTGTCTCAGTACAGCGCGGATTTTCTGACATTTCCACTGACTTATCCCGGGACAGATCCCCAAATAACCAAGACGAGAGCTGTCCCACTTTTTGGGACCCTTCCGTATGGGTGCCAGACTGAACCGATCCAATATTGGAAGGTGGAGCAACAACACTGCTGATCGTTGATTGGTCAAAAGAATCATCACTTACCCCGTGACAGCAGCTGTATTTCTCCTGGTGGCACACAGACTTCTCTGAAACAAAGCTTGATTGTTCTTTGTATCAAAGAGCTACATGACAATCACAGGGAGGACGAACTGCTGCATTTCTTCCATCCGAGCTCTTTGTTTACTGTGTCGCGTTTTTCTTCTTTGTTGGATTTATTAGCGGGGTAAGCTATGTCGCGCTGCTACGGTGTTGCGCTATTGTTTAACAGCTGCGGCTTTCGGCATCCGGCTTACACGCCACCTACCACAAGAGGGCACAGTTTGCTATGGAAACACAAACGGGATCAGGCTTAACTGTTACAAACCGTGCCAAACCGTACTGAACCAAACCAGACTGCTTGGTGGAAACACGGCTTTAGATAGCCTGATGGTCCATATCTGCATCTGACCAGTCCATGAGCCAAACCAGCAGCCTCAGTGTTGAGCATGGCTGTTGGATGGAAAACACTGGAGGTGCATGCTGGGAAGAGGCTCTCATTGTCCTGTCTGCTTCTGCTGCTGCAGGACTGGGCCAAATCGAGTTCCTGTGAGCCATCTTTGGCAAGCACTCTGCACCGCAGGAGAGGGTCAGTGGAGAAGATGAGAGAACTTGAAGCCCCGCCCAGTCCACTGGGGTATTCTGTGATGCAATCAGATGATCCACACCAAGGGAGGATTGGCCCGGGAACCATAGGAGCCAAGGTAAGAGTGAAAATGTAAATTTCAGTGTTCACGTTTGCCTGCGTGGACTGCGTATATATGTCTGTGCTGATCTTTGTGTGTGTGCGTGTGTGTGTCTGTCTCCAGCATGGCGAGCCGCTCTCCCCAGCAGCCAGCACTCTTGCTATGGTTCTGACCCGAGGTCTGAGTATGGAGCAGCAGAAGAGCAGCAGAGACTCTCTGCAGTACTCCAGCGGGTACAGCACCCAGACCAATACCCCATCATGCTCTGAGGACACCATCCCTTCTCAGGGTAACACACACACACTTACACACACTCACACACACACAGGAGGCCATGTACAGCTCAGATTCACCACCTTTTGATAGAAATGCTTGCTGGTCTGAGCTGTAATTGGGAAAGCAAAGCGATCACAGCTTTCAGTGCTTCATGACTGTAATTTATTCTGCACCAAAGCTTATTAGCTGAAAATAAATAATCAAAAGGATAGTTTAAGTGCTTTATGTAGCGTAAAACTCCTCTCACTACTCTCTGTCTCCTCTAGGTTCTGATTACGAGTGCTACTCTCTGAACGGGGACGCTGACAGTGAAGGACAGGCAGACTTTGATAAGTCTTCCACCATCCCGCGGCACAGTAACATCGCTCAGAGCTACCGCCGCATGATCCAAACCAAGAGGCCGGCCAGCACAGCAGGTCTGCCTGCAGGGAAGAGCCCACATGGGACCCCGAACGGCTCAGGGGGGAGCACCTCTGGAGTCATCACCTCAGGGACTGCCACCATCCGCAGGACACCTTCCTCCAAAACTGGAGTGAGACGCACACCGTCTACGTCGGGCCCCATTCCGATCAGGCCCCCCATTGTACCAGTGAAGACCCCCACTGTGCCAGGGTCCCCAGGGTACGCCAGCCCGTCCCAGCAGCGTGCAGACAGCGAGGAATTTCTCTACAGCGACGACCCTGCAGCTGGGGATTACATGAAGGCGTCGCCAAAGAGGATGAGCCTGCCTGATACCTCATGGGGGTGTGGAGGAGGGGGGGTAGACAGGACTGGTTATACCCAGCAGGCCCCCCTCTGTGCTGAGGAGGACCCCCTACTAGCTGCCAACCGCCACAGCCTGGTGGAGAAGATAGGAGAGCTGGTGGCCAGTGCCCACGCCCTGGGTGAGGGTCACTTCCCCTTCAGCAGCTCTCCGCTGGGGGAGGCCGCTCTGTGCGCCCCTCAGGGGCCGTCCTCTGTGGCACAGGAGGACTTGGATATGCTGAAGACTATACGGCGCGGGGTGAGGCTCCGTAAGACGGTGACTGATGACAGGTCTGCTCCCAGGATCCTGCGGTAGCTGAGGGGGGGTGGGGGGTGGGGGGTGAGAAAGCTGTGTTCTTACTCTCAGACTGAAGCTTGGTAGTAAAACAGCAGCACTCATGGACTGAGGTACAAACTAAGAGGATGTAAAGTGAGGGGGTGAAGGCCAGTTTTCTGAGTGACCCTGGACAGTGATAAGTCACTTCCTGTCATGTATGTAACGCGTACGTATAAAGTAATCCATATTTTTGGTTTTGATTCTTCTCCTGTCTTTAGTTCTGTCTCTTTCCCTCTGCTCCCAGTGTGACCAGTTGGTGCTGTGACCTACTGTTGTGGCTGCCATAGGGCTGGGGGGCTCCGTGTCTTTGTTCTTATGAGTCTAATATAAAGTGTGTGTCTCTGTTAACACGGCCTCCTGTGGGTGCAGGCTGCTCTGTGTGTTGTTTCTCATCTTTACTGTATTACTGTTTGGGTTGGTGAGCTGGAAAGCTGCGCTGTAACTCATGTAAAATAGGAGCAATATGGCAGTGTTTTTATTGCTGTAGTGTTCTGTCAATATATTCTGCAATTAAACAGCTTTTTACTGTTAAACGCTTCTCCTGTCTGTGTCCGATAAAGTCCTCTCTGATAGATCTGAAGTTTGCTCTGTGTGTGTGTGTGTGTGTGTGTGTGTGTGTGTGTGTGTGTGTGTGTGTGCAGGGAGGAGGCTGCAGTGTGCGTTCCTGTTTGTACTGATACTTACTAAGAGTCGTTCAGCATGTCTGAAATATGAGTTTAGTATTTCCCCAGACCTTATGAGCTTTTATATCTTCATGATGCCCTCCACTGAAGAATTCTGAAACTGTAGTTTTATTTCCTCTCTTTATTTCCCATCTTCAGATTTTACACTACAGTTAAAGCCTTTTATATTCTATAAATCTTCTGCTACATTCACTTTAATTATTCAGCAGAGTAGGCGCTGTGTGATTTTATCCCAAACCCAATTTTAAACTTTTATCTTCATGTCTGTTTTCCCCTGAACGGTAAAATGCTTCAGTGTGCCACTTCTTTGCCCTCAGATAGTCTGTGTGAAACACTGCAGTGCTCTGGAGGGGACAGGTGAGGGCGCCAGAGAGCCTTCTCACACTCAGAGGCCAAAAACGAGCTGTAATGGAGGACATTTATCGACATTACTGCTGCTGTAAAGAGATTTGACAGGCTGGGGAGATGAATGATATGTGGGATGAAGACAAAGAGAGGGTGGAAAGGACATTCCACAGCCCTGGGAGGTGAAAAAAAGACAACACACCTTAGATGATCCACACTTAGAAAGAAACTCCTCACTGGACGAATTTGCCTGATGTAAGCTGACACAAGGACACAGTGGAAGAGAAGGAGCTGACATCAGAACATTTCCAATGGAGCCATTAATATAATGAATGCTCATTGGCTGAGGGGTAGAATTCTTTCTTGTGAGCATTTTTTTTTTATTTTGGTAAAACAAACTCAGAATTTTGCAGCAGGCTGTGTTGAATTGATGTTCCTGGGATCTTGTAACCCCCCCCCCCCTCATTATTCTCTAAATAAATGGTCCTGCCTGTAAGCTGGCTGTTTAAAGCTTTTCCTCCACAGAGATGATGAACCACTGCCCTGTGCCTGGATAAGGCACCTCTACTGGAGGGTACCACTCGTGATATATGAGCAGAACGTCCATTTGGAGCTGCTCTTATTATTAAGAGGCCACTTAACAGGGCAGGGTGGAGAGAATGAAGAGAGGAGTTCAGAGAATCAGAAGGGTTGGAGGACTGAGGCAGAGTGTGTTTCTGAGACCCAGGAATAAAAACGGATCTATTTTAATCTCTGACACTGACTCATCACCGACAGTTCCCACTGATGTGCACAAAAAAGAGTTTGAGGAGGTCTGAACAGTATGGAAGCCCTGAGTGGACATGCATACATACGGTTCAGTTCAGTTTGTCTCAGCACAGCACGCATTCTGTGGCGTTTCCTTTGACTAAAAACAGGACAGGTCCCCAATTTACCAACTTGTACTGTCCCACTTTCTGGTACCCTTCTGTTGGGGTGCTAGACATACTGATCAGATCCCAGAAGATGGAGCTAGACACACTGCAGTCTGTTGATTGGTGGAAAGAATGGTTACTTCCTGTATGACAGCCGTAACAAAGAATGACACATAACCCTGGCATGTTAAGACCTCCAGTCGACAATGAATTGCTGGATTTCTTCCATCGTTGCTTTTTATTTACTGCGTAGCATTTTTCATTGGTTTTATTAGCGAGGTACGCTGTGTCCCGCTATCATGTTGTTATCAGCATCCAGCTTACACACCGTCTACGATGAAGGACACGGTGGGCTGTGGAAACAAGATCAGGCTTTACTGATGCAACCCACAGAGTTAAAAGGGGGCTGCAGAGAGCAACAACAGAGCACTTGACAACGAGGAGAGTTTGCAATGACTGCGCTGGCTCTGAACTACCCAAAGGAGCCCCACCCTCACCTCTGACTCCAGCAGAAAGTAGCGATGAAGATATAACTAGTGATGGTTATTTATTCTATTAGGCCGATAGACACCAGTTGGAGGCATCCCCTGTGAATCTTTGCCTAGGGCCCCAAGGGACTCTAGAATCACTCCTGCTGACTTGTACCAAACTGTATTGATCCATACTGGACCACTCTGTGGAAATGGGGCTGTAGAGTCTTTAATATGGGGTTATTAGCAATGCTCCCAAACATTTAAGTCAGTATTTATAGGAAATCTGAAGAAAGAGGGAGTTGAGAGAAACGCAGCAAATGGTTGAAGCTGGGACAAAGTGATAGTTCCTTCCACCAATCAACAGACTGCAGTGTTTCTATCTCCACCTTCTGGGGTCAGACCAATATGTCTGGCACCCTGACAGAAGGGTACCAAAAAGACTAATTTTGTCCTCTGATCATGGCTCGTGTTTCCCCTTATTATTACTTCAAGATCTCACCATCTTATCTTGAAATGACTAATCATTGATTTAATTAACTGTACACAAAAAGCTTCTTTTAGAATAAAAACGAATTACAAGTTAGCTCATTCATGAGTGTCCAGAGGAAACAGGGCTGCTTTCTCCGTGATAACAAGCTGTTTCCAAGTGTTTTCCTCTTCTGTCAGACCTGCCCCGTGTAATCTTGGTGTCCAGATGGGCCTGGCCTGAGCCTGGACCTGCATATAGATCCTCTCTTTACCTTTTAGTAAACACAGCCAGACTCAGACCTGTTGAGTCCCCGGGGCTGAGTTGGAGATGAATGTTCATGCTTTTGTTTAATCTCTGCTAGAGAGCCGTAACTGTCTTCTTAGTGTCTTAGCCATGCATTCTTAAACCGCCTACGAGTGGTCCAAAACGCTGCAGCTAAGCTCCTGATGATGTCCAGGTTACACCCACCATCATGTCTATACTGTGGCATCTGATCGGGTCCATAATGCAACATTGGACCCCTGTCCCTGTGTGCAGGGCGTAGTGTTATCAGAGAGACGGCTAAGCAGGATGTGCTGGTTTCTTCTCAGAACTAAAGCAGAGGTTGTTGCTCCTAACTTTGGAGCTGAGGCCTGAGTCTCTGTGGACAATGTTAATATTCAGTTTAAAGCAGGGGTCACCAACCTTTTTCAGACTGAGGGCTACCTCAAGTAAGATGAGTGGTATGGAGGGCTACTTATTGGATACAAACTTCCTGAACAAAATTGCATGGATCACTTTTTAATAGCAATAATAATAGTAGTAGAAGTAATACTAGGGGAAGACACTGCTCACATGTCAGTGTTAATTATTCCACAATTATAATCCATCCATCCATTTTCTAAACACCTTATCCTGTGCAGGGTCGCGGGTGGCTGGAGCCTATCCCAGCTGTCATTGGGCGAGAGGCGGGGTACACCCTGGACCGGTCGCCAGTCAATCGCTGACTGATGCTGGTCTTCTGTCAGGATGTTTCTCCAGATCCTAACTTATTTATCTGGTTGTCAGAGATACCAGTCAGAGATACCTGACTTGTTTATGACAGTCATTCCCAAAGTCTGGCTCCTGACCCACAGGTGGGTTGCCGGAGATTTTGTTGGGTCGCCAGATTAGTTTTCAGAATGTTTACATGAAATTCATACTTTCCCTAACCAGAAGAAGTCTCCCCCTCAATGATTTGTTTACTGATGATTGGTTCCTCCCACTGTCATATCTGTATGTATTTTGCTTCTTATCTCTGTCACAACCGCATAAAAATAGAATAGAATAGAATAGAATAGAATAGAATAGAATAGAATAGAAGTTTCTTTCTTGTCTGTCATGACTGACATAAACTTGACTCTAACAGTCAAATACAAAACAAATACAAATTGGAGTTTTCACAAAATTGAAGACAAAATACAGAAACAGACTTGATGCTGCACTCAGTACGTGTGTTGTTCTCTCATCTTGTACACATGGCTGTGATACAATTCTGAAAAGCAAGCAGGCTCACCTGTCATAGTAAAAATGTATTTTCAGAGTGTAAGCCGAACAAAGTTGTAATGCATTTGTCAAATGTGTCTCTTAGGCCTTTTAGCTGGTACCAAAGAAGTATGATGATGCAGAAACATGATTAAAAAACCTTTTGTTTATTTTTGAACATTTATCCTGTCAGTGGATTTACTGATTGGACATATTTTAGATTTTTTGGATTGGGTCGCCGTGGCTTATTCCTCCACAAAAGTGGGTCACCTGATCAGAAGTTTGGGAAACACTGGTTTATGATAAGTTCTCCATATGGGGGCTGACTGATCCTGATCTTGGATTTTTTTTTTTTTATTTCTTTTATGAGAAGATCTTAAAATTATCAGACAAATTAATCCACAGATTGAAAACCAGCTGTTATCCTAAAATAATGAGATAGATACGGATACATAACTTGTTGTCATGGTAATGACTGTATAAAATATGGCCTCTGTTTTGAAGCCTGTTGACGGTGATTGTCATATCAGGAAAGCTCGCTCTACACATCTAACAAATAGGGCTCTAATTTCATGGCGCAGCGCAGGGGGCGAAAGCCTGGCTCACTCTGCTCAATGTTAATTTTGTGCGCCGCACTGCCTTACGCTGCCAATTTGACAATTTGGTAGACCGTCTGCGCAGAGATGGGTGTGGGGGGCCAGGGGGAGTTGACGGCGCAGCAGGGGGAGGTGTTGGCAGGTTCATGTTGGGTGCAGTGACAATTTAGTGCCGAATACAGTGCAGAAAGTGCGCTGAAAGCTCACCAGCTGGTCTATTCTCGGCGCAAAGCGGAGCGCACCCTATGACGCTGTAATTTGGTCACAAGCGCACATGTGTGCACTGTCAACAAAGCCTCAGAGGCAGGTTTCCAGAGTGTCAGGCATATTTTAATGCAGTAAACAATCAGAGCAATCACTATTTAATGTAACCGTCTGAACCAGCATATACATTTATATCTATATTAACTGTCCCGTCACATCTGATGTCAGATTAAAGCCGTTTGTCATAATGGAAAGTTAACCTGACGGCAGCTGGAAGTTTGATGTACATCTAACAATTAAACAATAAACAGCCTTAACATCTGATACTGAGTATATATCTGGTTCTCTCATTTCATTTAATTCAAAGAAAAGAGGGAGAAAAAAGACAAAGAAAAAAGAGACAAAATAAATGTATGTCACTCAGGATTTACCCGTGATTTCCAATATTTCTCTGTTTTAGTCTTTATTTTTTAAATTAGAGCCCATAGGGTCAAAGTGTTAACCTTTAGCCTCCTCGCTAACAGCTACACCGTGCTCATCCATCAGTTGGGTCAGCTACACCTCTGTAATGAACAGCTTCAGCCTTATCATCTGCTAAACTGTGTGATTAAAAGAGGGATTAAAAGCGAATGAGACCGTTTACTAAGTGTTTTGATGAAGACATGAGAAAAGTCAAGATGTTGAGTAAACAACTGAAACTAGCTCCTATAATCATTGAACAACATGATCTGACCTGGAGATAACAAGAGGAATGAATCTGATTTAAAGTTCAGTCTCAAGTGACAAACAAACACACAGTCAGATATCAGTGAAAAACCTTCTGTGCTACCTTCCAGGTACTACTTAAGTTTCCTAACTGTCCATTTATACATTGATCTCCTTTTTAACTCACATACATTCACCATCCATGATCAATGCAGTGTTTTTGATCTCCACTCTCTATCCTGTGTGTGCGTTACTCTGCCCAGTTTGCTGAGCGGCTCTTCAGAGAAAGACACGTCCAATGTTTCACTGAAACACACTGGTTTCATTGGGATGTCAGACATAAAATGTCTCATGCTGTTGTTTCTTTTTCTGCAACTGGTCACTGATGAGGTTTTTTTACACTCCCATAGTTTGTGAAGTTGTGAATCAGGGGGGGGGGGGGGGGGGGGGGGGGGGGGGGTTGATCAATGCCAATACCAATGCCCTTATTGCTTCCTTTATCATTTCCTCCTGTGAATTTTCTCTGTGGAAAAAATAGCTTTACAGGTTTTCTGAGTCACCAACATTTTATTGAAATTATAAGTGGATTCATGTATAATTGGTCACTTCATATTCTTGATCTGAATATCTATGGACGTAAATAAACAAAATACGTCAAAACAACACGTCACCTGACGATGTACTGTTGTTATGTGTCATATATTGACTGTAGGCCATCTAGTGTCCCAAAGTGGTTATAGCATTTGCTTGAGTAGTTTGGAACCTTGCCGTAGTTATGAAGCCAGCCATGAGCCTGCATGTAACTGCTATTTACCTGTGAGTATTTTGACGTTTGGAGTTGCCGTTATTGTTTATAAAGAGTAACTGTGTTATGTTTCTGTGATGAAAGATGACATCCTGTTGTAAAACTGAAGTTATACCAATGCAGGCTAACTGCTAGCATATCAATTCAATTTCTCGTATATGTTTGCATGAAGCTAGCACCATTTTGTGTATATGGTTTTTGGCCCATTAGGAGATCTATACCATGTTGAATGTATTGAACAGGAATCTCCTGTGAGACAGTAATGTTTATATCTTTGTGTGTTCAGTTCTTTAGTCAAACTTCACCAGAAAACCCTGAATCAGAGTTTCCCTGGGAAACTGTTATCATCTGCCAAGCTAAGCTAGCCGGGGCAGACTAGTCAGCGTAAGGTTGGACATCTCTGGCATAATGTGAATAATTGATAAAGGAATGGTTTATCCTAAAGGCTAACGATATCAATGGATTGAAACATTTCTAATCTATGAACAGGAAACGGTTTCCAAACCATCCGTAGTTATGAAGAAGTAAGAGTATTACATCACCTCTTCACGTTACTCCAATCAGTATCCAAGAGGAGACACAAGACCAGATCATTATATTTAAAATGATGCACAAAAAGCAGTTTGGCGCATGAAATGTCCTGAAACACGGTTTAGATTCATGTCTGCTCAGGGCTTCCACAACAAGGATCAATAAGTGAAGATTAGATGCTTAAATCTTGTTCTGGTGTTTGGATGTGTATGCATACATATGGATGCTGTGTGTAAACCACAGTGAGGGGCCAACATGTGTTACTGCTCCAGTATCTCTCATCTTCTCCCCAGACAGGTCTCATAATCCTGGCAGCCTCATAAATAGCACATTTATTGAATTGACTCTATTAGTTCACAGCCTTGAACTGGTCGAGTAATGGAAACCTGCCTAATGTCCGGGGCTGCTGGGATAATTAACTGAGCACAGAATGAGCGAGCTGATTGTGCATGTGAGGTAATGTTCACACTCCTCACCGTGTTTCCAACAACATGCTCCTCCCTCCTTCCTCTTCGTCAGGCAGAGCGCTCTGTGCTAATTTCATTTCTTTGTGTTCCTGCGTGTCTCCTGCCTCTGATGATGTAAGAAACCTTTTAATGTGTTAGAACAAAGTGCTGATTGTTTGAGGCTAAAGGAGATACTGTTCAAATCAGTGATCATTTCTAAGTGTGCTAATCAGTGAAGCAACCCCAGGCTCTGCTAATCACAATGTAGATATAATGAAAGTGCTCCCAAGACGAGCTGTGGCCCTGAAGACGTGCAGTTTGTTTCCAACAAAACAGGCCATGCATTACTCATTAAATTATTTTTGGCTCTTCCCTTCAAAGTGGAGTTTGTTGTTCTCTTTTTATCTCACTTCCTTGGTCTTCAGTCAGCCTGTATGAGCTGTGGCATTCTCAGGGAAAGGCTAAAGATGCGCCGGGTAATGAGATGGTTTGGTTTTGTTGCTGTTTTGCTGCACACCTGACATTTTCAGGACCTGATTGTGATGTGAAGTTACCTCTGCTGCATAATTATTCTTGAGCATAAATTCTGGAGCTGTTTGCGCACGTTGCTTCATAATTAATATCTCTATTAATGCTCAGTTGTGCTTTCTACGGCACAGTTTAAAGACTACAGTAGGTGGTAGGAGCCTTAAGGGGATCACAGATCAAATCTAATTAGCCATACCTAATACATGGGGGAAATGCCTTTATGTTTATCCAGCTCCTCTAACTGCTTTTTGCCTTCAGGTTTTGATGAGGGAAAATGTCCTGAAGGGCCCATCTTAACAGAAACAGTACAAGGAGCAGCAGTACACGATGCCTGCTGCTGTCGGTGTCACCGTGTTTCCAGAAATGGATCTTTGCTGCTCTGCTGGGGGAACATGTCGGGCTGCGATAAATGTTGACTAGAAACATGCACAGGTGAGTGTGGTATGCTCTCTACCTGCCTCCTCCTGTCATTCATTAGGAAATATTACCTTTCATTGAATGAAGCTGAGCACTCTGTTTATAGGACACTTTAATTAAAGCCTGACTGCTGGAGATCTTTGGTTGGACAGGTTTTTAAAGCTGGTATGGGACAGTCACCGCATTAAAAGCATCATCAGCAGGGGCGTAGCTACAATTAGGCAAACACAGGCAGTTGCCTGGGGCCCCAAGATTCCCAGGGGCCCCCAAAGCATCTCTTAAAAACTGATTTATGAAGTTCTCTTCAATTGAAAGTATTTCTTTTTTCTAAATCTCACTTCACGTGCTTCAAAATACATTAAAAGGCTTAATCTTTAATGATGGTTTTGGGTGCTCCCCCTCCCTTCTTATTCAATGGGCTATTCCATGTTACAACACATCTGAAAATTTAATTCAGGAAGAAAGTGGTAAAAAACACTTTTTTTCCATCTTTGTCTTATTTTCAACCAAGTTGGAAATAAAAACAATGTTGCTCAAAGATCTGAGATAAACATATAAGACTTTTAGGATTTTAAGGACTTTATCTAGCCCAGGAAACAGGACAATTTTCTCAAAATCAAACTTTTTGAGTTGGTGATAAACATTATCGTACAAAATCTCTTTTTTGGAAACATAACTCACTGGACAGGGGGTCAAATAAAAATACATTAACTTTAAAGTAATAGAACCAAAAAGTATGGTAACTGTAAATATCACCTCTTTAAAGTAGATTTTTTTTTCCCACTTTTATGTTGTGCTTGATATTTACATATTTTTTCTTTACTAAATTATTTTTTTCAATATTTACCTTTTGTAATGTTTTTCACTTCATCTTTTCTTGTTTGTTACTGTTACTCTGTAAATTCCCCACTGTGGGACAAATAAGCTGTCAATTGACTATAAAGATTTCAAATCCAGGACAAAGTGGACTAAATGATGGATTCACTTTTTTCAAAATCAAACTAAAGTACAGAACTTGAAGAAATGCATTTAGTTGTGTTAAGTAACCATGTACAAGATTAGCTCTGTCTCATGCCTTGATTCTGGGAAAGAGACAGTGGACCCAGGGAAGGCCAGTCTAGCTCTGAGGAAGATGAGTTACAAGGACATGGAGGGCCCCATTGACTGGGTTTGCCTTGGGCCCCCAAACCACTAAATACGCCCCTGATCATCAGGTTGGAAAACAATGCATGTGATGACTTATGGTGCTATCACAATGTTCGTCCAGCAGATCATGCTCTGACACCACAGGTTTAATCCTCTCAGCACTGTCTGCAGTAAAGTGAGCAGATCCTCATGACTGTGCCTGGTCTGGACCAGAACAATGAATATTACACAAACAATGGCCATAAACCTGCGCGATAAAGAGAGATAAAGAAACTAAATCACTGCTGAAGTTATGATTTTAAAATCAAACTTATTGGATAAATGTATCTGGATATTATGACCAAGAGTCAGCATTCTGAGGCAGACATAAGAATCAAAGGATCTTAATCACGAGATTGTTACCCAAGGTCACGAAAAACATGAGCCAGAGAGTCAGGATTGTTGGTTTAAATAGTAAGTGAGTCATTATGATGATATGACAGGAGGCAGAGAGTTAATCCTGAGTAATAACTATGGACGAAGACAACCTGACTTTTTTATGAGCTTTACGTACAAAGTCTAAGAGGAACCAAGCAGTTCATGTTACACAAAAATTTCCAAATTATAAAATTAAACTATGAGATGAAAAGTCAAAATTACAAGACAGAAACCCAAAATAATGAGATATAAATTAGTATTCATGAGATATTCAGCCATTGTTGGGGAATCAGAGTTTTAACCTAGAATAAAAAGCCAACAATGAGAAAAAAGACACGAGACTGAGGATACAAACAATACAGAGCCACAATCGTTCAAAATAAAAGTCATAAACCAGGATGATGATGAGATGAAAGTCATCAAGCCATAAAAGCTATCACCATGAGACTGGAATAAAAAGTTATATTCATACCTAATGGACTGAGAATTGTACTCATCACATGAGATAAAAAGTCAAAACGATTTGATAAATTCAGAACAATAAAAAAATTATATGGAGATTGAGAAATAAAAAATGGATTAAAAAAATCATGAAGCAGAAATTGTTATTTTTTAGATTAAAACTCATAATTCTCAGAAAAAAAGTCACCATGATTAATTTAGAAATCCTTAGTTACAAGCATGCCACAAAAAATTACTTGGATGAGATAACAGGTCTAGATAATGATGTAGAAAGTAACCATGGTGAAATGAGAAGGCCGTTTCATGGAGATGATAATTATTAATTGCAACAGGATACAAAGATGTTTTGATAACCTGGAAAAGTCACAGTGATCAGAAAACGTATCGGACATCCCAGGTTTCCCCTCTCAATCCTTCATTTGTCATTTCACCATGATAAACTGATTTACTGCTGCAGCTTTTCATTCCACATGAATGAAGATTTCTTTCAGTGAAGTTTTTTAGGAATTATTGGTGAAATTTGCTCTCTACTGGGGCCAGAGCACAACAGCTGAAAAAGAGTAAATGATCACACTGCATGATTACAATTCAGAGCGACATGTTGGTGATCCATGAATGTGGTGACTGGATTTAAAAACCTGACTCAGCCCCCACCTGTTTCCCTCAGACCTACCTGCACCGTCTGAAAACGACAGCCTGACCCTTCCCTCCACCTTTCCAGGAAGAAGAAATGGCAGCCCACAGCACAGGTTACTGTACGGGCCCTCCTGCCCCCTCCAATCCCATCATGCCTTGTCTCTGAGGAGCACAGAAGCAAAGGTAGAAGGTTTTTACGCTACAAGGCTGCAACCTTTGGCTTCAGAAGCTCCGTCTGCCTGTGTTTGAGTAAAGGGAAGGGATGCAGTCAATTATTCATTAAGTAAGCATGGAGCTTTCTAATGTTGGTGGACTGCACTCTTCACTCACTTTTCCCTTTAAAGCCCTGCAGCGCTCAGTTATCTACTGGAAAAGAGAGATGACGAGACGGTGTCGCCTTTTTTTAAATTCATTACAGCTTTGTTGTTTTATGTGGTGCAAGTTGGTGTTTCATCTCAGCAGATAACTGCTGCAACCCTCCAGTAAACTCTCCCCACACTCTGGCCTGGGCTCTGATTGAATTAGCCTTTGCTGCAGCTATCTCCTGTGCTGGCAGTCACACTGAATTTCAGCATGTGAGACAACACGATAAAGGACAGAATTTGATTTGCATTCATGAGGCACTTAGTAAGTTCAAAGAGGAGAAGTTACAGAGCAGATTGAGTTCTCAGGCTCCTCAGACACTTTCTATTTTAGATATTTCACCTTAAATGACAATACCTGGTGGTGCTATGTGAGGTCAGGCTTCCTCTCATGTTCTGGTTTCAGGTCACCTGGTGCATGCCTGCATGTGCCTCTAAGAGCCTGTCCCTCCTCAGGCCAGAAATTGTTGGAGCACCAGTGAGAGTGGGATTGCTCATGTGTCCTGGTGACACCTCCCACAGTTTTTGCTACGTTAAAGACCACAGAGATCAGCCAATATGAGCTGTGTGCTCCAGCTGCAGGCTGGCTGTGATTTAAAATTGTCTCGGGGCTCACCGCCAGTTACCAGAGTTATTGCCTGAAAAAGAACAGTTTGCTGCAGAGAGTGGGTTCGGCTGAAATTGCAGTGATGGATTGTAGTCTCAAATTGATAAGGATCTTTCAGAGGGAGCTCTGATGAATTTTCAAACTAAAAAGCCTGCAGATGTATCCTGTGTATGAGCCCAGGAACATCCCATGGCGTCGGATTACTGGCCCTGCAGAGCGCCCCTCCATATGAGTATGGATCCACGCACATGCAAAGGAAAGGTTGACATGACATGAGAGACCAACTCAATGGAGCGTGCAGCCCTGCTCACCACTCACTCTTTCCTTCTCTTTATGACAGGTCCCAGCCGGAGCCATCTCCAGGCTCTGACTGCACACCCAGGCAGTAGTGAGGGGAAAGGGAGGTGTGGGAATTAGCAGGAGCCACCTACAGATTAGGCTCAGAGAGCTCTGGGTGCTCGGCATGCTGGCAGAGTGGGAGAAGGAGGGAGGAGCAACCAGGGGGACGATGTTCATTTGAACTCTGCTGTGCATACATCAAGTGGCTGCCTTACATCATCATGTTTACACACTCTAACCGCTCAGATTCCATCATTTGCATTTATATTGAACCATTCTCCACTGTTTTCTACTTCCGTCAAGCTACATATGACAGGATGATGGTGTGGGCACAGGGCTATGGGAAGTGCAGCCCGAAGTTTCCAGAGAGCAGAGAGAAGGTTGTTGAACTAGCAGGGAGGAGGTGCTCTTGAGCAAGGCAGCCCTGTCTGCCTCACAGCACTGGAAACATGCATGTTTGACCCCTGACAGATGGGAGCTGGAGCTCATGTGCTCTTTCTCTGGACTGAGGGATGAGTGACTTCCTCCCGTCAACACTTCCTCACGCTGAGAGCGGATTTGGAACAGACGGTGTCAGACAGGAAGCCTCTCGCTGCGCGCGCACAGGCTCAATCAGGGAGCCGCGGACAGGTCTGAGGCGGAGACCCTCCTGACCATCTCACTGGGTGGGGTTCACCGAGGAGCTCCGTCCCCGCGCGCCGCCGCCACGCCCCCGCGCTTGGCGCTGTCCGGCGCTGTGGTGCTGAACGCAGGGTTCTTTCAGAGCCAGCTGCCTGCAGCGCTGTGGACTGCTTCGCGCCGCCGTGCTGCATGGAGCCAGGGGACCGATCTCTGAGGATGAGGAGGCGTTAAGTTCAGAGGGCTGCCCAGGAAGGATCAGATCGTGCAGAACCATGACGGAAAAGTATTTCTTTTTTTGTTTTTGACTGATTTTCCTCCAGCCGCGCTGAGTGGCGCGGAGGTGCAGAACTTGCCACCAAAATGATTTGGGGTGTTTTTTTATGCTGCCTCTTAACGCCTGCTGCTGGATATCAGACCCAAGGCCGCCTGCCTTTCTTTCACGGGCATGTTTTTGAGAACTCCCCGACGGCTTCGAAAGTAAACGGACTGAGCATTCCGGTGAGGCGCATCGACGCGCAAAAATGGTGCCCAGTCTCCGGAATGCACTTCAAACTGTACGGGAACGGCAGCGGGGATTTCCGCGCTTTCGCCCACCACAAGCGGGGGAACATTCTGCTGAAAACTTGCCGGGTTCTGGACAGAGAGGCTCGAGCGGAGTACGTGCTGAGTCTGGCTCTGTGCTGTCAGAGCTGCGTGCCGGGCTCCGTCGTCTTCGAGGTCGCGTCCGTGAAAGTGGACGTTCTGGACACCAACGACCACGAGCCCACTTTTCGCAGTGCAGGCAGCGTGCGCATAACTTTAGATGACACGACCGCTCTCCGTACGGTGGTTTACCGACTGGAGGCGGTCGACGCTGACAGTGGCAACAACGCGGAGCTGACGTACATCTCCAGACCCAGAAACGGCAGCTTCTATGTGGTCCCGAAAACAGGGGAAGTTTTGCTGGTTGACTCGATTCTGGGGCTCCCCTCTGAAGTCACGTTCAGTGTTTTTGCCAGAGACCACGGGTGGCCCCCTCTAACCAGTAAAGGCGTAGTGGTCACTGTATCTCCCCAGAGGTGGACGACGCGTCCTGCTGAGCTCACAGGGTCAGGGAGGGCAGGGCGCTCGCCCAGGGCTTTACTGGACCCTGGCTCCGTGGTTTCTCTAAACGTGTCTGAGGATGCCGGTGTCGGCTCGGTCATAACGAGCCTCAGTCCCAGCAGGTTCCAGGCAGCCTCCTTCGAGCTGGTTTCCCCGGAGTCAGAGGACTGCCCGGTCAGCGTGGGGCGCGAGAGTGGAGATGTCACGATCACCAGGAGGCTGGACAGGGAGACAGAGCCTCTCCTGGAGCTCAGCATTAAGATTCAGGATAAACGAGGTGTGTAGATCTCTTCTTAATCTGCATTTCAGTTAGGTCGTGCCCTCTCCCCCGCCTCCCTGAGCAGAGCTGGCATCGTGCTGGCGGTGCCCTGTTGTAATACAGGGCTCCTCTCTGCATGGTGAAAGTGTGCTGCCATCTGGACACCTCAGCCCTCATCAGTGGAGCCCCTCAACAGGCCTGACACGTCCATACATCCAGAGCTGTCAGTGAATGTGCAGCACAGGCTCATTCCACAGGTGCCTCATTATCACCTGTCCATCCAGCGCCTGAAAGAAGAGCTCCAACAATACAACCTCAGACAGGAGCTGCCTTAAAAATGCATTTCAGTGTTGTCCAATTTATTCTGATGTGCATGGGAAGTTTGAGCTGATTGAACATTATGAGCTCATTTGCAGCGGAGGAGGCGATGAGTTCCTCACTTTATGCAAAGGGCCATTTTGAACTGCTTGAATTATGTCCTTGATTGACACAGTTTGCCAGTGTGAAGTTGTTTCCAGAGCTAATCCTTGCAGAGTGGCAAACCACTTCGACCCTCTCTTTCCCTGTCTCTCATCTAGCAGCATTACCCCTCTAATCCTCCTCTCATTCACTCTCCCGGCCCGGGGATTTGAAGTAGCACTGCCACAATCAGACAACCTCTCAAATCTTGCAGGAAAGGTGAAACTTGCCCAAGTTTTGTTTTCCTCCTCCTCCTCCCCGGAAAGTTCGACTCCCAGCTTCAAAAACAGCAACACAACAAAACAAGGAATCAAGGAATCAAGATGATTTGCTTTGTAATTGAGCTGCACAGTGTGCAGGAAGCAGCGAGCGCTGTTTTCATTTGAATTGCCTGCTGCTGGTACATTGCTCAGCATGCTCTGGATTGTAATTGCATGCCTGATTGGGACACATTCTTGCTAAGGGGTGTCTGGAGGTTTTTCAGGGAGAGCAAAAATAGTCTGAATTCTGACGGGTTCCTATTTTCTCCCCCAGATGCGCAGCAGAAATAAGCCGCTCTGTGCTGTCAGATATTCAGATACCTTCCCTCTATTTTGCCTCTCACCTGCAAAACTCTCCTGTCCTGATCAAAGACGTGGCGTGTCCTTTATCCTGTGACTGCAGATTTTCAAACAGAATCCTGACAGGCAGCAGGGCGGACAGGCCTTTCTTCTGCTCATCTCATCCCCAGCCTCTCTCTCTCTCTCTCTCTCTCTCTCTCTCTCTCTCACACACACACACACACACACACACACACACACACACACACACACACACACACACACACACACACACACACACACACACACACACACACACGTCTGTGTCCATTTCAGCTGTTTTTTGTTTTATTTTTAGAGATTTAACCTAATCTCCCACGTGAATTTGCCTCCTCTGGTGGAATGTGTGTTACAATAAATTCCTGGTTTGTCTCACAGATAAAGGAATGAGCTCATACACACATCAGAGAGTGTAGGGGGTGAGTGAGCTGCTTTGAGTGTGTAAGTTTGTGGGTGTTTGTTTGTATGGAAGTGTGAGGCTGCGTGGTGGTGCTGAAGCTGACCCCAGGTACAAACACAACAGGTCTAATAAGGCCCCACGCGTTTCAGTGTCTGGACTTATCTCTGCACCCTGAACTCTCTGTAGCACAGAGCTGTCTGTGGTGCTGACAGTCACCTGCTGAATGTCAATCTGAGGGCTCTGTCAGGCAGACAGGCAGACAGGCAGGCAGGCAGTCTACCTGCAGTTCAAAGCACACTCTCTGTTTACCTTACAAATATTTATTCACATGCAAGCACTAGACAAAATAAAGAGCTCACTCACACAATCCAGTGACACAGCATGACAACCCAGGCTCAAAACACCCGACCAGAGCTGAGAGAGTGCTTCTCAAAGATAGCTACAGAGGTCCAGAACTACCCGTACCTTTGCAGGTAGCTTTGAATGCAGCACCTCTGCAGGGATCCTGTTCCTTTGCTGAGACTCTCTTTCATTATCTCCACACCTTGTGCAGGTTGAGTCACTTTCATTCTGACACCAGCGCTGATGAAAAGTCCTGGTCCTCTTCTTCTCAAACATCCAACTGCTGCTCCTCAAACTTTTATCACAGCTATTATTACAACACTCTTGTAGCGCAAAGGTAAACGTGCACCATAGTGACTGATTCTCAGCTAACAGGCATCCCTGCTCCATGCTGCCCCCCCCCCCACCATGGCCCCTGTGATGCACACGTTTTGCTCCAGCCTGTTCATGTGTGACTGTGTGTGTGTGAGTGTGTGTGTGTGTGTGTGTGTGTGTGAGTGTGTGTTAAGATGTAGTGATTGCAGCTGTGCACTGAACAATGTGTCCATTAACTGTTTAATTTGAGCATGAAATGCTAATGGCTGTGGTGTGGCTTTCTCATGTTGATGCGTTTGCTGTGGAAACGCTGTTATGATTAGCACCATCAGAGGAGCTGATTCCTCTGCCGCTCAGTGCCGGATTAAAAAGTTGACTTCCACACTTGGATATCTCAGATTAATTATGCCAGCGTGCTGCAGATAAGAGGGAGATGGAGCAGCAGGAGTGGATTACACTCAGTGGGGGTCCATCTTTGTTGATACAGTTTACCTGAGAGGAAATGTGCTGCTTACCCAAAAACTCATTCTGTGCCCCCCTGGATGTAGCAGGCTGTGCTCGGATCAGCCTTTAAATCCCCTCGTATTCCTTTTCACAGCTTTATTCTTAAAAAACGTGTGACACAGGGATATGAGGAGGAGAGATGTGCGATTACATTCTTCATCTTTGCAATAAAGATATGAGCACAGATAATGGAGTGTTGGCCCGCTAAAACTGACACTCTCTCGATCTGCTGTTTCTTGTGTTTCCCACAAACGACATGTGCCTCCTGAATCCAAAAGAAATCCTAAAAGCTGTTTTATTTAAATCTAAATTGGCACCAATTAATCTGAGGGTAGCTGATCGGAGGCTTAGTTTCATCCGACTGCATCAAAACAGTGTGAAAGCATCCAGGCCTCCATCTAACAGGTAAAAGACACACACACTGAGTGAGGGTGTGCTGATTCTTTAGGTATTTGTTCTCTCATTAAGTGCAGTAAATTCTGACTTTACATGGTTTTTATTGCAAATATAAAACTTTGTTGGCACCTTTATTCACCCAGCTTTCAAGTGCTTTACAACAACAACTGGATAAGCCAGCACAGAGCTACAATCAAACAATCAAATCTACACACACAAACATGCCAGAAAGTGCTCTAACGTGTTCAAAAACAGCAGACATGGACCAAAAAAACAAAAAAACAAAACAAAACAAAGTAATGACCAATTTAAACAAACTAAAATTCATTTAGGGCTGAAAAATCAGATGATTTTATAGAGTAACAAAAATAAGAGGGTGAAACCAGCCTGCTCCAACCAGAAGGTGTGTACAGAGCAGGAAACATGGCTTCATGTGGGTCCGCTGTAGCTACGTTTACATGCAGTCATTAACCCTTTCATATTCGGAACATTGGCAGTATCCAAACTGACATCATCTAGTTTCTTATGGACTATTTTGCACTTTCTATACAATTTCTTCCTTTTGTTTTCTTGTTTGCTTCTGTGACTCCTGAATTTCCCCTTGCGATAAATATTCTATTCTATTCTCAGCACTAATTACTGAAGGCGTTAAAGGTTGAGGCATATTGTGGTTATTGTGGTTAATTGGCTAGATTATTCTACATGAAAAATAATCTCCTTGCACTTAATAGCAGCACCTGCAGCTTAAAAACTTGCAGCATTTTGTCGCACAAAAAAGGTTTTCCCTTCTGTCTAAATTCTTGCTTGTGTTGTGTGTCACTTTGAGCTAAGTGTCTACTAAATGAAACTGAATATTTGGTCATGTATGAGCCCATCAGAATGTCCTCATCCAAAGTAACATTAACTTGCGTTCTGGGCATGTTCTGTTCCCAAGGAATCTTGGTCTTTTGAGTACAGGAAGTCTGTTGTGCTGCTGCTGTTGTTAGTGCTGCTGTTGCTACGGATACAGTAAGAAGATGACGTTCTCTGTGCTTTGAGAAGTTGTATGTGCGTCTCTGTTTTGATCAGGATACCATGTAAACAGGAATAACCCTGTTTGCTCATGCATGTAAATGGGTTATTCTGAATATTTCAGAAACCAGAAAATTGACCTTAACCCTTATATTGACTGCATGTAAACGTAGCCTGTGAGACATGAAGCTAACTGCCTGCCCTGATGGAGCCAACGTCACATGGCAGGTAGAGCTGTTGGATTGACAGAGTCTGAGCTCCCTCAGGTGGGCCCAGTAACTGGGACAGCCAATCAGATACCAAGGGAGAGTGATGCCACGCCCCCTGGATGTAAGTCAGGCTGTTTAGGGTGTAACTCAAAAGTAATGTTGTGTTTCAGCCTCTCGTTTACACAGAAACAGCATTTAGTCCACCTCAGAGGGAAACTTCCAGAAGCAGCATCCAGAGTGTTTTTTTTTTTTTTTAAACACTGAGGTCTCCGTTGCCTTGTAAACTGTAAGTTGAAGTTTTCAGTGGAAAAGCTGACATCATACTCCACTTTGAGCATTACACTTTCATTGTGGCAACTTGAATTGTCATGCAGGAACAGGACACTGGAGGACTCCCGTGTTGTGCTTGTGTACTGTCTTTAAACTGAAAGTGCATCTGTTGCTCCACTTCTGCACTCAGTGAAGATGTGTTCAACATTTAAACCAGATGATCAGCCACCTCTACTTTAAAGGAGGGCTACCAGAAGATTCTAGAGTTAGATCGCCAACTGTAGGCCTGGCATGCACACCACAGTCTTTCAGATTTCCTGTAAACACAGATGTTTCTTCTGTATTTTGTGTTTTCAGGTGAAATGTTATGTAAGCAGGGCCTTAAGTCAGCACATATTTAACCTCCTCACCTCGGTGTCTTCTCCCTAAACTTCCCTAATCTCCCTGTTTGTCTCCTGAAGACTGCAGAATAGGATTATCCAGGTGATTATTCTGAGGATTAGCCTGCTCTCACTGGCTATCCAGCCCTACAGTCAAAGTTTGGGGGCCAGTGTTGGCCACGTATCAGCATTACCAAGACCTGGAGCTCACTTCCTGATAAACCCAGGTCACTTAGAGGTAACGTTGCTGTTTGGGTTACAGGGTCTGCTGAGGGCCATGAGGGAGACTCTGTAACTTATTCGGGGGTAAACTATGTGGGTGATGGTTCCTTACTCTGTGCTTATTCTGTACGTTGGAGCAAGAGTTGCTAGTGTTGATGCTCAAGTCCAAGAAGTGTTAGTTGTCTGCTTTTGATGAACAGGATAATTCTAAGTGAACGTCTGAATTTGGATTAGACAACCTGATAAATTCAGACTGCGATGTTCCTGCTGAAAGCACGTCACACACTGCTCTGTGTCACACACTGCTCTGTGTCACACACTGCTCCGTGTCACACACTGCTCCGTGTCACGCACTGCTTCGTGTAGCCACAGCAGGATTTTTCTTTACTCCTGTTCCTTTCTAGAGTAATGTTCTTCCATCTCGTAGTATCATCATGATTCATTACACAGCTTGTTTTCTAATTATACTCCCAAAGTTAAAATTCCTCTTATGCAAAAACACTTATTTTCTTTTGCTTGTAATTAACTTTTCTCAAACTTTGGTGAGCGATGAAGAAATGCGGCTCGTCTAACTCATCACTGGGTTAGAGCAGCATTGCTCATGCAGCACCATCAGCCTGTTTGCAGGTGAATCCAGCTGCTTCGGGCCCCATGACAGCCTCCCTCCTTTCTCCTTGACTCGATCCCCTGCTAATGTTGGGAAAATATTTACCTTCTCAACTTTATTCAGTACACCAGAAAATCCCTGGAGAAAACAATGCAGTGATATTTTTCTGACATTGCCTGTGTATCAAACCAGCAGCAGAGGAGAAAAAAAGGTAAGAGCAGTGGAAGTAGGCCATGACTCATGAATCACACTAACTGGTTGTGTGGTGTTGTTTGGAGGAGAGGGAGTGAGGGACCTCTCCAGCTCTTCCTGTAAAGGATTTCTGCCGGCCCACAGAGGACGTCACTTTAAATCTGGATTGGTGGGGATTTTTCTGCTTTTGGTTGTCCCGTCTGAAGAAGCCTTTTCTCTGCGCACAGAAGGAAATCTGTTAATGGTGTTTGACGTGTTTGGAGGAGTATCGAACGAGTGGTGCAGTCCTTTGTGAGTGGTTTCTGCTTTCCTTTAGGTGTCTGTGGGCTGGGTGGCATTTATTCAGCTGGTGGTAATCACCTCTTCTCAGCCTGTTTTGTTAGGAAACTTTCTCCCACTCCTCCTCCCTCTCTGTCTCACATTCAGCATCTTGCCTCATGCTGTCTTTAATCCAATTTCCCCTTTCAGTCTTGCCCCCCTACACCCCCCTGTTTTATTTGCATATTCCCCTTGTGATGTGAAATGAATTGAGAGGAGACCCTATCTGGTTTTTTATTTGTAATTTGTGACTGTGGGGCTGTTTGTTTAAGTAGAAAACAATTTCACAAAAAGCTGTCCGCATCTATTCAATTTAGTAACAGAAACCGCCCTCGGTGATTATGCTTTTAGTGTGTTTTAATGGTGTGTGTGTGTGTGTGTGGTTGCATGCAGACACTTTGTAAATGTCTGCTTGTGTAAATGTTTCTGTGCATCACACAGTGTATGTGCTAAATGCTGTGATTGTCCTCTCACTATCCACATGGCCTCCAGCAGAGATTCTCAGATTTGTTGCTTCTGATGACACGCTGCGAAGCTGCAACACGCCTGCAGCTCGTGAGTCCTGCTCTGTGCTCCACGCTTTGTGCTCTCTCAGATATCAAATGGATGTGCACGAGCTGCAGCCCTGCAGCCTTTTCCCTCTCTACAGTCATAGCATGTATCTGAAGCAGCCATGTAGGAGGGAAGGGAAGTGCATTTGCTACCCTTTTTTCCCTTCTTTAAAAAAAAAGGGGCTTAAGAGGAGAGAGCTGGAGTGGGGAGAGGCGGGGAGGCTGCAGCGCTGTACATGAGAGGGAAACATTTAAAGAGAAGCAGAGTTGATATCAGGGGCACAGAAAGGTCAGGACGGGGTGTAATGTGGGGGCATGGTCACAGAGTATGGCTGTAGGGTCAGAGAGGTTAAGTGAGGCAAAGTTTTGGAACACGAGGCGATCTGAGAAGGAAAGAAACAAAAAAAAGAGAAGCAGGAAAAGATAGAGTGTGTGAATTTACGGCTGTGTGAGATTGTTTTTTGCTGCCTGGCTTTAAGCTCCTCAAATGATAAGAAAGGGCAGCCAGATCACAGGCGAGGAGGTGTACACTGCCGATGAGGTCGGCTTGCTGAAACATAATTGTCAGATGTTTAGAGGGCAGGAGAGAGGAAGTGTCAGGGTGGCAGGAGGAGAAGGAGGTGTGCATGTACTCCAGCCTGTAGTGGAGAGTGGATAGCTACAGGCGGCAGAGGAAATAAAGTAGTGTACAGCCGCGAAAAGGGCAGCGTGGACTAGTATTCATCTGAAGAGTGTTTGAGGGCAAATGGAGGGAAGACGGGCAGAAAAGTCTGGCCTGCCCTTTCGAATGGCACAAAGAGAGAAAGCAGCGCAGAGCAGAGAGAGATAGAAGGACAGATTATCCCAAACACTCTGACTTGTGGAATTTCTCAAAAAACAGAGTTGGCCTTCACATCAAAGCATGGTAACAACAAGGACAGGAAGTTGATTTAACGCAGAGCGTGGACTGGTGGGTCCTCACAGCCAGGACAGGAAGGTCTCTGAGTGTGTGCTGATGTCAAAGCAGGGCAAGCTGCCAAAAACCGTAATGATAGACGCTCAGACGTGGAAGCAGCCTGTGTGCATATGTGGCTGTGTTTACAAAAATGATGCATATCTCATTACAGCAGAAACCTCCGCACACAAACACATAAATTACAGCGCTTTGCTTTGTGGGAGGCGTGAGCGCTGCACATGTCGCAGTGCTGTGAGGACACCGGTGGCGACAGGGAGGTTTTATCTGGCCAAGGGTCTGCATTATTGATGCCCATTACCACAGACATTGTCAACTCCAGACTGTGCACGGAGGCAGGCGCTGTCAGGTAAATGTCTTACTGACCTCCAGCAGCACAGACTCACAAAAAGCCTGAGTGCTACCTGGTGTCTACCTGTGTGATAAATGAGCCCTACTAGCTGACTGTAAGAGGAGCTTATCACCCACTGAGAAGGTTTGCTTTTATTAAATATAATCCAGGACTGGCTGCCACAGCCTGCAGTTTGAGGGTTTTGTTGATGGGGTTGAATTTTCTGCCTGTGTTTGCTCTGATTGCCTAAATTTGTAATGATTTGTAATGAACAGAGGAGCAGTTTATTTCTCTGACCGGCTGTCCCCTCCATACCTGCCCCCCCACTCACCATCACTCTGAAACTTTTGTCTCAGCCCCACCTTTGCATGCTGGATGGCCGCGCTGCGCCGTTTCCCCTGAGTGCAGCATTGATTTTGTGCTATTGATTAACCAGGAGCTGTTTTGCTCCCAGTCACAAAACATCACTTTAAACAACAATTTATATGTCGCAGAATGGGCTGTGACAGACTGCTGTTGATAGTTTACAAAGTCACAGAGGGGTAGGTGTGTGATTGAGTCCACTGGCTGATAGAACTGTCCTGAAGCACTCTAATGAATCAGCCTTTCCGTCAAGCCCGCTTGTAGGCCTGAATGAGCCAGGGAAGATTGGAGCAAGCGCCGGGCTGTGCTGTGGGAATTCAGTGCTTGTGCTTATTTATCTATTTGGTCTTGAATTTCTCAACCTTTTGTACCCAAAGGTCCAATTAACTGAGCATAACAATGGTTGCAGCTGCGCTCTCGGTGGCCCAAGGAGGCGCTCATAAACACCCAGGACACAGACAAGTTTGAAAGCTTTGCCGGGTGAACTGTGAACGAGGAGACTTTTAATGCAGGAGAAAAAAAAAACAGATCACATGGCTGGCCAAGTCGCCCCAGTGAGCTGTTTTGACACGCCATGAACTTTACTTTAGAGTAAAAAGCACAAATTGCAGAAATTGTAGTAATTGCACGACACCAATTTGCCGAGCATGAGTGCGGCTTTTGTTGGAAAGATGAAAATGACTGCTGTGCAGAAAGAGAGATGGAAGAATGGAGAGACAGATTTTTTTTCTCTCCTCTGGTATGTTTCATTCTGACTGGCAAATGGAGAAGACAGAGGAAAAGGCAGAGGAAGTGCAGCGTGGATAGGGAAATGTGTCTGAAGATGATGTCCATCTCATGGTTCACTTATTTAATCAATTCCAGGAAACAAGGAGACAGTCTGCATCTCCATCACAGCCAGAGGGCGGCTGATTACTGTAACAGGTGTCTTTGATGCAGAGAAAATGTAGTGCCTCTCAGGGCTGATGAGCATCCAGGAGAGAGCGGAGGTACAGAGCTGTTACATGGATATTTTCTAATATTTCCTTTGTGTCTGACAGAGGAAGAGGAAGAGAACAGGAGAGATGCAAGGCAAACATGTAGAATCACAACGGAGGACATAGAAAAGAACATTTTAGTGTCTGATGTTTGATCATCTGGTTGTGGACTGTCTATTCTCAGCTTTTGTTACTGTCTTCTCCTCCAGTGTGGGACTTTTTTTTTCCTGCAGACTGGGCTCATGTGTCTACGTTTGTGAAGCGTGCATGTGAAGGTTTCTCCCTCTTCCCGCGTTCCAGCCTCCAATTTGTGTCTGTTCTTGGCAGAAGCAGTGAACGTGCATGGCTTTCTCAGTTCTTTTTCTCTGTGCCTCGACAGTGCAGGGCTTAATTCTGTGGACTAATCAGACCATATGGTCTCTCCAGTCTTATGATGTGCTGAGAAGGATGGCGCAGGGATGCTGCTGTGTCGTTAGCGGTGCCAGCCTTTGTGGAAACACAGAGACACGCACCACTGCTGCACATTAAGGATCAGGATCTGGAACTGAGTGCACTTATCCCCCTGTAACCCCGTTCACCTCAAACTAAGCCAAGGAAAAGATTTTCTGAAGAAGAGGGTGGAAAGACTCAACTTGAAGTTTTATGTTGCTGAACTGCAAGGCTTCTTTCTCTTTGACGTTTTTCTCAAGTTATGGGCTCATAATTACTGCTGCCCTTTCTGCCCTGTCACAGCCGCGTCTGTGTAATCGAGTCATTTCAATAATTAATCGTTGGAGGGAGCTGAAGTTGGTTTTGATGGATACCTCTGACTGAGAAACGGCTGCGTCCGTCAAACAGTAAATTGAGGATCTGTCTGAATGTTGGGTTATCCCTCATGAATAATCACACGCTGCAGGTTACAGATGAAGTCAGATCACTCAGCCTGTCCTAATATTTGGATTGAGAGCAGTCTGAGCGTATACTGAAATGAAATCCTGCTGATGGAGCCTTTAACACATTTTAACGTGAGCTCATCCTATGTGCCTGTGCTCACATTATCTCAGATTTGGGACCTTAAAGTTGATTAATATGCTCTTTAGTGCATATGTTTGTGCTCTGCAGAGCGTCCTCTGCTGATAGATGCTGATGAGGTGGGGGAGTGAACTCTGGCAGACAGTGGGCGATAAACATTGATCTTGTTTAATCTTGCTGGCCTGCTGTTAATGATGGGAGATGATGGTGCTCGCAGGACAGACTGCTGGATTAGATATCTAAATGAGGACTTTATCCTCATCCTCTGCTCCTCTTCCTCCATTACCAATAAGCTAAACCGCTGTCACATGCTGGGCTACATTTTAATGCCTGTGACGAGCAAACTGTGTGGCATGTTGTGTGTGTGTGTGTGTGTGTGTGTGTGCGTGTGTGCATTTGTGTGTGTGTGCTGCACACAATGGACTCACCATGTTGCTGGGTCTCTGTGCGCTCATGCGGTCTGCGTTTGAATCCGGGCTCACTCTGCTGCTCCTCACTAATCTGCTGTACTTCCCAGGGAATACATCTGCAATGTTCAACACGTTATAGCAGTGCACAGGCCCGGACAGTGATGGGTTATTTTCACAGGAGTGTCCTCTCCGCTGAGCTGAACAAACACAGAGTGGGCCTGCCTCTGCTCTCATTGATAGATTATTGCTGTCTGCACCCATACACTCAGCCGTGTTTCCTATTAAACCTGTGCGGCTCCCGCTGCTGCTACTGCCTGGCCCTGCTCTGCCTCTGTGTGTGTGTGTGTGTGTGTGTGTGTGTGTGTGTGTGTGTGTGTGTGTGTGTGTGTGTGTGTGTGTGTGTGTGTGTGTGTGTGTGTGTGTGTGTTATGTTTGTCTGTGTACATATATGTGCCTCCATGGAAAGATATTGAAAAAAGCTCCAAAGACAAGACTTCATCAATCACCAACTAAGAATGAAATGGAGAGGGCTGGAGGATGGGCAGGGGGTGGGTATAGAGCAGGGGTCAGCAACCTTTACTTTCATAAGGACCAATTTTGCCTCAGCTCACCTGGATTGAAATCATTGTGGAGCCAGTCTTCACAATTAAAATAATGAGGGTATAAAATTCTAAACATAGTTATAATCTAGTGAATAATTATCAACAACAAGTGTTTTTAAATTATAAAATTGCATGTGATGTGTTTAATTTTGATACATTTTCAAATATTTAAAGAAGATCAAATTTACAGACTTCGCAAGCAAAACAAAAATGTGGACATTCAAATTTGCAAAATGAAAAAAATAGCCAAAACTCAGTAAATTGAAATGTAATGAATTTGCAAAATGTCAAAATGTTTGAGATTTCAAAAAGTTGCAAAAGTTTGCAAAACTTTCTAAAAATTGCCAAAATGAAAATAATTTAAAAATAACTGGAAATTTAAAAAAATTGAAATTCCAAAAATTTTAAAAAATGTTAAAAATAATTTAAATGAAAAAAATCAATAACTTCAAACTTTTTTTAAATTCCAAAAATGTGCCAAAATTTATTTAAAAAATGATATAAAACTTGGATTTTATAACACGTATTGATCACTTTGCTCAACTCTTTTTTTTTTCTTGGTTGTTTGCTACATATCACGATGGTAGTTAAATGAATCTGTGCACACAGAATTAAAATCTGCATTTTCCTCTAGCGGGATGTTGATGATGTAGGAAGTGAAGTAGAGCAGTTATAGGTTTTATTTGCAAAATGTGATGCATATTTAGTTCAATACAATTTTGATGCACTTTATAGTGTCAATGTCTTTAATCATCAGTACCCTCTATAAGACTCTTGGTATAGAGAGTGGGGTAAAGGATGGAAAAATGGGCAAAGGATGGAGAGAGAAATGGAGGTGTCCACAGGAAGCAGCAGGTGGACAGCAGCAGTGTGTGGATGAATGGATGGTGTTGGGGCTCCTCTGATGGAGCCTCTGTGATGGAGCTGCTGTGATGGAGCTGGGTAGTGTAGTTTCTATCCGGTAGAGATAAGCGTGGGGAGCTCTGCTCAGCAGCTTCCTCCCCCTGTAGCTTGAACGCAGCCTGATAATAGGGAAGCATGAATGGGGCAAATTGAATTAATGCTGCAGCACACCATAAAAGCCCTAACTATAATGCATTTTAAAATCCTATAATGAGCAGAGAGCTAAAATAATTTCACACTTCACTGAAGAAGATGGCCTTCCAACAGATTTTGGGCCTGGCTGACACTGCTGGGGCTTTGTCATTTAATGTGACCCTAGGTGCCGTGTCAAAGTGATATTCCCCCTCACTCCCAGCAGCAGGAGGGAAACTGGGCGAAGGACTCCTGCAACACGTGCAAGCCTCAGATCAGGGCCGGAGCGGCTGCTGGCTGGCTGACGTCTCGCTCCGGTCAGTTTTACAGTCTGCGGCTGAAACAGTCGCAGAGAGGGCACATCTGCCATGAAAGCGCTCCCTCATTACTCTCCATTAACAGCCCATCCAGTGATGGGGACAGTGCTGGAGTTGGACCCCATCCTGCTTAAATCCACACATGTGTGCACACAGAAAAGAGGCACAGATGTGTGTGTGTGTGTGTGCGCACACAGAAGAAGTGTTTTTCTCTGCTGCCTGCCCGCCCTCACATGCTCTCAGCCCCCCATTCTCATCATTAGAGTCATACTGTCATAAAGCTGAAATTACCTCTCCATCATCAAACCAGGGGAGAGAGAAAGATGGCTGTGTGACACACACTAACACTAACAGACGGCCGCTGATAGAGACTAATGACCGAATGAAAGCCTCTGCTATGAGCTCTGCAGCTCTCCTCTGTTCCAGGCAGAACAGGAGACCAGCTATTGCTATTTCCTCTTCTCCTCCCTCTTCTCCTCTGCTTTTATCTCCTCTCCTCTCTCTTTCCTCCCCCTATCTTCTTCAGCTCCATCCCAACACATCCCTCTCTGGTTTTTCCCTGCCTAGCTCTGCTGGCTTTCTGGGAACTCCCTTTGTCTCTTCAGTTAACCCAGGGCAGCTGTGACCTGAAGGGTGCATAGGTGCAGCTCAGCCTCCGCTTTAACATCTGAAGTACAGCAGTTGGACTGAAACATACATGTGTGTGTTTGTGTGTGTTTGTGTGTGTGTGTGTGTGTTTATCTTAGATCTCAGTGAGTGTTTGCTCTGGAATATTCCATCACGCCATGTCGTTTACATTCACAACTCTCCACGCCACCTTTCCAAGCGACAGCTCCCAGCCGTGAAGTGTGCGGCAGAAGAGCTCATGTGCCGCTGCTCGTCCTTGTCATTTGCAGTGGGTTGGTGGGTGGAAGGGTGTGTGTGAGTGTTATACACTCTGCACTGCACGCAGGCCTGTGTGTATATTATTTCTACAACAAGTGTGTGTTCTGACAGCAGCAGCAGTGGCAGCAGCACTGTTCCAGCACAAACCTGGGAGCAGAAAGCCCACTTCACAGCTCGGCCTGGTCCTGTGTGATGTCACTGATAGTCGTCAAGATCCAGCACTTGACTACTAATGTAGAGTTTATGTAAATGTGAGCCTGATACCTGTCTGTACAGTGGATGTTCCCCTTCCATCAGAGGAGGAATCCCACACACTGTCACATCACCTGTTGGTACACTGATCTCACATTCAACACCCAATCAGAGCTTTGTTTCTCCTCCTGCCCAGCAAAAGCTCAGAGCAACCAGAGCTGCTGAGATCAGAGCTGCTGGGATCAGAGCTGAGATAGAAGCAGCTCTGGTTTTTCTGGTTCTTATTTTTCACAGGACAAAGAGCTGTCGTCCAGGAAGCTCTCTACATTAATCTAACAGATAAGAGAGCAGTTAAAAGAAACTGTTTTGCTTCAACCGTTGTGAAGATAAGAGATGAACGAGCAGCTGAAGAAGCAGGAGCTGAAACTCTGAAGCAAATTCCAACTCTGAGTCATCTTTGGATTCATACGGCCCTGAAAACCTGGTTACCGCACATCCACAGTCAACCTGTCACTGCCCGCATTACTCTGCAGGACTTGGATTGATTTGTTGGGAGCTTTGTTGGCTCCTGATGGCCCTGATAGCTCTGATGGTGTGGTTTGCATAAAACAGTGAGAGGACTCAGGGGCTCGTCTTAACGTGTGATGGTGTGGTGGCTCGTCTGACGGTTAACAGTTTTCATGAGCAGTGTTGCTTCATCAGCTGATGGATCCAGTCAGCAGCACAGTAAACATCACATTCAGTTTACACCTGCTGATGAAACCACGCTCTGTCCATTAACATAATAAACAGTAAAGAGCCGTGTAAAGAGGAAGAGTTGGACGTCTCTCAAATCCAAACCTGTGTCTGTTGTCAGCACTTCACGTGGTCATCAGCTTGAGCCAGGTGGACTTCATAAATAGAAATAGAATAGAATAGAAAATACTTTATTTATCCCCGAGGGGAAATTCAGGAGTCACAGCAGCATTTAAGAAAACAAAAGTAAGAAAGAGTATAGAAAGTGCAAAAAAGTCCACAAGAAAATAGATGACGACATCCCGTCCACCACTCGTCCACCACTCGTCCACCACTCTCCAGCCCAGCCAGTCTCCACCTCCACAGGGTCCAGGACTGAGCCTCCCCAGCAGTCTGTTCAGTCTCTGTCTCCTGGATCCTGTCTGCCCACAGCAGGTGAAGCTCCTCCAATGTGGCGCCGGCGTCCGATGTCAGCTCCGGCAGCCACGTCCGTGAACAGCACGATGTCACTCTGCCCTCCAGAAGCCCCTCTGCCGCTGGGTTAGCACGGCTAGCTCGTCCATCCCACCGGAGAAAGATCCCACGTTCCCAACAACGATGGATGGAAGGACAGGTCCATGTCGTCACCTCCCAGCTCACACCCAAGAACCAGCATGTCGACCTCACCTCCTCCTCCTCAGCTCGAGGGAAATCATCAAGCCCTACACTAGTTAGCATTGACATGCTACAGGCTGCTAACAGCTGAGTTCACATGTAAACAATGCAGCCATGGTTACATGTAGGATCTCCAGACAAACACAGGAGAAAAGTAGTAAAAATATCACTGAAGCCACAAAAAATAACATGCGTTTTCAGTCTTCTCTGTAGGTAAACCCCAGAGTGATTTGTAATAACTATCACTAACTTCAGGAACCCTTTAAAACATGCTTGTTTATTTATTTAATGACATTATGTTAATAAATGTGATGTCTTGCAGCAGGTGGTTTGATGAAGGTAGTAAATGTTGTCTGTGGGTTCAGTCAGAGATTATTTATCACACAGACTAAAGTCTGATTTTACCCTGTTCAGTCTGTATCTACTGGATCTCCTCACCCTGTTGACAGATATCATCTGCAGCTAATTTGGGGTTTACCTGTTGCACTAGCTGCCAGTAGCACCAGTCAGTTAGAACAAACCACTAGGGCAATCCAGAAAAGTTCACCTCAAGGAACCAACATTTCCAGTTATTGGATAGAGGCTGTGATCCTCTCTGCAGCAGTCACAGGTTTGACCACGTGCTGAAAGCCATCTCACCCTCTACTCCCAGTGTTTTGTGTCTCTTCAGCTGTCCGATCAAAGAAAAGCAGAAATACCAAGTAAAAAGTTTTCAGCAGTTTGTGCGTACTCAAATAGTAGTAGACACTAAAAAATCAGATAGTTCACTCTGTGTCAGCTTTATGCTGTCTGCAGCAGGTCACAGCATACAGCAACAGTCCTATTTTTCCAGATGCTAGAGCTATGACTCAGCATTTTAACAAAGAAGCAGATACAGCGGGACAGGAAGTCGTGCACAGAAAAAATCAGAAAACACCTAGTGACTTTCAAAATAAAACAAGCCATGTCTAAAAGAGATGGTATTTTGCTTGGCTTAATTCTAACAAATTACTGTAATTTTGCAAAGAGATTTTTGTTTTGTGTTGGTGTTTTGTGACAGTGAGTGAGGAGGGAACACAGCGGATATGAGACCCTGCTGTACATGAGATGTTGTGTTGTACGGACCAGCCTCATGTACCAATCATTTCACATTGCATTTAATACGTAATGGTAATTAATAAGATGTTCTGGTGGGTTAGGGTAAGGGCAGACAGCCAATCCATGCCATGTGGAGCACAGACAGCCAGTCTGTACCAGGCCCATACAACATCTCAGTGTACAGCAGGGTCTTATATCCACTGTGTTCCCTCCTCACTCACGGTTACAAAACACTTTCGCAGCAAAAGTTTCCTTGCTTTAAAATAACAGTAAAACACTGGCAGAAGGGGAGGCAGTGTTTAAAAAGTCAGTTGAATAACGGTGTTTTTCTGCAGAACTTTAAATGAAAATTTCTTTTTTTTCCTTCACAGTGTACTGGCAGCAGGGTTGACAGTATTTTACTGTAGTTTTACATTGGTATACTGTAATCCAATACATGGTATTAAAGAGTAAAAATAAATTACAGCATATGCACTGTGAAATAACAGGAAACTACTGGACACCCCTGCTGCCAGTGTTTAAGAGTTGTTACAGTGATTTTTTTATAGTGTGTGCATGCCTCTGCTCACAGCCTGCATGCTCTTGCTGTGGATCTTGGAGCTTTGACCTGAAAGACATGAAACTTGGTGAACTGATGTCTCATTCAGTACACCATTTTAACTTAAATGTGTGTATATTTTAATTCTCCAAAGGTTTTTGAATTATTATAATTATATTTTTGCTATTTAAGCTCTATTCTCTCTATTTCTGTAATATTTTGTGTTTATTTACAATAATTGTACTGGGAGTGTGCAGCTCAAACTGCAGTCAAATTTCATGTGTTCTAGAGCAGTCATTCCCAAAGTCTGGCTCCTGACCCATAGGTGGGTCGCCAGAGATTTTTTGGGGGGTTGTCAGATTAGTTTCCAGAATGTTTACATGAAATTCATCGATTCTCAACGATTTGTTTATTGATGATTGGTTCCTCCCACTGTCATAACTGTATGTATTTTGCTTCTTATCTCTTTCACAACCACATAAAAATAGAATAGAATAGAATAGAATAGAATAGAATAGAATAGAATAGAAGTTTCTTTCTTGTCTGTCATGACTGACAGAAACTTGACTCTAACAGGTTGATTAAAATAAATACAAATTGGAGTTTTCACAAAATTGAAGACAAAATACAGAAACAGACTGGATGCTGCGATCAATACGTGTGTTGTTCTCTCATCTTGTACACATGGCTGGGATACAATTCTGAAAAGCAAGCAGGCTCACCTGTCATGGTAAAAATGTATTTTCAGAGTGTAAGCCGAACAAAGTTGTAATGCATTTGTCAAATGTGTCTCTTAGGCCTTTTAGCTGGTACCAAAGAAGTATGATGATATAGAAACATGATTAAAAAACGTTTTGTTTATTTTTGAACATTTATCCTGTCAGTGGATTTACTGATTGGACACATTTTGAATTTTTTGGATTGGGACGCCGTGGCTTATTCCTCCACAAAAGTGGGTCACCTGATCAGAAGTTTGGGAAACACTGTTCTAGAAGATACTTGGCTATTAAAGGCTGTTCTGATTATGATTCTCCTTCTGTGCTCAGTAGATGCTTCTCAGCAGATCTTTATAGTTTAGAGGCAGATGCCGATCTTTTTCTCATGGGGATTTGAAACCTGGGGGAAGTTGTTCTGTATACTTATCAATCTGAGCCCGGTATTTGTGTTTTCGTGAGACAATTTTAATCTCAAAGCAGCGAGCCTCTTCCTGGTCAAGTGATGGTTAAACGAAGATAAATAGAAACTAACTGCTATCACTTCTTTTCCTGGTTGACTGTGTGGAGGAGAGCAGCTCCTGCAGGAGAGTGTTTGATTACACTTCATGTTGTTTAGCCTGACATGTTGGCAGGAACTGTTTTTGCCAGTGTCAACAGGCAGAGCTAAAATGTGAGGGACTCCCTCCAGTGATTGATTTGGTGTAAGGTGTGTGTTCACAAAGAATGAATAACCATTGTTGAGGAGTTTCAACCAATCACAATCAAGCATTTAACCCAGCTGGATGCTTCAGCAGCTTCATCAGTCTTTTATTTTTGTTCAGTTTCTGTATTTAATTACAGTTTAATGTGAAATATTTCCATCCAAAGAAAAAGCAGTGTGAAGGTGTCCTCGAGATGAGAGTGAGTGAGCTGCAGACAAAGCCTCTGAGGCAGTCACTTTTATTCAAGGAGAGTGTTTTTACCTGAAATAAGGTCAGATAATTATCAGTGTGACGTCGTTCTGGAAGACATACACACTGGTCTGTTGTGGTTTCATACAGAGAAGTAACCTGTGTCCCTGACCCGCAGGGGGATGAATAACAGCTAATAACTCTCAATTTAAAAGAACACTGGCTGCCTGATTTTATTTCCAGCAATGCATCCACACAGGAATGTGTTGTTGGAGCTGAATCCAGAAGCAGAAACTAAACATAGACAATCTGTCAGGGTAATCTGTGAATTTTGTGTGCAGACATGCAGGAGGTCTGAGTGTTATTACCACATTAGCTGAGCACAAAGGCTGTTGTATTATTAGCCCAGTTAACACAGACAGCCCATGGAGAGAAGAATTGGTCTAATTACAGAAGTACGTTTTGAACACGCTGTTCGTCACAACAGATGCTAAAACTCATTCAGAAGTTTCATTTAAAGCTCAACGTTCAAGGATGCAAAATGAGAAGGAGTCACAGACTGAAGAGAGTGAAATGTTTGGGAGATCTGTCTTTTCTTTTGAATGTGCCTGCTGCTGTCTCACACACTCAGCAACATTTGACTTCCCATGCTTCCAGCCTTCAGCGCACAGCTAAGACGGCTCTGGCTGCAGAGAGATTAAACACTGCCATCGCTCATCTTCGCTCACTCGTCTGACTTTACACAAAGCAGCTTTCACACAGCGTCAGTGTTTTCTTTAGAAAGCGCCGTGAGGGACTGGAAGTAAACATGTGATCCAGACGTGGTGTGAGATGTTCTCTGTATGTGATGTATAACCCAGCTGGGCCCTGCGTGTGAAAGGTTTAATGAATCCACTGTAAGCGTTGGAGTGAGCAGGTCATATCACATTAAAAACTAATGTTACATACTCTCCATTATTCATACCCTGGTCTTTTCAGAGCCTCTCACTTCTTCATATTTACAGACTTAAGTTCCTTTGGGGGGCTTTTAGCTGCGTGTGAAACAGAAGGGTGCCTTTAAAACCAAAGGAGATCATCAGTTTAGGACCAACAGGTCCTTTTGGATGCTAACAGCCACAGCTTCACGTGTCAAACTGAGACACATAGCTGCAGAAACACCCAGAGGGAAGTACCACTGGTCACTGAGAGAAAAATGGATGAAAACTTTGATCTAAAAAAACTTCTGCAGGAACAGAACAAGAACAGGGACTACTCTGTCCAGAAGAGGCGCCAAAATGGATTTGAACCAAATAATCCTCACTCAAGCTTGAATTTCATGGTCTTAAATTTTGGAGTTTTGAGTCTGCATCATTTTCACTGGCCTAGAGGACTGTGAGGGTTACATTATTAGGATCATATGTAAGATAAATGTAAACACTTTCATGCACCGAAACCTGTTTTTCTCCTTCAGTGCTTCAAGTCAATCATTCTGAGTTTTTATCTTTTGAACTTTTATAAAAATGCTACTAATGGTATTAGAGAATCCTCCCTGTCTTGTTTTGGCCCCGGGATTACAAAGATTTAGAGCCGTGTGGTGACAGGTGTTGTAGTTTCGGTGATTGATCTGTTTTGATGGAACTTGTAATCAAAACGTCAAATTTTTTTCAGTTGAAGACTTTTCAGTTTTAGGAAGGAGAAACAGATGGAATTCACTGTGTTGTGCACAATGTTCATCACTATGTCAGGTGGGAGTGAATTCAAGAGTGTGGAGACAGAAGAAGAAAATAGAAAAAAAAAAGAGGATGAAATGGTCATTTTGGTTTTATTTAGGCAGATTTTGTGACCAAAAGTGGTACAGCCTTGTTTTTTCAACAGTGTCACTGCAAAGGTTAAAGTCCTCAGTTCCTTGTGTGCACATGTTCGGTTTCTCCTGATTCACATCATTCTGCTCAGTGCTAAATCAGAACCAGAATCAGAATCCGAGTCAGAGTCGAAACCAGATAAGCCTTAGCCGCCAAGTATCTTCAAAAAGAATAAGGAATTTGACTCTGGTTGTTGAGCTCTGTACAAACATGAAAATCACATGATAAAGACTTAATATCACAAATAGAAAAACAGAGCTTCATTAAAAATTAAAAAAAAAGCTTTTGCACAAAAATAATAAAAATATACACACATTAAAGTTAAACAGTGCACTGAATAAGCAGGTCAAATAACTTTAACATGCAATGAGTGATTGTGTCTGTGGAGGGTGTTCAAAGAGCAGAAGAAACAGTTCCCTCGTTTTGTTCCTGTTGTTAACAAAGATCGCTGTCACTGCATTACAAACACACACTTATATAAAAAACCCTGGTCCTTTGCTGGATGCCTCTCCTGGAGGAGCCCAGCTGAGTGCTGCTGTCTGCAATATGCTCATCAGAAAGCAAAATGAATAGAATTAAATAAAATGATGTTTCATGCCTGTGTCGGTAAAAATGCCAACACCTGTTCTGATGCCACTTCAATCTTTAACAAGAGCTTCAGTGCTATTGTCTCATATATGGGTCACTCCACTGATCAGTGCCATTCGCTTGTTGTAGCTCTCTAAAAATAAAGTTATGTTTCTCCTTTTTTCAGCTCTTAATCTGATCATTTACATATTCAAAAAGGGATAAATTGAAAAATTAAGAAACAAATAAAACAATTTCAGTGACAGGGCGGAGCTGAGAATGTAACCTCCTCAGTCAGAGAGTAAATATCATCAAATAAACAGAAACAAAAATGAGTCAACTACCTTTTGACCCTACTTTGGCCTACAGAGGATCTGAATGATGCTACTTCCTCTGGATCATGTGACTGGTGGGATGTTCCACATGTTTCAGGACGCGGTCACACTGGCCATCCAAAACTTGCAGTGCCCAAGCACGATTGCCCCCCTGCAGCGCTGTTCCCCAGCTGGAGAGTACGGCCGGCGGTTACACTACCCCAATATGAACCAGACTTAGAGGAACAGGACTCAGTCAAAGCACAGGGACACAACTGAAGTCTGAATTCTGACTAAATTATCATCTTTTTATCTAAAGAAAATCAACCTAAAGTATATTTGGGATAATGAGTACACATATAAAAATGTAATGTTCTAAATGATTTATTTCATGTTAAATTCTAACTTTAAGTGGGGGCAGGCAACAAGTGCTATTTCTCCAGAATTCAAGATTGTTTGAATTAATCTTTGAAATGATTTCATGAGAAATGAAATCAGATCACTAAAAATCGCTAAAACCCAAAGTCATCATTTTGGCTCCTGCACTCACCCTTGCATTTCTGGTTTTGTTACTTTTTTTAATTACATTTTGGGTCATTGTCACATATCATGCTCCAACAAGGCTTCTCATTGGTCATTTAATCATTTCCTAGTCTATGGTTTGCCACATGCCTTTACATGCCTGTCTCTGTTCTTTAATATCAGAGCACAAGAATCGGTCAGGCATCAAGCGTCTCTCATCATGGAGATTGTTTGATTGTGGTCTCAGTCTGCGGTCATGAGTGACCTGAGTCCAGGCCAACAGGTGCTGTTTCATGTCAGACATGGCAGATAAGACAGACTTTAATCAGGTCATTGAGAGATCAGTCATTAGTAAACTTTGTGCACAGCCTCTTCACAGCTTCTGCCTCAGATTGAGTCCAGATAAAGTGCAGTGACACCATTACAACGGGTTAATGCACTTCTGATCGTCAGCTGGATAATTTCAAACAGACAAAGCAGTTTCAGGAGTTGCATTAAGACGCCGGTTTGAAACAAGCCCAAGGAACAGCCAGAAGAGCGTAGAGTGGTGGACGGGCCTCACAAAGTTCCACAAACAGGATTCATTTCACTTTATTTTTCCAGCTTATCAAATGAATGCATACACAGACTGCATGCCAAGAATGAAACACCTCTTAGGCTTTTGTTTGCTGCAAACATAAAGAGAAGAGTCCTGAAATTCTTCAAAATCTCCATCGTGGCCCTGAGCAGAGAGCCAGTCTTTCAAAGGAATTAAAACTCTTTCAGGTTGAGCAAGGCCACGGATATCCATCCATATTCATCCTCCTGTTGGTATGTGTGCCATAAAGTAACGTCAGCCTGCGCTCACTTGATCAACATTCCTCACAATTCTCTTTTGACGCAGACGACGCTTTTGTGTTTTATAACAAAGCCTGACGTGGTGGGAGGGCAAAGGAGAGTATTCATGAGGCGGGTGAGGTGGGTGAGGCGGGTGAGGCAGGCGGGCGATGTCAGGGAACAGATCTCTGAGATTAGGAATCAGTGATAAAATTAGACTTGCTTTGTGAACCTGTTTTAATTTCTTTGATCACTCCTTAATGAGTGTGACAGTTTGGGGCCTGGGTTCATGGAAAAGCTGTTCACTGTGCGATTTATGGTTCCTCTTTATTACAACATGATGTGGCTGAGGTGAGTGTGGGATGAGAGACAACGAACAAAGAGAGAAATGTCAGGAGAGTTAAACGGCCAGGGGTAAAAGAAGCTGAGTGTGTGCACCTTGAAGTCACGCTTACTGCATGAAGACAAAGAGAGCCTGACGTGAGGTCTGATCTGTGTCTTCTTTGTCATGTAGCTCATGTGGATGTTTGGAGCGTTTCCATGGAGGCTATTGACGGAAAAACTCATTGTCATTGTGAGCTTTGAGACACAGTCCGTTGTGTTTTTCTGTTTTAGCTTTGCATTGATTATCTGGAGTCAAAGGCGGGGGTCTGTAAGTCTGCACAGAGTACAAGAAGGAAGGGACAAAAGTGTGTGTGCACACAAAAGCATGTTCCTCTTCCTGACACACGTCTGTGTGTGTTAACTGCACCATGCAGCCTGACAGATCCACGCACACATGACGCACATTCCCTTAAAGAGCAGGCCAAATGCTTCGTTATGACGCAAACTGGAACCGACTCCACTGACGGCGCTCCACTTTACTTGTGTTTAAATAAAGAATGTGCATATTAGACGTCAGGAGACACTTCAGATTCTGAGCCGATGCTGTGAAATTTTTATGTGGAGGATTTTGGTCCGTCACAGTGTAAAACAGCCGTAACTTTTCCATCAGCAGCTGGTGGAGTTCCTGATCGAACCTACTGACTCAAACACATCCTACAGTCTGTATGAGCTCACTGTTATTGCTCAGCCTGTCACAAGATGACTACTGAGGGCTCCGTGATGCTGGTGCAGAGGAGTCCTGGACTCAGACCATGAAGACAGACTCAAACAGCATTCAAGTGTTATTTAATCCATGAAAACTATGAGCTAAACTGTTTTTCTTCGTCTTAAAGAGCATCAACCATGGAGAAAAACTATCAAAGAGTGTGTTCGCCTGTGTGTGTGTGTGCTGGCGGAACTGTTGTAAAGATCTAATCTCCAATGCTTTGAGCATCAAAGCGTCCAAAGATCTGCTGCTCTGCCCGTTTTTTCCTTTTTTTTTCTATTGAACTCTTCATTTGATCAGTTGATGAACATGATGCTTTCAAGAACGAGACTGAGACTGGAGAGGTTTTCAGGTTTGTTTCCTGCAGCAGTCTCACAGCTCACCTCAACTTCAACAGGAAACTTTACTCAGGGAAGAAGAAGACTGTGAGAAAAACAGCTGATGGCAGATTTCACAGAAGTTTCAGAAGGATTACAGGAGGTTTGTAATAATGTGGATACAGGTTATGATCAGCTGTTTCAGTGGCTTGCATTGACTGTTTGAAGGGCGAAAAGAAAAACTAAAATACAGCATGTTCTCACCACTAAAGAGGGCACTAAGTTCAACATGTTTTTAAGAGCACCTTAGACATGATCATTTTTTTACCAGCCAAGAGGGCAGCTAGGAGTGTTTCAACAAACAAGAGGGCACTTGGCATGTGTTTGGCTCCAAAGAGGACACTTTAGCGTGTGCTTTTTGGATCCAAAAAGGGCATTTTGGCTCCTGAATAGATACTTTTACATGTGTTTTGGCTCCCAAGAAGGCATTTTAGCACACATTTGTGCCCAAAGGGAGCACTGCAGTGTGCTCTCTGGCACCTAAGCGTCTTTTTAAAAAAAATCTCAAACCTCTTTAGTTGGAGGACTTCACTGGGGACTTTGAACAGACATCTTTTTGAATCGAATGTTTATGGCTGGGATGTCCGGATCTCAACTATGGGATCAGAGGTTATCTTCACTGTTTTTATTTGATCTACAATTGTTTGTGTTGGCGGTCAGTATATCGCACAGCGTGCACATCCTAAACTTCGACAGAATGATTAATGGTACATTGATGTGGAACAGCAGCCACACTTAGCTTTATTACACAACACATGCACAACCAGATACATTACAGCAACAACATCTGCTTTACAGCACCCTACAGTAACTCTCCAGGGACACACAGTTTAAATAGGCCAAAGAAACAAAAAGAGTCATGGGTTGAATATGAGCAGTGTGTAAATTGTATCAAATTAGAAGGTGAAAACAGTCCAACAGCCACATGAATAGCTAATTAATAGTTGGCTAATTAATATTTGCACGAAGAGCATTTCATAAGGCAGTGGCCATAATGTTCAATTCTCCCAGTTCAACATGCAGCATCCTTTACTGACAGAAGAAAAGCTGCTCTGCTGTTTCTGGGCTTTCAGAGAATTAATTCATTTCCTTACCAGAGCAGTCAGTCCAATGAGCCGTTAGAAGAAGGTGGGACACAGGGTAAGTCCATCTCTCTTGATCATCTCTGACACTACATTTCCCATCCTGCCTCACTGCAACTGAACGACACAGCCTGAGACCACAGGGGAGGTGATTTAGGTGACTTACTGCTGAGCCGTGCAGCACTCTGGATTGATTCCGTTACTTTCCAGTTTGAGGGGATCAGGTCAGTTGAAGTCGTAATCCGGTTTGTGGAAAATGGTCAGGCAGTGTCCCGTGAGCGTTGTGATTGGAGCAGTCTCTGATTTAAGCGCTCTGTGTACTACATGCACATAAGTTCAGGATCATATACAGGAGAGCAGATAGATGAAGTGTTCTGTGTTAATGGAACAAGCTCATTTATGTCATCTTCCTATTTATTATTGGTGAAACACAAAATGAACAAGTGTTCAGCTCCACTGTTTTTTTTCCTCCTGTTAAAAATTTGGAAGGACAAACGAAAGTATCACATCAGGACTCAGAACTGGATTTAGATATTCAAGACTAAAAAGCTGGATCAGGGCCATGAGTCAAAAATGTTTCCAGTCAAAGTAGAAGTGGTTAGTAAATAAATGCTGGATAATACTCCTTCAGTTTGGGCACATTACTTGCTTCCAAACATACTACATCCAGCAATAAGTCCGCATTGGCTTCCCCAATAAAATATACGAAAGAAAGAAAATAGAGATTAGCTTCACCTCTATGTGTTCTTAAGTCTCTGTCACCTCCTTGTTGTAAGAATACATCAGTGCACTTCTGCTTTGGTGCAGCGTGAGGAGCGAAATCTTCACTTAGGGGAGACTGGGGACAGTTGCAACAAGGGACGGTTGCAACAAGCCTTATTTCTCTAATCAGAAACATGCTAGAGTGATGACACTCACACTGCACATGCTCAGTTAGACCCTCTACCCACCAAGAAGAGAGAGGCCATATTGAGGCTCTGGCCCTGCTTCTATCAAGAAAAGTTGTTTTGGAGGTATGAAAGTAGCTTTTTTCATGAGCTGTTTTTTTTGTCATACTGTCCTGACCTTATGTATGAATGAATCCAAACCTTTCTAGTTTGAATCACTGTTTGTTGACTATTAAATGACATGGTGAGCATGTGTCAATGTCAATGTGGCTAGCTAGCACATGGTGTTTTGTCATGACTGGTACCATGGGGACAGTTGCAACTGTTACAACTGTCCCCATGCTATCAGGATAGTCATATTAGAAGAGACCATACAACCATGTTTTTAAAGATTTTTAGTTCAAAATAGGCAAAATTAATATATTTTATTGCTCATGATGAACAGAACAGGCAATCATATGGAGAAAGTAATGCTAATGATTAAGAGAATAATTTCCCAAATAACTTGTTAAGCAAAAAATAGCACTTAGTTATTGTTGTATGTTGTATGTGTCATATAAACTTTTCATATAGTGAATGAATCATCTAAATAGAGAAACTGTATTCTGTTTATTTTCAGTAAGCAAAGAGTGAGGAAGAGAGTCGCTAACAGAGGGGTTCCCCTCAGTATTTGGGAACAAGCCTCAGATATTATTACAGATGAGGGCAAATCAGCGAGGGCAGTGGCCAAGGCCTTTGACATATGCCACACCACATTGTTCAGGTTCCACAAGAAAAAAAGAATCTTGCAAGCACGGCATCAAAAAATAACGTTGCAAGTTATTCCATTCTTTTTGTCCCAAAATGCTATATTGAGATTTTATAGCTTCAGTAATATCTGCACATTGACTCAAGGTAGGCCCATGTTTTAAACAAAAGAAAACTAATTAAATACCTTAAAGCTGTACAGAAAAGAAAATTGAATTTGAGCCCACTCTGGTTCATAACATTAGTATTTGTCCTATTTAGACAAAACACTGAGGATAATTAGTGAAACATTAATGGGTTTTTTTTATATGTTGCAACCGTCCCTGATCTGTGTTGCAACTGTCTCCAGGTTTGGGGTCAGTTGCAACATCTGAATTCCTCTATTCAAATGAATATTGTTAATAATATGTCATATGTAGCCATCTTTAAATGGTATGGGCATTTAACAGACATATGTAGGTTTAATATGTAAAGATTTGGTGAGACTAATCCAACTATTCTCTGAGTAACTGAGAGTAATGTAAAAAGTGTTGCAACTGTCCCCAGTCTCCCCCACTTGTTGTGTGGTACACTGCATGCCCCATGCTCTCTGCCCTGTCCATCCATTCAGAGACCTGAATTAGCTAGTCAGATTAAAGAAAGGCACATGGGTTAATAGTTTATGCATCATTATAAAAAAAACTTAAGGGAAGCTTGTTAGAGACTGAAACGCAACAACAACCTAAATAAAAATAAAATAAAATAAAATAAAATAAAACCTGAAATGTAATCACTTTTTATTCAATTTTTTGAATTCCATGGTTCATTGTTAAGTTTTAGGCTCTAACTAACTCAAACCTGGCATTCAGCCAATCACAAACTGTTCTAAAAAAAAATCAACCTTTTTATGCACTTTGTGACAAACAGGCTGTTATGTCCCTGTACCTGCCGTGGCCTTTTTGATAACCCTGTTGTTTTTATAACATACTTTCTTGATATGTGAGCCATGAAATGTGATGTTTTAGATTTAGTTTTCTTTAGTCAGGTAAAATGTATTTCAACATAGAAAACATGATAGCTTAGCCATATTTTTTTTTCTTTACTTTCAATCCTCACAGAAAAAAATTAGGCCCGCTGATACCAGCTGCTTTATAAGCTGTGAGATGTACAGCTGATAATGCTGCAGCTAATTAACAAACATTATTATGGAACCATGAGTAACTGTAAGTTATGCTGTAATGAAGCTATGAGATGTTTACCAGCTGAGCATGTGGTGTCTCTAACTTAACACAGACCACTGAAACTGTCACTACATAAGCACACACACAGCCCAAATCAGGCACCCACTGCTCTTCCTCGTGCTTTAGGCTAATCACAGCCATGGCATCACGTTTACACTCATCACATTGATACCTGTGACTCTCAGGCTGGCTGGCTCTCACTAACACTTTTTTCAAAACGTAATAATAATAATAATAATAATAATAATAATAATAATAATAATAATAATAATAATAAATTTTATTTATGACACACTAGTGTAAGTTAAAGGCCTCTTCAAAGAGGAATGTTCCCCAGTGTTTCTTGAAAGCATCCACCGTCTGTGGGGTCCTTGGGTGAGTGGGCAGGGAGTTCCACAGACGTGATGCAGCAGCGCAGAGGGCCCAGTCCCCCGTAGTCTGGAGCTCAGTTCTGGGTGGAGGCAGTTTTGGTGTGCAGATCTTGTATTCTGGGTTGGGGTTTGTTGGCTGGAGGAGTTTTTTCATGTAAGGCAGGGCGTTTCTATAGATGCATTGGTGAGTGATGAGAGAAACCTTATAGTTAATTTGAGTGGGGGTGGGAAGCCAGTGAAGTGCCAGTGAGTACTGGGGTGATGTGTTTTCTGACTCGGAGTGGGATCCTGGCCGTGGTGTTTTGGATTAGCTGGTGCTTGAGAAGATTTTTACCTGGTGTCCCAATGAGGAGGGCATTGCAGTAATCTAGTCAGGAGGAGATGAAGAGATGAAAATTACAGTTTCTTCAGTTCAGTCATTTTCATCACAGGCTGCCTCTGGATTTCACATGTAAAGTCAAGAAGACTTAAGTGTGTTCTAATGTCTTAAGTCCATCACAGCCTTGTCAGTCCAATCAGAGCAGACCTTTATACATTTAAAACTGAAGCATCATGTGAACACATTTAGTGTCTGGACTTTGATCTGGATTGGTTCTGTCTCCCCAGCTTGATGGCTTGTTCTGACCGTCAGTGGACAGAAACCTGAAATGTGCTCTCCTGAGGAGGCAGACGGCCTGATTTTAGTGCACACATGGTAAATTCATATCCTCGTCTTTGGAGCCGGCAGGGTTTGATGAGTCATTTAGATTGTGACTAATGTGGATGTCATTGATGTATTTTTCTCCTCCTCACTCCTGTCAGTTTAGGTTCTTGTGATGTCTGGTCAGCATGTTGTTCCAGCGTGTTACGGGCTCTTATGGCACAGGAGAATTAAAAATTAACTGACATTTGTCCTAGTTTAAAACTTCCTCAAATGCAAGCACATGTTGAATCCATAAGTCAGTGGAAGTACATTACTGTCAGGACATTACACGGTTACTGTGGCTGAGTAATCTCCCTCATGGCGTTATCGTCATATTTATAGACACTCTGAAAAGAAACATGACTCTCATGATCTAACATTACCAAAGTTTAGCCTAACTACAACAAAAGTTATAAAACTTGCTTACACATTTAGAGTTTTTGGAAAGATGGAAAAACCCCACAGCAGGTTAGTAACACTGAAAAGGTGAGAAAGAGTTTTCTGCAGCTCCAGCACTGACACAGACATGTCCTGTGTTGGGATCTGTCTGAATGAAACTAATGTGCAGTCCACCTGCCAACCAGAGCACACCTCAGCCTGCACACTCATCAGGCTTTAGCAAAGTCTTCCAAAAGCTGACAGGTCAGAGAAGTTTCTTCCTGTTGCAGATGATGACTTCACCACTCAAAGCGTCCCTCATGGGCTGGACCTGCTGTGACGCTCCTTTCACTCGGATTCCACACAATTTCTGGACATTTTTTCCTTGTCCCTTTCACATTCCCCAACCAGCAGGAGACTTTCAGTGTTAGACACGTTCTCAAAATACTTATGGCTTGTTAAAAATGAGGTGGTGCAATTCAGTTCAAGAAGTACGGTGTGAGATTTGTGCCTCTAAAAATGAATTTCAGTCTCAGTCAATCAGTCTTTATTTGTATAGCACCAAATCATAACAAACATTATCTCGGGGCACTTTCCAAAAACACTAACAGGACTAGACCGGATACAATTTTATCAACAGAAACCCAACATCAAGACAAGATAAGGGGTCTTATCTCATCCTAACCCACCATAAGTACAGGACTTTGCAGCATGTAGCAAGTTACAAAAACGTCCCTTTAAGGGGCAGAAACCTCGGACAGAACCAGACTCATGTTAGACAGACATCTGAGGAGACTGATGGGGTTAGAGAGGGACAGATGGAGGAGAGAGAGTAGGAAAACTTTTCTTGATGAACAAGTGACATTTCTTCACAGCACCCATTCCTTTTTTTTGTGTATTATTTATCTATTTATTGTTATAAAAAACTTTGTAAATACTTAATGGCACCTGTTTTATATGCTATACAATGCAGGAAAAACAAGAACTAAAATGTAGAAATAATTGTTTGAATATGAATATAAACAATTTTTGTGCAATTAGACAATACAGGGACATACCAGGTGTGAACAACAAAACTTTGTGGTTGTGTGTGCTAAAAATGTGGTTGATGATATTTGTTATTACAGAGGACAATATTAATTGAATGATGAGAAAAAGTTGCATTGTTACTGTGACATGGATAATAATAACAATAGTTAAGAAGAAGAGAGAGAAGAAAAAAACTCAATAAATGAGAATAAAGAAAAAAAAATAAATAAATGTCATTTTTCATTTTTAAGGTGCCTGGAGGTCTGACCAGGATTCCTGACACGGGAACAGATCAGTGCACGGCCATCTCATTGTGCAGAAAGATGTTTCCGGCCTTAACCAGCTAGCAATGTGGTATTACCATGATGGGCGCCTGCTTTTTCTGGGTGTAATGAATGACTGTTTTGGAGATCTTCAGTCTTTGGCTACCTGTCTCTCAATCGAGCCAATTTCCAGCAGTGCCAAGAGGGCTGCCTTCATGGCCTCAAATATTTTTTTTGTTTTAGGCATAATGTGAGAGCTGATGACTTCTGAGATTAGCTACAGCTTGAATAGAAGCAGGAAACCACTCTTGGCCTTTGCATGTGCAGCGCTGCTTATGACATGAAATGGCCTCTTATGTACTCTGAGAATACACAGCCAAGTTTAAGCATGCCAAATAGGACATCAAATATGATGTTATCAGCTGCATTTTTATCATGTTAATTTTTTTCTTCAGGTAATACACTCACCGACCACTTTGTTAGGTGCACCTTGCTTGCACTGGGTTGGACCCCCTTTTGCCTTCAGAACTGCTTTCATCCTTGGTGCCATAGATTCAACGAGGTCCTGGAAACATTCCTCAGAGAGTTTGGTCCATATCAAAATGATAGCATCACACAATTGCTGCACATTTGTCGGCTTCACATCCATGATGAGAATCTCCCGTTCCACCACATCCCAAAGGTGCTCTATTGGATTGAGATCTGGTGACTGTCGAGACCATTCGAGTACAGAAAATTCATTGTCATGTTAAAGAAACCAGTCTGAGATGATTCCAGCTTCATGACATGGAGTGTTATCCTGCTGGAAGTAGCCATCAGAAGATGGGTACACTGTGCTCATAAAGGGATGGACATGGTCAGCAACAAGACTCAGGTAGGCTGTGGACTTTAAACCATGCTCAGTTGGTACTAAGGGGCCCAAAGTGAGTCAAGAAAATATCCCCCACACCATTACACCAGCAGCAGCAGCCTGAACCGTTGATACAAGGCAGGATGGATCCATGCTTTCATGTTGTTGATGCCAAATTCTGACCCTACCATCTGAATGTGGAGCAGAAATCCAGACACATCAGACCAGGCAACGTTTCTCCAATCTTCTATTGTCCAGTTTTGGTGTTGCTGTGTGAATTGTAGCCTTAGTTTCCTGTTCTTCGCTGACAGGAGGGTCACCCGGTGTGGTCTTCTGCTGCTGTAGCCCATCTGCCTCAAGGTTGGACGTGTTGTGTGTTCAGAGATGCTCTTCTGCAGACCTCGGTTGTTACCAGTGGTTATTTGAGTTACCGTTGTCTTTCTATCAGCTCCAACCAGTCTGTCCATTCTCCTCTGACCTCTGACATCAACAAGGCATTTTGGCCCACAGAACTGCAACTCACTGGATATTTTCTCTTTTTGGGACCATACTCTGTAAACCCTAGAGATGGTTGTGGGTTAAAATCCCAGTAGATCAGCAGTTTCTGAAATATTCAGACCAACAACCATGGCACGTTCAGAGTCCCTTAAATCACCTTTCTTCCCCATTCTGATGCTCGCTTTGAACTGCAGCAGATTGTCCTGACCATGTCTACATGCCTAAATGCATTGAGTTGCTGCCATGTGATTGGCTGATGAGAAATTTGTGTTAACGAGCAGTTGGACAGGTATGTCTAATAAAGTGGCCAGTGAGTGTATACCTCAAGTTGTACCTGGCATTCAAACAAGAAATTGAAGAAAACAAAGGTGGTGTAATAATTTTTTCCATGACTGAACATGTAAGGATGTCTTCATGATACAAACACAGCACTGGAGAACAGAATCCAGACCTCTGAGGCAGACAGGGAAGAGTTTGAAGCAGTAAAACTAAAGCTGAGGATTGTTGTCTGTTCACACATCAGCTCAGCAGGACACCCAACAGGACCATACTAAAGCCAGTTTTAAGGCCAGGTCAAGGATCGGTCTATCTCCTCCTCATCCTCAGCCTACCTGGGTTGTTTCGGGAGATTTCCCAGTGTGCTCATGTGTTGGGGAGTTTCTCTCTCCCTTTTGGATCGAGCTTACTGTAGCTGCTTTCAAGTGTACACCCAAGCTGTGATGATGGCCGTATGATGCATAGTTTAGAGAGTCTGCTTCCAGTTCACATGGGGTCACTGTATGAGAGAGTTTCTGTGTATTAAGTAGAGCTCCTTGTTTTAGAGCTCTTTTATGGCTCTAAAAATAGAACTGGGACAACGTAGATGCACATTACTGGCTTTGCACTGCAGAGCAGCACAAGTTTCCTTTAACGCTTCCTGCTTTAGCCTGGTAGCTCATGCCTGAATTTGGGGGGGTGTTTGTGTGTGAGTGGGCAGCCCCTGCAGTCTTACTGACTGGGGTTTAAGCCTTGGATGGTGGATCCCAAAAAAAGCGCAGAGATGCATGTGAGCCCCTCTGTAATGTGCAGCTTCTTATCTGGCCCTGTGTGGCTGTGGCTCTGCAGAGCGGCTCCAAATGTAGGTTAGAGGGGGGGTTGTGAGTAGCACTTCCTCTTAAAAAATCATAATGTCTAAGGATCAGTCCGGATCAATCTAAACCAGCTTTGAAAAAATAAATACCAGCATTTAAGCGTTTCCACTGATTGATTCCTGAGGTAAAGGCTCATTATTCATCTCTCTGAACAGGCGGACCATGAATTATTTACTGCTAGTTTGGGAGAAACTCTGGATGGTAGATATGTGGTTGGTCTGAAAGCAGGTTGAAGGAGTGGAAGGATCAGATATGTGTTTTACAGTCTCAAAGACACAATACAAAGAGGAAACCAGCTGTTCCTTCACCCTCCTCCTGTTTTTGGGAAGGGTGTGAAATATTTCAGTGAAATTTTATTTCAATCCCCAAAGGCTAAGCTGTTAGAATATATCTCCATCCAACACCCGCTTCTCTAAATCCCCCTCTTTATGTCAAAACATGGACGGGAATGTGGGACATCTCTCCTCGCTTAACACCACCAAACAAATCAAGAGAAGGAGTCTGGACCAGGTTTAATGGAAGGCAACAAACAGAAGAAGAGACGGAAAAGAAAAAAAATAAACAGACACAGGACAGGAGACAGGATGAGAGACAGAGGACTAGAGACAGGATGAGAGACAGAAGACTACAGACAGGATGAGAGACAGAAGACTACAGACAGGATGAGAGACAGAAGACTACAGACAGGATGAGAGACAGGAGACTACAGACAGGATGAGAGACAAAGACTACAGACAGGATGAGAGACAGAAGACTACAGACAGGATGAGAGACAGAAGACTACCTACAGACAGGATGAGAGACAGAAGACTACAGACAGGATGAGAGACAGAAGACTACAGACAGGATGAGAGACAAAGACTACAGACAGGATGAGAGACAGAAGACTACAGACAGGATGAGAGACAGGAGACTACAGACAGGATGAGAGACAGAAGACTACAGACAGGATGAGAGACAGGAGACTACAGACAGGATGAGAGACAGAAGACTACCTACAGACAGGGGAAGAAATACAAGGAGAGAGACAGAAAAGAGACAAGAAGAGAGAAGAAAGAAGAGAGAATGAAGAGAGCCGTCCAACCATCCCACACCTCTAAATCCACCTATTCATACCTCTATTCCTTTAAGCCTTGATCTGTCCGTCCATCCATTCATCCAAACATTAATAATCACAAATTCTTCAACAGTGTTTTATTTATCCATATCATCCATAAACTAATCTATTCTTTCTTCCTTCTGAAGAACATTCTTTTCATCATCCATCCATCCATCCATCCATCCATCCATCCATCCATCCATCCATCCATCCATCCATCCATCCATCCATCCATCCATCCATCAATCAATCCATCCATCCATCCATCCATCCATCCATCCATCCATCCATCCATCCATCCATCCATCCATCCATCCATCCATCCATCTCTCCCATCAACTCTCTCTGAAACAATCCATACACCAATGGATTGATTTGTTTGTTGTTACTCTGTCTATATCTCTTTAATCATCCATCCTTTATTCATCTCTGTCCTTCATCCCTTCTTCAGTCTTTCCTTTAATCTGTTTATTCAGCCATTTATCCATGAATTGTCCCCACATGAATCAGGAGACCACCAGGCTGATCCAGCTGGAACTGGGATGATTGTATGTTTCAGAGATGAAGGCTTGGGAGCAGTTTTTTTCAGGGCCTCACCTCAGAGTAATTTTGGTACTTTTTAAAAAAAAATTATAATTATTTGTAGATTCAGGCTGTGACATCACTCAGTTTTCATGTTCAGTTCCTGTAAGACAAAGAGTGGTTCTTTAACCTGTCTGGTTTGGTGCATTTTTTGCAGGAATGCAGATTTGCAGTAGGAAAGTGCAGCTCTCCAGCAGGTCCATGGTTTGTTATTGTTCTGGGATGAAAATGCCTGCTTGTGTGTTTACACACTTGGAGTGTCAGCCTTTCTGAGCTGCAGAGCCTACAGGGTGTGCAGAGCTGGGATCCCTGAGTTAATAGATTTCCGTCCCCCGTGCTTTCAGTGTGTTGATCTCCTGCTGACGACTCCACACTCTGCTGTAAGCACAGGGATCAGGGGTGGGGGTGGGGGGCTTAGAATAGAGCCTCCTTAACACTGCAAACATTTGGTTAATGTACCTTATTACTCCCCCATTGAGCTGAATTTCACTTTCCATTCACAGGCTGCTAAAGAGGCGCTCCTGAAATTTCACGTCTCGCACGGCCCATTGATATTTATGCTTGCAGACGCAGTTTGTTTAATCCCACAAAGAAATATTTGTTTCTTAATTCCCCATCTGACTGGACGTAGGAGGAGCAGGGGAGCCGTCCGAGGCCCTCAGACATTAATTATGCTGTATGTTGTGCGTTAACTCTCCCTCCTGTGGTCTTTGCTCTGCTGCTGCTGCTCCATGTTTTCTTTCCAAACATGATGCTCCCAGCTATCTGTGCCTCTCTGTTTGGTGTGCTTCCCTTGTGCTCTTGTCTCTGTTATGTTACTTTACGCTCTGTGCTTAGCATCACATAATACTCCATCCTCCACTGCCGCTGCCGGCTCCTTCTTCCTCCTCTCCGTCTTCCTCTCCCTCAGTAGATATTTGTGTTTCTGTATCTGTGCTTCTACTCTTCACTCATTTTCCCTCTTCCGCTTCCCACACACACTCAGTGTGTCCTTGTACTGTGGGCAGCCTACATGTGCACACAAGCACTTGAGACAACTTTTTTTTCTCATAGCAGCAAGCCACTTAGCAGCTTTATATAGCAACTACCCAAGGAGAGGATTAACAGCAGGAAACATCAACAGAATAGCTAACAGTGATATGGAACACCCCTCTCTCTCTCCCACACACACACACACACACACACACACACACACACACACACATGCAAAGCCTTCACACTCATTGTACTTCTCAGTGAGCTTTAGCCATCCACACAGAGCGCCCTGCCGTCCACCTCTTTGTGATGTTTTTATGCTCTGCTCCTTATGGGATTGTGGTGTAGTGTGTTTTCATCACCCTGAGTGAGCAGAAAGTGCGTTTAACTTTGAAAAACCATCTGAAGCCGCTGAAAGTGTACATTATTTGATCCTTTGTCTCGGTCAGGTGAGGAGCAGCCTGTGGGTTCAGCACTCGTGGGGCATCGCTCACAGCTGCTCTGTTCTTAACTCACCAGATCAGAGAGAAATCACACACCTTTACCGCCTCGCAACACACCAAGCATGCACGCTTACATGCAATCTCTCACCTCACACACACACAGACACACTCACACACACAGCAGCACATTCATTATCATTCCGGAGCTGATAGGCTCTAATTATCTGCCTTGCCTCTGATTAGTCTCTCAGTAACAAGCTAATTAGATGGAGCCTTGTAAAATCATCACCAGCATTACCACAGAGACGTGGTTGGGAAAGACACCAACAAGCAGAAGGCAGGAATGTGTCTTGCTCTGCTCCCCGCCAACATTTGATAGTCAACTAAATGTTAAGTGCTGGAGCACTGATTTCTTTTTGATTAAGTGGCTTTTAAAGCCCTTCTAGCTTTGCAGAGGAATCTTTATCCTTCCTCATTATTCATCACGCAGGGATTGTTCCGTCTTACAGGGCAGGATGATCTGGCTTAAACTGCATAAACTGCCGCTGTCGACATTTTCAGAGATAGCATCTGAACATTGATTAGTTTCTCTGCCCCCACGATACGGTGGCTATTTATCCAAAACGATCTATCGTCAGATCCCAGTCAGAACTTTCCTCTTCGCAGAGCAACTTTAAAGCCTGAGCAGAAAGCCAGATTAATTCTCTTCTCTCGCTTCTTCCTCCCTCTGTTATTATCCCTCTAACAATCCTTTTAGGAGCTGTCACACACTTTATAGCTATTGTGTTACAGTTGTGAACACTCCACAGCCAGTGTGGAGTGCAGCACATTGTATTTTCCATCAAAATGCATCTCAACTGTAAGCCAGTTAAAAAAGAAATAGGAGCAGTGATCTCAGCGTCTGCTTTCTGCTTTCTGGCTCATTTGAGCGAACATGATGTGCAGTAAAAGATTTATTGGTGCAATTCATACAGATTGAAGTCTTCATACTGTTTGCTGTATGCATGCGCCTCTCATTACCAGTGTATAGTTTCCTATAATAGGCTATAATCATCTCTTTAGAGGCATTATGTCACAGAAAATTAAGGAAATCTGCACATTAGAGCGTTCCAGACAGCAACAGCTCATCTGTTGAGTCAGCCCTCAGCCAGTGAAAGGATGCAACGCTAACTCCTGCTGCTTTTGTCTGGGATTAAAGAGTGCATATATAGCCTGTGGTCACACACAGGGGAGCTTTTACATAATGGGATTTGAAATCCATAGTTACTTTTAGACCTCAGGTTACTGAGGTGAGAGGAGGAGAGAGGCATGCCAATGACAGCTATACATCAGCTGTGCATCCATGTGTCTGTGTGATGGGATTGTTTGCTTGTATGTCAAATCCTGTGATCATATCTATGTGTGTATGTGTGTGTGAGTGTGTGTGTTTGTCCTGGATGGGCTCCTCTCCCCGGGGTGAGGCAGATGGCCTCTGTGGATCTCAGCCTACCGAGCTGGTTGGCAGCTCTTCTGACATTCCTTCATGCCACGTCGACACAACTTCTCAGCCAATGTTTGCTGAAATAGTGTCTTAGCTCACAATTGGGTGACTTGCTCCACTTTGCAGGAATAGATTGTACACAGAAAGTGCCCTAGATCAGGCCCGTGGCAGTGTCAGGAGTTTTTTGTGCACATTGTTTCCAGATTTTGTCATCGCATTTAATGTGGATAACAAACCCCTGCCATCAGTTCCAGCTACGGGCACACTGCACTCCTGTCACAGACACTGCAGCGCAGTCGTACACCACCACTCCCCCCTGCGTGCTGCTGCTGCTGCTGCTGTGCACTCTTGCTGTCTGCCCTGGCTCAGGGTGAGTGAGTTGGTAATTGGATTTCTAGAATCTTCTTATTCACTCCAGTGATGCAGTGTGCAGGCGACAAAACGCCTGCAGCCATGAGGCTTGGTCCCTGAGGGGAGATCAAGGTAGCCTTACACAGCCCGCAGATGAGACTGGGGCTCAGGCTCTCCCGAGGGGGTCTGGATGGAGCCCTGATGGAGACGATTTGATGACATCACATCCGCCAACCTCCACCCTGGGCCCAAACAGCCCTCCTGACATCCACTTAAAGCAGTCTCTCCCAGCTGGCAGCTATGGAGGAGAGGATGGAGAGGGAGATAGTGGGGACGTAGCGTGTAAAGATAGTGAAGTAATGACTCTGACCAGGAGTGGGAGCTGAATCCAGGCTGTGCTGGTCTCACTCCCACTTTGCTGATAAAGGATTGACTTGGACTTGTTCTGATGCAGCGTTTAAATCTCACATACCTTCACCCTCAGAAACTCTCCTGCTGTCAGAGCGCCGGCTTCCCCTGGCTGCTTGTCTCCCTGCTACACACACACTTACATGACAGCTGTCACTTTCTGTAACCACGGCTCCTCCACTATCTCTGCTCCCCCCCAGGCCCAGACTGGTACCTGAACAAGGTGAAGCTGAAGATCACTGATGTCAACGACAACGTCCCTGAGTGGAATATGAAGCCTTACCCGTACCTGGCTGTGGTCTCCCCCGAGGCCCCCGCGGGGACATTCGTCTACCAGCTGCAGGCCCAGGATGGAGACGAGGGCAGGAGTGGAGAGGTGGAGTACTTTCTGTCTGATGGTAAGCATCCTGCTCTGCACACATGTGCATGATGTATAGGATGTATGACGTTGTTTTAAAAGTAGGTTGACAGGTGATAGCGCCTGAGAAGTAAACACAACGGATCAGACACCAGCACAGTCACTCACACACACTGCCACAGGCATTCACACATTCATTCATGCATTCATACACTCTTTAGGTGTCCATTAGTTTCCGTTTCTCTCTGCCTCTGTATCGCCACGGCTCTCACTCACTCTCCCTACACACACACACACACACACACACACACACACACACACACACACACACACACACACACACACACACACACACACACACACACACACACACACACACACACACAGCCAGAGGCTTTCACACATTTGTTTATACACTCATCATGCACTCTTGTCTTTCTGTCTGCTTCTTTCTGTTTCATGCACACACAGAATCATGTGAGCACATACCCTCACACACACTCCCCCACACACACACTCTCACACCCACTGCTGCTGGAAGTCTGCCAGAGAGCCAGACCCCCTGGTGGTTGTGGGGAAAGAGGTTTGTTGGCATGTCAAAGTTGGGGGATGTGCTAATCTGGCCAAAGGGGCTTTAGCAAACACTACAGACTTCCTTTGACTCACATTAGCGTGTTGTACAGCTGCCTGATGGGAGGTAAACCACATTCAGCACAATGCACCCCACGGTGTGTACCAGCATGATAAAAACTCCTGTAAGCGCTGAGGTTTACCTCTAAAGCTCAAATTAAAAACTAAATACCCTGCCTTCAAAGTAATCTAGACCCAATTTCAAGATTTCACTTGTATTTATTTAACCCTCTTATCTGGTGATTAAGATTTAAGACCTCCGGAGGATGATTGTAGCCGGCCTTTTGATGTGCTCGGCCAGCCTGTCTGACCCCATTTTTCAGTCTGTAGTTGAGATAAAAAAAGTTGATCTTTTATTTAAAAGGTGCCCCTGGGAGTTTACACTCACTGTGTGTTTCTTTGAGCTTGACGACGTGTTGAACAAGTTTCCTTCCTCCTCCAACACGTGTGAAGTGTGTTTTTGAATATTCATGAGTACCTTATTCACAATGGTGTGTACTTGCTCACCGTCTTCTCCACGGCCTCTCACACCTTGGTATGTTCGGTGGAGGGTTTCTGCCTTAACCTGGTGACCTGTGGGGGAGTAAAGAATACAGCAGTGAGGTGTGGGCTGAGCTGGAGACAGAGCAAGAGAAAAACAAAGAGAGAAAGAAAGGGCGCGGTCACACTGGCCATCCAAACTGCCATGCTTAAGCACAATTGCCCCCCCCCAGCAGTGCTGGTTCCCTGCTGGAGAGTATGGCCAGCGGTCACACTACCACACTACTCTAAACATGCTTTTTGGCTGAAGTGTGCTAAAGCATGGCACAGTTTGCAGTGTGACTGCGTCCAAAGAAAGAAACGCAGAGAGGAAAACTAGTGGTCAGTTTAGAAAATCAGGATGAGCTCTAATTGAAAAATACATTTACCACTGGTCTTTGAAAAATCTATTGTCCTGATATACAAAAAAAAAAAAAAAAATACTAATGATGGGACCAGAAAAGACAAATCTTATTAATGACAATTAGAGGCTTTTTAATTAATTAATCACTTATTAGTTGCAACTATTTGCAAATCAGTATTCCAGTATTTGATGCAAGAAGAAACTTTTCTTTTTTTTTTTTAGTTTAAATGGATTTTGGTGAATGACTGAATCAATTAGTAGAGTTATCATAGACCCAAATAGCAAACGTGTTTGTTTTTACTCAAGCATACTTTTTAAATGTACAGTAAGTTTAAGAAAGGTTGCTGCATTTTGAGTGGGCAATGTTGGCACTGCTCTGAAACAAATAAATTCTTCTTTTTTTTCTTTTAATTTTAAGTTTTTTTCATTTTACAGCAACAGAAAATGACAAACAAATCAGAACAATACATAAGAAAACAAATAAAAAGAAAAGTGAGTGTGTGTGTGTGTGTGTGTGTGTGTGTGTGTGTGTGTGTGTGTGTGTGTGTGTGTGTGTGTGTGTGTGTGTGTGTGGGGGGGGGGGGGGGGGGTTACTGTCATCAACCAATTTCTCGTGATGGCCTTCTTGCATGCAAGGATCATTATTTTGAAGAGATAAATGTCCTTTTTATGTATACAGTTTCCTGGGAGTAGGCCGAGGTATACACCAGAGTCCCTGGGTATTGTTGTCATAAAAATATTTCCCAGAATCTTTATAACTCCTTCCCGAAATGTTTGGATTTTGATACATGACCAGAAAATATGAGAATGACTGGCAAGTATATTTCCACACTTTCTCCAACAATGTTGTTGTATGTTACATTGTTTAGATTTAATGTGTGGTGTGATAAAAAATCTGTTGACATTTTCCAGCCAAATTGCCTCCATCCCTTTGAACTGGTAGTAGTCTGTTGGGTTATGCAGATTGCCTGCCAGTCATCCTTTGACAGGACAACATTCATTTCCTCTCCCCATTTTGATTTAACATAAAATGTATCATCCCCCATGTGGTTCTGTAAGCCATTATATAGTTTGGATACGATTTTAGTGGGGGTATGTTTGTATGCATCTGTAAATGCTTTCAAGACAGCATTATCCCACTGTATAATCCCTCTTTTAATACCTTTCTCATAGAAATTTCTCAAGTGGAAATATCTGAACCTGTCCTTGTTTTCCAGACCAAACTCTGTTAAATTCATATTTTTAAGGACTTTTTGAAAACCTGAGTGTATATATCTACCTAGTCTTTTGAATTAGACCAGGATGATGGATTTGGCTTTAAAAATAACTTTAACAAATGTTGGAGAGGACTAAACCTTGCTTCTGTAAATACTTAATACATACCTGGTTATACTAAAAGGACTCTACCCTCAGAAGTGTTGTTTCGGCTCACGTTTTGTGTGAGCTGACATGGTTCATTTTTATAACGCTGAACTTGGTCTATGATTAAAATTAAACAAACAAACAATCAAAAAATCGTTTATGTCCCGTTCATGAGGAACATCTCAAACACATCAGGTATATCCCCAGCGCGGCTCTGTCCCATTTTGTGTTGACTGCATTTATCATCTCACGCCAGCTGAGTGTTCAGTCCAACAAGCTGTATGACTGACAGACAGCTGGAGTCACAGACAGAGGAGTTCCTGCTCTTCTCAATCCATATATAAGCCTCTCTTCATTCATGTTGGGCTATAAAAACTCAAACCTGTTGACGCCTGGGGCTCTAATTTCGTAGACCAGGCGCAGGCGCAGGCACAGGCGCACCTGCTCTGCGCCTGTGCCTGCGCCTGCGCCCAGTGTCTCCGCCTCATCCTCCTTACAATAATGTACTCTATCTTTTTAGATCACATTAAAAATAAAGACTAAAACAGAGAAATATGGGAAATCACGGGTAAATCCTGAGTGACATAAATTTATTTTGTCTTTTTTTTCGTCATCTTTTCTCTCCCTCTTTTCTTTGAATTAAATGAAATGAGAGAACCAGATATATACTCAGTATCAGATGTTAAGGCTGTTTATTGTTTAACTGTAAGATGTACATCAAACTTCCAGCTGCTGTCAGGTTAACTTTCCATTATGACAAACGGCTTTAATCTGACATCAGATGTGACGGGACAGTTAATATAGATATAAATGTATATGCTGGTTCAGACGGTTACATTAAATAGTGATTGCTGTGATTGTTTATTGCATTAAAATGTGCCTGACACTCTGGAAACCTGCCTCTGAGGCTTTGTTGACATGTGCTCACATGTGCGCCTGTCACCAAATTACAGCTGCGGAGGGTGCACTCCGCTTTGCACTGAGGATAGACCAGGTTGGAGCTGGCGAGCTTTCAGCGCACTTTTTTGGCACGAAATTGTCACTGCGCCAGGCTTGCGCCCCCTGCGCTGCGCCACGAAATTAAAGCCCCTTATCTGACTCTGCTCATTTGTCGTCATAATCAAGCTAAATACGAACTGATTCAAACATAGTTTGTTTTATTTTTAACGTCTCTGGGTGTTTTTAGGCAGTTTCTGTGCACGACTTCCTGTCCCGCTCTATCTTTCCTATGGTGAATTGATGAATCACAGCTCTGGCACACAGCAGAAACAGGATGGCTGCATATTAGCTGCAGACTGCAACAGGGCCAGACCATCATGGAGCAGATCCAGTTTAAGCTGAAGATTGACTTGAATGGAACCTGAGCAGTTCAGGTCATCTTTCATGAAAATATGAAAAACATGATGAGAATATGAATGAACATGTTTATTCTTACTCATTCACTCAGGACACTGGACTTCTGTCTCTGTACCAGGGGTGTGGTTGTAGTTTGGGGGATTCTCCTCAGTTGACACATTTCTGGTGATTTAATTAATGATAATTAAGCTGTTGAAGTCTCAGCCATAAAGCATACCATTTTGATGATGTGTGCTTCATGGCGCAGGATGCCTGCAGCCTGTAGCCTGTAGCCTGTAGCCTGCAGCTCATCTTCCTCTGGCACTCTTTGCTGGGTTGGTGCATCGAGGCTGTGGCCTTCAGTCCGAGCTCCATTCTTAGCTTCACATAGACACACAGCGGGCAGTGAGAGCCTTACCTCTGGCAGACGGATTGGTTTAAAACCTCTGCACCATAGCATGTGTCATGTGTGTTGACTTACACTATGAGAGGAATCCATGGTTACATTAAAAGACAGCGACACGGTAAAGCACCAGGAATGTTACAATGATCATGAACTCCTCTAACCTAACGTTTACCTGGGACTGGATTTTACCTGTCCTCATCTTTGATGACAACTGATGCAAGAACACACACTTCTAGAGCAGAGTTTTACAATGAGGTCACGTTTTAGGTGCATACAGGTATATACAGGTGCATGAGTTCAATGAATTAAACTCATCAAGTGAGAGCTAATACTAATTACTAATGCTTTAGACTCTGTTAAAGCCCCAATGCTGATCAAGCATGATCAAGCATGATCAGAGAAACTCCCGTTGATAGGAACAAACCTCAAACAGAAGCAGACTCCTCAGTGAACGTCTGTCTGCAGCAGCTGAATGAGACCAGGGAGAGAGGGGAATAAGTGATCTGCTCCTCATGAGCTTTTCAGCCTCCAACTCCATCTACTGACCCACCTCCTCAGGAGGAAGTGACACCAGCACCACTCTGAACTGTACTGAGGGACATGCTGAGCAGGAGGGGCTAACCCAAAACCCTCAACTCTCTGACGAAGGTTCTGGAAATCTACACACTACTTGTTCAGAGCTGAGATGACATGGTAGCTGACAATAACTCATGCTTTTGCAGTAATGCTAGAATGCTAACACTTATCACTTCACCAACTCCCTGCTGAGGCATATTCACTGACATGAAACAAAAACCCACAGTTCACTGCATCCTAAAGCTGTGATCCACTTTCTGTGGAGAGCAGCTGATATTTAGTGGCTCTGCATTAAAGGGATAGTTCAGTGTTTCTGAAGTGGGGGCCATATGAGGTTTTGTCGATGATAGGTACGATCCCTGTCAGCTCGACCCCTTTACTGAGAAACTGGAACAAAACTTGGCTATTGGCCTCCACTGCGTAATTCACGTCTTTTTACAAACACCTAAGGGATTGAAGTTTTTATCACACGAGCACTGGTTTCATATTTCACCATCAGTTAGAGACACATCAGTTAGACATGTTTTACTGTTAGGAAAGACTGCTCCCAGCCCTCATAGCTCTCCTCACATGAGGCCATGCTGTTGCCATAAATCAGAATGAACTGATCTCAATTAATATCAAACAAACTTATCTTTATATTGAAACAGTACAATAAAACAAGAGAATATTAAATATTTTGACTAAAAACTGATGAAAACAGAATCTCTGAGCTGCCCTTCATTTACAGTCTTTAAAAACATGTTTGGAAAGAAACACAGGGAAGAAGAAACACTGTGCTCTTCTCCACAATACCTTTAAGTTTATCACAACTTTTCTTTATGTTGGACTTGGCAAAGTGTGTCAGCACTGACAGCACACAGCTCTCTGCAGAGCCACAGAAAAACACATCTGAAGACTGCAGAGTTTCTGCTGCGTTCACAGAGTCAGAGGAGCGACAGCGGCACAGGCCATATGCCAGAACCATGAAAGTTCAGGTCCCATAAAAGTTTCCTCAAGGTAAACCGGAGTAACAGATTTAAGGTAATCCTCCAGAGGACCCTAAAAATCTGTTCTGGCCTGAGTCCAAAAGAGCTGAGTGCCGGAATAAAACTAACTCCACATCCACAAAGAGACAGCTCTGACATGAAACATTAATAACGTTCATAAACAACAAAAGTACACACCTACTCTAGATACAAAGGTACAAATACACATCAGGAAGAGTAAACAAAATGTTCTTTAGGTGCCATACTGGTAAACAAATGGCGTTTAGAGACAGACTGTACCCAGCTGCAGCTACACCAAAGCCTTCATCAGCAGAGTCTAAAGGTTTCTGGTCTCAGAGCTCCACACAGGACTAAAGACCAAAAGAAAGACAGTCCTGTTTTTTTACAGGGTGAGAAAGCTCTGCTTTTGGTGTGTCTGGATTACAGGACAGAAAGTTGCTCCCCTTCTCTCTGTCAGAGGTGATTGGGTTCCAGCAACTCTTCAGAGCTAATCGATGTTAGCATCTTTGTTTTCTTAAGGTAACCTATTAGTATTCCATACACTTAGGGTCTGATCTCCTAAAGGTCTGCATGTATAAAACATGTGAAAACTTGATAGCTTGAGCTAAGCTGATGTATTAACCAAAGATTGTATCTGTCAAATGAGTGAAGTAGTACAACCCATATATATGCAGTAAAAGCGCAAAACTCTGGGAGGAGGAGATGCAAATATAGGGCTCTAATTTTGTAGACCAGGCGCAAGCGCAGGTGCACCAGCCCTGTGCCGGCCTTCGCCGCCCGGTCAGGGCATGACCAGTGCACTTTGCAAGTTTCCTGCAGTGCCAAGAGAGGCGCAGTCAAGGTGCAGAGGAGCACAGAGGTGCGCGTCCACACCTCTCTCCGCGCAACTGGCAGAGAGGGAGGAGAAAAGCCATGAGTGGGTTTAACACAGCCGAGCGCTGTTTTCACCAATCAAATGAGCCTTTAAATGCGCTGCGGCCGAGGCGCAGCGTCTGATTGGTCTGAGTGATCCTCAGCACCACGGAAACAGTGTGCTGGAAAGACCCGGTAGCGGAGACGGTCAAAGCCACTGTCCCTGCAGCAGGAGAATGGACAGCGGGGCACATCGGAGGACACGAAGTGTGTCACTGTGTGGGCCAGCTCCCGGGACAGATGAAATCTGTTCCTTTGTCATTAATAGGAGAACAAAATGAAGAGACAGTTACACAGCTGGCTTATCCATTCAGAATACTTTTGATCCACCTGCACTCCTGGTTAGTTATCACCAGATAGCAGAACCTTTGGTGATATACTGTATACTCTCCCAGTGTCTCATCGTCCTTACAATAATGTACTCCATCTTTTTAGATCACGTTAAAAATAAAGACTAAATCAGAGAAATATGGGAAATCACGGGCAATTCCTGAGTGACATAAATTTATTTCGTCTCTTTTTTCTTCATCTTTTCTCTCCCTCTTTTCTTTGAATTAAATGAAATGAGAGAACCAGATATATACTCAGTATCAGATGTTAAGTCTGTTTATTGTTTAATTGTAAGATGTGCATCAAACTTCCAGCTGCCGTCAGGTTAACTTTCCATTATGACAAACGGCTTTAATCTGACATCAGATGTGACGGGACAGTTAATATAGATATAAATGTATATGCTGGTTCAGACGGTTACATTAAATAGTGATTGCTGTGATTGTTGATTGCATTAAAATGTGCCTGACACTCTGGAAACCTGCCTCTGAGGCTTTGTTGACATGTGCTCACATGTGCGCCTGTCACCAAATTACAGCTGTGGAGGGTGCGCTCCGCTTTGCACTGAGGATAGACCAGGTTGGAGCTGGCGAGCTTTCAGCGCACTTTTTTGGCACGAAATTGTCACTGCGCAACATGAATCTGCTGACACCTCCCCCTGGTGCGCCGTCAACTCCCCCTGGCGCGCTGTCACACCCATCTCTGCGCAGACGGTCTACCAAATTGTTAAATTGGCAGCACACGGTGGTGCGCTGCACGAAATTAGCACTGCGCAGGGTGCGCCAGGCTTGCACCCCCTGCGCTGCACAACGAAATCAGAGCCCATAATCATTAAGCGCCCACAAAGGAATATATCAAACCCGAAACTGTTCGCGGTCACTGTTTTTATGTCCATATTTAGCAGGTAAGAAAAGCAGGTACAAACTGGCACAGTGCTACACACAAACAGCTCAGGTCGCTGTGGCCAGAAGGAGGCAGAGGTGCAATGACAGGAGAGAGAGAGAATCTTCTGTGTGGGTAGCAACACATTTGGACTGTCAGAAATAATCTGATTGCAGACCATCTTCTTTTATCTCATAATGGGCAGATCTTCGGGTTTAGTTCCCAGCGCTCACCTTCAGTCTCCCAAACCATATTTCTTCTGCCAGAGTCCAGCAGTGTGTTTATTTGCCTCCACCACCAAGACCTCCACCTCCATGGCTTCAAACTTCATCTTCCCTCCCGCTCTGCTTTCCAAAGCCGCTAGCATGTGCTGAATCCTTATCTAAAGAGCGTGGTTGGCTCCGTTTTTACACCAACCTCACACACAATCATAGTAGATTACCTGTGACAAATAACATGTGCCATTTTTAAGTTAGCAAATGCTCTTTAGCGCTCGTTATTCAAGATCTTAGTAAATCAAGCCTTTTGGGTTAAGAAGAGCTTTTGCACCCTCACATGCAGCTGGAGATGGGCTCACTCTTTCTTACACTTACAGGTGCAATTGTATCTCGTCTTCTTCAGCTCTCAAATCATTCTGATCAGAGATCTCAGTTTCCCTGTTTGCATGGGAGCTAAATTAATGGAGGCAATTAAGACTTGCATGTTCACGTGTGAAATCTTACTCAGAGGAAAACCATTCTGACATGCAGAGCGGCTCCTCTGGTCTCGTGTGAAGATGTCACAGGTAGAAACGGTTCTCTCTGGGTGTTCCTGGAAACAAACACCACTGCTACAGTGTCAGTGTTAACAGGTCACATGAAAAGACCCCCTGCGGTGCACCAGAGGTTTGTGAGTCTGTGACTTCAGATGTCAGTTTTAATACTTTTTTAACAAGAAGATTCTCAAAAAGTTATTTCTCAATTTCAACAACCTGAGCAGATGTTAAAGATAACACGTTCAAACAATGATATGGGGCTGTTAGCCTGAAATGTCCTCGGAGTTCACGTCAGTTCAGAGGAGGAAAGCAGCTCACTCTGGGATTAAAAGAGCCAGTGTGGCCTGCTTTAGATCAACTGTTGTTCTAAATTAGTGGAGAGATGTGATGTTCAGAGACAGCTTTAGACAGCAGGAGACATTCATTAAAAAGATAATAGCCCATAGACTTCTGACGGCCCTCAAGTTCTCACACTGCGCACAGCATGAGGAAGATATTTATAACCTGGAATGAAAGAAGCGACACAAAGGTAAGCCACATCAGGTTGTTATGAGGCAAAGGATTTTTCAGCGGGTGGGTTGAGATCACCAGAAAATTAGTTTTGAAATCCATGTTCTTGAAATCTGCTGGAGCTTTACCACATGAGGTCAACAGTAAAGTTTCCATCCACATCAGATCTAATATTGGAGTTTGTCTGATGGAGGGATTCTCAAACCAGTTGGTGCGTTGATGAGCAGGTTTGTTTCTGTTTACACAGCAGACCTCAGCTTTTCTCAGGTCCAGCGGGAATCTAACCACCAAGATAGTTCACTTCTCTCCTTCCACAAGGTAACACACTCAGGTCCCAGAGTTACAATGACGCATGGATTGATGTTACATCCACCAGCACACTCCCTCTGCACAGCTGACATGATCACTAACTAATTAAAAGGATGGGAGGATAGAGACGTGCAGTCTGGATAACATCTTAAAAAGGTGGACACTAAATCTTTATCAACTTCCTGTTCTGCTGGGTCACGTGACCTGTTCTCTGCTGTAGATGCTTTAGTCTGCAGGTGTGTGAGGAGATGACAGTGGCCTGTGGTCATCTATAGATAGGCTCCTGTCTTGAGAGCTGTGTCATGATGTGCACATTATATCCATTCCTGAATATCTGGGCCCAATAAGAGAATGTTATTTCTCTAAATCAGCAAATATAAAAAAAAGCATCAATATTTGATTTCACATGGAAGAGCTGCCCCTCGCCTCCGTATGTACGGAATAACGCGGAGAGTGCAGATCATGAATTCTTCAGCTGGTCCAGTGACGTGCTCTCTAAATATCAGGAAGCTCCTGCTCCACAGACCTTCAGGCTCTATTGGCGATGCAGCCACAACCTGAGGATGTGCCTCTGTGGCTCACCTTTTTGCTTGACCACATGATCAACAAGCCCATGAGAGCTTCATGTGGGCATTCTTTTCTTTTTTCCTTTTTAACTGAAGCGGCTCTGGGTTTAACTCAGCCATTGTTTGGGAAATAACAACTCTTGTGCTGCCCTCCCTGACACGCAGCGTGTATGAAAGGGTTCGGAGACTGATAATCTCAGACCTGGAACCATTTTGTGTTTCTGTGGAAGGATACTGTAGAGTTAGAGGCTCTTGAAGATAAAACACTTCTGTCTTATCAGCATTCAGTTCAAGTCTGAGGGCATGAATCATAGCTCTTCACCATGAGGAAGATGTTTCAGTTTTTGCCAAATTAAAAACTACTTTTCAGAACGCCTCACTGTCTGTTCCACGTGTCAGTGAGACCTCATGGATACAAACTGTGCAGAGTGATGGGAGACCTCCACAAGTGCTGGGATTGGGTAACTGATAGAATAGAATAGAATCGAATCGAATAGAATAGAATAGAATAGAATAGAATAGAATAGAAAATACTTTATTTATCCCCGAGGGGAAATTCAGGAGTCACCGCAGCATTTAAGAAAACAAAAGTAAGAAAGAGTATAGAAAGTGCCAAAAGGTCCATAAGAAATTAGATGACGACATCCCGTCCACCACTCGTCCACCACTCTCCAGCCCAGCCAGTCTCCACCTCCACAGGGTCCAGGACTGAGCCTCCCCAGCAGTCTGTTCAGTCTCTGTCTCCTGGATCCTGTCTGCTCACAGCAGGTGAAGCTCCTCCAATGTGTCGCCGGCGTCCGATGTCAGCTCCGTCAGCCACGTCCATGAACAGCACGATGCCGCTGGGCTAGCACAGCTAGCTCATCCATCCCTCGGGGCTAGATCCCACGTTCCCAACAACAATGGATGGAAGGACAGGTCCACGTCGTCACCTCCCAGCTCACATCCGAGAACCGGCACGTCGTCCTCACCTCCTCCTCCTCAGCTTGAGGGAAATCATCAAGCCCTACACTAGGTAGCATTGGCATGCTACAGGCTGCTAACAGCTGAGTTCGCATATAAACAATGCAGCCATGGTTACATGTAGGATCTCCAGACAAACACAGGAGAAAAGTAGTCAAAAATATCGCCGAAGCCACAACAAGTTTGGTGTCCATGACCGACAATGAACCATACAAAGTGATGATTCACTCCAAATACAAAGATGACGAAAAAGAGACGAAAAAAATTACAAGAAACAGACAAAGACGAGAGAGCTGCTGCAACAGGCAGCTACTTGGGTAGCAATCCAAAATATTTCAGGGAGCATATCCACGTTAGCCTTAAAGGTCAGCTGGTCATCAATCAAGACACCCAGATTTCTGGCAGAGTTTGTGGAACAAGTTCATTGGAAAGTTGATCTGTAAGTTTTATGGGAACATTCAGATATACAAACGATATAAATGCAGAGCACGGACAGAAGGCTTCATCAGTATCTGGATCCATATTTAAGGTTGAGCATAAATGGGCCTCATGTTGACACTGTGACTTCAATGGACACCTTTCTGATTGGGTGCTGTGACAGACCAGAGCTGAACCAGGGATGTATGGTGTACTTTGGCCTTAATGCTAAATACTACTGGGCTGTTTATGAAATTAACAGTGTGGCCTGTTGACTGTTAGTTAGGTCCTGCAGCGGGTAAATTTCTAGCCAAGCCTCTGGTATGGAGAGCAAAAGCAGGAAAAACACAATCCAGCAATAAGTCACTCTGGCTCTCATGTCTGTTAATTCGGGGAGGATTTCATTCTCTGTGAACAGATAAATGCAGGAAGAGCAGCTGACAGTCTGCTCAGGATCAGAGGGGTCGTGGGATGTGAGGTGCCTTCAAGCAAGAACAGGAATTTTAAATGATTAGAAACTGTTTCCATTAGTGAAAATGAACACAGAAGTGATTCAATCAAGAGAGACTTCAACAAGTGAATGATGGATTTCTTGTTGAGTTAAGAAAATGTGAAAAATATACACAGTCTCTGCAGATCAGACTCTTCATACACTGTTAAGAGGAGTGAGGCTATGAGCAGGATGGGCGAATCACCTGTCAGGTCCAGAGCATGGTGAGGGAGGAGCTGAGCTGAACACAGGTGAGATGGAATGGAGGTGACTAAGGTGAAGGATGGCTGTAACATTGAAGTGAAACCCTAACTGGAAACACACAGAGAGAAACATCAATGACTGTGACTGATGAATGAGTGAGAACCACCTCACTCTGAGGTTCATTAGTGAAGCTGAAAAACAGAGCAAACCAATCAGTGATTCACTCTCCCTGTTTGGCTCCTTTGCACACTGACTCATTGAGACGGGATTTTGGGACATCAATACAAAGACAGACGATTCTTTGATGTCTCCATCACATATACTGTCACTACTTGAGGACAGCTGGTTTGAGACTCTTAAAGAGAAAACCTGCAGCATGGAGGGGCAGCATCTCATTAATGTGATGTCTGTGAGTGACAGGGAGAGGAACACTTTGGTACTGGGGAGACATTTCACAGGCTGGACACCAAACTTTTTCCTGCAGGAACTTGTCCCTAACTTCTACCATATGAGGAAGAATGTTTCTGCACCAGTAGTTAGTGGTGTGCACAGACTTTTTGAAGGCAAAAAGAGAGAAAAACAGCACGTACAGAGCACATTTCAGCCACACAATAGGGCCTTTCATCATATTTTAACCAGGAAGTGGGCAGTTTCCTGTGTTTATTCCACCCAAGAGGGCACCTTAGAGCATGTTTTTGCTCCCAAGAGGGCACATGAGCGCATGTTTTCCAACAATTAGGCCAAGTGGGAGGGCAACTGCCCCTCCTCTGTGCACGCCACTGCCAGTAGTGTGTGCTTAAAGCTGGTCTGTAAACAGTTATTAGACTCATATAGTGCCTTTCTGGTCTTTCTGACCACTGATAGTGCTAAAGACAACTCCTCCACCCCACATTCACACACTGACAGCCAAGACTGCTGTGGTAAAGAGCCACCATTGTTAGCTAACCCAAGGACACTTCCTAAGCATGTGACTGCAGGAGCTGGACTCAAACACCTAACCTCCTGGCTGAGCCTCTGTGTGTGGCACAGATTTGGATGTAAAACCTGAACAGGGAGGATTCAGTTGCACGCACAGTGCCATGCTCTAAAAACATAATCTTCGTCTCTCTTCTGAGAATTAATGAATAGCCATTCGGTGAATAATCCTTTCACAAACGACCTCAAACTTTGTAATAAAACCATTTTAGAAATTAGAGCAAGAGTTGCTACATTATGACAGTGTTAACAGAGTGGATGCTGTTTTCACCTGGAAAGGTTTTCAGACTCTCCGGAAAGTAAATGTTTCCTCGGGGACTTTGGTTCTTTGACTTTTCTCCTGCTGGCTCCTGTGTGTCTTTGGAACAATTCGAGCTCCTGTAGAAATTTCCATCAAAACTGTCCGACTGACAGCGATAAAAGCAGTGAGCAGAGCGGATCTCCGGGAACATGGACCTCAGTGTTGAGACATTTATTCTCCACAGTGTCTTCTATTGTGGCCTGAGTTGTTCCTAATTTGTACATCGCTCTGGACAAAAGCGTCTGCCTAATGGATTCATGTAAATGGAAATGCAAATTCAGCTTAAAGTCACCGTTGAATGTCTGCCATACTCCCTGAATACAAAATAGCAATTAAAGACTCATTTTGATAAAGCTGCCTTTTGTGTCTTAATCCATGTATCATGATAAGTTTATGTGGAACATAGATTCAGGCTTCAAACAGGAGGAGAACATGTTATTGTCCAAGCATTACCAAAGAGGACTATTTCCACATGTCAACACTGCTGACATGTTGTGATAAATACACAAATTGTGCAGGAATGTTATATTCCACAGTACTTTGAACATGAATCATCAGAATGAAAATGTGTTGCGCTGCTCTAAGCAGACCCAGCAGGAGCAAATCACCTATTTCACAGTGTAATTTGGGCAGCATTAGTATTCCAGCCAGCCGTGTTTGGCTTGGATTGGTTTGGATCCACTTCTATAAAAATAATATAATTGTATTCCCCCCCAGGCGGTGATGGCTGTTTTGCAGTGGACAAGACGACGGGCCAGGTGGTGACCACAGGGCTGCTGCTGCAGAGGGACAGGGAGTACTTGTTAAGCGTGGTGGCTCTAGATGGACCAGGCAGCCGCAGTTCCCCCGCCATGCTGTCTGTGGTGGCAGGAGCCAGAGCACCGCAGTTCACCAATAGCAACTACGCCATCTCCATCCCAGAGAATACGCCAGAAGGACAGCCGTGAGTAGAGCTTGTGTGTTTGCATTCAGGAGCATGCAGATGCAGGTAGAAGTGTGGGCTGTGCGAGAAGGCCAGCGTGTGGTGTCAGGTCCAAAACCGAACAGAACGGGAGGATTATCACAATCACTGGAACTTTATAACACAAAGACAGCACTTCCCATGTTCTAACGGGTATAAGTTCATCTCAAATCTGATCCCAGCCTAAAAGTAGTTCAGTCAGCTCTTTAGTTTCATTGCTGCTTCTTTAATCCATACTCTGCATCTCATCTGTGGACTGAGGAGACCAGCAGCTGCTATTCTGAGTTTTAATGAAGGATTTAAGCCGCTCCACAGCTCAGCTTCTGTTTATGTGTTTAACAGGTCATAATCAGCCAATGTGGGGTCTTCCTGAAACTATGGTTGTCTGGATGACAGCACATGTTTCTCGAAAACCTTTAGACGTTTAGCATTAGCAGGTCCTTTGCAGATGTGTAAGCCCTCCATGCTGTGGACTTTACTAATTCCCGGACCACCAGGGATGCTGGTTTGAACTGTGAAGTGAAAATTAGCCAGGTGCTCCCTCTCCCCTTTAGAACAGAGGACACGGCGCCCATGATTTCCAGAAAGAGTGTCAGATTCTGCTTCATCAGACCGCAGAGTAGTCTTACACCAAATAAAGGGATCAGGTCCAGAAGGGTCTCAGCTGTTTCTGGATCAGGTTTATATCAGGTCTCCTATGCATGGTGCACTTTGAACCTGACTCAGCAGAGCCAGTGATAAGCTATGTCCACAGACAAAGATTTCTGAATTGATTTCACACCCATGCGGTGATCTCCACTACAGATTCTCATCTGATTTATTAATGCAGTGATCCTCACTACAGAGTCATGTCTGTTTTTATTAATGCAGTGATCTCCACAACAGAGTCATGTCTGTTTTTATTAATGCAGTGATCTCCACTACAGAGTCATGTCTGTTTTTATTAATGCAGTGATCTCCACAATAGAAGTATGTCTTTTTTTTCATTAATGCAGTGATCTCCTCTACAGAATCATGTCTGTTTTTATAAATGCAGTGATCTCCACTACAGAGTCATGTCTGTTTCAAAGTATTGAATCTAAAATGAGCTTGAGTTTCTAAAAACACAGACGTGCTTCAGTGTTAATATTAAATGTTTTATTATTGTTTTCCAAACATTCACTTCCTGTTTCCATCAGAGTTATTTACTGCACCTCAACTGTTTTTGAAATGAAGTCATCTCTGAAATTTATGATTTATCCTATTTTGTTCTGTGTGTGACAGTATTTGACCCTTTCAGTTGAAATTACAGTTGTGTGAAATGTGCCTGAAGTCTTCTCTCACAGTAAACGTCTTTATGTGACTGTGGTTTATTCCCACGAGGCTATCACCAAAGACTCAGAGTCTTTGATGTTTCTCTGATAGGTCTTTTTGATACTGAGGCAGCAGTGTAGGAAGGAAAAGACATATATTTATAATACTACCCCTTTACCTCATATCTGTAAATAGACAGAGAAATGAATGCATAATGAATTAGTGACAGGACATTTAATGTTCTGCATTTGTAACAATTATCACAGAAATAATAAATGAATTCTCTGTACAAACAAGTTCTAAAATAGCAGCGGCGTGCACACTCGTGGAGGGTGTCAGTTTCCAAACACTACCTGCAACGACTCATGATGATGATGATGATTTGTTTAGTCACACAAATGCACTAGAGCATGAACTGATATATTATAATCGTGCAGCATTATGGAGAGGCAAATTCCCTTAACCATAAAAACAAACATTAATATCTGCACTACACTGTGGTATTATCCCATTGTACCAACAAGTGCTGATTGGCTGTGTTTATAGCACACAGTCAATGGGCTGTACAGCCATCGATTTCATCACAGGCAAATGCTGATGCAGAAAAATTTCGTCTCAGACCAAGACGTGCAACAATAAAAAATATTTTTTTTCTTTTTTTTATTTATGTCTGCTCACAGCTTCCTGGTGGTGTCTGCCATTTCCTTCCAAAAGCAGCCAATCAGCTACAGCCTGCTTATTAATCCCAGCAGCCTCTTCAGTATCCGGCAGAAGACAGGAGAAATCAGCTTGACCAGGACGTTAGATTACGAGGGCGACCAGCGGCGATACCTGCTGATGGTGCGAGCCAGCGAAGAGGCCAGCAGCCTCAGCACGGCCACTGAGGTGAGTCCACTGGAAAAGGGGACCAGACGGAGACTGGGCATCTGTAAACGGTTCAAGGACTTAACTGTGATGGCGCTTTTCTGGTCAGCATTCAGGGGTTCAGTGTTTTGGACACTCAGACTTATGGACTATGGGACAGTTAGTTTGGATCTCGTCTTGATCTTTATGCAGAGTCTGGTTTCGAGTTTCAGATGCATATGGAGACACTGAGAGACACAAGACTAGATTAAATTAATGAAATAAAGCAGAAAGGGTGAAAATTGTGGGACCCCAAATGATTCATAATTAAATAAATAAAAACAACATTTTGAAATAAATACCATTTTGCTAAATAACAGAATAATATGTAACGTGGCCATGTAATTGTGAAATGTAGCACTGTAATTGTGAAATATGTTTTATAATTCTTTAATATTGAGTTATTATAATTAAATATGTCATAATGATTACTTTAACAATTTCATACTTTTTGGAATAATGTTTTTTTTAATTGATTTATTTTCCAAGCTTTTTTAAATTAAAAAAAGAAAAAAACGTTTTTACAAAGTTTACCTTTATTTTGATGATTATGTCCTTTTCTACAATGGCCTTTTTATTCCATAATGTCATTTTTTTTTAGCATAGTGTCCATAATGATGTCATGGTCTGTCAATCAAAGCATATAAGGCAGAGCCAGTTGAGTGATTGGCTGATCCATTACACAGACATGGCAGCAACACTTGTAGAATCAATTCAAACGTGGAGACTTTTCACTTATGCTGAGAAGACTGAAAAGCTGAAAACAGGAGTGCATGACGTGTTTGAGACAATGGCTGGAGGGGAAAGTCGGTTTCAGAGTTGTTCCTCAAGCAGCTGAGAGTGGAGGTCTGCAGCTAAACCCCTCTCAAACTAATTGCTCTTTAAGGGTCAAGTAGAGGGGTTGCACGGTGGCGCAACGGGTAGTGCTGCTGCAGCCTCACAGCAAGAAGGTCAACGGTTCGGTTCCCAGCTTGGCCGGTGGGCCTTGCTGTGTGGAGTTTGCATGTTCTCCCTGTGCATGTGTGGGTTCTCTCCAGGTACTCCAGCTTCCCCCCACAGTCCAAAAACATGCTCATCAGGTAAATTGAACTCTCTAAATTGTCTGTAGGTGTGAGTGTGTGAGTGAGTGAAAGGTTGTCTGTCTCTGTGTCAGCCCTGTGATTGGCTGGCGACCAGTCCGGGGTGTACCCCACCTCACGCCCAATGATAGCTGGGATAGGCTCCAGCCACCCACGACCCTGAACAAGATAAGTGGTTCAGAAAATGAATGGAAAAATGGATCAAGCAGAGGTCCCACCCTCTAGCTTTGATTGACAGATCAAGTCATTCTGTTGAAAAACCACAAAAATGTTTTTTTTTTGTTTGCTTGTTTGTTTTTTATTTTATAAAACCTTGGGAAATAAATTAAAAGTCATTATTTAAAAAAATATAAAATTGTTAAAAGAATCATAATGAAACTTTTAATCATAACACTTCTCTGTTAAAGAATGATAAAACGTATTTCACAATAACATTGCTTTGTTTCTCAATTGAGCCCTTCAATGGGCAAGCACATAAAGATATTTACGAAATTACTTAATTGCTATTTTCTAATGTATCTAGGCTATAATAACACACTTCCATGATTTTTTCCTGAATATGATCTTTATGTTCAATTTACACTCTGTATCCCCAGAGATACGTTGTCCTTTTAGGGGTATAAATTTTAAATTTTACCAATTTTTAAAATGTGACATTTTTAGCTTTTAAAACATATAAAAAGCAACTATTTAGCTCCCCTTTAGGTCTAGCACACAACTTTTTGAAAGAAGTTGGAAAAAAATTAAAGAATTCAAAATGTTTTACACATGTATTGAGCTGTGGACCCATCCCCCCTTAAGTTTTTCCTAAAATAAAAAGTTTAAATACTCTATGTCCCCCCAGCCTGCCAGATGTCTGTATCTTCCAGGATACAAAAAAGATTTAAGGGTTAAAACTATTGACCTGAAACGACATTTTTAGCTCCAAGTATTTCTTTTCAAGCATTCTGAAATAATTAATGCACCAATTTTCTCTGGAACCCCAAAAGATCCATAATTAATTATATAAAAAATAACATTTTGAATTAAATACCATTTTGATAAATAACTGACAAATATATAACATGGCCATTAAAAAAACAATCCAGATCCTGATCCTGCCATAAAAAGACCCTGGTATATTTAGCCCATATTACTCCCTAATGGAGAGCATGTTTCTTGGTCAGAAGCAGAGTTAGAGAAATTGACTGATGGATAACAGGTGATCCTCTCTGACAGTCACGAAACAAACCCTCCTCCTTTGACCTCTGTGGGCACACTTCAACACTTTCCTTGAGTGTAGAAGTTTGATGGTTGTTGATCAAGTTGAACGCGCTCATCAAGAAGATTTCTGCTTTGCACTTTAACAACAGCCCCTGACTGTGTCTGTGCTGGAGTGACATCCAGTTCACTGCACTCCCAACTGTACCATCATCTCTGACGATTCAGCGCTGATCAAAACTGTGAAGTGTTTCACCAGATATGCTCTCCCAGACCAGGATAAATAAAGGCAGTTATTATAGTTAATAGCAATGAAAAGCAGCAAATGTCAAATATTAAACTGATCCATGAAATGAGGGATACATTGAGGCAGAGAGAATATATATCTGTGCCACATTTGTTGCAGATCAATGACAAAATGAATGCCTCTTAACTAACTCGACCTGTCACAGGAATACACTGTTCATAGTTTGACAGATCTGACACAGTGGGGACAAACATGCTGGATTTTAAATGACGGTTCACCGCATACATTTCAGTCCTGTCTCTTCACATTAAACTTAGAAACAAACTATGGACAGAGTTTTTGCTAGGGATTCTTCATTTTCATCTTGTAGTATTATTGGTTTTAAAAAAATTGTTGAGGATGAAGATGTAAGATAAGGATAAAAATAAAGGAATGAGCTCTCATAACCCAGAGCCTTTTCAGTCAGGCTGTAAACATGTTTAATTCTGCTGTGATGCTCCTGTGTGTTGAATTCAAGCTAAAACATCCAGCCTGGAGGAGTAAAGCTCATGCAGAAGTGTTAAAAACTGCACTCCCTGGAGTGTCCACTTGAGGCTGGCCGTAGGAACACCAGAAACCACATACACACTGAAAGAGACAGGCTTTACAGCAGAAACGAACCTGCTCACAGTTTGGTTAAAGGAATGAGTCAAGTAGCTTCTTTCTCTGTCCGCACACACTGAACTGGGTTGATTCCTCTTCTACTCAGTATTTTAGAAGCTATTAAGGTGAGCACCCGGTACGTTTATGCAGCTTCAGATAGCAGACTATGAGCTTAGTCAGAGTAAGACTGGACTATTGAACTGCATGTAAACAGCTCAGTCAGACTGAGAACAGACAAGGCATAATGTTATTGCAATCAGACTAGGGTTGGATGTAGCAGGTCTTGGTACACCTCAGGGCCACCTGTTAGCATAGTGAGACGTTCTCAGCCAGATGTCTGATTCTCTTTTCTGTATGTATTCAGAGATAGGACTAGACCCCCGCTGTGACTTTACCACCTGACCTTAGTCAGACTTCTTCATGTTTGTATGTACTGACTGTAGTTGTTAGTGATAAGCCAGAGGGCCCACATTAACACCACCCCTTAGCCTTAACCTTTACCAAAGTAAGGTCAAGTCATCATTTTTAATTCTGCACCTGCTGATGACAGACTACAAAACTCTGCTCCAGAAACAGTTTGGAGACCTCACAGAGAATACATCCATGTAGATCTAAAATAATGGGCTTTAATGGCTTTGAAGGGATTTAAGAAAAGGTAAGAAAAGGCAAGACAAGATAAGATAGGACAAGATAAGATAAGATAAGATAAGATAAGATAAGATAAGATAAGATAAGATAAGATAAGATAAGATAAGATAAGATAAGATAAGATAGGACAAGATAAGATAAGATAAGATAAGATAAGATAAGATAAGATAAGATAAGATAAGATAAGATAAGATAAATATTCCTTTATTCGTCCCACAACAGGGAAATTTAAAGAGAAGCAAATGAGAAAGTATATAGTGAAAAACAATAAGAAGGGTTTCTTTTTCTTCTGCAAAGGCTTCATTTTTCTTTACTGGTGACCAGCACAGTGCTTTACATTCCACACTGTTCTTGTTTTTCTGATATTGCTGTGAGTGATCCACCCTGAGGCTCCACCAGGAGCCTGGCTGATTTTCGTGCTAGGTGTTGATGGCAGCTGTTTGTCAAGCAGGTGAGGTGGACACATTCCAGTATGTTGACCTATATAGGCTTCAGGAAGCTTCTGGTGACATCACTGAGTCTAGGTGGATGCTTTAAGCAGTCCTTGCATGGGAACATGAGTCACAGAAGAGTCCAGGTCAGCTGAGGTGCTCTGTGACGTCCTATTATTGCATCTGTCACACTAAACTTTACTGGAACAGAAGGTAAAAAAAAAAATTAAATCTGCTTTGTTGATGCGAATTGCAGCATTCTGCTCTCCCTCTGGACTCACACAGTTTTCACCTTTATGTTCTTATTTCAAGTGACAAGGCTGCTTTTACCAGCAACGATCTGATCTCAGAGCTGACCTATTGACATCTCACTACTCAGCCAGAACCACAGAGAGCAGGCAGCAGAGTTTGTTGCTGTCTACATGGCTGAATGCTTTTCAGATGTTAACAAGTGGACCTGGGGCCAAAGTCATTTTTTCTCTGGTTAGTTCCAGGTTTGAGTTTTTTGTCCACAAGCTTTTTGCTGACAGTGGGATCGGGAGATGCAGACAGAGGGAGCACTTTGAGGTATGAGAACTGTAAATCCTAAAGCTTCATTCACAAACTAAAAAAAAATCTGGATGAGCTATTCATGAATTCACTGCCTTTAAATTATTAATTAAAAGATTTTGTTAGCCAATTATCACGTCAGGCTCCCACTCTGCAGCACAGATAGTGTGGGAGATGCTCAGCTGCATGTTGTGGAGCTGAAGATGAAGCCTGGGAAAACCTATCCCTGCTATTTCAGGACTATTACTCAGCTGTCACTTCACACTTTACACACAGTGGTGACAGGGAGCTCGTAGGGCGCAGGGCGGCTAAGGGCCTTTGTCGAAAACACACACATGCTCAGAACATTTCTATTTTTGACTCAGGAAAATCATGAAGTGGAAGATAAAGAATGTGTTGAACTGTCAACCCGAGAAACTATAAAATGCAATTTAGATTAAATTTGTGGGTCAGCTTCCTGTGCAGAGCATTTCATATGGCTGTCTGCTGGATTTGAAGGTTATTTCAGAGAAGCTAATTCTGCATCTTCCTCTGTTTTCTCTCCTTCCTCCCCTCTTTCCCCCCACTCTCTCTGGTCCCCATCACTCTGGCCCTAATAAGGTTCAGGTGCTGATAACGGATGAGAACGATTGTGTCCCAGAGTTCCTCCAATCCATCTACAGTGTGGATGGAGTCCCCGAGACTATAACCACAGCAACGTCCCTGCTGCAGGGTGAGGCTCCTCTGACCCCATATTTCACATCCATCTGTTTCTTTTTCAAGTGAAGAGACAAACTGTCCACAGAGTCGTTTCTTTGCACAGAAAACAACAGATGCACAGTGCAGCTCAGACCTCCAGTCATTGTATTCAGACTTAATGTTTCCATTTGAGCATGCATCAAGACACTAATGGATCCTTCAGAGCTGAGATCATGCTCCAGTTACACTGAACTGGGGTAGAGGCTGTAAAGGAGCTATGTGTTTGTTTTGATTTATCTTCAAATGTGCAAACAATGGCACGTCACTTCATGTGTTATTGCACGAGGAGCATAATTACTCATTGGACCGTTAGGAACTGTTTTTATATCTGCTGTGTTCTCCTCAAAGCTTTGATTTATAGTCTGTGTAACCAAAGGTTTCTAACCCTCACTGGCAGCTCGTCTCACTTGCTGCTTGAAAACATTACACTTCCAATTGCGATCATTACAGTCTGTATTTTTAGATGCTGTAACTGTCAGAGCCCCTCACACCAATGAGCTGCTGCCAAACAGAAAAACCCTCAACTGGATTTTTACAGCCTCACACTTGAACAGGCTTATTGGGAAACAATTGACGCATCACCTTTAGCCTTTCACTCTTTGCTTTCTGTCAGTGTTTCCTCCTCGCGGGACATCTGTCCCCCATGGCTGACACTATATGATTGGTGGGAATCTCAAGCTGAAGGATAGTTTCTTGCGGGATTCTGGGTGAGGAAAAATGGAACAAATTTAATCTGAAAACATTCGAACACACAGCCTGGAGCGGTAGAAATTGTTGGCACAGCAGAACCAGCAGTAGGAGAAAACAGCACCTAATATAAACCAGAGCGTCAACAAGAAAAAATAAAACAAGCAGCACGGAAGAAAGAACTCAGCAGTGGAGAGATCCAAGGTAGCAGAAGCGGAGATGGGAGTCTTCAGAAAGAGCTTGCAAAGGGAAAGTAAGATCTCTCTGCTATGAATAGACCGGAGCTCACACAAGAAACCCAGAATGCTCTAACAATTTAGATCAAGGGGGCAAAAATTCAGACAAGCTTACTTATTTATACAACCTCAATTCCATAAGAGTTGGGATGCTGTGTGAAATTTTCATGAAACCAGAGCTCTATGGTAAGGAAATCATTTTAAAGTCTTTATCAGATCCAAGATGGAGCAAAGATAACAAATCACTGTTTAAAACTCAGAAAAAGTCTTTGGAAGGAAATTCATTTTAAATTTGACACCAGCAGCACGTCAAAAACAGTCTATACAGGAGTAACAGGCCACATTGACCCCTCCATCCAGACCCTGTATGTTTGGGCCCAGGTCTGGTTTTCAGTGTCTATGATCAGGCCTCGTATCAAGTGGTCTGGTTCAAAATAAACTCCGGGATATAAAAAAACAAAAACAAAAAACGTTTCAACCAAGTGGTTGGGTTTGTCTCAGTACGGTACACATTCTTTGGTGTTTCCTTTGACTAAAACCAGAACAGGTCCCCAAATTACCACGACACAAGAACAAAACAAGGTTGGTAAGCCATCAAGAATCTACACAAAATGAATTGTAGTTTGGACTAGACTTTAATTTTTAGTTTGACGAAAAGATGTTCTTATAAACTGCTTTGTATTGTTGAGATCCAGGCGTACTTGGAAGGCCACCAGTACAGTAAGCAACTGACTTCAACTTCATTTTCAATTATCAGTCATCTCAGCATGAAACATCCCTTTGATTTAAACCAGACATGGACAAAATACGTCCCGCAGGCCACATCCGGCCCTTTGGGTGTCCCTGTCTGCTGAGGTCAATCATAAATTAGAACAAAAATGAAAAACCAAAGTTTTGCTGTGCAATACAACTGAGCTGCTTTTATTTGGAAAAGCGTGGCTTGTTTCTGTACGGACACACTTGGGTGCGTGAGCCCTGTGTGTGAACAGCAATAAGTGAAGTTTAACAAATCCGAACACAGATCCTCTGTCACTGATGATCCCCTGTCAGCTGTCCTTCAAATAGCCACCTCAGAAATTCAGCCAGATTTCAGTGAGCTTGTTCAAGACCAAGACACATCGGATTTTTCTTAGTGCAGAGGTGAAAAGAAGTAAAAAAAAAACCCTCCTAGTTAATGGGGTTTTTTTTGTTTGTTTGTTTGTTTGATAAAGTTGTTATAAAGTCTTTTCAGTATTTGTGGAGATTAATCAGCTAGATATCAAATGAAACAACAATGCTATGATTGTAATAGCATTTTATGAAGGGAAAAGTTCACATTGTTGTTGGGGCTGCACCCTGACTCATTTCAGGTTCCTCATGTGGCCCCTTGTAAAAACTAATGTGAATTTAAACTGTTCCTTTGCACAGCTGACAGCAGGTGCTCTTTGTATCTAGGTGAACTTGTGTAACACCACAGTAACTGAGTCCATTTTAAAAGGTTCTCCTCAGTTTTTTTTCATTTCATGATGCTCCAAATGTTGTCAGTGGGTGACAGGTCAGGACTGCAGGTCTCCCTGGAACCTGTGAGGTCTTCCTGAAACAGTCATTGTCTGAATGGGCGCATGATTTCTCTGCTGCTGTGCTTTGAGTAGCATCGTGAAAAAGCTTCAGTGAGCATTTAGCTGCTCGTTTTTTAACATTACTGTAGAATTCCCACCTTCCCTGTTTGGTTGTTTAATTGGCAGGATTCTAAAACTGCTGATGTCAAGCTAATGGTTGATAAAACATGTTCATTTATATCTCTCTAGAGTGTCACCATTTCTCCTGTCTTCAGTTGATGTGCAAACAATTTATGCCATCCAGCGGTGTACGCAACTCATAAAAGCCTGATAAAACAAAACCATGTGACACAGACAGAGCTGTTAAACCTGCCCTCGTCAGCATGAAGACTGACAGAAAGTACAGAGATACACAGAGATCGTTTTAGCTCTTGTTTCAGAGAGAGGAAATGAAAACATTAAAAAATCTGCAATATATAAAAAGTGTTTGAAGTTTCAGGGGCTGTGTGAGAAACTGTGAGCTCAACTAAAATCCAACAAACTAACATTCATATTAGCTGTGCAACCAAGAGTGTCGATATCCGTGGCTGTAGTCTTGGAAAGAAATCTCATCACACATTAGAAAGAAATCCATATTTTTTCCTGAGTAATTACCTCAGGAGAAAAAAAAAAAGATTTCCTAACCTCATCTACAGAAAACACTGTTGTTCATTTCTTTTGTTTATTTTTTTTCTGCCTCTTCCAGCTTATTTTTGCAGCGATGGTTATTATTCCACAGAGGCACCGTGCATTTTGTGTGCTGGTAATTGTAGCTGTCACAGCTTATGATCTATTACATGTTCAGCAAGGCCATAAAAAGATAATGATGTACACAGTTGTCAACATATTCATCGGCTGATGCCGTCTCATCCGCTCATTAAACTCTAAATTGATGGTCGTGGTGTGATGTTTTCCCTCCTGCAGTTTTGGCCACAGACTGTGACTCGGGGTTAAACGCTGAGCTCACCTACTACACCCTCAGCCCAGACTTCACCATCTCCCCCCATGGAACGGTCTTCCCCGCGGGCAGGCTGGACTATGAAAGGCCAAACCATCTGTATGAGTTTGTGGTGATGGCGACAGACGGTGGAGATGAGCCTCACTCCGGCACTGCAACGGTCCGTGTGAGAATGGCCAACATCAACGATGAAGCCCCGGAGTTCTCCCAGCCTGTGTAAGCAGATTTATACTAAAAATAATCCACACGGCTCTCTCCATCAGCAGCAGCTTCTCCTGTTTTCACATCAAGAATCTGATAAGTGTTTGACAGCGTCTGATAGTGCTCTTTTAGCATTTTAGCTTTTGCTAAATTTAACCCCTTCCCTTTGTGGGCTTTCATATGTTCAGAATTATTCAAATATATAAGCCCTGAGGCAGCATTTAGACTCCTGTGACAAACTTTCTCTATAAATAAAAATGGCGCCCCTTATGGAGAAGTGATACCTTCAGTATTTCTTCATGTCCTGTTCTGTCCTGTAAATCGATATCTTTGTCAAATTTCTCACCCATTTGCAGAGAATTGTAGCTGTCATCATGCAGATCTGAAGCAGTAAACAGAGTGTAGGTCATTGTGGAGAGAACGAAGAGGTGCAATGACAGACGAGAGAGAGGATCTTTGGAGTTGCGCTGTCAGAAATAATCTCTTATTATAGACCATCGTCTTTTTATCTTATGGGCAGATCTTCAGGTTTAGCTCAGCATTCACCTTGTCACAGATGGCCTCCCAATTGGCATATCTTCTGCTGGAGTTTATCTGTGTGTTTATTTGCCTCCTCCACCTCCACCTCCACCTCCACCTCCTCCTTCTTGCTTCAACCTTCATCCTACCTTTTCGGCTGTTCATTTTCCAAACTCTCCATGGTGACAGCTGCCAGCACGTGCTTAATCCCTGTTTGAATAGGGCAGTCTGAACCATTTTTACACTGGTTATCAACTGCCCATGGAATCATACTAGATCACTTGCAACACGCCCACTAATAACATGGAGTTTTTAGTTGCAGACACAATCAAGCGCTTGTTATTTGGGATTTTGGTAGATCAGGCTAAAAGTGAGACTTGACAAGAAACAGCACTGTGCTGCACTTTTTAATTGATTTGGACACTGTCCACCATGATGTTTTAAAACTTAGCCCTCTAAGCTGTTGCTTGTTTTTCAAACTATCTTAGTGGTTGGTCACAGTGCAGTAGAAATAATGGTGTATGTTCAGATGTTATATCTGTCCACAAGGGTGTGCCGCAGGGCTCTGTTCTGGGGCCACATTATTCACCATTTATGTGAAAAATCTTGAACAAAATGTGTCAAATGTGACCTTCCATAGATGACCATTTATTGAAGACCAAGTTTATGTTTTTAATCAGTTCTAAGACCAGGTCACAAAATGTTCCTGTGCTTTGTTCTATTGATGGAAATTAAGTTTAGGTTGTACACGGTTACACATACCTCGGTATATTGATAGATAACTTGATTTTAAATCACATATGCTGCGTCTTGTGAAAAAGTTGAGGTGTAAACTGTGTTTTTATTTTAGGAACAAGTTGGGTTTCTTGTCTAATTTTAAAAAAGCGTCCTAATGCTGCAACTTTTTTGACCTGTTTTAGCTTATGTAAACTGCAAAGCTCTGACTCTCCATTGTGAGCTGTACTCTTGGGTTGGATGGCCTGCTTTGGCCACCTGGAGGCTCACACACTGGTACACCTCCATCTATAAGGCAGTTCTTGGTCTGCTTCCCTTCTGTGTTTTTATCATGCAGAAAAGTACTGGGCAGTACTCTCTGCGTTCTCAGGACCTCACTATGCTCCCTGCCCAAATGCTTAGACAGAAATTGGGAATATGGCTTCAGGGTACTCTAAAATGAAAGACACAGACGCAGTTTCTATAAGTTGTCCATATTGACTGTGCTTTGTCTCTTTTGGGGGTTTTCTTCTGTAGCTTTGTGTTTCTGCTGTTGCTTGTCTTGGCCAGGTCTCCAAGGTTTTTAATCTCAATGGGACCAACCTGTTTAAATAAAATAAAATGAATAATTTAGTTGCCAAGTTGGAAACACATGTCATTCAGAGCTGTGAAATGACCACGGTTATTTTTTTTAATGTTTTACAATCTGGAGCTGGACACTCTGAGTGGGTTATCTCAAAGAAATATCTGCTGTGTGAATATGGTCCTGTAGGTGTCAGGTGATTAACATGAAACCAGTGTGACCCAAGCTGCTGCCTGAACTAATTGTAAACTTAACCTGTGTGATGATTTTAAAAGTGGTTAGTTTGATTTCATTCAGGATTAATGTCTCTAAATGCATTAGTCTCATGATGTATTTAGAGACAGGAGTGAGGCGTGGGGTTATTCATTTATTTAAACCCTTAAAACACATCAATTTACTGCGGCGCCAGAATCCAGTAGGTAGAGCACGTACCTATAAAGTCATCAGAGGAGAAAAAACTTCGATAAAACAGGAAAATTCACAACATTAGGAGATAAAGAGTCAAATTAACAGTGCGGTGGATGAAATGAACAGTGAGAGCAGACATCCAGAGTGATAAGAACAGGCATAAAAAAGTGAAGATGATTGTAAAACATCATTTTGTACAGCCTGGTTTTTGTGTCATAGACAGAGAAGGCAGATCCTCGACTCTGTGTGAATTCTGGAAGCCTTCAGGGTGAGCCTTTGTGATACCAGTGGTATCTGAAACAAAGTGTCTGTAAGACTTAGCATTGGAAACAAAAGTGCAAAGTCAAGACACAGAAGTGCTCTGAGATCAATAAGCTATTAAAAGTATTCAGGGTTTGTGTGGGTGTTTTGTGCATGAAAATGTTGCTTCAGCTATCAAAGTAATACATTTATTTTGGAAGCAGCTGTCTTACACGGGGGATCTAAATCTGAAGGTGTGCTTGTTCCGCTCTCTTCTGTGTATCTCACAAATTCATATATGATAAATCAAAGGCTGTCTCCTGAAGACCAATGGTTGCATCACAGATATTTAGGTCATTACATCGCAGACCTTCCTTCCTTCAGGCTATTCCTCTCAATCATTACTGATCGTAAGGAATAGCCATGAAGTGTTGGCAACTTGTGTTAATGCTGTTGGTGTTAAATCTCCACCAGCAGGACAAAGTGTGTGTCATTTAGTTGGAGTGTTAATCACAGCAGAATAATGTGCTACTCCCTTCACACCGAGACACTTTGTTTCTTCAGACCATGCCGTGGAGCTGGGCTGAACACGTCTCTGTTCAGGTGTTGGGTAAAACTGGGCTTTTGAATGTTTGTGTGTGTGTGTGTGTGTGTGTGTGTGTGTGTGAGTGTGTGTGTGTGAGTGTGTAAGATTTGTAGTAGGCTCAGTCCAGGTTGTCCTTGATTGCCTTTTTGGTAAAGTTGTGTGGGCAGGAACTGTCACTGGGTCTCGGCTGCAGTTATTCTCTGAAACGAGCGAGCGCGTCGTCCCGTCAGCCACTGAAGTCTGATGCGTGCCTGTGTTTCCTGCTCTTGTTGCATTGTCAGGTGTCAGTCTTGGTGGGTGGCTAGACACTGAGCTGTAAAAACACCGGGGCAGAGAGGTGGAGGTGTAGGCAGACAAACATAAAACCTGAGGAAGACACACTTGAACGTGTCTTCCTCGGGTTCAAGCAAAACAAAGAGCACCAAAACAAACGCAGAGAGAGGAGGGGAGACAGCCAGTCAGATATGCAGATAAACAGGGAAGCCTGTCGGCACTCAAACACTCCTGCCAGACCAGCACAGACACAGTTAGAGATGCAAGCAGTCTGCCAGCCAGGGAGTGTTGTGTTCTTCATCATCCTGTGGCTCACTGAGATGCAGATGAGTGCTGTGAGGGCAGAGGAGGAGCTAAAAACAGCACTAAGACCATCATGTTGACGAAGACTGATGGCTGTAAATGAAATTAATCTTCTGCTTAGACTAATTAAGATCTCCAGTGAGTGGACAGGATTGTGTTTCCCTCCATGTCTCATCAGTTCACAGCCAGGCTAAGCGTGATTGAAGAGCAGCAGAGCAGCAGCGGAAATGGAAATATCAGACGTGTTGTCCAGCAGACGGACAGCCGGCTTACAGCGTCTGAGTCCAACTTTACAGCTGAGTGAGACGCTCCCAGAAGAAAAGCTGGAGAGTGTATAGTCTCATCCCAGAGAGCTGTGGAGAGGTGGCCTCTGAGCCGGGTGACAGATTACAGGTCACTCATGTTGCCACGGAGACTGCAGCGGCTGGCGGAGATGAATCACCCATCAGCGTTCTTCTGTAAACCATCAATCACCCCTGACTTCTCACTTCAGACACCGGCCTCCTCCCCCTTCCACACACAAACACACACATACACACACACACACACACACACTTTCTCTCTCTCATCATCTCACACACACATTAGCAGAGGATGCCGCTCAGATTCTCACAGGGGATAAGTTCTGCTGACGAATCAACTCAGAGTTGGAGAGAACGCCGCCCCCCCTCTTCATCCTCTCTGTCTATCAGCCCTCCTGGCTCTCTCCTCTCTCGGCGCCACCTATCACTTTACCTGTCACTTCAGTGCCAGCCTTCTTTTTTGTCACCTGCTCCTCTCACGCCTCTGCCCTGTTTTCCATTTCTCTTCATCTCAGCGTCCTCAGTCACGCAGCTCATCTCCACCCCATCGAGCTTTGTGCCCCAGCCGTATATATCAGTCTCCTGTGTGTAGACGGGCATCTCACTGCCCAGTACCACACAGCGAGCAAATCACTGTTGACATTTTAAAAGGCACTGGATCAAATGGCCCACAGTGGGCTGGGTATGTGGAAGCACCATTTGTTCAATGACTTCAACATCCCAGTAGACATTATCATTTGTCTGTGGTCTGGCCGGCTAAGAGGAAAGGTTAAATCATAGTGACAAGCAAAAGCCACAACCATAAGTCCAATCAGGCTGCTGATGCTTTGGACTGTGGGAATGATTTGTTTCTGCTGCCTGTGTTTGTGTCCGTCAATGACTTCCATTAACTCACCCTCTCTTTTTCACTGTGGAGAAGCTCTCCCCCTTCTTTTTTCTGTTTTCTTTTCTTTAAATAATAAACAAGAAGAAAAAAATCTTCTTCAGAAGAGGAGGTGGTATTCCTAGCTCTTTAAAGCATGTTATTTCAATCTCATCAGAGAGGATTTCTCTAACCTTGCAGAGCAGATGGACCTGCCTGATTCAGTTTCTGAACTTCTGCAGGTCCATCTTGAAAGGCTCCAATGACCAACGATTTCACTCGGCTAAATTCTGACCGGCCCAATCAGGGAAGAGAGGCGGGAGCTGTGGGAGCAGATGTGACGTCAGCAGACTTTCGTACTTGTCAGCGTTCCTTTGATTCTTAAGTTAAATTTATAAAAACGGAAGCTGTCGTCTAACACCTTTTTCACAGCTGTTTCTCGTGATTCAGTAGTTGTTCATCCATTGTTTATTAGAAGCATCGGCTCACATAAGCTACGTCATACTGTGGCTTGATGTGGATTGGTCCGTGGTGAGTGTGTTAATCAGAACGGTCGTCCAATCACCAGCTGCAGATTTTTTTTAAAGTCCCGCCTCTGAAAACAAATCGGAAGAGCTGCTACCCAGATGGACTTGTGAAATAATTCCATGGCAGATATATGAAACTGTCCGTCTGGCGTGTCAGGTTAGGATTTCTCTACAATTGCAAAAGAACCATCACAGCGTCAACCTCTCAACCGTAGTTCTTGGAGTGTCCACTTGAGACTGGCTGCAGAAAACCAGAAACCACATACACACCTTTTCAAAATAGACAGGCTCCTCGCAAAAAACAACCTGTGCACAGCCTGCATGGTTCAAAACATGATTTTAGTCTGAACCATAGACTGTATGCAGAGTAGACAACGTGGCTCTGCCATTTATCATTGTACAGTTTTGAAGCCAAAATTCCCACGTCACAGGCGCAGCCATTAAAGCAGTTGTGCAGCCAGAGTCTGCACAGAGAGACTGTGAGGGATTCTGGGAGAATCTGAGGACACAGTCACACTGGCCAATCGTGCCATGCCTAAGCACGCTTCAGCCATAAAGCATGTTTGGAATGGCCAGTGTGACCGCAACTGTGCCGTGCTCAAGCACGGTTCCCTTCCGTGCTTCGGCACGCTTCGTAGAGGTGGGCTTAAGCACAGTTTACTTCATGCACAAGCACAAGCACGCGGACAGCACGTGCGATCCATTACGTGTAATCACCGCGAGCGCATCTCTCGACAGTCATTTTGAACAAAGCGGGGGTGTTAGAGGGCTGTGTCAGGCGAAAAAGACTTAATATTAGTCAAAAAGTCTCTAAAGTTGTAGCAGTGCTCTCTGTGTCTCATTGTGCTGACTCTGATGAGATCGCCCTTCATGTAAACAGACGCTTCATGATGATGTAGGCGGGCCATGCGCATGTCTGATACCCCCTAAAGCCTGGTTGACATAGGGGTAGTGTGACCACTGGCCGTACTCTACAGCTGGGGAACAGTGCTGCAGGGGGGCAATCGTGCTTAAGCACGATTTGGATGGCCAGTGTGACCGCGCTCTGAGTGAAGCCAGGTGACAAAAATAATAATTGTTTTTACCTCCCGACATATTTACAATCCCTAAAAAAAATATACACAAGAACAGCAGCTGTCAATCATCGTTAAACATTACGTAAAGCCTCGTTTTTAACTTGTATAACTAATGAAAATGGAACTTTTCAGAAAAAAAAAAGAAGACTTGAATACAAGGCAGCCAAATGATATCTTCAAACCACCACAACAACCAGACGTGAAAAACATTTCTACCAGGTGTAATAATTTTTTAAAGTTTGACCACAGCCCGACCGGAAATCCGGATTTTTTTACCTATCCTGCAACCAGCCATCAGGGGGAGCAGTTTTCGTGAAGACCTCACTTTGAGCAAGATGACATCCATTTTTTTTTAAAGTCATGGTCTGAAAACATCATTTCTGTATCAGCATACTTTTAAAGGCGAATTTTTTTGCAATTTGTCCCTTTTGAAGTTGTTCAACTTGTGATTTTTGTCCAATGAACGGCTTGGCTGACTCGTCAGACAGGCAGTTAAAGTGTTAGCAAAGAGGCTCAGCACCGAACTTAACTCTACCTCTGAAGGCCTTTACACTCTGAGTCCATTTGCTCGCCTGAAATTGATGCACTTTAAGATATTTGATCCCATGTCATATCAATCACATTTGCACACTGACACAGAAACTTTTGTCTGTCAGTTTTTTAGAGCAGGTTTCATTTCTTTATTTCACATCCATCCAGCTAGTTTCCAGGTTTGTTTGGTGGTTTGACACATTTTCTATCATTTCAGGCTATGTTTAGATAATGAAGACTGTGTTTTCTTTTTCTTTTCTCAATAACCAGTCAGTCTTCCTCACTGCTTGATGATTCCATTGTTCTCACACTGGAAATTTTCACAAATAATAGAAAAATAAACACATCAGATTTAGTGTGGCTGGATGCTGGGTCAGCTGTTAGCTCTGCAGCCTCACAGCAAGAAGATCACCAGTTGGACTCTCTTTGCCTGGTGGTGGAGTTTCCATGTTCTCTCTGGGTACTCTGGCTTCCTCCCATAGTCCACAAACGTGCTCGTCAGGTTAGTTGGTCACTCTATATTGTCCGTAGATGTGCAACGGATAATTTAGGACACATAGAGTGCATGTTTTTGACTTCAAAGGGGCAGTTTATCCTATTTCAAAGAGCCAAGGGGACAATTTCCTGTTTCCTCGTCCCAAGATGACAGTTAACCGTGTTTTGCCAACCAGGAGGGCACTTTGGCATGCATTTTTCTACAACTGGGCAATGAAGGGGGAGGCTGATCTCCCCACCACTGCTCAGCTTCATATGTACTCCAGCTTCCTCCCACAGACCAAAAACATGCTTATCAGGGTAGTTGCTGATTTTAAATTGTTCGTAGGTGTGCGTGCATGTGTGTGTGTGTGTGTGTGTGTGTGTGTGTGTGTGTGTGGGTGTGTGAGTGTGTGTGTGTGTGTGTAAAGTTGTCTGTCTTTGCGTGTCAGTTCTGTGACTGACTGGCGACCAGTCCAGGGTGTACCCCGCCTCTCACCTTAAAACAGCTGGGATAGGCTCCAGCCACCTGCGACCCTGAACAGGATGAGTGGTAGAGAAGATTGATGGATGGATAAAGACCAAAAAATACAAACAAAAATAGCAGAGTCAGGGCTCAAATTTCGTAGACCAGGCGCAAGCACAGGCGCACCTGCCCTGCGCCGGCCTTTGCCGCGCGGACAGGGCATGACCGGCGCACTTTGCAAGTTTCCTGCAGTGCCAAGAGAGGCACAGTCAAGGCACAGAAAGGCGCAGGGGTGCACTTCCACGCCTCCCTCCGCACAAATGGCAGAGAGGGAGGAGAAAAGCTGTGAGTGGGTTTAACACAGCCGAGCGCTGTTTTCACCAATCAAATGAGCGCCTCTCCTCGCCTTATAATGTGCTGTGGCCGAGGCGCAGCGTCCTATTGGTCTGAGTGATCCCCAGCACCGCGGAAACAGTGTGCTTGAAAGACCCGGTAGCGGAGACGGTCAGAGCCGCTGTCCCTGCAGCAGGAGAATGGACAGTGGGGCGCATCGGAGGACACGAAGCGCGTCACCGTGTGGGCCAGCTCCCGGGACAGATGTAATCTGTTCCTTTGTCATTAATAGGAGTACAAAATGAAGAGACAGTTACACAGCTGGCTTATCCATTCAGAATACTTTTGATCCACCTGCACTCCTGGTTTGTCATCACCAAATAGCAGGACCTTTGCTGATATACTGTATACTCTCCCAGTGTCTCCACCTCATCCTCCTTACAATAATGTACTCCATCTTTTTAGATCACGTTAAAAATAAAGACTAAAACAGAGAAATATGGGAAATCACGGGTAAATCCTGAGTGACATACATTTATTTTGTCTCTTTATTCTTGGTCTTTTCTCTCCCTCTTTTCTTTGAATTAAATGAAATGAGAGAACCAGATATATACTCAGTATCAGATGTTAAGGCTGTTTATTGTTTAATTGTAAGATGTGCATCAAACTTCCAGCTGCCGTCAGGTTAACTTTCCATTATGACAAACGGCTTTAATCTGACATCAGATGTGACGGGACAGTTAATATAGATATAAATGTATATGCTGGTTCAGACGGTCACATTAAATAGTGATTACTGTGATTGTTTATTGCATTAAAATGTGCCTGACACTCTGGAAACCTGCCTCTGAGGCTTTGTTGACATGTGCGCACATGTGCACCTGTCACCAAAATTACAGCTGTGGAGGGTGCACTACACTTTGCGCCGAGAATAGACCAGGTTGGAGCTGGCGAGCTTTCAGCGCACTTTTTTGGCACAAAATTATCACTGCGCCAACATGAATCTGCTGACACCTCCCCCTGGTGCGCCATCAACTCCCCCCTGGGGCGCAGTCACACCCATCTCTGCGCAGACGGTCTACCAAATTGTCAAATTGTCGCACGGTGGTGCGCAGCACGAAATTAACACTGCGCAGGGTGCGCCAGGCTTGTGTCCCCTACGCTGCGCCACGAAATTAGAGCCCTCAGTGTGCAAAGGCCTTAGGTGGAACTAAGTTCGTGCCTGATTATGGGTTAGACTATGACCGTGTTTGAAACAGCTTTATTTCTCTTCTACAATATTAAACACCTCAGAAGTCCAGCATTTCGCGCTCTTCTGTTTACGTCTCAAGGGTGTGTCTGAAGTCTCACTCTGTGATCCTGTGGGTTAACCCTGCTTGGCTCTCAGAGAGACAGTGCTACCTCAATGGGGAGCAGAAGCTCTTACAGTGATAATGACGAGAATTAAACTTGTAGGTGATGGAAACATAATTTCAGACAGCCTCCAAAGTGGCATGCACAGACTTTTTGAAGGACAAGGGGACAAGGGTGAAAAGAACAAAAAAGGCAAACAGTGTGAGCATGCGATTTTGGCTCCCAAGAGAGCAGCTGGGCAGTTTCCTGTGTTTCTTCTCCCCAAGAGGGCAGTTAACTGTGTTTAGCCAACCGGGAGAGCACTTCAGCATGTATTTTGGCTCCCAAGAGGGCACTTTAGTATGCACTTATCAACAATTTGGCCACAAGGGGGCCAATCCCCCTCCTCTGTGCACACCACTGCCCATCTACATACGTTTTAATAGGATAGCGATAAAGACAGGTAAATGATCATGGTTGAAGTGGTCTCTGGAATCTTGTTCGGCTGGACGGTGTCGGCAGTACCCATCCCCAACGTGTCGGATGGGTCTGGATTCAGCAGTGGTGTGGAGCAGCCACCCCCACTTCCACTGAGTTTTAAATGTGCTGAGGTGTGTGTGAGGACAGGAATGCTGCATGTGAACAGGTGTGGTGGAGGAAGGTGAAGGTGGTTGGTTATCTGAGCTGAATGATATTTTGAACTGTTCAGAGGGACTGTGTGTGTTGAATGTTATTTTGACCTGATGGTTTAGGCTTTGGATGCTGCGAGATGATTGGTGGATAGAGGTGGAGGCTCTGGTTGGTTTAGTTCTTGAATGGCCACAGAGTTAGCCGACCACCAGAGCGGGGAGGGGGGGTTGATGACACAGCCCTCAGCTTCAACATGGTCATTCCAGAAACAACATTTTGATATTAGCCATTCAAAACCTCTCCAGCTGCCCCGCTTAAAAACCAAACTGTGATCCGTTTTGTCTCATCTTTACACTCATCTTCTTCTTCTTTGCAGGTATCGAACCTTTGTGTCTGAGGATGCCGGCCCTAACACTCTGGTTGCGACAGTTCTGGCCAAAGACCCAGATGGTGATGGGATAATCTATTCAATAACAGCTGGCAACGAGGAAGGGAACTTTGTCATTGACAGCCAGAAAGGTGATACTTCTTAATTTTATACTTTGCAGCTCTCGGAGTAATTGACAGGCTCTCTGTCAGATCACATATTCAATATTTTCTAATAGCGCCTTCTTCCAGTGGTGTGTAATCGCCGCCCTCTGCTCTCAAAGTCAGCATGGAAGGGTAGTGAGAATTTTTTATTTGAAGCTGTAACTTTAATGTGAGTGCTGCTCTTTTCATTATTGGGGTCATAAATGTAAACGATGACATTATTTAGGAAATTTCCACACTTGGTTTGGCTCTGCACGGCTTCAGAGAGGAATGTTTCCCGTCTTTTCAGCATTGTTGACTGCACAGTTTATCTTTTTTTTATTTACGCTTTGATCCGAAACCAGCGGCAATCACTGTGACATTTGTCACCCAACCCTTTCAATTCAATTTCACAACAACTGCTCTATCATGGCTCACAATCTCCAGGCTGTGCTCTGCCGGCTCCTCTTTCTTTTGTGTCCTCTTTTATATTCCTTCCCACCTTTTCTGTGAATTCTCAGAGCTAGAAAATGCTGGCGCTGATATCCTCTGGGTGCAGGAAAAACTACTCTACGACTTTCTACTTACAGTGCCGTATGGACCGAGAGCGCTGGCTCACTGAATTGCTGCTAGAGCTCGTGTGGCATTTGTAAACAGGGCTGACATTTAAGCTCAGAGAATTACCGTGTACATCCCACAGTTCACTCATTTAATGTAGTGGCGCAGTGCTGTCAACGTCACGTGCCATCATTAGGAGTGAGGACGCTCCTCTGCTCTCTCTGGGCAGCAAGCAACACAAGTAAATTGGGAGACAGGAGAGTCAGGCGCTGGCATCCTCGTGTGTCAGCATACAGAGCGCTCTTTAATCAAAAGCATTAAAAAGATGAATCACAACGCAACCAGAAAGTGAAAAAAACTCCCGATGCTCCCACTTCAATGAGCTTCCCCACATCACAGGCTGCTTGTTCGTCCTGCAACCTCTGATGTTTTTGTTTTAGTCTTGACGAGAAAGATGTTGACTCAGATGCTGCTTGCTTTTATCCCAACTTTGATCTTTACTGTTACATGAAAGCAGACAAAGAGGGGAGGGGGGAGCGGCTAATAGGCATCTGCTGAGCCTGGTTAACTCCTAACCTCAGTCACTTACTACTTCATGTTTGTGCTCGAGTGCCTGACTTGGATGGGCATCTTTGGAGGAGAGCGTGCAATTATTAGATTAGAAAAGTACCAGAACCACAGCTGTGAAATTGGTTTTTGGATTTACTCTGCATATCTGATATTTTTACCTTTCTGTGGAACTCTGAGCTAAATCCTCAACTGGCTATCTCACTTTGAAGAACAACAACAACAACATACAGTTTACATCCCCAGCTTTGTTTTTATTGATAGCATCCTTCAAAAGGCAAGGCCGGCGAGGCACAAACATCCTGCTTAAGGACTAATGGAATAGTTGTACTTACCGTGTTAGGAGGGACCGTGTTTTATAACGTGTGATTTAATGGCTCTGTTGTCTTTGAAGGGTTGATTCGTCTGCGCTCCACTCCCCTGCCCAAGCTTCAAGGCCTGGAGTATGTCCTGAATGTTACAGCCACGGATGACAATGCATCAGGCGGACCTCACCCTCTCTCCTCCACTGCTCGGGTCATCGTCGGGGTGGATGATGTCAACAACAACAAACCTGTGTTTGAAGAGGTAGAGATCTCTTTTAAAACTTCCATTATAACCCAGGTGAGGATTTCAGGGTTGGCCTGACTCTATGATCTGATGGAGCAACAAATCAAAAGACAACCTCATCACTCTGCATGCTGCAAGAAGTCATCCAAAGCCCATTTCTGCTCAATGTTAAATACAGATACTGATGGAGCCATCTGTCAGTGCTCTGTGTGCATTTCATCTTTATTTCTGCACGTTTCCATAAAGCTTATGGACACGGGCCAAACAGAGCAGTACCACCAGAAACCACGGGGGCAGCGTTGCTGTTACTACCTGATACATAGCTTTAATGAGACATGAAGAAGAAATAATAAAGGCAGAACTTTCTGAAGGAAAGCTTTGTGAGTTGGTGAGGAACTGCAAACATCTGCATGATGTTGCTTCACCCGCACGCTGCGATAAACAGATGCAAAAATAAACGCTGTAAGGAGACCGGAAAGGAGTTAAACATCAGTTGGTCAGTAGACTCGGTTGATTGGGCTGTGAGGAGTTGCTTAGTGCCACAGGCTCCCCTCTAGATATATGCCCAATTGTAATCCACACTTTAAAATGAGATTATCAGCACCAATATTACAGGTTACATGTTATTTTAAACTGCTACTTCTAAGCTTCCCAACGGACGGACAGATTGACTCACAGCTGTCTAGGTCTAGCCACGTTTCCACCAAGGGTTGGGTTTATCTCAGCACGGTGAACATTTTACGGCATTTCCACTGACTAACCCCAGTACAGACCCCCAAATAACCGAGACGAGCCGTCCCACTTTTTGGCACCCTTCTGTAGGGGTGCCAGACTAAACCGATCTGGTCTCGGAAGGTGGAGCTACCACACTGCTGACCATTGATTGGTTGAAAGAATTAATTATTGGTCGTTGATTGGTTTACAGAAATCTCTGGTGCAGCCTCATTTCCCTGTTCCCTACATGTTGCAGAGACGGTTCATGAGACTGACCCTGTCTTTTTATCTCAGCACCAGTATATAGTCACTTACAGGGTTTCTCTAAGGAATGTAAGTTGAGTCATCTTCTCATTCGCTTTTCAGGTGTTGTAAATGGTAAATGGTTAATGGACCAGTACTTATGTAGCGCTTTTCTAGTCTCTCTGACCACTCAAAGCACTTTACATTGCTAGTCTAATTCACCCATCCACACCACATTCACACAGTGATGGCAGAGGTTTTCCTACTTGAAACCATCAGTTTTGTTTAATACATTTACACCGATCCACATACCCCCCTCCACACACCACTGACCAACAGCGGGAGCAGTTTGGGGTTCAATGTCTTCCTGTGTGACTGCAGGAGCTGGAATCAAACCCCCAACCTTCCAACTGAGAGGCCACTACCACTGAGACAAAGGACAGAAGAGCAGAAGGAGGATAAACAGGAGAGAGATAGAGCACATTCTAGAGGCTTAAAGGGCTAAACTGTTTGTCCATTCCAACCTACAGTCAGCAGTTATTCTGCAGTGGTCTGTTCAAACTTGAGAGTCTATCAATAAAATGAAGAGTGAGGTTACATTAGCTCTGATTGGTAGATGACTAAGAGGACATAACCAGGATTCACTAACGTTACACATTAAGGACACGTCTCAGAGCACCGGGCTGCCAGCTGTGCTGAATATAGACAGCAACTAAACTACAAACAAACTGACTGTTTACTTGTTGTCACATTAGCCGACAGATACATCAAGGCACAAGGCTGCCGATAGCGCTACGTGTAGTAGGCTTCTACAATGTTTGCTTGATGTCACGTTTTAAACCGTAGCGCTACGTAACTGTACTGATAAGTCTCTTAACTTAGTACAATGTATCCAGTAAAGAGTTGACCAGAACAAAGAAAATTTATTTTGATCCAATCTCCATTAAGTCAAAAAAAAAACCCATGCCTGGCTAAAAGAAATTTACATCAGTGCATGTGAGACTCCAGGCCAGAAGGTGGCGAGGGAGTCCAATCAAAACAGATCCTCCTTGTTGCATCGTAAACAGCAATGTCAGTGTGAAGGATGCATGGAAGTATGTGAGCAGTGATAGTAACATCGTTTAAAAAGAGCATATACATTTTCAAACATGAAGGGAGAAGAATTTGGCTTTAAAGCCCTGTTTACATGACAACACTTCACCTAAAAACGCAAAAAAAACACAGTGAAAAAATGAGGGACACATGTGGCAAGTGAAGTTAGAGCCCTGATCATTCTGACCCACCAGAGAAACTGAGCTAGAGCCTGAACTACAGACCTAACAGAGAGTGAACATCAGGGAAAGGCTGCTGGATACCACGTAGTTTGCCACATTACTGTCAGCAAATATGCACAACCAGACTTAGAAGGAGGCAATGGCCCAACACAGTCCACAATCAAATCCTTAAAAGGCTGGTTCGTGGCTGGAATGGGACTCAAAGGAGCTGGCTTAATAGCCTGAGTGGGCTTTCCACTAAGCTGACAAATGTGGCAAGACTTAACATACTTGTAAACATCACGCCTCAAACAAGGCCCCCAAAAAAAATGCAGGATGGTCATACGTTTTCTTGACTCCCAAATGTCCACAAGGTTCATGTGCAATGTGCAGCACCACATCACAAAACCAACTCGGCACCACAACCTGATAAACTGCTTCTCTCCCAAAGTCACCATCACAAGGTACCCACTTGCACATTAGCAAGTCATCCTGAACAAAGTAACCCTAGGCTACATCTCTGACTTTGTTCATTGGCAGCAACCCAACCCAAGATGCAGACAGGGAAGGATCAGACTTTTGGTCTTTTACCCAGTCCTCCTGGAGACAGACGATGGAAGCGAACCACATGTTCAAGACCCTCACAGCCAGTGGTAGTGTGTTTGCGGAATGAAGTCACCTGTTGCTGTCTCTGATGAAAAAGGCAACACTGATTCCAAAATGAATAAGTGTTCTGCTTCTCACCTTTTACCCAGTTCCTGAACTTTTGGTGGTAGGCTTTGGGGACCAGCTCACATGCCTTTGGTACAGCTGCTTTAACTTTTTCATTGGTGGCATCCTCACCACATACGGCTGAATAAGCCTCCTGTGCTCTCCCAGTGAGAACACACTGAAGCAACAACACCCTGTCTGAATCAGGCCATTTTTTTGCCTCGGTAACACGATCAAACAAAAAACACATCAGTGTCTCAATCATAGAACTGTGGCACTAACCACAAGTTAGCAGCAACATCAAAACAACAAGGCTCAGGGTCAAAAGACCTGCTGGAACCCTCTGGGGAGAACTTACCTTCTCTGACTAGCTGCAACTTTGAATACTTTGGCTCAAGGGTCGGCAACCCGTGTCCGGAGCCGCATGCAGCTCTTTTATCCTTATACTGCGGCTCCAAGTGGCTTGGGAAAATAAATTATAAGTATTTAACTGATGAGTATTTTTTGTGTGTTCGTTTTTTATTTTTATTGTTATTTTTCAAATTTTAGTTCTGGATTTGAATATTATTGTGATCTTGAAATGTTAAAATAAAACTATATTTTATTATTTTTTGTCACTCAAAATAAACGACACACTTGCGAAAGCCTGTGTAGGCTACCAGCCAAAACGCCGTACATTTGTGGAGACTCTTAACCCCAGGTAGGCCAAGTATGGAGGAATGTAAGAAAAGACAAATATCTGAAGAAAATAGAACATTTAATGACGCCTGGGTGGATCCATTTGCATTTACTTCTGATGAGAGTGACTTACCAGTATGCCTAATTTGTGGAGAAAAACTGGCTAACAATAAAAAGTCAGATGTCACAAAACATTTGGAAAATACACACAGAGCCTTTGCTGAAAAATATCCAGAGGGAGAAGAGAGAGAAAAAGCTGTTTCGGAACTGATGCCGAAGGCTGATCTGAGGAAAAATCAATTCAGGAAGTGGGTTAAGTCTGCAAATTCAACTACACATGCAAGTTTTGTGGCCGCTCGGGAAATAGTCAGGCATGGGAAACCATTGACAGAAGAGGAATGTATGAAAGAGTCATTCACTAAGATTTCAGAACACCTATTTGCAGACTTTAAAAACAAGCATGAAATTGTGCAGAAAATCAGAGAGATGCCTTTCTCTGAGAAGATGTTCAAAGACAGAATGAAATAAAAGATGTCAGAAAATATCACAAAACAGCAAATTAAAGACATCAACTCAGCTGCAGCTGCAATCGCTTGTGATGAGTCCAAAGACAAAAGTGACATCAAGCAATTAGTGTGAACTCTGCTGCTGGACCACAGGAAGAAATGGTCGAGCTGATACCACTAAGATACCAGACACAGGGGGAGGACGTCTGCGAGGCTGTGCTTGATTGTTTAAGAGCCAAAGAAATAAAAACAACCCACCCAGTGTCAGTGGCTACCGATGGAGCACCAAGTATGACTGGAGCGCACAGGGGCTGTGTGGCCTTGCTGCAGGAGTCACTGGATAGAAAGCTGCTGACTTTTCACTGCATCCTGCACCAACAGGCATTGCGAGCGCAAACTCTTCCTCCAGAATGCAAAGAAGTCTAGAATGTTTTCATTCAGATTGTCAGTAAAATATTAGCAAAAGGTTCAAATCACCATCAGTTTCATTCGTTACTAGATGAGGTGGAGAGCACATACTCTGATTCCCTGCTGCATAACAGAGTCCAGTGGCTGTCCAGAGGAGAGGTGCTGAAACGTTGTGCTGCATGTCTGGGAGAGGTGGAAACTTTCATGAGTAGCAAAGGACTCACTTTTTTACTGAGCTGGAACAGCCAGAGTGGCTAGAAAAGCTGCACTTCATGGTGGACATGACAGTGACCCTCTCTTGTTCATAATTACAAATGGGGTGATATTGAAAACCTTCCAAGACCAGACAAACTTGTGTTTGAGATGGAATACCATCCCCAACACCTACGTAAACATGAAGAGATATACCTTTGCAGTCCTGTCCATTTTTGGATCCACATATGTATGTGACCTCTATGAACCACATTAAAAACAAACACCGCTCACGCCTTATAGACAACAGCTTGCATTCCTATGTAAAGAAGAAAGTGACTTTGTACAGCCCCGATTTGCAGAAGCTGTGCACAGAGGTCCAGAAGCAGAAGTCCCATTAACCAGGTATTTACAAATATTTATTTTTCATTGTTTAATGACACAGAGATTTTTTCCCAATTTATTTTTTAAATTCAGGTCAAGGCTCTGCTATAGGCCCTGAAAGCCCAAAGCGGTATGAGAAAGACGGCTCGCAGCATTTTTTTGCTTTTGTTTGCTACATGGATAATTTAGTTCAGCTCTTTAATTCATTTGAAGGAGACAGTCAACTCAGCTTGTTGCTTTTTTTGTTATTATTAAAAAAACAAACAAAAACAACAACAACAACAAAAAAACATTCATTAAAAAGAAAGAAAAAATACTCTAAAAAGACACTTTCTTTTCATGCTTCAGGGTTAACCCCAGCCATACACCTTGGTGCTTTGACTACCCTTGAGGATGGCCTATCCATTATTATTTTTTCAAGAATTCAAAATGTTCAAAATGTGTTCATTACATAAATAAAATTTAATTTTCCCTGTAGCACTTTGTGGGTTTTATAAGCAACACACAGTAGTTGTTTAAACAAAGTGTAAAGGTAAGAAGAAGCAACATATACAGTGTTATCTTGATTTTAGATGTCGAAAAGTATTTGCAGCTCCCAGTGTTTTCTTTTTCTTGGAAACCGGGCCCAAATGGCTCTTTTGGTGTTAAAGGTTGCTGACCCCTGCTCGAGCCCTAGCGTCATTCTTTCTGTATCCTGTCGTATTTTCTCTAATTCAAGCCTATTTTCCTGATCCATAATTCTGCACAACTTATTTTGCTTCAACTGTAAAAGTAACAGCTCTTTCTACTGCCCAAAAGTCGAACATACAGTCTACACAACTGCCGGTGCAGATACAGGTACATAGACTGGCTCAGCCTCAGCTTCATTCAACACCCTCTGATCAAAAAAAGATGAAACAACTGCTTTTCTAATCTCATCTTTACAACCCTTACCTACAACAGCTATTTAATAATGATCAGCTATTTTCAATAACTGATCCTTCTTACAACTATTAACAAATGCTGCTGTTGGTGACTCAAACAATTCTGTTAACAAGGCCATTTTTTACCAATACCAATACAGACAAATAGTTTCCGTCAGACTAATACTTGGGTAGGCGTTAACCCTGGGAGAGGACTTCCCCTGGCTACCTAACCCACAACCTGCTAAATCTCAACCCTGTGCTGTGCTACACTACACTGTGCTGCCATGTGCTGCGCTGTGCTGCGCTGTGCTGCGCTGTGCTGCGCTATGCTGCGCTGTGCTGCGCTATGCTGCGCTGCCCCCCAGAGGTGCACCCATTATGAATTGTCTCGCGCCCACAACCCGCAGAACTGCGTGGCGCTCGTACTTTATGTGTGATGAATTAGGGGTAATGCTGATACAGGGTTAAAAAATCTGGCTCAACCACACATCCGTTGAAAATTCCACTGGTGATAACGTAACTTTTGCGTCCTCCTCACGTTTCTTCATAGCCTGGTTGTATTCGGCCGTGTGTTTCAGCTCTAGGTGCTGGAACACGGTGGTGTTGCCACCCTTCATGGTAACAGTTCTCCTGCACATTTGCTGCATGCCTGATCTTTGGTCAGCTGAACCACCTCTACATCACTGAGGTTGCTCCTCTTTGAGCCACTAAGTCTGACATTGTTGTTTTGTACTCAGCAGGGAGCGTCTCATTATGTTTCTGCACTGTAAATATTGCAAAATGACAAATTTATATCGTCAAAAAAAGTATACTGGTATTATCGTAGACGGTATGATATGGCACACCCCTAGATGCCACACAGATATGATGGTGCTATATGTCTTTCCACTCGTCTTTAACATCTGTTCTCCAAACGTTGCGGTTCTGCATTAACGCCTTGTTTTTGCTTTTCCTTGCAGCTGTCACCCTAAACCTGCCTTACCTGCTAACAGTTAATTTTTCTTTCCCTCAAATCAAATTTCCCTCAAGTTTGTGTTTGCACAATATGATCCTTAGAAAGTCTTTCTGTCCGTCTGCCTGTCTGTCTGCCCGTCTGCCCGTCTGTCTGTCCATCTGCCTGTCTGTCTGCCTGCCTGCCTGCCTGTCCGTCTGTCTGCCTGCCTGTCTTACTGTCCATCTGCCTGTCTGTCTGTCTATCTGTCCACCTGCCTGTCTGTCTTACTGTCCATCTGCCTGTCTGTCTGTCTAACTGTCCATCTGCCTGTCTGTCTGTCGGTCTGCCTGTCTGTCTGCCTGCCTGCCCATCTTTATGTCTGTCAGTCTGCCTGTCTGTCGTTCTCTTCTTCTGTCTGCCTGCCTGTCTGTCTACTTGCCTGTCTATCTGCCTGTCTGTCTGTCTGTCTGTCTGTCTGTCGGTCTGCCTGTCTTACTGTCCATCTGCCTGCCTGCCTGCCTGCCTGTCTGTCTGTCTGCCTGCCTGTCCGTCTGTCTGCCTGCCTGTCTTACTGTCCATCTGCCTGTCTGTCTGTCTATCTGTCCATCTGCCTGTCTGTCTTACTGTCCATCTGCCTGTCTGTCTGTCTAACTGTCCATCTGCCTGTCTGTCTGTCGGTCTGCCTGTCTGTCTGCCTGCCTGCCCATCTTTATGTCTGTCAGTCTGCCTGTCTGTCGTTCTCTTCTTCTGTCTGCCTGCCTGTCTGTCTACTTGCCTGTCTATCTGCCTGTCTGTCGGTCTGCCTGTCTGTCTGTTGGTTCGCATCTGTCTGCCTGTCTGTCTGTCTGTCCGTCTGTCTGTCTGTTGGCTCTCGTCTGTCTGTCTGTCTGTCTGTCTGTTGGTTCTCGTCTGTCTGCCTGTCTGTCTGACGGCCTTTCTGTCTGCCTTCCTCTCAGAGCACATCAGTTATTCCTTCATCTATCACTGTTCCTCCCCATTTCTATCCCTCCTGCCAGTCTTTCTTTCCACCCTGCTGTTCTGGTTCCCGGGCCTGCGTCTCTCTGTGCCGGGTTTTCCCATGAGTTCTGATTAGCCTGCACACCCACTCTTTCTTTAGGCACTCTATTGGGATTTGATTTAATTTATGAAAAAAAGTGCAGTATCATCACAATATACTGTACCTGTTTAATTAACTGGCTCCTTAATTAGAAGGACCTGAACTTAGGCAGGAGACGTACTCATGTGGAGCTCCAAGGCCTTTGGTTTGGCTGGAAGCCTAGGATCCTTGATGCATTAAAATACCAACTTAGGCCTCAGAACCGTGGATGCTAGCATGACCTTATGTTCAGTTCTTATATGGTTTTCATGAAAGTCTACCTGCAGGCCGTGCTGTCTGTGCCATCACATCCCATTAACCCCTACTTTATTCCTCTCTCCATCACTCCCGCTCATCCTTTGATCTGCCTCGGTCTGGCTCCTCCTTAGCTTTTGTTTTTGGGTTTTTCATGGTCACTCTGTTGAAAGAGAAGCTCTCGTTTATGTCTGATTTCAAAAGGAAAGGCTCCAGAGAGAGGCTCTTTATCTGGGGCATATGTTCATTAGGGGAATAGATTGTACTCTCTGCTAAGACAATGCTGTTCACTGCTGGCTCTTCAAAAGAAATAAGCACAAGTGTTTTTCCTTTGCTGTACATGTGGGCTACTGTGTCTGCACCTCCCTGTGAGTGCACTGACCTATTTCTCTGATCCCCGTTCTCTCAGTGCTGTAACTAATTTTCACATGATATTCCCACATATAGTAGAGATGCTTCTTGTTTATGTTTATCTCTCCTCCTCTTCTCTCTCCTCCTCCTCTCTCTCTGTTTCTCAGTGCCAACAGTATCGTGAGCAGGCTTCAGTGCTGGAAAACCAGCCAACGGGGACTTTTGTGTTGCAAGTGCATGCGGTGGATGCAGATGAGGGAGCGAATGGAAAAGTCAAATATGGCTTAATGCACAGAGACAGTGCCATGCCGGCCTTCAGAATCCACCCAGACACAGGTAGAGTGGACGCTAAGACGTGGAGCAAAGAGTTCTGCTTTTAGAATGTGATACACAGCTTTGTCTAGGGTAAACTCTGACCTTATCTGCCAGGAAATGTTGATAGAGTTCAAATATTTACTCTAAAAAAGACGAGCGGGATGCCGAAAGCTGTCCATCAAACATCATTTCCTCATGTGGACAAGCTCAGTGTGAGTCCTCAGTGTGTGAGGATAAATCTACATAAAGACAATACAGATCCTGCTCAGAGGCTGGACACATCAGGTCAACACGTTTGCATGTGCATGTCCGCTTGTCCAATTATTTAATGTTCTCTTCTGGTTTCATCATCCTGAGATTTAATGACAAAGCTGCTGCTCTTGAAATAAACGCTCCACTTCCTCTGAATACATTTATAATTGTTTACTTCTCGTCTTGACTTGACCTGGATGGATGGATGGTGAGATGGATGTGTGGATGGATGCATGCATGCATGGATGACTCAAAAAAAGGATTGCTGAGTGGGTGGATAAATAAATCTGTATTCATGTGTGTTTGTTTTTCTCCGTCCCTGCAGGAGTGATAGTGACAGCACGGAGGTTCGACCGGGAGCGACAGAGGGAGTATTCGATTACGGTAACAGCCACTGACTGGGCGGAGGAGCCACTCATCGGCATCTGCCAACTCACCATCCAGATACTGGACCAGAATGATAATAGCCCAAAGTTTGAGAATTTGCGTTATGAGTGTAAGTGTCCGACGTGCTGATCCAACAAAAATAACATCATTAAAGCAGGAGCAAAAGTAGGAGCCCGTACATACCGAGGTTAATACGCTGAGTGGGACAAACTTAATCTGAGAATTTTATGACAATGAAGATGTAGACACAATTTCCCCTCATGTTACTGGAACAAGACACCCCCAAGCTGCAGGCTGTTAGCCTAACCAGTCATTTAGTGAGTACTGGATATATATATCAGGGATGAACCTGAACCATTTGGTTCACCTGACTGGGCACAGATCCTTCTTCTTCTTTGTAGCACATACAGTTGTGGAGCAGAGAGGACTGTCAGAGGATGTGTCTGTGGCGTTGTATGGTTCTGCTGTATGAGCACTTTGGATTCAGTGTGAGCCCTGATGATGGCGGTAAGAGAGGGGAGGAGAAAACTGTGACCAAGTGTTGCCAACTTAAAGGCTTTGTCGACTTTGATTCCTTTTCTACTTTGAACTCTGCACTGCCCTGCATGAGACTACAAATGAAATTTAGTCTTATGGCTAACTCTGGCACATTCAAATGGATGCTGTGCTGTATGCACTGTCGCTTAGTTAAACAGAATTAATAAAAAAACTATTTATTCAGCAACTTTTTCTTTTTTTTCTTCTTCTTTTTTATTAAAAAAAAAGCCACTGGTAACAAATGCAGTGCCTTTTCTGGAGTTTAGAGACTCTGACATGAAAACTTGTTCAGATCTAACGCTCCTCAACGAGCTGCCCCGCCCCTATACAAAACACTCACAGGCAGACAAGTCCTCTTTGCTGTAGTCAGAGCAGATGACTGTATGCAAATGAATCGTGCATGTGTGTGTCACAAGCCCGGCTACAGGAGGGTAAATATTATGCCATAAAATAAATAAATAAATAAAAAAGAATCAACACAAGATAAGTTCTATTCTAAACATATTTACTCTGTTTTTTACCCGCTTTCTGTTGCTCCCAGGTTTTTTCCCTCTCTTACAGCGTCCATGACTATTACATGCACATGGCATTTTATGCAAGTTAGAAAAGGATGTCATTTCGTGACTTTTAGCAACTTCTGGGACAGCCAATAGTGACTTTCCTTACTGATGAGTTGGCATGTTACAACTAGCAATGTTTCTCTCAGCTTTAATGATGTTTTGAATGTCAGACATCCTCATTCTTTCAGGGTTTACATGACTATACATAGCTGATACAACATGAACTACTCATGGTGGATTATTGGGACATATGGTAATCTGAGTGTTAAACCAACAACTATGTACACTGAACCAAACCACAAACTGTGATCGCAAAGATCCGACAAGATCTGAACTGTGGTTTTGTGAACCATGCGTTCCATCCTTATCACATAAGTCTGAATACTTGCCAACTTTTCCAGCTTATGGTATTGCTTGTTGTCAGTGATAAACAACCAGCCAACACTACTTTCTCCACATACTGAGTGTCTAGTTCAAAATTAGGACACAATTCACCCTTCAAAGAAAATCTGCCATTCTCTGGTCTATTCCATAATGGAAAAGAAAACTACTTTATATGATTGGAGGTCCTGATGCATTCAGGGAAGTCATGAGATCTGAGTGCTGATTGTCTTTGGTGTCTCAGCATCAACAGATCAGTTTTAATGTTTGATCTTGAACAGACTGATAGCTGCTCTTCATGCAGATATCTGTTCAGACAGAGAGAGAAAGAAATCCTCCTCACATTACTCTGGATCCTGGTCCTCCTGCTTTTACTCTCCATACAGACTGTTTCTCCTCCTGACATCAAGTCCAGAGTCCTGAGTTCAGACACTAAAACCTCAGAGTAGCGTCCAAAAAGGGCATCTCTGTGTGAAAACTGTATAAACTTGACAAATTACTGTGCACAGAGCAAATGTCCACAACATTTCTCCTGCTTGACCTTTCCTGTGCTTTGCTCTCAGCCTCCCACTGTCCTTCTGTGTGTTCCGCTGTGCACTGAGTGCTCTTTGATTATTTCTGCCTACTGCAGACTTCCTGCGAGAGGACACGTTGGTCGGTACCAGTTTTCTGCGTGTGGCAGCTCATGATGACGATTTTGGCACTAATGCGGTGATCGCTTACTCCATGTCCCTGGAGCAGCCTGAGTACCTGCGGGTCAACCCTGTCACTGGATGGGTCTACGTTAATCAGCCCATATCACAGGTCAGTGTGCAGTTATTATCTGCTGCTCTGTCAGCCAGCACAGCTCACACACACACACACACACACACACACACACACACACACACACACACACACACACACACACACAGACTGCTTTGTGTCACATGGCTGCCTGTGGGTGTGTGTCAGCAGCATTAATGAATGTGCCACCTGAAAGTGATGTGGGGTGTGTGAACTCCCCGAGGTGCTGCATGTGGAAACACCTCAGAGGGAGACGATGAGGGAGAATCGCTCAGGCTAAACAAATAACTGAAAACAAATCAGAGCAGCTGGTGACTCCCGTGGCTCTGTGTGATGACGACAGCTCCGGTCTGATTGCACTGTTACCAAAGATTAGGCTTGAAATGTGTGTGCATGTGTGTAAAACCTGCAACCACAGAAGCTGTCAGAAAAAGACGGGCTGTTCTTTTATGGATGGCTCAGGTTTTCCACGAAGCTAATTACCAGAAGCTGGGACTCTTTGTTTGGCCTTGGTGTAACAGGTTGAAGACTTTAATTTTAATTCATCATCTCAGACTTTGATAAGGAGACTGACAGCAGCAGCAGCTCTGGGCGAGTCGTGTACTTTGATGCTATTAACTGAAACAATTTGAAGGCCATACCTGTGATTTAACTCACAAAGCACGATCACCTCAGCGCTAACACCTCCTCCACAAGCAGAGCTCTGTGATGTGCTTTGGGGAAGTGCTGCAGAGATAATTTCCCTTAAGGAAAATGAAACAGCTCTTTTTAAGGAGAGGATTATTCCAGCTCTATAAATGCTTCTGCTGAACTTGAAAAGCAGCTGTAAAGATTAGAAAGCCATCCTTAAGTGGTTGATGTTTGTTGACTAATTGATGTTCTTTAAGTGAATTGCTGTGTCAGTGTCACTGATGTAACACATTTAGTTCAGTTTTGAAAGGTGTGTTGTGCACTTTCATGTCTGCTGCAGCCTATCAGCACTCCTCTTTCTGTTTTTCTCTTTCACTTATTTAAAGACTGAGTTGTTCTCCTGCTAGAAACTTGCCGTAGCACTATAGAGCTGTGTATTATTTAGAACACTTTTTTAGTGTGGGAAGTCCCTGGTAATGTTGCTTCTGACTTCATGCAAAATTAAAAGTGTTCAGCCCTAAACCTCGCTGAACAAAGCTGCTGCATATTTAAGAGCAGTTTCAGAGTCTGGCTGAATCATGCAGCAATCCTGGTGCGGTAACTAAGATTGTAAAAGCACTTCATTAAATGTTAAACGTCTCAGTTGGTCTGAGACATTGTTCCATTTTGATTTTCTCATCATTTTTCTGATTACAGTGAACAAGTATTCAACATTTCTTAACACAAACTTCACAGAAAAATGTGCTGCGCGGCTCCCAGCAGGCTCGTGGTCTTTGAGAGAAAATGTGAAGGAGAGCATCCATTGAATAGAGAGATTATTCATGCGCCAGAATGCACTTGAGTTGGCTGGATTCATGCAGGGACAACATGCTGGAGAGAGGAACTCTGCAGAGAATTAAGGGGATAACGTGGAAATATTGTAGTCCAAATTATTTGATGAATAATTTCTCTTCATATCTGGCGCTATTAACAAAATTTGATTCCTAACGTTGGCTGGATGTTAGTGCAGAGCTCCATTTATTGAAAAAGCAGCAGCTGCTTGGTCCACATTGACATCACAGATTACAATCTTTGTTCACAAGCTTTGGAAAGACTTGTTCACAAATACTAATTGGATTGTCCTGAGAAGAGAAAATGTAATTCTGGAGTTAAGTGAGATTTCTTTTTTATCAGGCTGCTGCAGCACAATAATAGAGTCACTGGGTCTTGATTTGCATAATAGAATAATACAGCTGAAGGTTGAGTCATTACATCCTCACAATTGAATCTTTATTTGAACAATTTTTCATTTACAAAGTGGTTTAACTATAACTTTATTATCTTTAACTGTGAGTGATGAGGACAATTTTATTTTATTCTTTAATTTTTTTAAAAAAAGCCCTTTGTCTTTTACTCTGATCTGAGTTTCATGTTGATGTTACACATTGCTTTTTGAGATAAACAGAATCAAACAGTGGGTTTGGTCCAGTGGTTATTGCTTCATGCGTGTGCTCCATGGATGGTTCCAGTTTCTTCCTTGAGAAGTTCTTTTTCTGGCTGTGGTGTGTTCATGTGCTTCTCAGTTTGGAAACGGGACTGTCTAACCGAGGTGTGATGCTAATAAATGCTAATACATTATATATATATATATATATATATATATATATATATATATATATATATATATATATATATATATATATAAAGAAAGAGAGAGAGAGAGAGAGAGAGAGATGCTAGCATATAAAAGCAATTTCCCTTCTACATTATTGCCAAGCTAGTGCTATGCTCTCTCTATTTGGTTTTTGGTATTTTAGGAGAGGTATAATAACATGTTGAATGGATTGCAAAGCAGTCTCCTATGAGAGACTAATATTTTTACTTTCACAGACAGAGAGTAATTTAAGCTAGGCTTGCACAACACTAGCAACGCAACGTAAATGAGAAACAAGACTGATGCAACAAACTATAAACGACCTCTGAGGAAGTTTCTCTGTTTCCTTGCAGTGTCCCCTGTGATAAGATGAAGTTAAAAACCAGCGCTTTATTCCATCCAGGTTTAGTAACAGCATGATTACCAAAGCAGAAGAGCTCTTTGTGGCCTGGGTTATGTCTCAATCAGCTGCTTCTGTCATTCACAATCTACCCAAAATGTCCCGTAAGTGGATTCAAAGTTCAGGTTCAGGGATGTGTAGTCACTGAAACCAATCTGACCGTCACCTGCCTGCTCCTTCAAATTCTGTTTTAAAAAGATGTGGCACAAGAGCTTCTTACTTTCACTGGTTTGAAAAGGTTGAGTGGGTAAACGTAGCTGGCACTTCAAGGAAAGCAAATGAAGAAAGTTCTCTGAGGATCATTGATGCTGAGCAAAATGACCGGCCCTGCACAAAGTCTATCCTCCGTGGTAGCTGTTCATGGTTTCGCCTGTACCCAGTCTACCTCTGTGTGCTTCCACCCATCTGTTAACCTATGACTCCAGCTGTTTCTGCCTGATGATAACTGTGATGACTGATCTCGCAGAGAACTTACATCACGCGGGACATTGTGGCGACCGATGGAGGAAACCGAAGCGCCTCAGTGGAGCTGTCTGTCACCATCACCAACGTGAAGAACCAGCCTCCAGAGTGGGAGAAGGAGAGCTACAGCGTGGTCATCCCAGAGAACACGGCCAGAGATACGCCCATAGTGGTAGGTGTGCATGCTGCAGCTGTAGTAGCAGGCTGACTGGGTTTGATACCTCATCTGTTGCTGGCTTGTCAAAGCTTTTTGTGCTTTTTCTGAGACGCTGTAAGTGCGGTTTGTTTGTTAGTTGTTTGCTCCTCTGGATTAAGGCAGAGTCTGAGTGTTATTGAGGTTCTCTTTGTGCTCATCATACACTTAAAAAGCTTGTCAGCGCCTTGAAGAATCTGTAAACGTGTTTGAGTTGGATGCTGTACCAGAAAGCTGACATCAGATGGTGTGTTAAGCAAGTTTCATGTCTGCAGGCTAATTAAATCCAATCAAAAAGTCTGCTTTGATGTGAAAATACATCACTGTCAGTCTAAAGAGCACAAAACTGTTTTTATTCAAGGTCCTCACATCAGGATTCATTCCGAGATAAGAGGTTATTTCAGGACTCTGGTGAAAGGTATGACTGACAGAATCTTACTCTTTCTTATACTTGGATCATCAATGAGCACGTTTAGTGTTTGTGAAGTCTGACGTTATCTGAGCTTTACGCTCACTACAACATGTACCATGTACTACACACCTGTCCTAAATATGATGCAGCCTGTCATATGAACTCATTTTCAACATGTCTGATACTTTTACAGCTGGTTACAGTTTAACCATAGGATAGCTTAGGACACAGTTCAATACCATGTGTACGTAACAATACAATATGAAAGAGCACCACAGAACTGGAAGTGTTGGGCAGTAACCGCACTACAAAAAGCAACATTAGTAGCTTAACTATGTTTTTTCAGTAACACTTTCAAGGATCAGGCAGTGACACCCTCTCCAACGTCAGGTACTATGTAAGGGTTATCAGACACACAAGAGATCCCCTGAAAGTCTTAATAGCAAAATTTAGTTAGACTATAAAAACCCATAATTTAGCTGCACCATTGTTTAAGCCGCAGGGTTCAAAGCATGTGAAAAATGTAGCAGCTCATAGTCCGCGAACTGCAGTATTTAGTTTGCTTCAAAATGTTTATCTTGATGCCACTACTTTTTGTCAAAAAATGGTTATATCACATTTTAGGTTTTGACCTATTGTGATGTACAGCCTGTGTCCAAAACAAGGTAGCCGTCGTCATAGAATAGAAATAGAAATAGAGATAGAAAATACTTTATTTATCCCAGAGGGGAAATTCAGGAGTTACAGCAGCATTTAAGAAAAGAAAAGTAACAAAGTGTATAGAAAGTGCAAAAAGGTCCATAAGAAATTAGATGACGACATCCCGTCCACCACTCTCCAGCCCAGCCAGTCTCCACCTCCACAGGGTCCAGGACTGAGCCTCCCCAGTAGTCTGTTCAGTCCCTGTCTCCTGGATCCTGTCTGCTCACAGCAGGCGAAGCTCCTCCGATGTGTCGCCGGCGTCCGATGTCAGCTCCGTCAGCCACGTCTGTGAACAGCACGATGCCGCTGGGTTAGCACGGCTAGCTCATCCATCCCCCGGAGCAAGATCCCACGTTCCCAACAACGATGGATGGAAGGACAGGTCCACGTCGTCACCTCCCAGCTCACATCCGAGAACCAGCACGTCGTCCTCACCTCCTCCTCCTCCTCAGCTCGAGGGAAATCATCAAGCCCTACACTAGTTAGCATTGACATGCTACAGGCTGCTAACAGCTAATTTCACATGTAAACAATGCAGCCATGGTTACATGTAGGATTTCCAGACAAACAGGAGAAAAAGTAGTAAAAATATTGCTGAGGCCACAACAAGTTTGGTGTCCATGACCAACAATGAACCATACAAAGTGATGATCCACTCCAAATACAAAGATGACGAAAAAGAGACGAAAAAAATTACAAGAAAATGACAAAGACGAGAGAGCTGCTGCAACAGGCAGCTACTTGGGCAGCGCCTAGCAATGAAAAAAAAACAAAAAAAAAACATGTACACCAGATGAGATGTTTTGCTTTCTGCATGCCGGTAAATGTTTACTCCATCTAGTAAGCCACGTCACTGACTCGGTGCTATTGACCCTAAAGGGTTTTTCAGTCTATCCCTAAAACAGTATACACATTTTTTGGGGGTCAATCAGACGTGACCTGTCTGACCAAAGGCAACAACGACCAGTGTTGGCATTAAATGCTTCCAATGTTGAAAAGTACACTGCTACATGAGAGCCGTCAGAGTCTCCTTGTTTACTCTTCTTGCTAACCTGTTGTTGGAGTCTGGTAAATTTTCAGATTTACTTTGAGAGCTATTTTTCATTTCAAGTTTTGTTAAAGACCAGTTTTCTCCCTGCCTCAGCTGTTCCTAAACACTAAATGAATCACCCCCAGGGATCTCAGGGAGGATTTTCAGCAGCTCATCACCCTCATTGCAAAAAATCCCAACAAAAAACTTGCTACAGGGAACTGGTTTATTTCCCATAATATTAGACAAATCTTTTAAGGAAAGGGAAGGAAAAATCTGTCCACAGTGTCATACCAGTCGAGTCAGAATCTTTTTTTTCCTGCAAGCAGCAGGAACATTTGTCTAATGCTTCTTAACATCAGTCCTCCTAACTTTAACAGAACGTGACATCTAGGCTCTCAGCTAAGCACAGTAATGATTTCACCTCTCATCCTGCTCAGACAATCAAGGCCACCTCTCATCTGGGAGACCCGAGGGTGACCTATAACCTGGAGGACGGGATGGTCCCTGAAACCAACATGCCAGTTCGGTTCTACCTGTCCCCTAATCGTGAGGACGGCTCTGCGTCCATCTTGGTGTCCGAGCCTCTGGACTATGAGACAACGCCTTTCTTCTCTTTGCGTGTCCGGGCACAGAACGTGGCAGCTGTTCCCCTGGCTGCTTTCACAACAGTCTATGTCAATATTACAGGTGAGATTTGTGATTTGCATTACATTAGCAGGTTTTACTGACAGTCTGTGTCACCACATGAATGTAAGTGCTTCCCATGCTCCAATCATCAGTTATGAACCACACCGGTACTATAGTGGGTGATAATGATTCTGTTAGTTGGTGAAAATTGAAAAATGTAAATAACTGCTCAAGATGCCACTGTAGCACACCCAGCTAAAGCAATAATGAACTCTGTGATGGTTTATGAAACCTATATTCTGCTTGATGCACTGCCTCAATTTTCACAAACACAACCTGAGAGCTGCATCCAAACACAGAAAGAGAAGCAATGCAAATTACCACTGTGAACGTGTGCAAGAAACATGAAACAATCATTACATAATCACACAGACAATAATTAAAAGGTGAGTGAATGCAGAAATCCATCAGGTGAAGCTATGCAGCTAAGATAAGGTGCAGGCATTAGACCTAACAAACAACAATGAAATTAAAAACAACCAAAAAAAGCTGCCAGCTCTGAAGGCTTGAGATAGAAAGAGCTATGTTCAGTTATAAAAGCGTGAATGGTCAGAGGACTCCCATACAGCAAGGCTCAACACAACACAACTCTAAACAATGCTAAACAACACAAACAACAAGAAATATCACACCACAGCATAGAAAAATGCAGAAAAGAGAAAGCCAACAACTTTACACTACATCCTTCGATTCCCTATGAAACGCTGCGATAAGGATCCACATGGCACTACAAGACACGACATAGTACTATACGGCACGGCATGTCACACCTCAGTACGATATGTCTGTGTCTGTCTCTCTCTCCCTTTGTGTGTGTGTGTGTGTGTGTGTGTGTGTGTGTGTGTGTATGTGTGTGTGTGTGTGTGCGCACGTGTGTGTGTGTGTGTGTGTGTGTGTGTGTGTGTGTGTGTGTGTGTGTGTGTGTGTGTGCACGTGTGTGTATCCCTCTCTCTCTGCCCCCCCCCCCCCCCCCCCCCCCCCATACTTCTCTCTCCCACTCTCTCTCCTCTATCTGTCTCTCTCTAACCCCAACACAGTCTCCTCAGATGTCCGTCTAACATGAGTCTGGTTCTGTCCGAGGTTTCTGCCCGTTGAAGGGAAGTTTTCCTTGCCATTGTAACTTGCTAAATGTTGTAAAGTCCTGTACTCATGGTAGATTAAGATGAGATAAGACTCCTTATCTTGTCTTGATGTTGGGTTTCTGCGAATAAAATGTTATTAACATTTACTGGTCTAGACCTGTAAATGTTTTTGTTAAGTGTCTTGAGATAACGTTTGTTATGATTTGCCGCTATACAAATAAAAATTGATTGATTGATTGATTGGTTGATTGATATGGCAATACGACACAACATAGCACGATGAGGCAAGACAAGGCATGATGTCTCCAGCAGGTCTGAGCCCTCTAGATCAGATATATAAAACTTTTATGTTTGTTGGATGCTGGATGCTGCTGCCACACCAGTGACCTGTCAACTTAAACAAAGCAGATCAAGCAGCAAATGAGTGTGTAAGAAAATCAATATCATGTTGCTCAGCTTGAAGGGAGGTCTCCACAAAAACTGCTCCCCCTGGTGGCTGGCAGCAGTACAGGTCAAAAACTCTGTCTCCCCAGTCATTCCAGATGGGCTGAGGTCAAACTTAAAAAAAAAATAAAAAGAGCTGGTAGAAATGTTTCAAACATTCGATTGTTGTAATGATTTGAATATATGTTTTGTTGTCTTGTATTCAGGTCCTCTTTTTCTGAACAGTTTTGTTTCCATTGGTCATAAGAGGTTAAAAACAAGCCTTAACATCACGTTTAAAGATGATTGTCAGCTGACGTTCTTGTGTATTTTTTCTCAGGGTTTGTAACATATGTCAGGAAGGCGAGCTAAGAAAATATTAGACTCTTATAAGAAAATAATAAACATTTTTGTCACCAATGTCCATTCAGATTCTCTCAGAGTTCCTCATAGTCTCTACTGCACAGACTGTGGCTGCACACTGGCGGTGCCTGTTAGGGGGGTATTTTGACTTCCAAACAGAGCCACGCTGTCTACTCTATACAGTCAATGGTGTGTGCACGGAAACCACATTAAAAAATGGCAGTTTTCTTTCAAAATAACACAAACAGTGGGGCACAGATGATCTAGAGGTTTAGGCCAGATCAGTGTAGGGTCAGATCAGTGTGTCTTGCACCCCAACAGAAGGGTACAAAAAGTGGGTCGGCACAGGTTGGTAATTTGGGGAGTTGTCCCGGTTTTGGTCAAAGGTAACACCATAAAATGTGTGTTGTACCGAGGCAAACCGAACTGAACAGCTTGGTGGAAACAGGGCTTGAGTCATGCTAGTTTGTAGCATGAAGCTCATTGTGAAATAGGGGTTAGTTTCCTCTTGGAGTGGTTGGCTGGTTCTTTTCTATGCACCCTCAGCACACTGTTATACACACACTGTATTATTCCAATATTAGTACCTTATTTTTCAAAGTCAACTATCGATATTAATGCTTTTGTCTGGGTTATGTCACACAAGTGGTGTATTGTTTCCATTTTATTCTGCCCCATCCCTCTTACATTAGAGGACAGAAAACAGCATGTAGAGCAGGCTTGGAGTAGCAAAGAGCTGGGCTCAGGTAGCAACACTGAAAACTGAGGAAAACATGTTTACATTTGTCCCAGAGACAACACCTTATACACTTTTAACACACTAAGCAGTGCAGAGAGGGGACAAGAGTTTGTGGAGCTGGAAGATTCTGACCTACCAACATTGTCTTCCTTAGTAACATACAGATAATTATCTGTACTAACGTCTGCCTCCACCTCTGTATGTCTCATCACCAGATTAACACTCCTCACAGTAGCATGCTGATAAAGTTGGTTGGATACTTGAAAATAAAAGGTTCATCAGGGCACATTTTCTGTCTTCAAAGAGGTCAACCTCAGTGCCTGAACTGTGAAATAAAACACTCAGATGTTCTCTTATGGGGGTGATTAAATCCTGTGGAACCTTTTTATTCTTCTATAATTTGGAGACCATACTGTACCAAACCCCAGCATCAGCCGATTATCTCCCAGCTTTGAAGTTTAATGTTGAGTTCATGTGCAGGGGACTTGTAAAATTCAGTGTGCTCCAGTCAGCAGCTGCAGAAAACAGTGTAGGCTCATGTTTTTTTTTTTTTTCTTCAGGAAATCAAAGCCCTAAATCTTTAATGCACCGTTACAGAGGCTGCAGCTCAGGATGCAACAGAATTTATTATCTAATTAGTATCTGGAAATTAAGTCATTATTAATCTGCTTCTCTCCGTAGATGTCAATGACAATGTGCCATTTTTCACCTCCTCCATTTACGAGGCCTCGGTTACAGAAGGAGCTCAGGTTGGAACTACAGTTCTTCAGGTGTCTGCCCACGACAAAGACCTGGGTCTGAATGGAGAGGTGAGCGGATTGCTTTTTTTGGGAAGAGAACCTTTATGTAGACTTTTTTTGCTCAATCATCGCTCCCCGCTGGAACATTTTGTCACAGTTTTGTACATCAGATGCTGAAGTGCTGTTAAAGCAGTGTCAATAACGGAGCCACTGCTTCTGTGTGACTGAATGTAACAATATTGGTGGGATGAAGTATCGATCCGAGTTCGCCTGTGATGAGACGACAGCTTCAGGAAGATGATGGAGAGCTCCTGACATTTCCAGCTACAAAGCCCTTTATTTCTACCACTTCTTCAAATAAATGCCTGAAAAATACTGCGGCTTCATTTCCTAATTCCCTGTGCTCCTCAGATCACTTACTCTCTACTGAGTGACAGCAGCGGCGACCACCGTCTGTTCCGCATAGACCCCAAATTTGGAACCATCAGCACAGAGGCCGTGTTTGATCGAGAGGCACGGAGCTCTTATCTGCTGGAAATTCAGTCAGAGGACAGGCAGGAATCAGCGCGACCCGGCAAGAACAAGCAGCCCAACTCAGGTAGGATTTTGATTAGGATGGGTACCTTTCACAGTTGAAATGACACAGTACTGATGCCTGGTACCTGCCAGTCGGCGCCGGTACTCTACGGTACCAATTTTCAGTACATTTGTGTGCGTTTATGTGGTAATATTTTTTTTAATTACAATAAATTGAGTTTTTAATTTCACGTTTATATAACCTTGCAACACTGTGTTCATGTCCTGCACGGAAAATCGCCTATTCTTCTACTTCCTCACAGTAACAAGGATGTGTTCAGGTTCCCTAACATGGTACCATTTGGTTCTATGTGGGTTGCTACTTGGTGCTACAGTTCGATTTTGGTGGGTACCTATAAAGTACTTACTTTGGGGCCCATCACTAATTTTGATAATGACAGCAGGCTTTTATTTTGATAATGATGTTGATGGCAGGCTTTTATTTTGATAATGATGGCAGGCTTTTATTCTTCTGGCATCCAACTACTCATGAGTAAAGTTTTTTGTGAAGCTTACTGATTGGTTTTCTTACAAAGAATCAAATAAGAAAATAACCTATGACTCACAGCTACGCCCATGATACGATGCCACATCAAACAGCTCGTTAGCTTTGCATTTGTCCGGTCCGGGCAGCTCTCCATGCTATAGGGACAGACTTGCTGCTGCAGACAGACTAGTGGACACTCAGGGAACTGCAGTCTTGGTATCTCATTACCACTCATCACTCATCATGTACAGTAATTTTGCAAAGTCCTTTAAAACACCATAGGAAGCAGCATTGTTATTAGTTTAAAGTATTAAAGGGCACCCTTCTTTTTGAGGAGCCCTGTCATTTTGCTCCCTGTTTTAAACAGACCTTATGATACTTTTTTGTGTTCACATTGTTGTACTGACTTAAAATCCTCAAACATTGTCTGGCCACACAGCCTCACTGAGTCTTCCCTGTGAGCGCAGCCTCAGATGTCCTGGCACAGAGGTGTTTTTTTCTGCCCTCTTCTTTAGTTTTCATTGTTCAATGTTTAACCAGAATGGCCCGTGTTTGTTTCCCGTTGTCTCTGTGTGACATTTCGGCATTGGTAAAAGGTGGCCTGTATGCAGAGTCACATAATGTGACGTTTATATTCAGGAGCGGCTCTCTGGTAAATGTTTGTGGAGGAGGTATTAAGGGTAAAGGGTGATGTTTCGGAGCCGTAAAGCCTTCTCTCCAGAGTTGCCAAGGCTGCTTAGCATTTGCAATGAGCCTTAGCTGTGTCTTGTGCAACAAATCTCCCACATCCAGAAGGGCTCATCTCCTCTGCAAACATTACCTGTCTCTCTGCGTCCCCACTGGAGCATACAGGGAGGGGGAAGAGGAGGGGGAGGAGGGAAGGTAACGACAGGATGAGAAAATAGAGCCAGCATCACCACCCCTTTACCACAGCAGCTCTAAATTAACTCGTCAGCCATGGGATGTGTGTGCAGATAATTTATTATTTCTAACCAAAGAAATAAACAGCATAATGAGGGGGTGGGGGGTGGGTATCTATGGGGCACAAACACTTGTCATCTTATAAATATTTAACCCTCCCTGTAGAGAGGTTCTTTATCGACTCCCTGAAACGGAGCAGCTTGTTGAAGAGCTTTGGTCCCATTAGTGTGAGTCTCTGTGCTGAGAACTGTTTGCCCTCTAAGAACAATAAACTCTTGACAAAATGAATGATCTATGTAATCTACAGCACATCTTTGTGAATAATGTTTTTTCTGATACTCATGACGTTGAGGGGCATGGCATCAGGTTAAGTGCCTCTCCACAGTAAGCTGTGACAATGAATTGTTGAATCAATGAGAAACAGATGGAGAGAAAATACAGAGCACAGTGTGTGTGTGTGTGTGTGTGTGTGTGTGTGTGTGTGTGTGTGTGTGTGTCTGTGTCTGTGTGTGTGTCTGTGTGTGTGTGAGTGAAAGCTTTAATCTTCTGACATCCTGTCATTCCTGCAGACACAGCGTATGTGAGGGTTTTCATCAGCGATGTCAACGACAACAAACCGGTCTTTGCTCAGCGCCTGTATGAAGTGGGAGTCGACGAGGATGCAGATGTGGGCCTGGCTGTTGTCACCGTCAGTGCTAATGATGAGGATGAAGGTACACTTGATGAGGCAGCAGGTCCCGCTGATGCCGTTTGCTCAAATAAAGGTTAAAGAAGCTAGCCAAACGTAAAAGTTTGTGAGATGCTAAAACTTCACAGTCGACGCAGTCTCTCTCCTGGAACTACAGACAAACATTTTGGCAGCTTCTCAGTCAGGTTCTTTTTTTATTTTCCCTAACAGCGTGTTATTTGCCAAGCAGGCACCTTTTTGGAAGATGGCCTTGGTGTGCAGCAGTTTGCATAAAGTGACCCTTTAGGCAGTCTCCCAATCTGGCCTGAGCTCTGCTGAAATCATTCAGTGTGCTGAATTTAGCTGTAGTCTTTTGAGTGCTCGGTAATGTTCTGTAGCACATATGTTCCAGGAAGAGTGACACCCTCCCACACAGTAGGTGGGCCGGATTTAACCAGTAAAGCAGTTGTTCATCCCTCTGTGCAGCAGTGGGCCTAAGATCCCCTTATCGGGCATGTTTGGGTCTGTTAATCAAGTATTTATGGCCAGTGGGGGTGCAGCTTAGGCCGGCTGCAGCACTAATGATGGATAGTGGTGGAACTACACCCACCCGGACACCCACCCCGACATTAAAGTTACAATACTGTTGCTCTTGTATCTCACAGGCTGAGCTCAATCTGTCTTGTTTAAGATCTCTACCCTGGGCCTGACTGCTGTGAGCTCAGCAGATCCCTGTGGGAGGCAGGGAGCACTTTGTCAGCCAGGGCTGTGTTAATAGAACAGATTAGTGTATTTACATGGGATTGTAGCTACTTTAACCCAACAGCATGATTGAGAGCAAAGACTGTTCATTCCAGGAGATTATTTTATCTATTCCAGTGTTAAACCATTAGGCTGGGCCGTCTCCATGGAGACATGGCAGATAAGTTCAGATACTGACTTCCCCCCTTCCCAATGACACACACACACACACACACACACACACACACACACACACACACACACACACACACACTCCCTCTTCCAGGCCTCACAATAATCCCCCAAAGGGTGCTATCAAAGTGCATTACAGTACGCTGCTTTTTGCTCTCATGCTCCTTTTTACTTTTTCAGCTCTCTTTTTTAATTAGTATCTGATTAAAGCCGAGGAGACGGGCTACAGCGTTTCCATTTAATTAAGTAATCAAAACAAGAAAGGGATACATGAAAACCTACTAATGCTCCGGTCTCAGAGGAAATGAGGTGTAACACTCCCGTGTTGTTTCTGAAATAAAAGTAAGAAACACGAAGACGAGTTTGTTGGACCAGTTTGCTGAGATAAAACAGATGATGCCAGCTCAGCTGAATGTAAACTCTCCTGTGAAGAGTGTGTTTACAGTTACCTAACACATTACGACAGTAAAAGTGGTAAAGGATGTGATCAAATCAATTTCATATTTTATACGTTAGTTTCTGCATTTCAGGAGAAAACTGTAATGAAAGATGTGATGTCTACAGAGTGGGAACCCAGTGGAGTTGAGTTGTACGGATGATAATGATTAAATGTTTAGAGTAAATTTATAAACACAATTTTTGTTTAATGCCACAACATTCACTGCCTTCACTGCTGCAGCCCACAATGCTTATGAAAGACAAAAAAAACATTTCACAAAGACACAAATATTTTTCATAAAATATTTACATCAATTGTTCAGAACAGTTTTTTATGAGGTACAAGAATGTCTCTCAAAATATTCAAACCTTTTCTGAAAACACAAAAATGCTTAGTGTAATATAAAAATCACCCCACAAAACACAGTGATACTTCATAGAACTAAAAAACCTTCACCATGTCCAAAAGCATTCCACCTTTTTTAAACATTTGATGAAACACAAAAAACTCACCATGCAATGCAAAATACCCAACACACAATACACAAGCTTTATTTAGCAGACAACAAATAAACAGCCGGAACCTGTAGATGCCTCTTTCAAATAAAGACCTTTAAAGCATCCCAGTGGAATCACCGGTTAATTCTTTTTTTTTTTTTTTACACCAACAAGCACCAAATACTGCTTATGAGCTCTTATAAATGTATCATAGACTCATATTATTATTAGGGCTGTCATTTTAACGCGTCAATTAGATTAATTAATTACACTACATATTAATGCGTTATAAAAATTAAAGCAGATTAATCTGGATCCCAAACCCGCGGGCGTTCAAAGACGCACTTATTTTTAAATGTCTGGCATTTACAAGCCGTGTGTCCTACTTGGAAAAAGAGATGTTCTCGTCAGATTTTCAAATTTCCGACGGTCCCTGAATGTATCACACGTGAAAAAACCCGAGGGAGGGAAGCGAGAGTGATTTGTGACTGCCATCCACATCACGTTTATTCGCACGTCCTTTTTGAAAATCTGCAGAAAATCAACCGTTTGCTCTAGCTCAAGTCTTTAAAAAAAAAACTCTACGCTCTTTACTGTAGTGAATGATCGATATATATCCTGTATTTAAATCTAAAGAATTCTTTGAAAATTTCCTTCCATCTTCCTGGTGTCATGTTTCAGCTTGGGGCTGCTCTGCACCATTGAGCAACAGTTTGTGTGTTCAGAGCATGTTAAACTGAGAATACTTCACTTTTCTTTGATCCAAGACTTGAAAAAAGTGTTTTGTACATAGTTCCTCACAGTTTTTAGCCTTTAGCCCTGGTTCTCCTGACCTCATAGAAGTATAGAAGTTCCTATTGCAGTGAAAATCGAGTCAACATCGAGTAAAAGCAAAAAAACGTCCTAAAAATCAAATCAGCTTATCTTAAGTGCAGGAACGCATAGATTTTGTAAAGATAGAACCATAAAACTTTCTTCATGTGTTCCTTATGCATCAGGGTACCTAAACATGTGTTGTATATATTCCCACCTTATTTTTAAATGTTTTTTTAGTGTCTTTTAATGTAATTTTAATGTCCTGGAATTCCAAATCTTTATTTTGGGACCTTAAGCAGATATGAGATTAAAATTCGATTAATTAGATTAATTAATTACAAATCCTGTAATTAATTAGATTTTTTTTTAATCACCTGACAGCACTAATTATTATTATTATTATTATTATTATTATTATTATTATTATTGTTATTATCATTATTATTATTATTATTAAATAACAGTGAATAAAAAAAGTTAAAAAAAAAAAAAAGATTAAAACAAAAAAGTAAATAAAAAAAATATATATTAAACTCACACAGAGCTATCACTTAAAGGGCCCAAAGTCTGCTGCAGCATTAAAGAGACATTCTTCCATAGGAGTATCACAGAAGTGAATTCTTCTCATCTCAGTTGAAGTTGAGTCACTGGAGCTTGAGTCTGAGTGGAGTCTCTCCAAGTGCTATTTAACTTTTAGTTTATAAAACATTCTGATGAATTCAGCCAAGACTGAGCTCAGGATGAGGAACGCTGCTGTCTGACTCCAGTGACAGTTCGGTAAAGAGTGTCTACTGCAAACCTTGGCTTAATTACATAGACTGCAAGTATAAAGTATCCAGTAGGAGAAAATGGGGTTGGTTGTCACACTCATTGAATATCGCTACTAGAGGGCGCTGTCTCTCATATTGTGGAAAGGATATTTATGGAATTGGGTTAAGAGCTAACATACATAGACTTCTATGGAGTCAGACGGCTGAACCTGAGGTGAGACCACTTTTTGTTTTTTATGTCACACTGTAAATATTCAGCTCCTCTGTGTTTTCTTCTTGGTTCGTACACCATGAGGTCACAACATTATGGTACGGCCACACTGAAAGCGAATTTGCATCGAGATTACATACAAAGTCAAGTCATCCAAGTCCTGGACTCAAGACCTGGAGTCATAACGTGTTGTTGAACCCAGGATCATAAAGATTTTTTAGTTCGTTTTATATTAATGTCTAGTTTATTATGAACCAAGCCTTCATAAGGTTCACTGCTTGTAATGCTTAACGTCATGTCACAATAAGCTGTTATCAGTGCCTATAATAACTGTTGTATAGCTTCATAAATGCAGGTACATGTGCTCCTGACACATTTTAAGAGATTTCATAGAAAGTTTTGAAATTCTTGCAATATTCTTACAATTTTTGAAAAGTTTTTTTTTCTTTCATCAGTTGATGTTTTGTAACATAATCCAACCTTTTTTCGATCTTTTTAAGTTTACAAAATGTATTAATGTATTTGAAATTCTCAGCTGCACAGTCTTGGTGGTGATTTCACCTCAGTCTATCATTCCTGTCACAGGTGCTAACGCCAAGCTGCGCTACCAGATCACATCTGGCAACAAAGGAGGAGTTTTTGACATCGAACCAGAGGTGGGGACAATTTTTATTGCACAGCCGCTGGATTATGAGAAGCAGAAGAGGTACAAGCTGCTGGTCCTGGCCTCGGATGGGAAGTGGGAGGACTATGCCGCCGTGGTGGTGACTGTGGTGAATAAAAACGATGAGGCGCCCGTGTTCTCCATGAGCGAGTACTATGGCTCAGTCACAGAGGAGCTGGATGGGTCACCTGTGTTTGTGCTGCAGGTGAGAGGCTGGGGTCATTGCTGTTCAGAGGCTGGTTCCTGTGATCCACAGACCTGTAATTAGAACCTCTAAATGGAAACGAAGCAGCAGCTCCTTAGAGTGAGAAGAGCTGCATGTCTTCATGTTTTTGATACAGTCATTAAAGCTCTGTTGTTTAACCACAGAGCTGTGATCATCTGCTGTGTAAAGTCTCTGACAGCCTGCAGTGATTGATCCTGTGCAGAGAGGCTCAGCACTGAGGCTGTCAGACTAACTGTAAAAAAAAAAAAAAAAACTTCTGATCAGAGCTTGTTGCTTTAATTTGGGCTGTCAGGGAAAAGTGCAAACACTTAAATGGGCTGTCTGAAAACTCCCAAAGCAGAAGAGACCTGTGTGAGGTTTGAAGGGAGATAAGAGGAAGCACTCATTTGGATGTGACTGGATGAATGAAGATCCGTTTCCTTAACAAGTCCTCTTCCTCTCCTCAGGTGACGGCTACTGACCCAGACAAGGATGCCGACCAGGGCGCCATACGATACTCCATCCACGGGCAAGGGGCAGAGTCACACTTTATGATCAACGACATCACAGGAGAGATGTACGCCCAGCGCACCATGGACAGAGAGGAGCGTGCTGTGTGGCGTTTTGTTGTAATGGCGACCGATGAGGAGGGGGAGGGACTTACCGGCTTCACAGATGTCATAATCAATGTTTGGGACATCAACGACAACGCCCCCACCTTCACCTGCGCGCCTGATAACTGCCACAGCAGTGTGGCGGAGAACTCTCCACCTGGAACCTTTGTGATGGAGATGACGGCTGTGGACCTGGATGATGCAGCTGTGGGTCAGAACGCCATCCTCACGTACAGGATCACTGAGAATGCACGCAACGCAGACAAAGTGGATCTCTTCACCATTGACTCCAGCACGGGAACCATCTCTGTGTCCGCAGAGGGGCTGGACCGTGAGTCTGCTGACAGCCACAGGATAGCTGTAGAGGCCCGTGACGGGGGAGGAATGACAAGCACAGCCACAGCCACCATAGCCGTCACAGACATCAATGACCACATTCCCAGGTTCAAAGAGGAGTGGTGCAGCGCCAGCGTGCTTGAGAGCACCAATGAGGACACTCCAATTCTGGAGCTGAGCGCTGTGGACTCTGACAGTGGCAGGTTTGGACAGCTGGCCTTCAGCGTGGTGGGTGGGGACATGGAGCAGAGGTTCTACATGGTGAGCCACAGACAGGAGCAGACGGGGACCCTGAGGCTGAAGAAGAAACTGGACTTTGAGAGACCAGGAGAGCAGCGCTTCAACCTGACCGTGAAGGTGGAGGACTCAGACTTCTCCAGCCTCATACACTGTGTTCTACAGGTGGAGGATGAGAACGACAACGCTCCGCTCTTTGCACCCAGCTCACACCTGCTCTCCCCTCTACCTGAGGATGTTGCCGTGGGAACCAGCATCATTCAGGTGACAGCCACTGACTTAGACTCTGGCCTGAACGGGGAGATTCTGTACAGAGTCCTGCCCGACTCGGACCCTTTTGGGCATTTCTCAGTGAGCCGAGCAGGTGTGATCACTGTAGTGAGGCCGCTGGACAGGGAGACGGTAGCAGGTTATGAACTGGTTGTCATGGCGACAGACCGGGGCACCCCGGCATTGACTGGCAGCGTTACAGTCCAGCTGCTTCTGTTAGACGTGAATGACAACGGGCCCGAGCTAGAGACAGCCTACGCTCCCGTGCTGTGGGAGAACAGCCCGGCGCCTCAGGTGGTCTGGCTGAACAGGAGCTCCACTCTGCTGCATGTCGTGGACAGAGACTCCCCAGAGCACGGGCCTCCCTTCCTGCTCTCCCTCCCCTCACTTTACTCTGTGGACTTCCACCTTCAGGATCACGGAAACAGCTCTGCCACACTCACTGCCCTGCGGCGCTTTGACAGGGAGAGGCAGAGCGAGTTCCGCTTGCCGGTGATTATGATTGACAGCGGCCATCCGCCGATGACATCCACTCACACGCTCAGCATCACCATTGGTGACCAGAATGACAACGCCCACCTGGCAGGAGAGAAAGATGTCTATGTGCATTGCAGTAAGGGTGAGTGTCCTGCTCCCCCTCATTTCCTCCTCTGTGCCCCGTGCGCTGGCTGCTCAGCCTCTCTCTGCAGGCTGGGCGTCAGTGAAGAGGGGAAGATGAGGCTACAGCTGACGGGGAAAGTTTTCTCTCCCGTACCTGCTGTGTAGTCTTGAATTCATAATTGTACTTTTCCTTTTTACATTCTAACTCTGTTTTGTTATGGTAATACTGCCGTCAAATCCTTTCTCAAGCTTCCTGCACACTCCTCCCTCACCAGCCCCTCGCCTAAAGCCGGTCTGAACATCATATTATGATAAGCATCATGATTCCTTCTTTCTGTACTTTTTTCTCCCTCAAGGCAGGTAGGTGAGGTGTGGAGCTTTGTTAGCACTAGATCACACTCTCAGCTACATGGCAGTTTTGGTAATTGTAGAAAACAGAAGCGCTGTGACTCATCCAGGCTGCCATTGTTTACCCAGCTGCAGTACTCTGGCACCGCAGGTCGATAATAACATAATCCATACTGAGATAGCCCTGCTTCCTTAAGCTGCACGCTCTCTGAAGTGGAGCACTGAGAGCCTATTCATTCCAGCAGTGGGGCTCCACAGTTATGAGCATAATAAGTAGAACAGAACACAAGAATGCAAGATAAGGAGAAGAGAGGGACCAAAAGATAAGTGTTGGCATCAGCAGATTCTGTCCAGACTGAATCAGTTTGGTGTGTGTGTGTGTGTGTGTGTGTGTGTGTGTGTGTGTGTGTGTGTGTGTGTGTGTGTGTGTGTGTGTGTGTGTGTGTGTGTGTGTGTGTGTGTGTGTGTCTGTGTCTGTGTGTGTCTGTGTGTGTCTGTGTGTCTGTGTGTGTGTTTTTACCTTACACAGGAGGGATGGCAAATGCAGCACTTGGGAGGGTGTATGCCCCAGATCCTGATGACTGGGACAACAAGACCTACACTCTGGAGACAAGTGCAGCCAAGTAAGAGCTCTCTTCAGAATGCATCATGTTTTTTTATAGAGTAACCACCGAGCTCCAACTGTGCTGCACAGGAACTAGACTGAGTGTAACAGCTGTACACAGTGACAAGAAGTGTAACAGCACTACACAGTGACCGGAAGTTTAACAGAATGACAGGAAGTGTTGAAGAACAATAGGAAGTACTAAAAATGACAATACATTTTATTCACAAAGCTCTTTTCATCCAAGATCTCAAATTGCTACAGCTTCATAAAAACAGAAAAGAAATGATAGAAGATAAAAAGGGCCAATAAAACAGTTAATTAAAAAACATTGAAAAAGATCTGAATAGTGTCATGTGACACAATCTTAAAAGCATCAGAGTTGGCTAAAAGCTGTGCTAAAAAGAAATGTCTTTAGCTCCTTTTCAAAGCAGTCAGTGGATTGTGGTGCTATATTCAGAGAGGATATTCCACATACATGGAGCAGCAGCACAGAAGACCCTATCACCCATAGTCCTCAGTCTGGTTCAGGGTGTATAGAGGAGGTTTGAGTGGGTGGAGCGGAGGGAGCATGTTGTGTTCTGTTGATTTATCAGTTCCCTGAGGTTGGAGGGGGCATGTCCATGGATGTGTTGGTGTGTGAGGAGGGAAACCTTCTACTCAATCCTGGTAGTGACGGGGAGCCAGTGGAGTGAGTGAAGGATGGGTTTGATGTGTTACAGAGCAGAAGAACAGGAAGCGATTTAGAATGACAGGAAGTGTTACAGAACAACAGGAAGGGCCCACAGTGAGGAGCATCTATCCATCTGTCAGTGATCTCCCTCAGTGTGAAGCATGGCTCACAGGCCCTGATCTCAGATCCAGGTTTCTGTCCTCTGATGGGAGCTGCTCCTTCCAAAGAGACTTTAACCACTACCATGGCTGCTGATTGCTACCCTGCAAAATGCAATCAGATGGAAACAAACCAAGCAATCTGGGTCCACCTGTATGATGTGCTTGAGATGAAACAGCCTTGTGCTGCTGCTCAGTATTCAAGTCCTTAAAATCAGATTAGAAATACCAATTGCATATTTGTTTTATTAACAAAACAAATCTTGACAGTAACCATGACAACTATCAAGCTCCTTGGAGCTCAAGATTTCTCTCTCTGACTCCTTGGCTGCTTTTCTTCCTCTATTTTCTTTTTCTTTTCCAATTGAATACTTTCACTTCGTGCTGGAGCTACAGCAGATACCACTGACCATTTCTGGTCCTGTGTGTCTGCCATCCGTCAGGTGTTTTTCCTCAGAGTAAAGAGAAGCCACTTGTCTTTGTTATTTTCTTGCACTCATCTTCCACTGAAGCCTTCCTCAGCTCAGCAGCTCTTTTCTTTCCTTAGGTACTTCACTCTGAACCAGAGCTCAGGAATGCTGACCATCCGGCAGAGTGCTCCAGCGGGCAGCTACTGGCTGAGAGTCGGAGTGTCTGATGGAGTTTGGCCTGATGTGATCTCAGGGGTCAGAGTTCATGTCAGGGAGCTGGAGGAAAAGGCCGTGCTGTCGTCTGCCTCACTGCGTCTGACCGGTAATGCTAGCAGAAACGCTGACTCACCTGTTGGCTCTCTCAGTGTGTTATTTTGAACCATGGTGAGCTTGCAGCGCTGCAGGTGGATGCCTTTTACATCTCCACCTGACCTCTAAAAACAATAAATCAAGAGAAAATGGAGTCTAAAAGTTCTGAATTGGGTTTTCTGCCTCAGTAAATCTGTGCACAGAAAGAAAAGCTTCCTCTTTGTTTTGTTGCTGCTGCTGTTTGATTCTTTTGTGAGGCTGATTGTGAAAGCAGCAGCCTCTGCAGAAAGCATGAACAGAGTGCTTCTTTCCATTGAATGATTATCAGCTTGTCAATCCTGTTACCACTGATAATAATAGGTTGTCAGAAGGAACTCTTAATGGTACGTCATTTAACATTCTTAGTGAGGCATCCTCTGGTTGGGCTTTGCTCTGTGTCTGTTTCCTGAACACTCTGCAGTTTATGTTGCAGCGCTCATTTTCTGTCAGGCTCTCAGAACAAATCGGAGTTAGAAAGGTCAATTTGGAAGTGTCAGGTAAAGTCCTTGACATTTAAAAAGCCATTCAGCACAGGCTTTTATGGATGCCTCGGACTCGCAGTCATTATCATTTTTGGAGATTAAGAACGACTGCCCACATCCTACCGATATTATTGGAAGGTGAAACCCTAAATATGATTGATTTCTTGGGCATTATAATATTTTGTAAAGCCACTCTTTGAAGAACTTTGTTTCAGTGCAGGAATGAATGATGTTAACCCGACAGCTCAGACTCATTCACCTTATGGACGACGCAGCGAGTAAGCGGATCAATACGCAGAGATGTTCGGATCCTCTCAGCTAATGGAATCAGGAACTCAGCAGACTTTGATCAACTCTGTAGTTGTCATTGAGGAGTCAGTGGTTCTTATTTTCATGAGCCCTCTCTCTCTTTGTCTCCCGAAGGCATTACAGCCAAAGATTTTATCGACTCACACGTCGAGGGGAAGAGTCGACTGGAGACGTTCTGGGACTTCCTGTCTGAAACGCTGTCCGTCAGGCCAGGGAGCGCCAACATTTTCAGCATCGCAGACAGAGAGCAGAAAACAGTGGACATCCATTTCTACGTGCTAACAGATAACGGCTACCTGCGCCCAGAGAAGCTGCACGCTGTCCTCGCTGCACATAAAAAGAGGGTATATATACCAGGGTGTCTGATAGAGATCGACGCTCATACATCAAGTGATACAGCGGGGAGCTTGAGGGGAGGAGATAACAGGGCGTTTTATCTGCCCTTTTATTTTCACACCAACTTTCCACCTGTTTACCGCCTGGCCCTGTCATGTCTGTGTGTCACTCCCATTCATTCTCTCTGTTTGGCCTTTTCTTTCCTTTTAATCGCCTTCTTTCCTCCATTTGCTTCATTTTGACTCCCCTGTCAGCTCAATCCATAAGTCTTGCTCCTTTCCAAGAGAACAGCTGTTAGATATGAGGAGCTTTTATGCAGATCAGACCCTCCTCTCCTCTCCTCTCCTCTCCTCTCCTCTCCTCTCCTCTCCTCTCCTCTCCTCTCCTCTCCATCTCCATCTCTGCCTTGTGCTTCCCAGTGTATCACTGCGCACCACTGGATGCCAACACTCTAGAAACAATCCTTGTATCTGCACTCACAATTACTGTAATTCTCCGTTTCCCTCTCCCTCACCTCCTCTTTCCTGCCTCCTCTGACTCTCCACAGCTGCAGTCCCTGCTGCGTGTCACCATCAGCCAGGTGCAGGTTGACGAGTGTGTGCGTGCAGACTGCAGGGCATCCGGCGGCTGCTCCACACAGTTAAGCATCAGTGACTCGCCCACCCTGGTGGACTCCGGAGCTCTCTCCCTGGTCTCAGTGACGGTGACATCCACAGCTGTGTGCAGCTGTGCTGCCCGGGAGATGACCCACCAGCCCTGCTCAGCCTACCTCAGCAACCCCTGCCTGAACGGGGGAACCTGCATCGACACCCAGAGTGGATACAGGTAGGAGGCAGTTTGCAGTTTTGAGGAAGAGAGGAGAGTAAAAAAAACTTTGAAGAGATATGAAACTGTTTAGGGAGTTCTGTGATGTGCTGCAGGTTTTTCTCCCATTTGACCCACTGTAAAAGTGACATCTCACAGAAGGAACCCAAAATGACTAATTGCTCCCCTCAGTGGAAAAATCTCCTTCACCTGCAGCTTGACCCAACTTTCTGGAGCTGCTGTGCCGTGTTGTCAGCTGAATGTAGAGCAGCAGCTTTGGGCTTTTTTTGCCATGGAAGCAATATGCATGTTTGTGCATCTCTGAGTGCATCCTGCCAGCATTATTAAATTAGGTCTCTGGATTTAGAGCCTGCTATTGATTTCTTCTTTAAAGTTGTAGTGTGCTGTGTTTTGCAGAAGTTAACAGTAATTAATGAACATAGCCTTTGGATCAAGGTCAGTGAGCAGAGCTTTAAATATTAACCCTTCATATTGACAGCAGCCCAGAGTCAATACAAAGGCCTTTAAGTGAACAGGCGTCTGTTGGCAACAGAAGGAGCACACACTGTATTCCATACACACTAATGCGCAGATTAAATAAATATAGGGCAGAGGGATTAGTACAAATGAACCCCTCCTCTACGCTCACAACTCTCAGAAATCTCATTTAATGCCATCTACATGGACATGGAAGTTTTTCAGAGGACACACAGGAAGGTTTTATCTTTAAACTGTCTCTGTTGATCTGCACACTGCTGAGAAGAGCCTCTGTTCTCAGAGAGGAATATCTCCCCCTATGTGCTATATGTGACCCCATGTGAATACACTACAACACCATAAAGAATCCAATTTTTGGTTCTCTCCTCTGTCAAAGGAGCTTAACAGGCAGCCTCAGTCAGTGTCTGATCAGATGTTGTCAGTCAGAAGAGGGGAAAACATGCCCTGTGCTGCTTGATTTGGATTGGCGTTGCTCTCTGGAGCCACATGAAAGAGCAGAGACAGAGTGAGGTGTGCTGCTCACTGCGTGGATATGTATGCATAAGGTTACACTCAGCCTGAGCCGTCCCTCTGCTGCGTATGGATCAGTATTCCTGACATGAGTTGCCCCTCTGCAGAATAAACAGCAATGGGGAGAAACAGCCCCTAACAGCCTCGGCACACACAGCTTCCCTCACACACTGCATGAAAATAGATGGCTTTGACATTATCAGCAAAGCCAGCTTGTCGCACATGCCTGCAGTGAAGGGGACCGGATGAGATCAACCGGTCGCCTCCATCCTCATCTCAGCGCTTAAGGAACGGGCTGTTTTTCATCGCTGCATGCATCTCTTCCTCTGTGGTATTTTTATTATTATATGATTAATATTATAAGCCTCTCACACACAAACACTGAGGAGAAGCAGTTCATTTCAAGACAAGTGTTCCTCCGTAGTCAGGACAAGAAGAGTGCTGGAAATGAGCGCAGAAAAAATTAAAGGAAGTGAAATGCATAATGTGTTAACAAAGGATGTGTGCTGTGTCTCCAGAGGGTTCAGCTGTGACAAATGAAGAGTGGTTCCGGGTGCCGTTGTGTTCATAGCTAATTGATTAAATGCAGAATTAAATATTCAGGGCACCCGGCTACTGCAAACAGCTGATTGATAAAAGCACAGACTGTGGGCAGCTGCTGTGTTTGAGCAGAGTCAGACGCTGACAGATTCAACACCAGTCTGCCACAGAGGAGTCACCACGCTGGGCTCCTGAGACTGAGCAGCGTGAAGATTTCCCCCAACACAAACAAGGATCAAACTGATTGTTTCTCCTCCTCTGTTTCTCCCTGATTCTTCTCACTTCTGTCTCTCCTCCTGGTGATACAGGTGCCGCTGCCCCCCGCAGCTGGAGGGGCCAGACTGCCAGCAGATGAGCCTCAGTTTCCTTGGCAACGGCTATGCCTGGTTTCCCCCCATAAGGCCTTGCTTTGATAGCCATCTTTCACTGGAGTTTATGACTGAAGAGGAGGACGGGCTGCTGCTGTACGCCGGCCCACTGGCCACGCTGCTGCCTGGAGACGCCGAGGACTACATGGCCATAGGTAAAGAGTCAGGATAGATAATGAGGCGTGCTAGGCGCACGAGGAGCCTGCGAGCTGTTTCTGCTCTGAAACCAGAAACTTCATTCTCTGTGTTTAATTACTGTGAGCCGGCTTATCAGATAGAAGAGGCATATTCTGTTCGTTAGCGCTCTGTAGAGGGATATGAGCAGCTACACATCCTGTGTGTGTGTGTGTGTGTGTGTGTGTGTGTGTGTGTGTGTGTGTGTGTGTTACTCCATAGTGAGCCATAAGAAACGCTGTCTTTGTTTACCCTCCTTCAGTGTCACAGCAGCTTCAGAGTGCTGTCTCTGTCAGTGTTTCACTCAAGGACGCATCAGCAGGGATTATTCTTCACAAAGGCCCAAGTGTAAATCCTGCAGGTGAAGGACAGGGCTAAATATGTGATCAAAACCAATGGCTGATAGAGTTTTTACTTATTATATTTATTAAGAGTGCTCACACTAAATAAGAGTTATAATTGAATGCTTCTGAAAAAACAAGAAGAACAGTTAAAAAAAGAGCCTGTCTTTGTTAAACATCTCGTTAGTTATGAGAAACAGGAGGAGAGATGTGGCGGCACAAAAGATCTCTTCTTTCACTGACAATCTGAAAATTTGCTACTGTAATAAAATGTGTTGTAACAGAAGCTCAAAGTATTGGAGGTCATCATCACTGACAGTTTCTACAGAGATTGTAAGTTTCGTACACTCTGTATTTTTACAGACTGGACTCTCACTGATGCTGTGTTTTTCATTGACTGACAACATACAGAGTATTTAAACACAAGCCCTTTTATCTTAAATTATGTCTGTTAATTCCTGTATGTACATCAGAGGATTAAGAAAAAAAAATACGATTTTGAAATTAAAGTCAAATAAAGCTGTAATTTTCAAAGAATTAAGCTGCATGAGAAGTCTTAATAAAGCCTATGGTTATGTTTAAGAAGTCTGAACTATCAAATAGAAGGATATGAAAACATGAGCAGGCCTTCTGCTCCAAAAGGACTTCACACGTTCACGATTAGCCTTTTAGCAGCCTACAGCTGGCCAGAGTAAAAACAGGTCTGTGGAGCATGGTGTGGGTTTACTGTCTGTAATAAATGTCAGACATTATATAAATGTTTTTAAAAAAAGGTCAAAACTTCAGGATTCTAAATCCACAGTGAAATAAACCAAGCTCTGACATGAGGACAGGAAGCGGACAGGAAGCGGACAGGAAGCGGACAGGAAGCGGACAGGAAGCGGACAGGAAGCGGACAGGTAGCGGACAGGAAGCGGACAGGAAGCGGACAGGAAGCGGACAGGCAGCTTGCGCTGCTCTCTGTATCCACTGTTCATTGTCACCATCTTACATGATGTGTTAACTGAAATGTGTATTTGTTGTCAGTTGATCAGACACTGTTTCAGCTCACCTTACAGAGGAAAAGGTCTGCTGTGAAGACTTTATGGGGTTTAACAATGTGCAGATGTGTAGCTTTCTCTGTGATAGCCACCTGTGTAGTAGAGTGGATGGCTTTGACTTTATGATAATGATCTGATGAGGTAGAAGAATGTTAACGAGTGATGACAACAGACTGTTGTGGCACGTGGTGTACTCAGCACGCTTGAAGCACTGAAGCAGTTGCTTGCCTTTTGGAGCTCCATCTAATGGCTGATGAACTGTAACAGCAGGACACGTCTTCTTGTTGTTCATGCAGATGTATTGGCTACACAGTGTATCAAACACAGCTCAGGTCTTCAGATGATGAGAAAGCTTTTAGAAGTGAGTCTGTGTCCAGCTCAGCCGCACAGAGACAGTTTGTCTCTGTTCTCACAGCAGCATGTCCTGCTCTCTCCCTCTGTCTCCTTCATGTGTCGGATCTTTAAACAACATTCATCAGCTGATGTCACAGCAGGTGACATGAGCCACAATCCAAATGTTAAACATCAAGACCAAAAACAGGAAGGATGAGCTCACCTCTCTGTCTGAACCTCTTCCATGAAGTGGCTCTGGCCGTAAAATGTTTTACTCTATCTTTTACTCGTCTGAAGAACATGATTTTTTAAACTTTCACCTGAATGTAGTACATCAAGTGTAATCTACTGGTCCACAGAGGAGCAAGAGCATAATAAGGGTGAGTGAATCCACAGCATGAACTCAGATCATTACAGTCTCCTTGAACAGATCAGGATGGAGAGGAACTTACAGGACCAGGACCAGGACCAGGAGCAGGGAGGGCTCTACTGCTTGTGCTTGACTGAATGTTGGAAATAAACATTGAACATTAATGATAGATGAACACCCTCTCTCCATCTCCCACAGGATTTTGTGTAACATTTGCATGAAATAGTTCGTCATGAAAATGCTTTGGGTGGTGTAACTGAACCCCACCTCCAGCCCCTGATGTTAGTGGTTCTGTCTTGTAACACAGCAAGGAGTTGGTGCTAGTTTTGAACCATCTTTTTCTGGTTAAGGGTCAGTTCTTTGCTGGAACTGGTGCCTGGCTAGGCCCTGGCTCCAGCCTAGCTCTGTCTTGGTTGAAAGGGGGATCAGTGATGCCCTGCAGAGGATGTGTGAACAGAGATGATCTGGTTCATTGGTGTGGATTATGATGCTGTGCAATAGCGTCCAGGTTTCTGCCTGAGTGTTTCTTTCTTTTTTTTCCTCTTTTTTTTTCTATTTTAGAGAAGCATGAGCATGTGCAGACAGTCATAAGTGCAACAGATCAAGAGAAACTCTTCGGTGGCTCTGCCTGGTGTTGCTGGTTTGACCAGCATTGCTGGTCTGGGCAATCTCTCTGCACGAGCAGTCTAGTCCATCGCCTTCGAATCCAAAGTGAATAAGTAGTGATGGCTGTTGTGTGGTCTTCCTCCAAACAGGGTTCATAACAACCTATCACAGCCACCAGCTGAGAACAAAACCTTTATCCAGTTGGTTCACATTAAAACATGCTTTGAACTTCAAACACCAAGGTGGTGTGCCTCGCTCTTTTATTATACACATGGGTATCAAGTATTAGTGCTGGATGTTAAGACTGAGCACATGCAGATTTTTAAACCTACATATTTATAAGTTGTACAAATCCCTGAACCCGACTGTAATAAGAGGGTTGGCCAGTCAGAGGGAAGAGGGTTTGTGTATCAGGGAGCCTTAAAGAGACAGCAGCTAAAACAAAGTGTTTCACACAGAGGCTAGAAAAGGTTTCCTAAAACACCATCAAGAGAAATATTGGGATTTTTTTCTAGCTATAAAGCATGTAAAGATACTACAGGAGCACCAGAGGGACAGGATAAAGTCTAAAAGGAAAATCACAATACCACTCTTTAATTTAAGATCTGACCACAGGCTGTGTATCTCTAGCTTACAGAGTTTGGCACATGTTTTTACTCAAACACACACTGTTGATGACCATTACATTCGTCTAACTTAAAACTTCCTGTTTGTTGCCATAGTTGCGTTCCTGATTGGCTCTCATTTCTATCTGCATTCACAATCCACTGAGTGTGTCCTGGGTCTGTCCTCAGTGTTCCCTACCACAGTGGGGTATCTGATCTTTAACACTCAACGTGTTTGTGATGCAGGTCCCTTCAGAGCAGACTGATGTTATGATGCTCATCTTCAGAGCATCACAACATCCAGCCTTAGCAGAGTTTGGTGAATGTGAGGAATCAGTTCATAAAGGTGTCCTTGGTCTTGGCTATTTTATCTTTTTATTTATGTATTTATTTATTAAACTAGAGTCTAGCTCCTGTCTCATCCACACACCTTTCTTTAACTCCATGCGTGAATGTTTTCATCCCTTTGTTTCAGGTGATGCTCAGACTTCCTGCTCTGATCCAGCTGGGCTATGCTTCATTGTTATTCTCTCTCCATGTGATGCCGTGTCTTTGTCTTGGACTGAAATGTTTTATTTATCTGATTTTTTTCAAACCTGTAATTTGCATCCCACCTGGTCTCTTTTTTCTTATTTCTTTGTTTACATATCCCATCTCAGGTTTTCATGACCTCAACCATATATCAGTGAGCTTAGCTGTTTCTTCACTTTCAGCGCTGCTCTTCACTTTGATTGAGTGTTTTTATCAGTCAGGTTTAAATCTAGTCTCAACACACTTTGTGTGACGGAGTGTTCATCAGAACCATTTGTTTTTGTCTCCTCAGAGCTGATTGGTGGCACACCCAGTTTGAAAATCAACCACGGCTCTGGGACCTTAGTCCTCCAGTTAACTAACAACGCTGGAGTGGCTGACAGACGTTGGCACCGCCTGGACGTGAGGAGCAACAGTAAAGTAAGAGGGGAGCGTGTGTGTGCAGGCTGGAGACCTGAGTTAATGATGTGGAGGGAGATCATTTAGCAAGTGTATGTTCAACAAATTAATACACTACAGAAACTTCTGGAAGCACTCTGTGAGTTTGCATTTATTCCTGAAGTGATTTAACACAAGAGAGTCCAGTGTGCGAAGCTCAATCTACCTTTGTTTCCCCTGCTGCAGATGTCTATTATCAGCTGCCTGTGTGTGCAAATGAGGATGAAAAAACTAGTCTTGTGTAAAAATTTGGAAATATTGTTTAGGCTTAGAAGAAATAATGTCATCAAAAAGACCAAGAACAGGAGGAAAGTTTCAGAGAGACCATCAACAGTCCAAACAAGAGTGAAACATGGCCCCAGAAAAAAGCTGGTGTCAGAGTGGCCATCACTCGAGAGAAATGTGGCATCACAACGACTTAAACAGAGGCTGTAATAAATCTCAAGTTCAAAGACCAGGAACAAGTCACGGTCAGGAGAACTTTAAGCACCAAAGAGGCAAAGAACAAGCAAGGATTAGGAGAATTTACAGCTCCACAGAGACCAGGATCAGGACAGGATGAAGAAAGATAACAGCATCATGGGGACAAGAACAGGACAGAACTAGAACAAAAACATCAGAGACTAAAACCAGTCCAGGATAAGAAGCCTCACAGAGACCAGGGACAGATGAGGGAAACTGAGGCGTCAAAGAGAGGACGATCAGACCAGAGTGAGACCAGGAACTGGTTCAGATTAGGAAAATCAAAGATGTCATAAAGAACAAGTAAAGGCCAGGACTCAATGAAAGCTTCAAGAAGAGCAGACATGTGCCAGGATGAGGAGAGTCTAAACCCCGTTTCCACCAAGCGGTCCAGTATGGATCAGTACAGTTTGGTACAGATTGGATCAGCAAAGCCTGATCCTGTTTGCATTTTCACAGCAAACTGTGCCCTTCTTGGTAAGCGGTGTGTAAGCTGAAAGCTGGTGGCCATGTCTCTAACCCTAACCGAGTCTAGCCCCACCCCTTTTGGGGTGGGAGGGCACTCTGACAACAGAAGGGTACCAAAAAGTGGGACAGTACGTGTCAGTAATCTGGAGACCGGTCCTGGTTTTTGTCAAAGAAACAAAATGCATGCCGTACCAGGAAGACCTGAACCAAACCACTTGGTGGTAATGGGGTCAAACAGGGTCAAAGACTTCGGGAACTGATCTGATAGTGGCCACAAGAGGGATGCGTGCAGAACTGGGAATATGCAACTGGTCCAGCCGATCCGAGGCTGGACTTGTTTCTTTGCGCCTTGTTAAATATTGAAAATATTAACTCTGACCTGCTGGTTGCTCTTTGCAGACTCTATTAAAACAAGGATGGATGAAAACTTGCAGTGGGTTACAAAGAAAGCACTTACTGACTTCCTCTCTCCACTCTACCCTTTTCAAGGAAGTGCGCTTCACCCTGGATCGATGTTCCTCCGCCATCATCATGGAGACGGAAGGCGTGGACTCCTGGGCAATGACAGAGGATCGCTCATCCTGTGAAATCCGAGGGGTCACTCCCAACAGGGACAAGTAAGATCAATAATTAAGTGGAGAAGTCTGCAGAGAGTGGAGCAGGAGACATGACACCACCATGTAAAAATTGGAGCTGCTCATCTGAATCCTAAAGGGAATCAGAGCACTTCATAAAACAATGGGAGGAGTGATGGAGAGATGCTGAGCTCTGTTTATTTTACATTGTCCTGAACTTTTATATTAACCTGCTTCTCCACACGTGTGCCCATAAACTCCCTCCTACTCCTCACTGAATCTGCTCAGGCTCAAACTCACACTCAGACACAGCAGATGTCAGCAGTCATTGCCTCGCCATCTCACAGCAGGAGGAGATGTGGGCTCAGTCAGTGATACAGGATCTGGTCTGAGACCCTGTATGTGAAGCATGTGACTGAATATTCAAGGAATAGTTTGGTTTTTTTGGAGGCAAGGGTTGCATGGGGTCCAGTCATATGAGTCCTGACTCGTTCAGGTGTCCTCTTTTGTCAGCGTGTTAGCATGTTAGCGTGTTAGCGTGTTAGCATGTCAGCGTCTGTCAGAACCACAATGTTCTTAGTGTGGTTGGAGGCTGCAGATGGGAACAGCTGATCAATGTGTAGCAGGTGGAGAAACCTGTATGAGTCATGGTTTAAGCTTCTTTGTCCTGTGTTGACTCCACACCACATATGTGGGCTTAAGTTTATCTGCCCACTCTGTAGTACTCCACCAAAACTCTAGTGGGCAGTGTGGTGATCGTCGAATTGGCCATTTCAGGTCCTGCAGTGTTTTTATTCACTATTTTGCATCGTGCAGCATGAATTATAAGGATTCATACAGTTTGAAAAATAAATAATTTCCTCTGACACCAAAGTTGTCATGTTTCCCGCTTGAAGCAGATTCTCTCTGCAGAGGTTTATAGCTTAGCTCAACACGGGGGCCAAGCTGACCAGATTCCTTTGTTGGTAATATGACAAGTGCTACATACAACCCCACACAGGCACAGAGGAGCTGTTCATTGTTACTGAATGCTGATCTCGTAAAGGTGAAACAGAGAGCCAGCCTGTGTGGGAACACTCTTCATCACATGAGAATAAATCCTGTGAAACTTCATCAAACTGTTGCTTCTGCAGGAGCTGTGTGCTGATGGTTGAGGTGTCAACATTTGGGCGTCTCTAGAGATCCTTCAGGGTTTTCTTTGGCTGCTGACTGCCTGAGGTTATTTCCTCTTTACTGTTTTCAAATGTCAGTGGATGGATGGCCCAGAGGGGCCATGTCTAAATGCTCCATGTCCCTTCAGGGGTAAACAATCCCTTATAGAGTGCAGCGGTCCCAGTCAGCAAGGCTGCAGAAAGTCAAACATGTGGAATGAAGTTATATTGAACATATTTACAGATGTGGAAACAACATACAGTATGATGTGTGTAAAGTGTGGATGTCAGTAGAGGTATGGTGTCTCTGTGCTGACCTTGCACAGGGGCAGCCTTTAATGATGGATAATTATGCTACATATTTGATCCTCAGCGTTTGACACTGAACCTACCTGCAGCATGCACATCAACATAACAAAAAGAGGTGTCTGCATACTGTAACGATCCAGCTCTTTGAAGTGGAACTTATTCAGACGCTGCATCTGAAATCAGTTGGGACTGAGTTCAGCTCCCTCTCTGCAGAGAGCGCAGCATCGGTAAACTCCCCTGATATCATCCTTAAAACTGGCTGAACGCAGACTAAGGCTTTTAGTTTTTATGTCACACAACACTCTCAGGTCTTATTTGTACCAGCAAAATTATTTTTCCCACTGTTAAAAAAAAAAAAAAAAAAAAAAAAAAAAAAAAAACCTACCACAGCAATGTCGGTTTAAAAGGTTTATTAGAAAACAATCATCCCAGCTCAATGAGGATCATTCACATTAAAATGAGTGCTTTAGAAGTATTTTCTCCAGCTAAAAGCAACTTTTTTATAACAATATGATAATTTTGAAAAAACATGCGTCCTAAAAAGTAAAAAAAATATCTAAAACCCGTTCTTAGTTAACAGTCTTTTCTTTGTGGGAGCAGGTGAAACAAGTCTGATTTAAAGCAGCACAGATTCTTCCTTGGGCCTCCGTATCTCCATGGCCACCTCACTGCTGCTCCCCTGTACAACAGCGTTGGCTCGGAGAATGCTTCCCTGTGCGTCTGGCAGCCCGCTCCAGTCCGCGTTCGTCCCCGCTTCACTTAAACCGGCAGCTTCAATTAACTCTTTTCATGCATTGTATCCGTTTCTGCGTCTCTTCCTTCCCAATCCGCCGTCCACCGCTGGCTCTCTTTTCTTCCTGCAGTCTTTCCTCTGCTCCTCTCCGTTCTGCTCTGCTCTCCAACTGGCGTCCTGTAGTTTCCGCGTTCCCCCGTCACACCTGTGAGTCCTCTTTAATCAGTTCAGTGTGTTGTCCATGGTTAGTCACGGGTCTACAGTTAATCAGTCTCAGGTGCAGTGATTAGTTGTGTCTAAGTTCACAGTAAAACCATTAAAACTAAAAAAACACACAATGATTAAAATAGCAAATCAAACCACTCAAACAAACCCATGCAAATTAAAGTTAGACACAACTTATAAACTCCAAACATAACTGACTCTGTGACAGTAATGCTCGTGTTAGTTTTGTCTTGTTTATCTCTTTTGAATGGCTTTTATGCATCCTGCTGCTGCTGCGTCACACCTCCCGTTGCATTTTTATGTATCATTTTCTTTGATGTATTGTTCTTATTGTTCTCTGGCACTGCTGTAAAGCACTTTGGGGTCTTTTGGGTAACTGTTTCCAAAGATTGATTGATTGATTGATTGATTGATTGATTGATTGATTGATTGATTGATTGATCGATTGATTGATTGATTGATTGATTGATTGATTGATTGATTGATTGATTAAAACGCCAGCTTCTTTTCCTCTGACAATGATTCATTCATTCACTCCATGGTGGGCTCGGCCTGCCACTGTGTGCTGTTTGCTTTGTTGCTTAATTATTCTGTGAGTCTGTGAAGTTTAGGAATGTACAGAAGGGCTTTGCTGCAGCTGCTGCTATTAATTGTAATAACTTCTCATTTTTAAGGACCTCTGACAGCCCGCTGTGATCACAGTGTTTGAGTTGATACTTATTAGTGTGGTCCTGTATATGATCAGCCAGGCAACAAAATGAATTAAAAAGCATGTTTTATTACCTCTGTGCTGCGCATTCTGAAAATGCAAAGAGTTGCAGTGCCGGCTTTGTGTTTTGATTGTTTCAGGGAAAAGCTTCACAGTCAACATGCTTTTTTTCAGCAATAAAGAGGAAAATCACAACGAGGACGAGAGAATCAGATGTCATATTTGTTGTCAAACAGCATTAAAAGTGAGGACAGCTCCTGCTGGCAGGAAAAGACTGAAA